>NC_137914.1:27493736-28093736 GCF_963457725.1 Sprattus sprattus
CAACTGCATTATAGTCAAGCTTGCAGTACTTAAATTGTGGATGCAATAAGTCTCCAAGATACAGATCTCTAAGTATATGCCTACAGCTGAATTCCAATTAATTAAATGTAAATAATCATTTTAAGGCAATACTTAATTAACAGAATTATCATTCAAATATATGAGAATATCTCGTCTAGATTTTGAAAATTCAAATGATATAGCACAATACAACTTCTATGCCTAGCTGGCCTTAGAGTTAAATCAACCACATATCCTCCATATGAAATGCTGTGCAATCTCATAACCAACAGATTTAGCTAGACAGATAGTTTTGACAGTTGAAAGGGGTGTCAATGATAATAGCAATTGCGCAAATAGACAAGGATATTTAAACCAATCACATATTATAATTTTTTTTTCTTGATTAATGTTATGCGTGGCCTGTCCAATAGTCCATACTGAAATGAGATAATTAGATAGCTATCGATAGCTAACTTAGCTAGGATATTAGGATATGCTACCTCATAGTTAGCTAACGTTAGCTAGCTAAACGTTTGCAGAGGCTAACGTGAGGCTTCAATTGAAAATTACTAGCTAGCTATCCAAGCTGACACAACCTATACATTCGACTGTCGATTTGAAGTTAACTTAACGTTGGCTAATATATTCTTATAACTAGTTATCATTGACAGTTACTAGCTTGCAACTAGCTAACTAGTTGCTGTTGTGAGCTACAGTATGGGAGCTAGCAAAGCCATTTCCAGTTCTGCTTCACAATATTGCTGCCTAGTGTAATTAGTTAACGTAAAATATAAATGTTTATAAAGTATCAGACATAAACAGGATACAACACACCAGTAACTAGGGGTGCAACGGATCATCATTGATCCGTGATCCGTTCGGATCATCTATTTCGGTTCGGCACACGCATGATCCGCGGATTGATTTATGAAAAAAAAAAAAAAATGTGCGCATGTTCAGTCCACACACAGCCGTAACCATTCCTGCTAGTTCCAGGGACAGAGCTACTTAACACGCTCTGGGTAAAAGTCTGCAACAGTTCCCTTTTCAATAAGCAAACAGTCCTATGGCTCGTTGTGATTTATTGTCCTCAGCGTACAACATGTAGAACAGTGGGCATGGAAAATAAAAGTAGGCTAGACTTCGGTGACTACTGTAACGATAACTGCTGCCTCTAGTGCTACGTCTGTTTCCATATACTAGCGCTGCCACACAAACCTGTCGCCTAGGTTACCACACAGACGTAAAACGTTGCTGACATAGCGATTGCTAACATAAAGAAAAACCTGCAACACAGCGTGGTCATGGCGAGCGGAGGAACAGAAGAACTTGAACGCCCCACATTTAAATCCCCTGTTTGGGAGCATTTTGGCTCCCCTGTCAAATTGAATGCAGAAGGAAAGAGGTTGGTGGATAAAACCGTGACAGTGTGTAGGCACTGTGGCACCAGAAAGCCATACAACAGTGGAAACACATCGAGCATGGCCACGCATTTACAGCGACATCACCCCGGTGTTTCACTGACAGGAGTGAAACCGAAAGCGGCTCAACAACCGCTCATCACCGCGGCATTTAAAGGCACCCAGTGCAACTTTCGAGGCTTAAAAATAAACATTCAATTTCTAGTCTTTTTTTACACGTAGTAAGTTTCAATAACTCCATACCATTACATAGCGACATTCAAGCAGCAAAGATGAGACGTCGTTGTGTAGTGAGAACTGATAGAAAATTGATAACAACAACAATCGCCGCCATTTTCTTTATTTTTTGTAACCTACAATAAATACAGCAGGCTTCCAGTCAATGGAAAAATGGCTTCTCCCCACCGGCAATTGTTGTTGTTTACGATTTTCTATCAGTTCTCACCACACAACGACGTCTCATCTTTGCTCCTTGAATGTAGATATGTAATGGTATGGAGTTATTGAAACTTACTACGTGTAAAAAAGACTAGAAATTGAATGTTTATTTTTCTTTGAATGTTTACATAAAGTTGCACTGGGTGCCTTTAAGCAGCCCCTTCCTCCACCTGTTTATTGGTCTTGTCTATTTTTCTTTTTTCTTTTACTGATCCGAAAAATGATCCGATCCGTGACTCTGATCCGAGGAACGATCCGAACCGTGAGTTTTTTGATCCGTTGCACCCCTACCAGTAACCAATTGATATTATGTGTTAATTTACCGAAAATGTCAGTAAATCGAGATGGTGCTACTGGTCCCGTCGAAAACCATTCAAACAGGTTGCCAGCAGTGGGTTTTTTTGCGAGCTACTTATACCAAGTTCAGAAGAAATCCCCTATGGAGACTATGTTGGCAAATGTTTTCCTAAATCCACCGAAGTAGAGATCAGAAGAAAGTCCTTCTCAAAGTCTTCTCAACTGCTGTTGAGAATGAGGCCCATTGTTTTTAGGCTACATTTGTTTTTTTATTTAGATTTTTGTTGTAATGTAGATGTAATGTAATTTGTTGTCTGTTTTTTCTTCACTTTTCAATAAACTGCTTTCTGAAAAAAATATAAACTCTGATCACATGACCTTGTTTCCTAAAGAAGCTGACAGAGGAAACCATTTCCAACAGGCAGAAGTAGATGTATAGCACCTTTAACTGAAATGTTTTTCCAGATGGTGGCTTGGAAGAGCTCATAGAAGAGTTGAACAGTGGTAAAGTGATGTACGGCCTCTGCCGTGTGGAAGACCCCAACTCTGGCCTGCCCAAGTATGTTCTGATCAACTGGGTGAGTTACCTATCCTCTTCCACTTTCTTTTAAGATTGTTTTTTTTAAATTAGTAAAAATAAATCAAAATTAGTACCTGCCAACCGCCAATGGCTTATAGGTTTCTGTGTTGGTGGTTGAATGATGACGGTTATTCCACCACTCTGGCGTGTAAAATATGCAGTTCATCTTTGAAAAATACTTTAGTAATCGTAAATCTGATCCTGGTTTGCCATAGAGAGAGGGGGAGGGACTTTTAACCACACCGTATAGCAGACGGTGAAAGATGTGAAAGATGAAGAGAGAGACACATTCACGCTTTACCAGGCAAAAATGCATTCTCATGTATAGACCCCAAATAATAACCGCAGGAATGCAGAAACTGTAGAAAATACGTGTATAAACCAAAGTTATTAGTCTGGAAATTATGGTTATAACTTTAGAGTTCTTTAGAGAATCATAAAAAAAATTTCCTTATTAATTAATTAATTTATTTGTATTGATTTTCTCAGACAGGTGAAGGGGTGAAGGATGCCAGAAAAGGACTCTGTGCCAATCATGTTAGCTCCATGGCTAACTTCCTTAAGGTAACAGCCAAGTCCTATGATGCCTATTATTCAGTACTAGCCTGACGATGTCATGCTCATAATTCTAGTCAGAATATGAGTCTGATACTGAACCATTGGGCTGTGATTATGGGGCGTGTTTCAACGAACTAGGGGGAAAAAATGCCTCTTCGCTCAATTGGATACCTAGAACCAATCAGAGCAACGTAGTATGACCATCTGATACATTAAAGCTTTAACGTGATCCCGTAGGAAGGACGGCAAAAACATATTTTCGATCGACAAATGCCTTGATCGCGTTTCTCTGTTCCTCTTTCAAAATGAATGCGCTGTCAATATCTGTTGAGATATGCCTGCTCACGTTACTAATTAGCAGCAAGGCTAGCTAGCTACTATGTGTTTCAATGGATTTTTGGTGTAAGCGTTAGCAATTACCTAACAATAATGGTTTAGAGCGCTTCAGTTAAGACATACAATCCTCGGCAACATTCGTGTTGCACATACACTATTATTCTTTATTTCAGATACCAAGTTCCATATAAAGTAACAGACATACAATTATTAAAAAAAAAATAGAAAAAAACTAAAAGATACAACACACATAGTACAGTGCATTAAAAAGTATGAAGACTTTTGTGCCAATGTCGTCTTAAGTTTGAGGTAAAGCGATAACAGCTCTTTAGAGGGTTGACCAGAGCCTCTACTATGCAGTTCTCAGACTTGTCCAGTCGACACATGAAACCATACATCAGTTTTCTCAAGAGCGCCTCACAAGTTGGTACGTGCTTAGAAACAAACAACTGACTAGCACTATGCCACCTAGGCACATGAAGCAGCAATCTAAAAGCATCATTGTAAGCTACTTTCAGTCTCTGTATACTCCTTTTCCTGTAATTAGACCACAAATGAGCAGTGTACAGTGAGCAGTTTGTTATGTAGGTTCTAAACAGGGAACATTTAACTGAATCTGAGCACATAGAAAACTTTCTTAATAATATATTGGCCTGAGAATATATTTTGCAGCGCTGTCGATATATATCGTTGTCATCAGTCCAATCATCAGAAATGACATGGCCCAGATATCTTATTTCCTCACGGGCACCAAGGGGACTGCCAGATAGATAAAAGGTAGGGAAGGTTCATTTCCTATCCTGATTACTTCTGACTATCATTATGTGGCTTTTCTTTGCATTATATTTAATATCATGGTCTATGCCATACTGAGAGCACACCCTCAGCATCTGTTGCAGCCCAGCACTGTATGGGCTGAGTAAGACCAAATTATCTGCGTACATCAGATGATTGACAGTAGATTCCCCTTCAAGACAGCCTGTATTTGTCTTATTCAGCTGGCTTGATAATTCGTCCATATAAACATTAAACAAAAAGGGAGATAAAATTCCTCCTTGTCGAACTCCGTTGCCAACATAGGAAAGAGCTTATACAACATTGTCCCATTTAACATGAGTTTAAGTTTGATTGGCATGCCAGAACACCAAAATCCTCACAAGAGGTTTAGGGACACCTCTTGCTAGGGGCTTCATAAACAGTTTTTCATGACAAATTCTATCGAAAGCTTTGGAAGCATCAATAAAGCATAAAAATACAGATGAATTAAGACTTTTGTACCTAGAGACAATCTCCTTCAGAGCATAGATACAGAGATCAGTACCATTTTTTTTTTTAAACCAAACTGATCGCAGCAGTCAGAACATACATTTCCAATTTCATTAATAGAATTCTCTCAAACACTTTACTGGCTAATGCAATGGGTCTATAGTTGTCTTTGCTGTTCAGTTTACCAGACTTATCCTTAAGAACAGGCACTAACAGCACTGACATAATAGAGTTCGGTAGAACATCATGAACCATAATTCCAGTAAGACACATGGCTAGTAATGGACTGAGTCTATAACTGGATATTTTTAGATGCTCTGCAGAAATGCAATACATACCACAAGCTTTGTTGTTGTCAAGCATGTGGATGGAATCTTCTCTGGACAACTAATCCCCTCGATATCAGAAGGAAGGGGAGTTCTGTTATTATTTATGATCTTGATCTCCTTCCAGAAGTCAGTAAGATTGTTATTCTGCATCTTTCTGGCCAGCGAGTCTGCTCTCATTGTATTTTCATTTTTCTTAATAAAACGAAGTGCATATTTAAAACTAGCATTTGTGAGTTTTTTGTTTTCAAGCAACACTCCCTGTCTCGGTCTGCCTGCCTCTGACCAGAGTCTAAATGCCTCTCTAGCAGCAGCATGTTGCTCAGACACAAATTAATTCCAGCCAGGCCGTATGTTAGGGACCTTCCTCTTGTAATTAATAAAAGGTTCACTGGAAGTATAAAGACATTTGACAATATCATCATACATGGCACAGAGCTTTTCAGTATGATGTTTATCCTTGCAGCTCATATCCGTGCACATAAGGGCATCCCTAGGCAATTCAACATCACTGAGTAAGCTATCAGTTAATAAAGAATATCTGTGCATATCCTCTTTGGTCAATTTTGACCAGTCCAGTTTTTTTGAGGGAGCAGCATTACCATTGTTGGCCAGCAGGGGTACACTCTCAACATGTAGCAGCATAGCAACTGGTATCTGATCAGTGGTGGCCAGTCCATAACATATCTCTATACTTTCCAGCGAGTCATGAGCATCGGCTGTTGTCACAATATGGTCTAGCCAGGAAGTTGTGTGCCAAGCTTCACTTACATAGGTAAAACTTGTATCAGGCAAAACAACTTTACTTGATATAATTAATTTAGTTTCAGTACAGAACTGCTGCAGATGTTTTGCGAATAAAGATTTATCTAACATGTCAGCATTAAAATCACCCATGACAAGATGAGCTGTTGTCCTCTATGAAGGACTGAATATATATACAACTAACCGAGTCAATGTAGACATAAAAAAGTCGGGTAGATAGCATAATTTACATAAAATATGTCCCACTTACAAGCTCTCGATACGCCGCCATCTTGGGAGAATTTCGAATCTACCGCTTGATCATCTGTCCATCATCGTATAAAGCCCGCCCTGACAATTTGATTGGTCCGACAGAATCCTACCTTCTGATATCGCTCCCCAACTAGCTCAACGCCAGACCCAATCTCCCAGACCAAAAATTGTGTGGGCGGGGTTTGGGCTGGTATCCAGGCCAATTCAGTACTGTATCAAACGCTGTATGCCCTGTCATGTCTCAGTGTTCATTTGGTGATGTGTACCATGAGTATAAGACCACAGTTAGTGGACATAGCTTTCATTAGCCACATTTAGATAATGTTCATGGTAGTGCTTGAGAGAACCCGCTTTCGTTTCTATTCAGTAAAATGCACGTGTATGTCATTTCTGTATAGACTTTACACCAATGATTACCACATTCAAACTAGGAAAACAGCTCTACACTTTTGAAAAGTCCAGCATGTGAATGACCCCCTCCCCACACACACGCACACAGTCTGAGCTATTAAGGCGAGACACTACAGGTGAATAGGGTAAAAATCTTAAATAATAGGTATCACCATGAAACTTTCTCAGTTGATTACTCATGTTTAGATGAGAAAAAAATGTATTACAAGTTTTTGTATTTTGATGTTTGAATATGCAAATTAGGCATTATCTCATTGAATATGCGCTAATTTGCATAATGTTTAAAATAACAAATCTGATCATGGGTTAAAGCTAGGTTAAAAATTACTTTTCCCTTTTGTTGGCATATTAGATGGGAAAAAAATTACAGAGGGATTTATGGATATCTACTTTTGTTTTTCGATTTTCGCCATGTTTTTGGGGATATAATGTTATATAATTCAGGCTAGGAATAATATATTTACAAATCCCTCTGTAAATGTCTTCATAACATAGTTGGGTACAAGACTGGAAAGTTTGGTATATATAGGTTGAACTGAAGTGGAGATTTTTTCCTTGGAAAATCGCATTTAAAGATTCCAGGAAGTATCAAGCCATACCACGTGATGCGTCTGAACGAATCACGTTATCAGAAACCACCGCAAACCAATGAAATTGCGTCTTTAGGTTTAAAGCCCCGTTTTTGCTAACATCATTGGTTACTGCTGGAAAGGAAATGTCCTTATTTGGAGTACATAGCGTTGTGTGGGAGAAACTTAGCTTTTCAACCATACCAAACATGTATGGCATCAGAAAGACGATATACTGCACGTTACGTTAGAATGCTAACTTTCCAGGAAACCATAGGAGAATGCTGACGCCGCGAACAGACAAAATGTGAATAAATATACACATTCATTTATAATAGGGATATTTTCTTTATGCTAGTATGAAAGATTACATGTTTAGGGAGTGAACTAGCTCAAACTCAAATGTTTTTGCCTGCCGTGTCTCGCCTTAAGATCCGGATCCCTTTCTGCAGAGCACAGTTCCATTTACCAGTCATATACAGATGTCTCTGCTTTACCAGATGATCGCCAGAAGATCACCGCACTGCATTGTTTTCTAGCAGAAGTCAGAGATCAGACCAACTTCCTACTGTTAAACTCGAATAAAACAGAAGTCCTTGTTACTGGCTTAGAAAAGAACTCTAACAGACTTACCCTCTTCCTGTCCCTCTTAGTGTTTGTCAAATCACAGTAAAAGTTATCTTCGATAGGATTTTGTAGGAATAAGAATTGTGATCCCTATGTGGAGAAACGCACCCCTAAAATTAGACCTATTTTAACAAATGCTACACTAATTTATTACTGTCTGGACTACTGCAATACTCTGCTAGCAGCCAAACCATTGCATAGCTGCAGTTTATTGAAAACACAGCTGCTAGAACCGCTATCAACTCAAAAAAAGGCTGCTCACCCCTATCCTTGCTTTGCTTAATTGGCGAGATGTGCCTTTTGAATTGTTTTAAGATTTTACTTTTAAAGCACTACAGGGGCTGACACAAAGGTTTTTAAGAGCCTATGTCCCTTAGGTCCTCTGAGATTGAATTATTGGCACTCATACTCTACTTTTTTTTCTATAATCTATTTAATATTTTGTCACTATGGTGACTTAATTATCTGTGGGCGGACAGGTGTCAGGTAGGGGGTAGGGTAGACTGGTTAGACAGCTCAACATTATATGAATCAGAAACAAGAAATTCACTTAAGGGAACATTCACACAAAACAGATTAGTAAACATAGATCAAGTCAGAAGTCATGGTCATAATGATATTAATAGTTGTGTTTTAACACCTGTGTGTGTTATTAGAGGGAGAGGGTGTGTGTGTCTGTGTATATGTGTCAGGATGTGTACCAATGGAGTTTTGTTTCCTCAGGGGGCCCATATCACCATTAATGCACGTGCAGATGAGGATGTGGAACCTGAGGTCATTATGCAGAAAGTGGCCAAGGCTTCTGGTGCTAACTACAGCTTTCATAAAGAGTCGAACCGCTTTAAAGATGACGGACCTCAGGCCCCTGTGGTAAGAGTCCTTATCCAGTCATTGCCTGAGTTTCGAAAAAAATAACTCCAATGGTTTATTCTCAGTAACAGACCTCGAGCACAAACAACACGCCACGATGGAGAGAGAGAAGGAGCGATTAGGTGATATGGTCCATAGTGTAGTTTCTTTTCTCTGTTGGCCTTGTCTTCAAAGGCTGCAATGTCTCCTTAATGCTCCTTGCTCCGTTCTCTCACCACACGCAACGGTCGGTGTCTCTACGCCACTCAGCATACAAGTTCCATTTTAGTTATAGTAGAATACACAACTTAGCATAATGGGTGTGTCTGTGGTCTGGGTCACGGTGTAAGATGGGGGCATGCTGGGCAAGGGTTTACCTATGTATGAAAAGGTGTGAATGTCAGCAAACAGGGAAGCTCTTGCTGACCATTTGTGTGTTAATGAAGGTGGCGAGAATGTGATACATTCTTGTGGGGGAGGAATTTATATGAGTTGAAAGTATTTGAAACAATTTACCTAAATCTAACAATCAGGAAACCTAAATAATAATAATTGTCATCATTGTGATAATGATTACTAATAGGACTCTAAGTACACACGCTACTTTCATTTTAATATAGGCTTTTTTGAGTTTAAATGTAATTCTAAAAAAATGTGTCATTGTCTTATCACTTATGTTTTAGGCCTGAAATACTGTTGACACATGTAGGTTGAAGCTGAGTGATTGAGGTTCCATTTTGGCCCTGATGCCATTTATTGTCGCTAATGAGGTTTTTTTTGGTACAAGTTCAATCTCTATTAGATAAACTGTTACTTGCACCCACACTGTCAAAGACCTATACGTGAGTGGTTCACGTTCTTGACACATTGCTCTTTACATATCATTAACATGGAGTTCCATTGGGTCCGTGGAGTACATGTGGGTTAAGACATATACCAGAAAAACAGATTTTGGTCGGTATCACAACTCAAACCAGACAGTATTGTTTCCTCAAGAAAAGAGATACTTGTCTGAAAGAAAAGAGATACTTTCTACTATGACCTGTTGACACCTCCTATTGAGTACATGCTGAAAGAAGATACTTGTTACTGTGACCTGTTGACACCTGCTATTGAGTATGCCGAAATGAGATACTTGTTACTGTGACCTGTTGACACCTGCTATTGAGTATGCTGAAATGAGATACTTGTTACTGTGACCTGTTGACACCTGCTATTGAGTATGCCGAAATGAGATACTTGTTACTGTGACCTGTTGACACCTGCTATTGAGTACATGCTGAAATGAGATACTTGTTACTGTGACCTGTTGACACCTGCTATTGAGTACATGCTGAAATGAGATACTTGTTACTGTGACCTGTTGACACCTGCTATTGAGTATGCTGAAATGAGATACTTGTTACTGTGACCTGTTGACACCTGCTATTGAGTATGCCGAAATGAGATACTTGTTACTGTGACCTGTTGACACCTGCTATTGAGTATGCTGAAATGAGATACTTGTTACTGTGACCTGTTGACACCTGCTATTGAGTATGCCGAAATGAGATACTTGTTACTGTGACCTGTTGACACCTCCTATTGAGTATGCCGAAATGAGATACTTGTTACTGTGACCTGTTGACACCTGCTATTGAGTATGCCGAAATGAGATACTTGTTACTGTGACCTGTTGACACCTGCTATTGAGTATGCCGAAATGAGATACTTGTTACTGTGACCTGTTGACACCTGCTATTGAGTACATGCTGAAATGTTGAGCAGCAGGAAAGTGAAACTGGCTGCTTATGGCCTGCAGTTCATCTAATTCTAAGTATGAACTGCAGGCCATAAGTAGCCAGTAACAGCTGGATCTAAAACACAGTCACTCTGAGCAAGTGTCAAAGCTGGTCAAGGTCTGTATAAATAATGTACAAATTGAAGATGTCAGAGTTGGTGTGACATCATGTTATACTGCCATTATTATATACTTTCACCAGCAATAACATTCCTCTACCTTACAGTTTTTCACTATTGTTAAGAAGTAAAAAGCGAAAATTCGGCACAATCTGCACAACCTTCACGTCATGTATCAATCGCTCGCCCCAAGTGGGAAATACTTAAGACTCCCTTATCTGCATTAGACTCTGATTTTCCTTGTGAACACACTGATGTCAATTATACATCACGTTGTTGTCAAAACACTGTACACAAAGTTCTGTTGTTGCACACAATTTTCAAGTAAAATCTCCTGCAAGACACATATAGTCAAATCTCTAAACTTTCAGGTCTTTTGACCAATTTGCAGTGAGGACTGCACCATAAAAGTGTCTTGAGCCTCTGTTTTGTTTGGTAAACTATTGAAAACTTTGAAAAGATCGACAACCAGAGAAGGAGAGGGGTAAGAGAGAGAGGAGGAAGAGGAGGACAAGAAGGAAGAGGAGTAGGAGGTTGAGGAGTAGGAGGACAGAGAGAAGGAAGAGGAGGACAAGGAGGAGGAAGAGAATGAGGACAAGGTGAAGAAGGAAGAGGAGGAAGAGAAAGAAGAAGGAGAATGGTCATCTCTAATGAGATTTGGGCCGCTGTGGTAGACCATGTTTTCATGGTTTTTCATTAGAACCTTCAGGATGGAGAACAAGTACGAAATCTGTTTGCCTTGTGTACTGTAATACTGCATATCAATAGAATATAGTGTGCTGTGCTCACAGTATTTGTATTTTGCAGGACTGAAAGAGAACCACACTGTGGAGGAAGAAAACACACTTTCAATATTTTTTTTAAAGCAAAGTAGCATTTTCCAGGAGATATAAAGGGTTTTGCATTTTTTGTTAGTTGTTTTGGGATTTGTGATCAGAGTTTTGAGAAAACGAGGCAGGCTTTACGTAAAAAAAATGTGTGTTAGCAATTGAGAAAAACTGTAAGCATTTTGTATACAATTTTATGTCAATACAATCCAGTGTTTGGTGGAACAGGAGACTGAAATTGTAAATATGGTTTGTGAGAACAACGGTATTGCTGTTTTATGTTTGACTATGAACAATGTAGGCCTACACTGATACAATTTACAAAAGGAGAAATGGCTCAATGAGTCATTGTCATTCATATGGTGTGATTCGATGATTGTGCTTTCAATTTTGTACTTCCGTGTGCTTTAAATGCTTGGTAGTGTGCAGCAAAGGCTTAGTTGTGTGTACTAAATGAATGTATGTGTGTGTGTTTTGAAAATATGGCTGTGTGTACCAAATGAAAACACGAGTTCCATATTGTGAACAGTTAAGAGATTTGATAGCAAAGAGTCATCTTGCAAAGGGAGTGTCAGGTTTAGCATTTTGTGTGTGAGGTTTTCAGTTTTCTGTGTGCAGTTTTGAGAAAGCCGTTATTGTTTTGAAAAAACGGGTTTTAGCAACAGTGAAAAACTGTAATAGCTAGTTTGGCAGATGAACTAGCTAGCTAGCTAATGCACTGGGGTTTCATATGAAATAAGCACTGGTTTCAGCCAGCTTCCAATACAAGTAAAAAAATAAGACAAAACAAAGAAACAATGTGGCTTTTTATTAAAAGTGTATTTCCCTTTCATGGTGAGGCAGTGAATGCCAGAGTGTTTTTTTAAGACAGAAGCCGATCAAAGCTGCCTTTGTGAGCATTTCACTGGGGTATTCAAGCAGGCCTAAATGAAGTGACAGAAATGACCTGATGAGAATGGGATACTGAGAAGTCCATTAAATGTGGCACCAAACCAAACAGCTGTGTCACTAAAGAGTGCAACACATGGCAAACAAATTTGCTTAGGCTGGCCTTTAAAATGGCATGCTGTTATTAAGAAAGGGTGCACCTGGTCTTGAACAGCACCAACTAACTAAGGACCATTGAGTCTTTTCATGAATATCAATGAAATGTGACATTTCACCAGGGCTGTCAGCAGCAACACACAGCAACTATTTTGAACAAATGGATCAATGAATCCAATAATTTAATATATACACACACTGAATGCATCAATGACTGTAATAATGTAATGTATAATTTCATATAAACACACACTAAATGCACCACTGAATGTTAATATGTTATGTATATACACACACTAAATGTATGGGCCTGAACATTCCACAGATACCATAATAATACCATAATAATAAAGCATGCTTTCAACCGCCATTGCCTTGCTATGCCTCTGTCCTCCATAACAAACCCAGATAAACGATAGTATTGACATATGAATGGATGCTAATTGGTATTTCATCAAGAGCTGCTTAGTGACTCTATGGGCCCTATCTTGCACCCAGCGCAATTGACATTGTCACCGACGCATGTATCATTCCTATTTTGCACCCTGCACACAGTGGGATTTTCCCTCCAGAGGCGCGTGTCGAAATTAACTTGCGCCAAAATGGGCGGGGCGGAACAGATAAGGCGTTTCTCAGGCTCAAGTGGTATTTTGCAGTTTCAAAACAACAGTGCGCCGTAGACCAGAAAAAAACTAGTCTAATGTCAGAGGCGCATTGTTAAGGGCGCGTGCTACTAAACGTGCTACCAAACGTGAAGAAAAATTGCGATTGTGAACTCACTTTGACCCTTCATTATTTGATTCGCTTTGGTAAAAAGGAACGAAAGGTTTTACTTAATGTAATGGAGTAAAAAGTACGAAGTTTCACTTTGAAATGTAGTGGAGTGAAAGTATAAAGTCTCACCAAATAGAAATACTTGAGTAAAGTACAGATACATAGATATGTTACTTAAGCACAGGAACGAATTACATTTACTTCGTTACTGTCCACCAATGAGAATAGGACTGTATAGAACAGGGTGGAACAGTAGTGTAGAACTGAATCAAATGGTTCCATGTCAATGTTCCGAAAGCCCATTATTCCGACAGCCCGTTGTTCCGAAATTGTGAGCACAGCAACGTGAACCACTAAGGCCCACATGCACATCCCAATGAATTGAACACTCATACACATATGTACGAAGTTTCACTTTGAAATGTAGTGGAGTGAAAGTATAAAGTCTCACCAAATAGAAATACTTGAGTAAAGTACAGATACATAGATATGTTAAGCACAGGAACGAATTACATTTACTTCGTTACTGTCCACCAATGAGTATAGGACTGTATAGAACAGGGTGGAACAGTAGTGTAGAACTGAATCAAATGGTTCCATGTCAATGTTCCGAAAGCCCATTATTCCGACAGCCCGTTGTTCCGAAATTGTGAGCACAGCAACGTGAACCACTAAGGCCCACATGCACATCCCAATGAATTGAACACTCATACACATATAAATGCATTTATTTCACAAGCATGAACTTTAATTCAGATTATTATTATACACTGAATCGCGATGATAAAAATACTTTTATGATAGCCAACGCATGCATGCTTTATCAGTGCTTGAAATGTCCTGCGACAATCTGCCGGTGATTTCCTTCGCACGAACGGTACCCTATATTCAAAACCAGAGTTGGCTAAATTAACGAATATTGCATAGAAAAGTGATATGTGAACCTTTCCGGTCTTCCTCCAGGTAAATCCGCCATTATAATAACAACCCGCTATGGAATATGCGCTCCTCGCATTTAAAGGGAATGTGAGATGATGCTCTGATTGGTTTATTGCATATTACGCCCAAACCACACCTATGGCTGAGTAACCTCCTTTGGACCAACCCATTTGACATTTGCGCCGGACGCAAGTGTGTTTTTGTCAGGGAAAAATCCCTCTTCTAGACATTTAAGTTTAGATTACAAACCACACTGTGAGGCAGAACAAACGTTTAAATGAACCTTGACAGTCAAAGGAGAGGTCTTGTTTGGGGAAGTCCCTAGAAGAGCTCTGATCTCCCTTGGCTGGCTTAGTCGTTTTATTGCTCACATGTTAGCAATGGAATGAAGCCACTCTGATAACGCCAAGGTCGTGGACGAAAACATTCACAGCACTTTTCTATTCCCATGTATCAGTAGTTTTCCACTCAGTGTTTCTTCACATGAGTGTCTAATGTTTAATACAAAGCTTTAAGCTTATAAACAGACAGGGTTATTAATGATTAATTCCTTTAACACTTAATTCCTTTTACATTTCCCTCCTGTTAATCATACTAATAACCATACAGATGCAAAACATCAGAATACAAAGTTTTCAGTGAAGATTTTCCTTTGTCTCGTCAAATAGCATCGTCCTCGTCGTTGTCACCAAAGAGGGCCGCTACTTCTTCCTCCAAGAAGATGGCAGTCATGGTCCGTTTCACCAGAGCCTGTACACAGACTTTCAAACAACCAAGGCAGGCACACAGTAGAATTAACAGCACCACAAAAGGTGTACATGCTTTAAGTACTATGATTAGCCAGCTACCAGAACGGAACCAGTTCAGCCAATCCCATGAGCCTGAGCTTTGCTTGGTTACGAAGTCCTGGGTCTCTGCTGCACTAACTTGTTTCATTTTAGCAAGCGCATCGGTTATAGCATGTGCATTAATCTCATCTGGTATGTATGTACAACAAGTTTCATTTATAAGGGCACAAACCCCTCCTGCGGGAGCAGTGACCAGATCAAGAACAAATCGATTCTGCAAAACCATAAAGCGAAGGCTCTCAATATCTCTGTTCTGGGCTTCATTTTCCATGATGGAGGCATTGACAAAGGTTCCAAACGTGTAATTGAGTGTTTCCATACGTAACATGAGCTTTCCTACCCCCGCCCAGGGAAACAGTGACAGAGTAACTTTGGTGCCATCCCCCCACAACTTGTAAGCATCGGGCACGTCAGTGCCCCAGATTGAGTCATGTGGCCTAATGTCTCGTCTCTTACGCCCACCTGTCCTTGGCCTATGAGATATCACTACGGTATGGTCACTAACCAACACCGGTGCACACACTCCTTCCCAATGGAGAGGCAGGCCATCATATAGCTGGTGACCACATAACCAAAATATGTCTTCCCCTCCACCAGTTAAGAGGTGAACTGTGCCATTTTGACTTGGCAGACCCCCGGTCCATCCCCAACACTTTAGCCCGTGCACTGATTTGTAACAGGTAGTATCATTTGCACAATAGGCTGTGTAGTTACACATGTGAGGAGGAACAGCGCCAATCGAATAGTTTCCACTTCCTTTGAAGCAAAGAGGAAACACTGTCCCTGGGGTGACTTCAGCGTAAGGTGATATCACCCCATCTACGGGAACAGCCGTCAGTGGGTGGGTTTCTGCACAAGAGGCAACTACAGTGCTGTTAGTATCGTTACCTCGGGCCATTAGTACCTCAGAAAGGTTTGCATAGAGGGGTTCATCAGACGAGACAACAGCCACACACTCACTCTGTCTTTTAGACAACGGTATTATCGTGAGTCTAGGGTAATGGGAGGACACAGGCATTCTTGTGCACACATAACAGTCAGACCTATTCAATCCTTTTGCTAGACCATGAACATAACGGTACCAGGAGTTGAGATGGTAGACTGTGCCTGTTGTGCCATTCAGCGAGGTCAGCGCTATCCATCGTCTGTCCCGGTGCTCCTGTTGTGGAGCACACATTCTGAGATAGGTTAGAACACATATACATACGATTCCTAGGCTAAAAAGCCCCACTCGGGTTCTGTTGAGTCTTGCGTTGGCCATGGTCACAGGTGCCCTAGTTGTGAAAACAGGGTTGGTTTTCTTCACCGGGTTGAGACAAGCCACCTCTAAAACAGTGACCTCCCTTTGTAACCGGGCTTACTCTGTTTCCACAAGTGGCTCCTGCAGCGTCGGACGTAGTTTGCAGTGAGAGAGATGGACCCACGTGGAGCGTCCTTTTACTTTAACGGCTGTGGGTGTGGTGAGGAGTACTTGGTGGGGGCCTTCCCAACGGGGGGATCTCCAGCACTTTCGTTTCACAGCCTTTATGAACACCCAGTCTCCTGGACTGACTGGCTTTGCCTGTGGGGACACAGAGAGAGAAGGAACAGTACTTGCAGCCAACACTTCTTTTCTTTGCAGCACCTTCTTTAAGTAATCCACTAAAGAAGACTCATCGTCAGGTGAATGTTTGCTTTGATCAAAGTCAGGCAGTGTATATGGCCTTCCATACAGTACTTCAAACGGTGTTAACCTGTGTGGTCCCACTGGGGTTATTCTCATGCTCAATTGGACTATGTCTAAGCACTCAGGCCACATTAATCCTGTCTCTTTCATTGCTTTGACTAGTTTGAGTTTCACTGTACCATTATGCCTTTCCACCAGCCCTGCTGACTGGGGGTGGTACGCAGTGTGGTGTTTTAGGTCATTGTGTAGGTGTTGAGCTATTTTGTCAATTGTTTGGTTTACAAAATGCGATCCATTATCACTTCGTATTACTCAGGGTTTGCCAAACGTCGGTATTATTCGCCTACACAGTGCTTTCGCAACGGTTGCTGAATCTGGGCTTGAACAAGGCAATAGTTCAACCCACTTTGAGAAAGCATCAATTATGACTAAAACGTATTCTAGCCCCTGTTGTTTTGTTAGTTGTATAAAATCCATGTGGATAGTATGAAACGGATGAGGCGGGGTGGGGAACTGTCCCTTGTCAGGGCGTGCCCCACCCTTCGGGTTATGCCGTATGCATGTTTCACATTGCAAACAATTTTTTTTGAGTATGAGTGAAAGCCATATGTGGTATAATATTGGTGCACCAGGCCACACATCCCTCCTGTTGAGACATGTGTCAACCCATGGCTCAATATTGCAGCCCATTTATACATAGACTTTGGTAGAATTGGTTTTCCCTCCATACTAACATAGATTCTGTCTTGCATTGTATAGCCGTGTTTTTTCCATAGTTTCTTTTCTGCTTGTGACGCTTGTTGTTGTCTTGTTTGTAAAATTTCTAAACATTTACGGTTGGCGTGCATGTTATTACGTAATTTAGATTGACTCGTCTCCACCCTGTGGTGGTGCTTTTCTCCACGCCTTCCTTTTCAGGATTCCAGTCTCGTATTTGTTTCACTCGCTTTGCTTCTTTGTCTAAGTTGTTCCTCTTTTCGTTTGGTATGGCGGACAGCTGCATGTACGGGGGAGGCTCCCAAGCTGTCAGTTTCTGTACTTGGGGCGGCAATGTTACTTGACAATGCGAGTTTTTATCTTTCCAGCACAGATAAGTTACTGTCACTCTGGTGGGCCCTAATTTCTGTACATATTCGTCATACTTGTGATCGGGCCCTAAGTTCGTTCTCAGAGTTATTTTCAACTCGTTTTTGTCAAAAACTTTTGCTAGAGGGTTTATTCTGTCTGTGGTTTTTCTTAGAATTGTTTCTAACGTTTTTCCAGGGTCCTGACACGACGGTTTTAGGACCCAGGAGTAAATTGGAGTGTTATGCCCTTCCAGGAGATGTATGTCAGCTTCGTCGCATTGTCGAGCTTCCATACCTCCCTGTAGGTTCGGGAAAATAGCCACTTTTAGCTTGGTCATTAGGTCTCTGCCTAATAAGTTGTACGGACATTTTGGAGCTATGATTACTTGTGCATGCACTGTGTCCCCTGTTTCGTCGAGTGACACGGTAACAGGTTCGCTGAAATACTGTCTTTGAGTTTGGCCATTTGCAGATTTTACAAAAATAGCTTGAGTTGACTTTGTTAAGCCTTCCACATCTTTCATTACTGTTCTACACGCTCCTGTGTCGCATAAAAACAGCACCGGTGCTCCATTTATGAACACCATTTTTTCTGGTTTTTCGCTTAAACAAATTTCAGCCAAGTCTAAAAATTCCTCACACAACTAGACCCTCATTCTCGTCGCTCATTTCCCCAGGGCCTATTTGAGGTCATTCCTCTGTGTACTCGTCGTCTGCGTAATGCCCACTTGTATCGTCTTTGGTTGGGCAATCTCTAGCCCAATGGCCGTAGCCTTGACACTTGTAACATTTGTTGCGATCGTTCTCCTCTTTGTTAGAGTGGTAACTTTGGTCATGCGCTTTTCCTCCACTGCTGCCTGCTCGCCCGCGTCCTCTACTCCCTCCTCTGCCCCTTCCTCTGCCACGGCCTCGGCCTCTGCCTCGACCACGACCAGGGGCGCTTACTGCGTGTACAAACGCTTCCACTAATTGTTTGGAATCTTTCTTTTCTTTGTCTTGCTTTTTGTTTTTAGCCGTTTTCTCAGCGTGTTTAGCCTGTTCCATGAATTCAGGCATTGCAGAACTTCTAAACGTCATGAAATGTTTTTCGATCCAACCCTTTATCTCTGGTCTAAAACTTTGCAGTAAATCCTGTTTTAGTTGTTGGTCATAGATCGCTTTTTCATCTGGTGTGCTGTCTTTCAGTCCGCTGTAAGCTTTGAAAGTTTTCTCAAAACGGTCTCTAAACTCCCACACGTCTTCGTCTTCTTTTTGTTGCGTAGCATGTATTTTAGTGTAATCACACGATTTTTTTATAACAACTTTACATTTAAAAACGAAATTCCCCAGTGCATGTAACGAACTCCCGTTATCATCACAGTTTCTGTATGCGTCCATTGTTGGAAAACATACATTTTTATCCCCGCAACCTCTCCCCTGCGGCTTTATTAGGCAATTTCAATCATTGGATAGAGACTTTTGGTTGATCAGGCCAAACTCCTCATCCTCAAATCGTTATGCACTTGTATTATTTTATTTAAGCAGTATTGTCTTTATTATCACAATCCGCCATGGTTAATTTTCCTGTAAACCCATGTTTCTTTGCCCATCGCTCTAACCACTTACAGTGGTTTGGATGATGTCCTTTCATCCATTTTACATCGCCTACGTGCTCCAAAATAGGAGTCTGTTTGGTGCACGAATTGCCCATTTTACTTTTGTTGCAAATAAGGGGTTGTACTGTGACGTCCTCTTAGGGCAAATAAGAGCCTGGGAAGCGAGCTTCTAGACCGAGGTCCGGCCTCACAGGCTTTTCATTTGTTTTAACTCACAGTCAACCTCTTCACACACACACACACACACACACACACAATTCTTAGTCACAAATAGTGGGGAGTCGAACCCTCTTTTCCTTAGACTTTCTCTACAGGAAACTGGCCATATTTACTATTTGTACTTTGCTAGCATTCTCTTGTAATGTTAGGCAACATGATCCCCTACGGCAGCCTATCTGCACACTACTTTCTTATACTCACCCCTCAGTGTGTTGCTCTCTTTTGTCGGATCCCGCCAATCTTCGTCCCGGGAGGCGGGCGTCCCCACACCGACCTGCAGAGAATTCACTCTACAGGTTTTTCTCCACCACCTAGTGAGGAGGCTGTGCACAGTCTTCGATGCGTTGGAATTCCCGCTCCCGGTTCGTCGATATGTTGGGATCCGGCTCGAAGGACCAAGTTATGTCAGGGAAAAATCCCTCTTCTAGACATTTAAGTTTAGATTACAAACCACACTGTGAGGCAGAACAAACGTTTAAATGAACCTTGACAGTCAAAGGAGAGGTCTTGTTTGGGGAAGTCCCTAGAAGAGCTCTGATCTCCCTTGGCTGGCTTAGTCGTTTTATTGCTCACATGTTAGCAATGGAATGAAGCCACTCTGATAACGCCAAGGTCGTGGACGAAAACATTCACAGCACTTTTCTATTCCCATGTATCAGTAGTTTTCCACTCAGTGTTTCTTCACATGAGTGTCTAATGTTTAATACAAAGCTTTAAGCTTATAAACAGACAGGGTTATTAATGATTAATTCCTTTAACACTTAATTCCTTTTACAGTTTTTTCCGCCGTTATAATAGCAAATGCGCCATAGAGCCGCCCACACAGCTACTTGCGTTTGGCGCTGTCCTACTTGCGTTTCTGATCGTTAAAATAGGGCCCAAAGACTTTCTCCTCGTTTATTTTAGCAATTTGCAATATTTGCACTGTCACTTGTGAGGCTTCTGAGGATGTGTTTTGCCTGTTTGTATACACCTGTGGGCCTGAGTTGTTAACAGTACTGCTTGTATGACAGACATCATGCCATGTTTTCAAATGGAGCCCTCAAAGTGTTCTCAGTTTCAGAGGGCCAGGCTGTCCATGAAGTGGCTATATAGAGACGCAACCATCATCTTGGTCTTTGTAATGGAATGTGCTCAATTATACCATCGTGCTTCTTCTACAGCAGTGATTCATTAGTTCAGTTTTGATTGGTTTGTAAAACATGAGTCTAATGGGTTTGAAACATTAAAACACCACTGGCTGTCTAAAGTCATTTTTCTTTTAACAGGGCTCTGTGTATCAGAAGACCAACGCCATGTCAGAAATCAAGAAAATAAACAAAGACAATTTCTGGGCCCAGACTGAGGTAATGCCAGATTTCATCTTCTTAAACTAGCCCTCTTATCTTCTCTCTAGTTTAATGGTTTCCCTTCCACGCATCTTCTATCTCTCACTTATGTTTAGCATCACTTTCTTGCTTGTCTGTGTTTGTCTTAGAGAGATGAGGAAAAGCGGCGTCAGGAAGAGAGGCGTAAGGCAGACGAAGAGCGTCAGCTGCTGGACCAAGAAAGAAAAGACCGGGAGGCCAAGGAAACCATCCTGAGGGACAAAAGGGACACAGAGAGAGCCTCTCAAATCAATGAGCAAAAGTCAGTTTTTTCAACACTGATTTACATATACAATATTTGTCACACACATGGGTCAGACTAAGAACCACTTTTCTAATCGCAAACGTCTTTTCAAATATAATGGCCTATATAGCTCCTTAGATTTTAAAGCTTTTTTTTCAAACTGTGACGGATGATCTACTTAATATATTCAAACATATGCAAACATAATGAATGGCAAATCCCCACCAGGTTAGATGTGTAGATTAAGTATTTGTTTTTAAATCGAGTGCTCACAGCCCTGCCCTTGACATGTTTCTGGTAAAAGGTTGTATGTAGGTCTATGACAGCTACTAGAAATATATGTTAAATGTGAAATTTGGCACAATGATTTGCTACACAGATTCTGTTTTGCAAGTTTGATGTACTCAAGAAATCTGGGTCAAAGTTGAAGTTACATTCACACACATACCTGTTGAGTCAAATTCGAAAGTGAAGTATCGCTGGATTCATTGGGTCATAACGAGTTCAATGCACCCTGACGTCAATTTCAGCTGTATTGGTCACTGATTTTCTTAAGACAGCCTCAAAAAATGATCCCATGAATTTTTGATTTTCAAAAGCATTATCCCATAACAGCCTATCAGAAACAGGCAAAGAGGAAGTGAGCCCATATTTCAGCAGCACTTTTATGTTTCGACACCAACCTTGGTGGACTGACTCACGATTATGACAACATGCCTCTAGAGAGACATGAATCCTGTTTGTGTTTGCTACCCTTCTCTGAACACAAGTGCTGAATGCAGAATAGTGTTGGGCCAATGTCACCATAACTAGCCTGGGTCCTGATCCCCATTCAGTCATTTTGAACTCAATAATGCTTGAAGAAGGAGGCCCCACTGAGTTTAATTTTTTTACAGGAAATACCAGCAGCAACAGGAAGTTTCCAAGAGTGAGGATGAGAGACAGCCGTCGGTAAGTCTTCCTCCCGTCTGCCAGTTTAGGCAGCTCAGTCAAGTCATCTAGAATGTTTGTTATATCTGTTCAATTTTTTCCTGAAAACAAAGTAACATTTTATTTACCATTTTAATAACATTTATTTAAGAAGTTAAGCATTCAATATATGCTTCCGTTGAATTTGTCAATAACTAACAACCCATTATATGAGCAACGACAAAGTGTAATGCACTGCTGCCTTACAGGTTCATAATAGTTCTGTTTTTTCCATCATGAAACATTGTATTACAATCAGGCTGTTTAAGCAACCCACCAGGGATGTGCACAAGAGGCTGGTGCCCCTCTAAAAATTATATTATGTTCAATAAAACAAATACAAACACGAACGAACACACGCAACAGTAGCAAATGCATCACACTAAAGCCGAGTAATTTCCATGTTCTTGGAGAACTTGCTTCAGCCAATCTTGCTAATGTCCAAATTGATCGACAGGAATGTGTAAGTAAGTTACACAACAAAGTTATTTACATTTACATTGTATCATCCA
The DNA here is from genome assembly GCF_963457725.1 of Sprattus sprattus. Lineage (NCBI taxonomy): Eukaryota > Metazoa > Chordata > Actinopteri > Clupeiformes > Clupeidae > Sprattus > Sprattus sprattus. The sequence goes on from NC_137914.1 coordinate 27,516,405, forward strand.
TCCTATACCGAAATGCACTTTAAATCAGAGAGCTTTAAGCAGAGAGCTCAAGACCATGGCTCACATCTGTTACTACTGCAGACAATTAGACACGTGTCTCTCAAGCAACTGTATTATCTGTATTATTAGAAAGGGGATAATTGTGAGACTAGCTCTGCAGGGGGAAATTCACAGGCAACATGTTTCATGATTCATATTTGAATACAACACACCACTGGCCCAAATTAACACAATGTGTACGGATGTTTAATACCCATCAAATTCAGATTGGATGATCATTAAAGCTAATTTATTGCAAGGATCAATTAGCATGTTCTGCTAGCCTACAGCTACTAATTTAATCAACTGAGGCTGTTACATTAGCTTGCTATGACATCCAACATCATATGTTAATGTTATGCTTATTCAAATGCAATGGTTTCAGATGTTATGGTTTTAAAAATCCACAGCAACCTTCAATTTCCGAGTTTTTGGGGACACACGGAGTGCAGTTTTGCATGACAACTCATCCTCGTAAAGCTATTACTGGTGCTATGTCTGATCTAGTCATTGGGTATCAGGGTCTAAGCTCATCCTCAACATACAGCTATTACTGGTGCTATGTCTGATATAGTTATTGGGTAACAGGGTCTTAGCTCATCGTGCACAAATGTCTGACACACTTTTGTCGAATTAGATTTTTAACTTTTACTTTTACTCATTAATTCACACACCTCACTTACCCATACCCTTACGTCAACATGACAGAGCAGAATGGCAGGCAGCGATTTTATATTGTTACATTTAACAGTTTTCGAGTGAGGAAAGGGAGCAAATGGTGTTGGGGAAATGTACAAGCATGACAACAGGTCAGTGTACAAATGAATGTGCACAAATAGCCATTCTGATCAGCTTGGATGGAGTGACTGTACTCGTTGCTTAGAAACACTTGACACCAAGGGTGGAGAATTAAATAAAATCAAAATAAACAAAAGAAAATACAATCTGGTGTCTTTAAGCTCAGTTAGTGGATAGTATAACTGTTGACACTCGTGTTCATGAAGTCATGAGGTAAAGGATATCCCCACATCTATGATTTCCGAATCCTGTCACTCGTTACGGCTTGGTTTTTTCGTGAAGACATCCACTGTAGGACGCAAGCCAATAAGCCCCCCCATTTACAGGCTACAATGCCCGTGGGGACACAGGTTAGATTCAGGCCTGATGTCGTTTCCCGATCCTCTCCCCTCCTCCTCACTTCCTGTCCAAATACTTTACTGTCCTATCCAAATAAAGGCTAAAAAGCCCATAAATAAATCTTAAAAAAATAAAAGATATTCACTGTATAAGATACTGTCGGTATCTTCCTCCAACAGATACCAACAGCAATGTATGAAATAGTTACCAACCACGTAAGCAGAGTATCAAACAGGAGGAAGTAGAGAAGTGGCCTGGGAGAGACCAGTAGGTAGTATGACAAGCCAGGGGTCATAATCCAGTGGTCCACAAAACGCACTTCCAGAAAGATCATCCCTTCATTTAGAAAGCAGGTTTTCTGATGCCACCAGCCTTAACAAGCAACACTGCCACACTCATTTTATAAAACAGAACGTATGCGTAACATTGACTACAGGCAAAAGACAGCAAAAGAGTCAACTGAATCCCATACTGGAGGAATCCGTAGATGATGCTGAGGCCCGTCCACCCAAACCAGTGGTGGTTCTACAGGTTAATACGCCCCGGGCGAGACCCCCTCCGATATATTTTATATATATATTTATAACTAAATAAATTAAAGATAAAATTTGCACAATTGCACAAATCCTTCACAGAGAAGTTTAAATAACACACTTAAGGGAATCAATGGGGAAAAAAACATGCCCTTACTGCCTACATGCTAAATATCTGTCATTAAACGCTATATTAACTTCTTTCAGGGAGGAACAATTAGCTGCTTGGTTACTGCCTAGAATTGTATGCATGCCACACTTCAACTTATTCCTGGAAAACTATACTTTGTCACGAAAGCAAATGGCAAATATTCCGTCTTTGAAACTGCCTACAGAAGATATGAACATTCCGTTGGCTAATTACACGGTCCAACGGCAATGATGAACCTAAAACTACAGTATTTCTCTGTTCCTAAAACACATTTTTTCAAAGCATGCCTCGGTTTCTCTGAACACTAAACCCAAGTGCCAACTCTCTAAACTAATTCTGCTAAACTTTAAGCACAATTCTCTGCTTTAAACACAGATTTCAATTGTTAACCGCACTTTCTTCAAAACACAACACACAATTCTCTGCTTTAGACACAGTTTTCAATTGTTAACCACACTAAACACCATCCTCTCTACTTTGCATACTTCATCAATGCCAAAACCTCCTTGTGTTCAAACAGAAAACACTGCTAATCAATTGGCAAAACTTCCATTTCCAAGGCTGTTGTGCAATTTGAAATCAAAACTTTAGCTCCTAGTTTGGAGAACAATTTATGGCAACATTGAAGTGAGTGGTGATCAGAGAGGCAGAGGAGTGAGAGTAAGAGGAGGAGGAGGAGGAGGACAATGATGAAGAGCAAGACGGAGAGCCATTACTGTATCTCTGATGAGATTCAGGCCAATGTGTTCAAACATGTGGTCAACATGGGTTTGACCATGCAGGAGGCTGGTAAGGCTGGCCAGAGGGTTCAACCAAACATAAGCCGCTTCTCAGTTGCACCGATTCTCCTGACATTCAGAAGAGAGAATGGGTAAGAAACACTACGATGACAGTACGTAAAACACTAGTTTGAATGCCTTATCAGGAGCATAGTATTCTTGTATTTAGAATATTTTACATTGTACTGTATTTGTAAAATTATAAACAAATACAAAGTGCAACCATTGATGACCAAGACATATTCCTAAACATCAATACAGTGAGCCTAGCCACATAGGACCATGTTCTTAGGCAGAACACCTCGAGAATGAAGCAGGTGTACAGGGTGCCTTTTGACAGAAACTCTGATAGAGTCAAATAATTACAGTATGATACGACTATGTGCAAGTAAGTCATATACGTTTCCACAACTGATTACGTCCTATCAGCACTGAAACATTACTGTATTGTAATCTTATCAAATGTTACTGTATTTTCAGATGTTTCACAACACAACAATTGTCGATATTGTTCTTGAGCAAGAACAGGATGCGGTCTAGTTTTTTTGTCCTTTTTTATTTTACATTTTTCTTTCTTTTTTTGTTGACTGTATCAATATCCTATTGTTTGTTCTGTGTAAATCATCTACACATTTGGTTGTGTTTGCTCTGATGTAAAGGCTACAGCACTTTTGAAAAAAAAAAAGAAATCTTTACTTTAAGTCGTAACTGTTTGTGAGTTGTTTTATATTTGAGTTAAAACATTATACAGTTACAATATTTTACAACAGGAGAAAGCGTACAGTAACACTGGAGATGAAAAGGCATAATACTCCTGATAAGGCCTTCATACTAGTGTTTTCCCATTTCATAGTAGTGTTTTCCATTGAGCACATCAGTGTTCAATCAATGCTTAGAATGTCTACTCAAATAATGGTCTGTGTTTGTTGTTTGAAAACAAAATGCCCTTTTGAGGTGACATAATAGTGTTTTGAAACCAAAGTGGCCTTTTGCAGGAGATATAAAGGGTTTTGCATTTTGTGTGAGTGGTTTTGGGATTTGTGTTTAGAGCTAAGAGAAACCGAGGCATGCTTTGAAAAAATGTGTTTTAGGAACAGAGAAATACTGTAAACGTGTAACAGTTTTGTTGCAAAGCACAGTCTTATCACGAAATTAAATCTCGTGTTTGTTGAGTTAAAACCGATTTATTGTTGTATAATCATAGGCAGCAGAATGGCAGGCTAACAAATGTAAGAGTTATAGCCTACCACCAATTAACATTAGCCTTTCATCACTTCATGGATACCGTAATCAAACAGAGAGAGCATAGTGGCATACCTTTATGTTTTGCTCGTTTCTCCTCTTCTTCTTTTCTTTTTTTTTTTGAAATTTGGCACCTGACGGATTTTTGCCTTTTCCTATCCATCCCTGTGCTTATTTTGCACTCAACAATCAACACATTCTCCATCCCCCAACACCGTCACTCGTACAGAAGTTAAGACTAAACCAATTCACCTTGACCTTGGTGACACATAATCGTTCAGTATTACCTATTTGTATAAGCCATTTCACACAATTCAGAAAAACAAAAAAACGTGCAGGAATTATAGGCCTGTAATTATAATATTATGAATGTGCGTTTTTTGCAAGAAAGTCGAGGTGTGACTGACTGGCGCCCACTAATTGTATCAGAGTATTGCTCTATAGCCTAGAGTGGATCCCCCCGTCCCCCAACTTGTCTGTTCCAGTTGGGAGTCCCAGAGGTTAACTTTTCCCCCGCGCTCCATCCCCTTCCCCGTTTTCACACATATGGCACCTTCTTAGCAAGCAGGGGCGCAAGCAGGAGCGCCTGCAGCCGAAGGGGGCGCCAATTCGCCAATTCCCCACACAGTGATATGATAGATAATAGAAAACCACTTCGCGGCCCAGATTATTATTTATTTATTTACTTGGTCGTGCCGCCCTCCATGTGACTTGAAAAAGTGCCGCCCCGGGCCACCGCCCGGGTGGCCCGTGCCTAAAACCGCCACTGACCCAAACGCAAAACGAGCTTTGTTACTGACCGACAGCGCCGCTCGGCCATGATCGGACATTATCTGAGGTCGAGCTGGGATCCAACTGCATGGTGGCAGAGGACACTGGTTAAGACTGTTTCCTTGAAGTGAAGGATTACCAATGCTTAAAAATAAAATAGTAAAACCATACAGGTTATGGTAGTAGGCTACTAATTGCAGGAGCACAGTGTACACACACTTGTCCGCAAGCTAATGTTGTTATTGCTTGATACAAATGTTTAGAAAGTTAATATTAAGTTAATGTCGTGGCAGACTGGTGTTTATGTTTATGTTATCACTGACTTTCCATTTTTGTGGAAGTAAAAACAAAAGGGCTCTCACCTTTGCAGAACATTTTATACTGTCAGAGTGTTCAAACAGACCCTTTTGAAGCATTTGGAGACGAAAAAGAAAATGTTTAATTGTCAGAGCGTTCAAACACCCACTTTTCATTTGGAGACGAAAAAGACTACTTATGAGGTGATCTGCAAGGAATCAAGAGTTGCTGAAAAATCAAGAATAAAGACTCTTACAGTTGTTAGTGGTGATATCGGTTAAAGAAGTGTTGCAAGTTCTCACTTAGTAGCACCAAACCTCTGCATGCCTACATTGCTGTTACATTTGTGTCTGTGTCTTTTTGCTTCTGTGTGTTGACTCCTCAATATCTTCTCTGATCTCTGATTCCAAACGTCATGAAACCTTCCACAAATCTGGAAATCTGTTGAATCCCTCTGTATTCTGCTGTTAGTTATTATGATTAATTGTTGTTGCTATTGTTATTCATTTGAATTGCAATTATTATATTTTTAGAGCATTACCAACTCCAGAGAGATGTTCAAACAGAGGGAGAGAGGCATCACCCCTGGTGACACCGCTGACAGCGCCCCCTCCTGTCCACAGCCAGGTAATGCAGCAATCACACAAAGAGCACTTCAATGCAACTGCACTTACAGCCGGGCCGTACTCACAGCTAATGCAGCAGTCACACAAAGAGCAGTTCAATGCAACTGCACTTACAGACAAGGCCATACTCACAGCTGCAGTATACTGGTCATATTTCTGTCCAGGCTGGCAGAATGACCATATTTGAAATGATGGTCATGTAATGGGTAGTAGTATTAATAGGACACAGAAACATGTAGAAGCCCATCAATGTTCAAACATGTCTTATCAGGCAGTATGCCAATGCCTGCCATTTGTAAACATTTCAAACCTGTTAAGCAGTCTTAAGAGACTAAGATAAGCATTCCTTCATGACCACTATGGGGTAAAGTTTTCAAATGTATCGTCGCCAAACTTTGTATGTTTTTGTGTACCTGCATACACCTTTTACTTCTTCAACTTACCAGCTTGCAATAACTAAACGTCAGCTGTCCTTTCTGTCTTTTCTACACTGTCTGTCTTAAGGCCTTGACATTATTGATTTAGTCTGGGTTCTTGTCTGGAGCCTCTGTGCTTGCCGTGTCTGTTATGCTCTTCTTTGTCCCATTCTGTGTCTATGCCTCAGGGCGATTGCACAGCCCTTTTCTCTCTAAGCTGCCGTGTGAGCCAGATAGGCCACCATCATCCTTCCGCCAACCTATCCTGATGCCCGCCACATCTCTCTCACCTGTACCTGCCAGAGGTACACAGTGGATTTATATTCCCAAGCCCTTTTTCAGAGTGTATTTTTTAAAAAGTTGATTACACTTCACACAATTATTGAGCAAAAGTGCACACTAACTTCTGAACTACTTCAGTGCTATGTTAGACTACCATAGAGGTTATTTGGATGATTCTACGTGTAATTCAGTATTGAAATATAGTATTGTGACACTGTAGGAGAGGGGTTTTGTGACGTTTAGAGTGATTTGCAGTCTGTTTTTTTTCTGTCTCACTCTATGAGGTAGAAAAGCAAGTCCCATTCAAAGTGTAGGTACAATGGGTACCAGCCTCATATGGGCACCAGGATAATGGAGGTACCTTACCTTATAAGGGTGGGCGCAAAATAAATGTGGGTGCAATTGTGCATAAATAGTAATACTGTCTTCACGAGGGCCACCAAGATAACATTGGCACTATCCTGACAACAGCATCAATAATATGCTAACCAATCACTTCCATTTTTATTTCTAATACTCTGTCTATCAATTGGCACTGTTGTTCTCCTTCATGCAAGACTTTCCAGTTCTTTATCCTTTTTTGACTGTCTCCCTCTATCTATTAATCATTCTAATCCTCACAATGAACAAGGTGCCACTGGATTTGTGGATCAAGTTCAACTTAGTCTATTTCAGCCATATTGGTTTTTCCGCCATGTTTCATTTTTTTTTAACAGGCATTTTGTACACATTTTGGCAAATATTCTCGAAATTTGGCACAGATGATTTTCAGACCAACACTGATATATCAAAACCAAACTTGGTACATGTACTCTGGAACCCATTTTGAGGAAGCACAATGTTTGGCATTTGACTACAATGGCGGACTGCAATAAGGAAAAATGTGTTTTGGCCAAGAACTGTGATGTTTTTGCCTTATAAATAATGATGGCTAGCAATACCAGGGAAGGTCCCAAGGTCCAGTCATGGCAACTCGCATGTTAACCTAATTGATGTGGCTGCCATATTGGGTTTTAGGAAAAGTAAACAAAATGTTAACTGGTCACAGATTTTTTCCATTCCTCACCACAATTGGCACATATGATCTTCAGACCAAGCCTCACCAAAGATGATCTGATGGATTTCAATATTTCTTTTTATTGTTTGTTCATTACAGCCAATCGAAATCAGCAGCAAAGCTGCCCAACAGGAAGTATGATTATATTGCAGCCAATTTTTGATCAATTGACATGACAACTGCTGTGAGTGCTGAAAGCCATTAAATTGACATAATCACATCAAGTTTCCATGGCAACTATGCCCGTCTGGCTGAATGCAGTGAGCTCAATCTTGGCTGATCTTTGGTCAATTAACATAAAACTTCCTGTTAGTGCTAACGTTAATGCCCTTGACATAGTGACATCACATGTGTGACACCATGACAACTATGCCCTGCTTTGCTGCGTGGCCCCCTCATTCCTGCTTACAGCAAGACCTATGCAGTCTTATGCTATCTATTTTGGGATTTTGTACATTTTAAACTTAAAAGTAGCATCTTCCCATTGTTACTAATGGTGGAGTGTTCATGACTTTAACATTGTAAAACTGTCCATTGTCAACAGTCACCTGTCAGTGCTTTATTCCCTGCATCTCTCCTTCACTCCCTATCTATTTATCTATCTATCTATCCACCTACCTTTCTTTTTTTATCCCTTCTTTAACTCTATCTATAATTTAGGTTTTTAGGTCTTCACCACCATCACCCATTTCTATATTTCTTTTTCTCTATACTCTATACTCTCCTTCTCTCTGTGACTCTCTATTTGTTTATTCATCTACCTATATGCTTCTCTTGCATTATGTGAAACTATTTCTGCCTGTGATCACGTACGTATGTGTCCTGTTTTGTTTACGGGCATGACCTTACATTATGTGGTCTTTTTGTTAATGCATATATTCAGAGCTGAATGTTAAGGAAGAATCCAATGATGAAAGGGAGGTTGTCACTACCAAGGCAGAAGCTCCAGGTAGGAAAACAGACCCCATCACCCATTCTGTCTCCACTGACTGCATTACATGCGATCTTCTAGAGCCCTAGTGCTCCCAGCACTTCCTCTGCCATCATTTAGTAAATAAATGACAACTGATGGGTGCTAGGGCAGTGTGTGTAGAAATGTGTATATGAAAACAAATACTCCCAGGTAGGTCAGATGTTATTGACGTTACCTGCTTTGTCTGTTCTACTGCTGAATGATTGCAGTGAATCTTGCCATATTCAGATGACTTTGCTTCACCCAAGAAAAAATAAGTCCTATTGTCTTCTATAACAAAATGATAAGGCGGGTAGATCTTTCTATGGTCTTAGGACACTGGATTTAAATCTGTAGTGAAAAACTGTAAATGAACATCCTGTGTGTGCACAATTCAGTACTATTAGTGGAAGCGAAATTGAGGGAGGTAACAACCTGTTTCATGTGGCCTCCTACTCTGACCCTTATATTAAGATTACAGCAGCTGTAAACACTGTGGCTCATTCACTCTTGTTCATGTTTTTACAGTTCTTTCTAAGCAGCACAAAGAGCCAGAAAAGAGACATGTTGAGCCTGAGCCTGAGCCAGAGCCAGAGAGCGTGGATGAGGAGCCGGCACAGGTGATGTTCATTAAGTACACACATATTCCTCTAGGACAATAGTACTAGGCCAAATCACAAACTCAGGTGATGCTCATTAAGTACTGTACACACATATCCCTCTGGGACAATAACACTATATCAAATCACATGCCCAGTTGATGTTCATTTAGTACACACATATCCCTCTGGGACAATAACACTAGATCAAATCACACACCCAGTTGATGTTCATTTAGTACACACATATCCCTCTAGGACAAACAGTACTTTATGCTCAGGCAAAGTAGCACCCACACTTATTGTAGCCAAGTATATCAATTACCCTCAACCCCCACCCCCGCACCTGATTATTAATTACCCTCAACCCCCACCCTCGCACCTGAGTATTACAGTTTTTATCCATTGCTTTGGGCAATTTCACAAAACAGAAATTACATTCTCAAAACAACACGTGCAAACCTCAAAACCACTGAGCACTGGTTCACAACAGATTGGCATTTCTCATTCCTTTAATCAAATTGCAATTGTTTTAGAAACTCCTTGCAAATGACAAGTACAATTGCCTACAGTTTGCACACATTTCAAATGATTTAGCACATCTGTGCAAATGGTTAGGTACAATTGCCTTCAGTTAGCCCAATTACCAATTGAATACATCTTGCTGGTCTAAACTGACTGTTGTTTCTCAGTCAAGTGGTTGTTCTCTGCAAAACATGTTGGCATAATTTCCTTGAGTACATCATCACCTGCAAAATAGTTCACTCCACTGTCACAATCGTTCAGGCACATAATACCATGAAAAACATCATGGTATATCTTGTAATATGGATCTCTTAGATTATCAGCTTACAGTAATTTTCAGGTGCAACTAGAACTTTACTAATCAAGGGGGAGATTCACACATCCGACCACCAATCACACAGTAAGTTTAGTTAGCTGACAGGTCCTATCCAGGAGTATAAATGCTTCCATCAAATATCTAGAGCTTGACCAAGTTCAGTACAATTTATGAACATGGAAGCACCTGGCCAGGGAAACAACCAAGGGCAACTGCCTGTTAGAGGAAGAGGAGGAAGAAAAAGAGGAGCAACGGCGGATGTCCCAGGCCAGAGCGGGGGCAACATCACCATGTGTGATGCCATTTTAGAGAATAGTGTAGTCTCCCACATTCCCAGTCTTGGCCCATACAATACCCAGAAGCTCCAGGTTGTGTTGTTTGTGTAGGCTATACATCATTTTAGTTTTGATGTGCTTCTTGTATGAGAGTATATTGTGCTGTACGCATTTTCTGTTACCATGATGTATGGCAATACTGTAACTGTAACAATTTCCATGGCAATATGAGTGCAGTATGAGTGCTACCGTGTAGGCTACGCTTGAATTATTCTTTTTTTCTGTTTGACACACAAAGTATTCTGGAAAGAAAACATCTACTGCAGTAAACGTCAAAGGACTGAGCCAAGATTGAAATGTGCACTTGAGGGATATTTCTATGGTCCACTGCTATACTGACAAAACATCTAAACGTTTTGACCTGCAGTGCTTAAACAATGCCAAAGGGACTTTTCATTTTGGGGGCACTGACTATAGGTATGAGAAAAGGAATTAGTTTTAATTGATGAGTTGTCTGTTTTGGGAGAGATATGACCTTTTGCAGGTGTGCCATAGTGTTTTGATAAACTATCTAGGTTATTTTGGCAAATATATTTAAAGCTTGGAGAATGTCCTTTTCTTTTCGGGAAGGAACTTTTCATTTTGGGGGCACTGACTATTTTTATGAGAAAATGATTTGGTTTTGAAGCGTGACTTAACTGTTTTGGGTGAGATATGACCTTTTGAAGGTGATCTATGTAGTTGTGCTGAACCATATAGGCTATTTTGCCAAATGCACTAAGAGCTTTGAGAATGTAATTTCGGTTTTGTGAAATTGCCCAAAGTAATGGATACAAACTGTAATACTCAGGTGTGGGGGTGGGGGTTGAGGGTAATTATAGTTTTTATCCATTGCTTTGGGCAATTTCACAAAACCGAAATTACATTCTCAAAGCTCTTAGTGCATTTGGCAAAATAGCCTATATGGTTCAGCACAACTACATATATCACCTTCAAAAGGTCATATCTCACCCAAAACAGTTTTGGTCAAAGCTCAAAGTCAAGCTTCAAAACCAAATCATTTTCTCATAAAAATTGTCAGTGCCCCCAAAATGAAAAGTTCCTTCCCGAAAAGAAAAGGACATTCTCCAAGCTTTAAATACATTTGCCAAAATAACCTAGATGGTTTATCAAAACACTATGGCACACCTGCAAAAGGTCATATCTCTCCCAAAACAAACTCATCAATTAAAACTAATTCCTTTTCTCATACTAATAGTCAGTGCCCCCAAAATGAAAAGTCCCTTTGGCATTGTTTAAGCACTGCAGGTCAAAACGTTTAGATGTTTTGTCAGTATGTCAATGGACCATAGAAATATCCCTCATGTGCACATTTCAATCTTGGCTTAGTCCTTTGACACTGAATGGTTACTGTAGTAGATGTTTTCTTTCCAGAATACTATATGTATCAAACAGAAACAAATTCAAGAGGAGCCAACAAGGTTTCACATGGCGAACTGTATTGGACTCATATCATGCCATGGAAATTGTTACAGTATGTAATTGCAAAACAGAAACAGAAAATGTGTACAGCAAAAAACACTGTCAAACAAAAAGAACATCAAAACTAAAATTAAGTATAGCCTACACTACTGTAACAAAACATACAGAAGAAAAGGAAGTCTTCAGTCTTGGTCGTCACTCTCCTGCTCAGCCTCACGCTCATGTCTGTCTGGCCACAGATTCTCATCTACATCGCATCTTATGTTCTCCCTTGCAATGCAACGTGGGAAGAATCGGCGTGCATGCCGCAACCATCCCCTGGAATGATCAGCCGTTACATCCTCACAAGCAGCATCCATTGCTTGGAGGAGGGACCTCTGATTTAGAGCCCGATGCTCGTAGACCCTCCACCTCCAAGCTGAAAAAAACTCCTCAATAGGATTTAGAAATGGGGAGTAAAGGGCTAGGAGCACCATCACTATCCTTTGATGGGCAGCGAACCACGCCCTGATGAGCGGGCCACGGTGAAAGTTGACATTGTCCCACACAATCACATATGTCGGCAAGTGAGGCCCTACCAAACCCCCCTTAAGTAGAGGGATAAGATCAACGTAAAGGCGGTCTAAGAACACCAGGAGCTTCTGGGTGTTGTATGGGCCGATACTTGGAAAGTGGGTGACTACCCCGTTTTCGGATATCGCAGCACACATTGTGAGGCAGTTGCCCTTGTTCGTTTGGTGCTTCCATGTTCATACTTGTCAACTGTACTGAACTTTGCTAAGCCCTAGATGTTTGATGGAAGCATTTATACTTCTGGATAGCACCTGTCAGCTAACTAAAATTACTGAGTGATTGGTGATCGGATGTGAGAAACTCCCCCTTGATTAGTAAAGTTCTAGTTGCACCTGAAAGAATGAAGCCGATGATCCAAGAGATCCATATTACAGTATATACCATGTTGTTTTTCATGGTATTATGTGCCTGAACGATTGTGACAGTGGAGTGAACTATTCTGCAGGTGATGATGTACAGAAGGAAATTATGCCAACATGTTTTGCAGCGAAAAACCACTTGACTGAGAAGCAACAGTCAGTTTAGACCAGCAAGATGTATTCAATTGGTAATTGGACTAACTGAAGGCAATTGTACCTAACCATTTGCACAGATGTGCTAAATCATTTGAAATGTGTGCAAGCTGTAGGCAATTGTACTTGTCATTTGCAAGGAGTTTCTAAAACAATTGCAATTTGATTAAAGGAATGAGAAATGCCAATCGGTTTTGAACAAGTGCCCAGTGGTTTGGAGATTTGCACGTGTTGTTATGAGAATGTTAGTCCTGTTTTGTGAAATTGCCCAAAGCAATGGATAAAAACTGTAATTACCCTCCACCCCCACCCCAGCACCTGAGTATTAATTACCCTCAACCCCCACCCCCGCACCTGAGTATTATTTTTTTACTTTGCAAAATCAATGTATAAACAGTATGTACCAATGTATAAATGAATAGTCAGGAAATAACAGTACTTGGTTTATACTGAATACTTACTGATTTAAATTATATTTCTCATTTCGACTTGAAAAGCATCTTTCCAAGGAAGTGAAATTAACCTTTGTTGGAAATTCTCTGAATCCACAGGTGCAAGAGCAAACTAGTGAGGCAGACGTAGACAACAGGGGCCCTTGTGCAAGGGCACTATACGACTACCAAGCAGGTAAGCCCTTGTGCACGGGCACTATACGACTACCAAGCAGGTAAGCCCTTGTGCACGGGCACTATACAACTATCAAGCAGGTAAGCCCTTGTGCACGGGCACTATACGACTATCAAGCAGGTAAGCCCTTGTGCACGGGCACTATACGACTATCAAGCAGGTAAGCCCTTGTGCACGGGCACTATACAACTATCAAGCAGGTAAGCCCTTGGGTAGAAAACAAGGGCCATTCCAACTACTTTGCCCCATATAGGAATGTGCCTTGTGAGGATGCAAGCAGTGATTCCATAGATATGAACAAACACTACAGTTTTTCTCCATTGCTTTGGGTAATTTCACGAAACAGAAATGACATTCTCGAAACAACACGTGCAAATCTCTCCAAACCACTGGGCACTTGTTCACAACAGATTGGAATTTCTCATTCCTTTAATCACATTGCAATTGCATTTGCACATCCTTGTAAATGACAAGTACAATTGCCTACAGTTTGCACACATTTCAAATGATGTAGTTCATCTTTGAAAATGGTTAGGTTCAATTGCCTTCCGTTAGCCCAATTACCAATTGAATAGTTGGTCTAAACTGACTGTTGTTTCTCAGTCAAGTCGCTGTTCTCTGCAAAACATGTTGGCATAATTTCCTTGTGTACATCATCACCTGCAAAATAGTTCACTCCTGTCAAAATCTTTCAAGCACATAATACCATTAAAAACATCAAGCTATATACTGTAATATGGATCTCTTGGATCATCAGCTTACAGTCATTTTCAGGTGCAACTAGAACTTTACTAATCAAGGGGGAGATTCACACATCCGATCACCAATCACAAGGTTAGTTTAGTTAGCTGACAGGTCCTATCCAGAAGTATAAATGCTTCCATCAAATATCTAGAGCTTGACCAAGTTCAGTACAATTTATGAACATGGAAGCACCTGGCCAGAGAAACAACCAGGGGCAGCTGCCTGTTCGAGGAAGAAGAAGAAGAGGAGCAACGGATGTCCCAGGCCAGCGCGGGGGCAACATCACCATGTGTGATGCCATTTTAGAGAATGGTGTAGTCACCCACATTCCCAGTCTTGGCCCATAAAATACCCAGAAGCTCCAGGTTGTGTTGATAGTGTAGGCTATACATCATTTTAGTTTTGATGTGCTTATTGTATGACAGTATATTGTGCTGTAGACATTTTCTGTTACTGTAACCACAATGTATGGCAATAACTGTAACAATTTCCATGGCAGTATGAGTGCTACCTTGTAGGCTACGCTTGAATTATTCTTTTTTCTGTTTGATACACAAAATATTCTGGAAAGAAAACATCTACTGCAGTAAACATTCAGTGTCAAAGGACTGAGCCAAGATTGAAATGTGCGCTTGAGGGATATTTCTATGGTCCACTGCCATACTGACAAAACATCTAAACGTTTTGACCTGCAGAGTTTAAACAATGCCAAAGGGACTTTTCATTTTGGGGGCACCGACTATTTGTATGAGAAAAGGAATTAGTTTTGACTGATGAGTTGTCTGTTTTGGGAGAGATATGACCTTTTGCAGGTGTGCCTTAGTGTTTTGCTAAACCATCTAGGTCATTTTGGCAAATGTATTTAAAGCCCTGAGAATGTGCTTTTTTCGAGAGAGATGAGCCACAGCAATCGAGAAGGAACCTTTCATTTTTGGGCCAATGACTATTCATATGAGAAAATGATTTGGTTTTGAAGCTTGGGTAAACTGTTTTGGGTGAGATATGAACATTTGAAGGTAGTTGTGCTGAGCCATAAAGGCTATTTTGCCAAATGCACTAAGATTTTTGGGAATTTCTGTTTTGTGAAATTAAAGCAATGGAGAAAAACTGTAAGTGATTCCATAGATATGAACATACATAAAGTGATTCCATAGATATGAACATACATTAAGTGATGAAATAGATATGAACATACATTAAGTGATGATATAAATATGAACATACATTAAGTGATGAAATAGATATGAACATACATTAAGAGATGATATAAATATGAACATACATTAAGTGATTCCATAGATATGAACATACATTAAGTGATTCCATAGATATGAACACACATTAAGTGATGATATAAATATGAACATACATTAAGTGATGAAATAGATATGAACATTAAGTGGATATGTAAATGTCATTGATGAGTTGTCACTAAGAGGGACAACAGCAGTAATTTTGGTTGTACAGGGTAAAAGTAGAGACACAGGGCTATGTTTCTGAGAGCAATCTTAATGATACGTCGTTCATGAAAATATTCCTTCAGATGAGTTTTTTTTATGTGCTTACTCGAGCATCCTAGGATCCTATGTTCAATATTTGTTGTTAGATCATCTTGTTAGATCACTCTGAGGTTGTGTTTAATATGTGCTGTTTGATCATTTAGTTTGGAGAATAACTCTGAGGTTGTGTTAACTATGTGTTGTTTGGAGAATAACTCTGATGTTATGTTAACTACGTGTTGTTTTGAGAATAACTCTGAGGTTGTGTTAACTATGTGTTGTTTGGAGAATAACTCTTGAGGTTGTGTTAACTTTATGTTGTTTCATCATGTTGTTTGGATAATAACTCTGAGGTTGTGTTAACTATGTGTTGTTTGGAGAATAACTCTGAGGTTGTGTTAACTATGTGTTGTTTGTGCACTAGCGGATGACACAGAGATCTCCTTTGACCCTGATGACATCATCACTGGTATTGAGATGATCGATGAAGGCTGGTGGCGAGGCGTGGGTCCAGATGGCCACTTTGGGATGTTCCCCGCCAATTATGTGGAGCTGGCCTAATGGAGTCATTCAGGGCAGTGACCGAACACAGGTGGACCACAGAGAACCAGCCGTGAAAGACTCCTTTTCCACTGGAAGGACCTGCAGTGCAATTATAAATTTAGTTCATGAACAACAATCATGTAATAAGATATGTAGAATATTTTCCATCTGATGGTTCTCTTTGCTGATGCAAGTGTGATTGTGTGACTTTGTTTGGGTGTGTAAACTTTAACAGAGGTGAGTACACCCTTGTGCAATATCACTTCAATGTCTAATGAGTCTAAATTGTTTCACCATACCGTAATTGCATAACTTTTGACCGTAGGGTATTTACTCTTATGTCAAATTAAAGACCAACAGTTTAGATTTACTAAAATAAAAACATAGGCCACACTGTAGAAATTCAATGCAACAGACGTCAGGCCACCTTTCATTAGTGAGATTCAAACACCTACAGTATATCCACCTTTCAATACTGAGATTCAAACACCTATGTCCATCTTTCATTAGTGAGATTCAAACACCTATGTCCACCTTTCATTAGTGAGATTCAAACACCTATGTCCACCTTTTATTAGTGAGATTCAAACACCTATGTCCACCTTTCATTACTGAGATTCAAACACCTATGTCCACCTTTCATTACTGAGATTCAAACACCTATGTCCACCTTATATATGATGAAAGACTCAATCTCCTCAGCATGGATATCAGGGACTGTTTGGATTGTTGTCATGTTGGAATGTTCCTCTTCTGCCAAGCGTCTGGAGACTGGGATTCATCTTGGCAGACAGTATTTCGGTAAATTCACAGGCATTTATGGTGCCGTCTATAAACTCAACTCAATTCAATTCAATTCAATTTGATTTATATAGCGCCAGAGCAATGAAGTTTGTCTCAAGGCGCTTTACAGAGCCTGAACCCCCTTAGTGCAAGCACAGTGGCAACAGGGGCAAGGGAAAAACTCCCTGTTAATCAGGAAGGAACCTTAAGCAGAACCACGTCACATAAGGGGGGGCCCATCTGCTTGAGGTCGGCCGGGAGGAGATAGAAAGGGGGGATGGGGGAGGGTTGTGTGGCAGAAGGGGAAAGGAATGTCATCTCCCCAACACCTTTTGCACTCATGCAGCCCCATATGATAGCACTCCCACCCTCGTGCTTCACTGGAGGGACTATGCACTCACTGTGGTGGTCCTGGAAATATTTCACGTTCACGCCAAACATGCTGGACTACATCTGAGCCAAAAAAATTGATCTCGTCTCATCTCAACAAAAAAGTGAGCTTTCATAATTCATGAGGCCTCTTTCATGTTCATGCCATTTCTGCTTTGAGGCCTTTATTTTTCAATACGGCCTTTTAAGTTTGATTGTTTATAAGAGGAAATACTCTTCTTGTCAACCTGGAAATATTTAATATATTTAATTTTGAATGCTTTGCCATGTAAGTGATATTGCACAGGGCTGTCGTCACTTCTGTTGTGTACTGTATTCATGTTAATGTGCTGGCCAACTCCCCGTGAGGATCGCAAATTACTGTTTAAATTCTCAAATCAATTGTAAATCAGGTAACCTGCTGTAAAACATTCCTCTGTCATGTAGTATCTCTGTTTAGAAGATGCTATTGACATAGCTCTTCTTCTGTATTATGTTCCCTGTAAACGGAATTGTTTAGCTAACATCAGTTATTGATGAGATTTTTTTTAAGTTGAAGGGTTCATTAAGTGTTGGTATTTTCTGTCTTATTAAAATGTCACCATTCATCCTTAAGCAGTTGAAACACCGTTCTAAAATGTAATCCACAATCCGCTGTGTCATTTCAGACCACAGTGCAGTATTGTGGTTAGCCTAACTTATAGCTCTCCTCCTAAGATGATCGTTTTTGTTTCCCACTGTAAAGCACGGTGCATAAAGATACAATATTTAATTTTTGTTATCATCATTAGAAATGTCCTCCCCTCTGTCCTGTTGAATGGGTTAAATGAGGGGGGCATATGAAACCTAATTGTGGCAATTAGGCAAATTTGGCATTTGAATAATAGTTTCATTAGTCATTTGTGGCTAAAGTTGTTTATCCCCTGACTTCTATTTTGATAATATTGTGAGGTCTTTACAACTGTAGACATCATACACTCATCTTTCAACTGTCGACATCATGCATTCATCTTTCAACTGTCGACATCATACATTCATCTTTCAACTGTCGACATCATGCATTTATCTTTCAACTGTCGACATCATGCATTCATCTTTCAACTGTAGACATCATACACTCGTGTCTCACTATGTCTACGGCCATTAACCCTTCCAAAACGAAGGGGCCCCGTGGGGCACTTGGTGGTATTTTTATTAATAGAATTAAAAATCTCCGCAAGTTTTTGTCCTACAAACATAAAACTAACACCCACAGCAACCTTGAACCTGTTTCTTTTTAAATATATACAGTTTGAAACTAAAGTTGAAATAATCACTTTGTAAGGAGAGTATAACTTATCCTTTGCACATTTCAGCATCTGAGTGAGGTTTTGACCCTCCCATTAGCAAATTACAACTATTCATATGATAAGGGGATGGTAAATTCAGTGATCACCATTGGTTCATGATGTGTCAAGAAAACCTGAAGGGGGTAGAGGGCCACAAAGACATTCCAGGGCCATTACGTGCTGGCCATTGTCTTTTGACCAAGGTGTCCCAGAATGTTCACACCTCTCTCATCAATATGCATAGTGGTCCAAGTGAAGAAAAGTGTCACTTTCTATATTACTTATAATAAGTATAGAAACCACACACACTTTTTGAATGCTAAACTCACCTTTTTGGAGCAAACACCTTTGTTTACAAGGTTCAGAGTAAAAAAGAAAACTTCCAAAATATTTACAATGTGTTTTTGTACAAAGTTTGAGCACCTCTAAAACTAGATTTCATTTTAGTGTCTTTATATTTCATTTTAATACAAAACTTTGTTTTACTACAATCCTTTTACTCTCATTGTATTATTGCTGAGTTGTTCTTGAATATAATCATAAATGCCACTTTTGCCTCATGGGTTTTAGTTAGATAAAATATACAAAAATATCAGGCATGGCAAACTACCTAACAGAGTCAAAAAAAGCCCTTGGGGTTGGAAGTGTTAAGAGCCTACATAGAATATTCAGACAGAAGTCCATCCTCCATGATTCCAGTGCAGATATTCTATTCCTAAACCAATATTTATATGTTCAGGGCTTTGTGAACTTGAAAATCAGATGACTGATTTTATGAATTGTCGGTTTGGTTCGAAATTGATCTCGCATTTATCTTTCAACTGTCGACATCTTACAGTCATCTTTCAAATGTAGACATCATACACTCATCTTTCAACTGTAGGCATCATACACTCATCTTTCAACTGTAGACATCATACACTCATCTTTCAAATGTAGACATCATACACTCATCTTTCAACTGTCGACATCATACAGTCATCTTTCAAATGTAGACATCATACACTCATCTTTCAACTGTAGACATCATACACTCATCTTTCAACTGTAGACATCATACACTCGTGTCTCACTATGTCTACGGCCATTAAGAGCCTACATAGAATATTCAGACAGAAGTCCATCCTCCATGATTCCAGTGCAGATATTCTATTCCTAAACCAATATTTATATGTTCAGGGCTTTGTGAACTTGAAAATCAGATGACTGATTTTATGAATTGTCGGTTTGGTTCGAAATTAAAAGGAATTTATGAAGATATTACCTCAGATTGAGTTATTTTACGATAATATCCTTAATGTTTTGGAGGACGACAAGAGAACATTATGTGGTCTCTTTTTATTGGATAAGCCAGTTGACCATAAGCAGAGTTGTGGTCAGTTAGTCACTGGTTTTGAATTGTGCTGTCTCTACAGTGAGTTCACAGGTATGTGTTTTATTTTAATTTTCCCTTTACATTACAGAGTGGTGCTCTGATGCAAACACTGAATAAATATTCCACTTGATGGAGACAGTTCAAACCCAGAAGACTGCTTATTCTGGAGCAGATCTGACGTGTTAATTTGTTCGTTCATCAGTTTTTCCTGCTGTCGATGCATTCCTGTTATACCACTCTTTTCTTCCAATAAATGAACACGACACTGAAGAAATCTCTCCATCCTCTGTGTTAAACCATGACCTGATTCATCAAATATTCTTAATACATATACCCCTAGATGGGCTGATATTTACACCAGTTAGCCTGGCTCTGACCAGTGTCATAAAGTAAGCACTACCCATGTCTGAGGCTTCCTTTAATGCTACAGGTACTCAGAGTTACACAACAACGTTAAACAAACAGGACCCTAGGTTCTCAGCAGTTGTTGAGCTTGTTGAAATTCCTGTCTACCACTTAATGTGACTCGGCTAGTATTATTATTAGAAAATGTAACTTATATGTAACTAAAATAGCAATTACTGAACCCCCTTAGAGCAAGCACAATGGCGACAGGGGCAAGAAAAAACTCCCTGTTAATAAGGGGGTCCCATCTGTTAATAAGGGGGGTCCCATCTGCTTGAAGTTGGCGGGGAACAGTGGTGCCTCCTGAAAAAATTCTTAGGTGGAGCAATTTTTCTGATAATGATTAAGACGACCTATTCAGTAGGTATATTAAGCAAGACATAGACCCTTCCGCAAACTCCGCCCCCCTTAGCAACGGTTGCTTTATCAGTCAAGCATTCACGTTTCCCAGGTTCTCAGCATTGGTATGAATGGCGTGGCAACATGTTTTCAACCGTGTCAATTTCAGCTTTACCCAAAGAAATCACAAGCAATTTTTGGAAAACGGCAAGATCTCAGATCGAAGCCGTGTTTGTAGACAGACAAATGCTAAGGCTAACAGGTTCATTCCAGCGATGTTTATGTGTTCTATTATCTACACAGTCGCCGCTACGCAAACATGTAATGTGGTAAAACTGAATCGTATTTTAAGCAAGGGTTTCCTCACGTTTTCGATGCAGTGGGCAGATTTTAGCGACATAGCTTCTTGGAACAAACGTAGGTGCTTCTGTTTATGTTGCTGACATTCAGCTTATGGGGGGGGTCGTACACATTGTTTGATCCACAGCAGGCATTTCTCTCTCTGGGTCTTGGGTTTCGGGAAGGGATAAAATGTTACCCCTCCCTCCAGCCTTTTTGGATATCGACTGTCAGAATTACACACTCCATAAGCACAACATTTCATTTTCTCTTCTCGAGCAGACGTCTCTCTCATTGACTTCCATTCATCAAAATGGCTCGCTTGACTGAGGTCCCGAGCTTAGTAACCGTTGCTATGCTATGATTGATCAGTTACCGTTTTGGGGGAGTGGTCGCGGAAGGGTCAATTGTTGATAGCTGATTAACTCATACAGCAAAACCTTTTTGTCCACTAGATGGCAGCACACAACAGAAATATTTCCCCTCTAGCTACATAAGTTACAGGTGGAAAGCTATGGAAAAAGTAGCATCCATGAGCCTTCATAAGCAAAAATGATTTGGCTCCACAATACATTTTACCAATTATTCATTATTCACATTACTCAAATGTTGTATGATATCTAAAAGCTTAACAGGACACATTATATGTACATTAACCACATAAAGATATAAGACATCTAGCGTACACATTGACCCAAATGATTCAGGTTAATTGAAGCTGCGTGACATTTTATTTATTGTATGGCTTTGTAAAAAGCCGGGAGATAGATATATATGGGGATGCGAGAAACCCTCCAAAAGTTAGCAAAGTCAAGCAAGCATGGGAAGATATTGCCGTGATTGTTTCTGCTACGGGGCACCCGAAAACGGCTACACAATGCCGAAAATGCTATAATGACGTCCAGAGACGTGGGAAATCCAAGCTGGCAGGTAACACACGTTCTCGTGGCCTCACGGGAGGTGGATCTGCCTCGACCCAGGACCTGACAGCAGCAGAGGACATCGCCATGTCTACCCTCACACCTGAGAGGGTGCAGGGATTTTGGGGCATGGAAATCGGCACCCAACCCAGTGCAACAGCTGACCAAACCCAAGGTACATAAATAAAGTCCACATACACAGAGATGAGTTTACAAGATTTATAATAATACTGGCATGAAATAAATGCAACAAAGCCATACAATAAATCAAATGTCACGCAGCTTCAATTAACCTGAATCATTTGGGTCAATGTGTACGCTAGATGTATGCCTATTTTTAAAATATCTTGGATCTGGATATCACAATGATTTCCTCATGTAGTAAATACGTTACTTTCCTTGTAATTATATACGGCTTGCCAAAAAATTGGTGTAAATCTCTCGTGTAGACGACAGAAGTAAAGTGTAGCCTATAGGTCCTATACTGTGCAGCCAAGCACGCGCCCTTAAAATAGCGTCTGAATACCCGCCACAGACTCTACACAATGCGCCTCTGACATTAGACTATGTTTTTTCTGGTCAACGACGCACTGTCGTTTTGAAACTGCAAGAAACCATAAAGGAAGATTTGCGCCTGAGAAACGCCTTCTCTGTTCCGCCCCGCCCATGTCGGCGCAAGTTCATTTCGATGCGCGCCTCTGGAGGGAAAATCCCGCTGTGCGCCGGGTGCAAGATAGGAATGATACATGCGTCGGTGACAATGTCAATTGCGCTGGGTGCAAGATAGGGCCCTAAGTGTTACTTGGCAGAGTCGTCAGAAGGCATGTTGATCAAATCCATTCGTGGACAGTCACCTGATGAGATTTCAGGTGTAGAGCTGTTTGAGATGTTTCCCCACGTAGGATCACAGCTTTACCAGCACATCCAGTGGGCAGCCGTGGCCTACTGGTTAGGGTTTCAGGCTGGAAACCAGAGGGTGGCCAGTTCCATCCCCGACCAGTAGGAAAAAATGTGGGCGGGGGGAGTGGTAGACCACTGCTCTCCCTTGCCTACATCCATGGCTGAGGTGCCCTTGAGCAAGGCACCTAACCCAGATCACTGCTCCCCAGGCACCGCCAAAGGCAGCTCACTGCTCCGGGTTAGTGTGTACTCACTTCACTGTGTGTGTGTCACTTCCCTGGATGGGTCAAATGCAGAGGTGGATTTCAGAGTGTGTGTGTCTACACCACCTCTGCCATAGAGTCACTTTCACCTTCACCTTCATCCACAAGGCATTCAAGCGGAAGTACCTCTAAAGATGGCCCTCTGGAGGTCCATTATGCCAGGCAGAAGTACCTCTAAAGATGGCCCTCTGGAGGTCCATTATGCCAGGCAGAAGTACCTCTAAAGATGGCCCTCTGGAGGTCCATTATGCCAGGCAGAAGTACCTCTAAAGATGGCCCTCTGGAGGTCCATTATGCCAGGCAGAAGTACCTCTAAAGATGGCCCTCTGGAGGTCCATGATCTCAGGCAGAAGTACCTCTAAAGATGGCCCTCTGGAGGTCCATTATGTCAGGCAGAAGTACCTCTAAAGATGGCCCTCTGGAGGTCCATGATGTCAGGCAGAAGTACTTCTAAAGATGGCCCTCTGGAGGTCCATGATGTCTGGCAGAAGTACCTCTAAAGATGGCCCTCTGGAGGTCCATTATGTCAGGCAGAAGTACCTCTAAAGATGGCCCTCTGGAGGTCCATTATGTCAGGCAGAAGTACCTCTAAAGATGGCCCTCTGGAGGTCCATGATGTCAGGCAGAAGTACCTCTAAAGATGGCCCTCTGGAGGTCCATGATGTCAGGCAGAAGTACCTCTAAAGATGGCCCTCTGGAGGTCCATGATGTCAGGCAGAAGTACCTCTAAAGATGGCCCTCTGGAGGTCCATGATGTCAGGCAGAAGTACCTCTAAAGATGGCCCTCTGGAGGCCAAGAACAGCTTCTTGGTGAGCATGATGTGCACAATGCACACATTACTGCACCAGAGCTCTCCCTCTCTCTCTCTCTCTCTCTCTCTCTCTCTCTATGATGTGCACTCATCCTTTGGTGACCGTAACTGCGGAAGTCCTGTGCAACAGCCATGGGAAAGCCGCCCAAGGTGTTCTGGGGGACATGGCGCCTGGCGTTTCATACCATTTTCATCTTGTATAGCATGTGTAGTTTTTATGTTCATACATTTTAGAAAACTATTTACGTGTTTTGAGTATAGGGCTGCTCCTAGATGCAGGCTGTACACCACTGTATGAATACAAAGTGTGTTTTTAGCCTCCATCATGGCATTTTTTAACAAGCGGAGGGATACAAACCAGCATTATGAATGTTGAGTGATTTAGCACAAATGTGACGGATCTGAACACTAACATAACAAAAAGAAATATAGCTGCAAGCAGCGATGGCGGTTTCCTCCTCCAAACATTGCGAACCAGGGAAAAATGTAATTTTGTGACAATTTGTCACTGTATAGAAAAATCCATGCTGCAGACTTGCCAATGGGATATTAAATTTCAAATCCAGCATTTACAACGCTTTTGCCTTGAAGTTCAGACTGAGTGGAGGTTGTGTGTGTGCGCTTACCCTGTGTGTCTGTGAGAATGTATGTGCGTGACACCAAGCTGTGTGTTTGTGAGAATGGGTGTGCGTAAAACCAAGCCTGCGCATGTGTCAAGAGAGAGACTGAGTGTGTGAGACACGCGCGGAGGAGCAAAGTAGCAAAGTAGCAGAGAGGCAGACCTTCTATTGAAAATCACCCTAGAAATTAGCCAAGCATGCATGTTTCAAATATTCACCAAAAATCTACTTTTCATCTTACAGTCAACTTTTTTTCAGATTTGTGTACTAAACATTCTAAAGTGTCTTCACATGCACTTGTGATTGAATCAGAGTATCACTTTTTGACCTGTGGATGTGTAAAGCATTATTTTAGCGTTAACACTGTATCCAATTTGCTTTATATCAATCATTTTTCAAGATATGAAGTTGCTTTTGCACATGGGAACATGTTGTAGTGTCTTCCAGTGAAATATCAAGTTTGGTGTTGATATCTCAAAGATTTGCCAAGATATGACTTCACTTCCTGTTTGGCGGCTTTTCTGCTGAGTTTGAGTGGCTGTACCGGACAAACGGTTGTAAGGATCAAAATTCTGTTCGATAACTTTTGTGAGGCTAGGTCTGAAGATCATCTCTGGTGATTTTGAAGAAGATTTGGCAAAAATTGTAGGAGGAGTAGGCTTTCAAAGGTTTTGATAAAACCGGAAATAGCGGAAAATCTATATGCCGGAAGTTGACGCGAAGCGGGGGATGTTTTATTCGTCTTGATCCAGGGAATCCAATGGTACCTCATTTTTGAAAATCGGTCATACGGTTCAAAATCTGCGTGTGTTAAAACAAGTCCAACTTTGACCTGTTGGTGGCGCTAGAGTGGTCTAATGAGAGCCATGAAACTGAATGAAGAAGGAACTGTCCTCAATGAGTTTGCCAAATGTCACAAAATGTTACCATATGGTTCTATGGACTGCCATTGACTCCCATGGTACAAGCATTTTGCCTACAATAACAATAGGTTACCTCCCTACGGAAGAAACCTAATGACAGAAAGTTTGATTTAATCAAATACAATGTTGTTGTTGTCGCCACAACATAGGTATATATTGCACATAATGCACATTGGCAGTGTAATTTATGTCAAGCTAGCTAAAACAGGTTTCTGTGAGATTGACAAAGACTGATCAAACCTTTTGAAAACAGGTTTTCATTTATTTATTTACAAGTTAACCTGAGATGGGACTGACGTTTGGCATCCGGAAAACCAACAAACGTCCTTGAGACAAGGATGACACTGATAAGTTCAGCCTGGTCTCAATCAGCTGTCGTACATATGTATACGAAAATCTTGAACATACAAATTCGTAACAATACTTACAAATCAAGTGAAATTTTGGTATGGCATTATCAACCACGCACATAATAGATAGTGAGTCAACGTCTGTCTCAGCCATCTTGGATTTTGTTCGCTTCCATTCACTTCAAATATACCAAAATGTGTGTAATAACTTGTTTTCTGCTTCATGAAATACAGTTTTTCTGTTATATTCTTACAACTTAACATTGATTTCTCATTAGAAATGCAATCATAACATGTTTATTTTACATCGTTTGACTACACTAAGTATGTTTATGAGGAACTCAAATCCTCATTCCCTCCGAATGGGGGGACGTCATCAGTTCCATTTTACCTAAATATGTGTAATTACTTGTGTTCTGCTTCATGAAAAACTGTTTAGTTGTTATATTCTTACAATTTAACATTGATTTCTCATCAAAAATGCAATCATAACACGTTTATTTTACATCGTTAGACTATATATCAGATCGCCATAGGCTTTGCATGGGATGACGTCATCAGTGGTTGCCCGTTTTGCGCTCGCTCAAAGGACCCGTTGTGTTGGCAAAGGCTATGTACTTTGTACTCAATGTACTCAATGTTAAATTAAACTAGAATGCGTTTCGTGAACGAACTGCGAGAGTGTGCTTGCTCTGTTGCGGCCATGACCGAGAGAACAAGTGCCTTGGAATTGGGGCAGGTGTCAGCTCTCCAGCGCTCCCTGCTGGATGAGCATGCACAAATGAGTATGCATGAGTGAGTATACATGAGTGAGTATGCATGAGTGAGTATGCATGAGTGAGTATGCACGTGTGAGTATGCATGAGTGAGTATGCATGAGTGAGTAAACATGAGTGAGTATGCATGAGTGAGTATGCATGAGTGAGTAAACATGAGTGAGTATGCATGAGTGAGTATGCATGAGTGAGTAAACATGAGTGAGTATGCATGAGTGAGTATGCACAAGTGAGTAAACACGAGTGAGTATGCATGAGTGAGTAAGCATGAGTGAGTATGCATGAGTGAGTAAACATGAGTGAGTAAACATGAGTGAGTATGCATGAGTGAGTAAACATGAGTGAGTAAACATGAGTGAGTATGCATGAGTTAGTATGCATGAGTGAGTATGCATGAGTGAGTCAACATGAGTGAGTATGC
Organism: Sprattus sprattus; assembly: GCF_963457725.1. Taxonomy (NCBI): domain Eukaryota; kingdom Metazoa; phylum Chordata; class Actinopteri; order Clupeiformes; family Clupeidae; genus Sprattus; species Sprattus sprattus. The sequence goes on from NC_137914.1 coordinate 27,543,305, forward strand.
ATGAGTGAGTGTGCATGAGTGAGTATGCACGAGTGAGTTAACATGAGTGAGTATGCATGAGTGAGTATGCACGAGTGAGTAAACATGAGTGAGTATGCATGAGTGAGTATGAATGAGTGAGTATGCATGAGTGAGTAAACATGAGTGGGTATGCATGAGTGAGTAAACATGAGTGAGTATGCACGAGTGAGTATGCATGAGTGAGTATGCACGAGTGACTAAACATGAGTGAGTATGCATGAGTAGAGCCCTGGTATGGAAGGTGTTTCTTAATATTCCTAGTTATACAGTTGAATGGAGAGGGACAGAGAGAGAAGAGGAGCCTTGGCGCAGGTGTCAGTGAAGCACAGGTGCAAGCCAGTTTAATAACCCTATTATGATGTCATAATGGCACAGAGTTCTGCCATGCAAGTCTATGGAGAAAAAAGGTGATGGAAAAAGAGGAATAAAAAAGGAGTGGCAAGGAGTACCGCCACGAAAAGTCATAGCAGGTTGCACCGGATCGGGCCGGACGTTTCGGTGTTTGAACGGCGTCTCTATCTCAATCGGGTGAGGAGCAGTTAGCTGCAAGAAAAACGGGGAGAATAAATAAAGAAAACTTGTCAACAACAATACTTCGGGCAAGCACACTAATAATCATAACTTGCTCAATTTTCAACCGATTTTTAAACTGTTTGGTTTGTTATAAACGTCAGAGGTGTAGTTATGACAGGACATACATATGAATAATTGTGTTATTTTCTAAAGAATTATAAACACTTTAATAACGTTTGTAACAAACCAAACCATTTTTAAATCCGTTGAATAATTGGGCAAGTTAGGCCTACGGTTATTTAAAAAGTACATACCACTACCAACACAATGTTATGGGTGAGCAAGCTCATATATGTCTAAAGACATCTAGCCCTTATATATATTGTAATAATTTTCTAAATGCCACAAGATGGCGTTGCTAGGAAGTTACGTGAAAGTGACCAGCGATGCTGCCACCACCTTAAATTAAATCCCGGTCAGGTCCGGTCATGAAGCACTCTGAGCAATCAGGAAATCTGCAGCAGTAACAATTATCTTTGTTAAAGTTCATAAACGTAGCTCACGTTGGCGCCCTCGCCCCACACAACTTTGGGTACACAATAGTCTGAATAAATAACACAGCACACGCAGGCCACAAGTCTTTGGTTGCACGCTCGTAAGGATAATTCCACTGGCGTCCACCTATGCTCTCCTGGCTATCTGTGTAGTTTCCCCCACTGCCTTCCTCCGGGCCAGTAAGTGGTTCCCCGGTCTCTTCAGCGCCGGTGGTGCTAGCCAACCACGAATGCCTCAAAGCATTTCCCCAGTCCGTGTGAAACACCAGCGGCTTCCTCCAGCGTGCCCTCTGTCATGTCTCTCGACCATTTTCCTCCACCGTTATTAAAACCATCAGTCTCATCACTTTCAGGTGTGTGCAGCCATTGCTGTCAATCAACGACTGCAGTAATCAGTGTTGTGTGTCCTGTCACAGTCAATCGTTCCATTTTCACCGCAATATCTATGGTTGCTCTCAGTGATGAGGCCCACAATGGTTGTGTCAATAGCAAACCTAACGATGAGATTGGAACGGTGCGTTGCCGCACGTCATGTGTGAACAACATCATGTGTGAACGTGGAGAACAGGAGGGGGCTGAGCACACAGCCTTGGGGGGTGCCTGTGTTGGTGATCACTGTGGCTGAGATACAGTCACCCACTCTCACCACCTGTGGCCTCCCCGTAAGGAAGTCGAAGATCCACTTGCAAAGGGAGATGTTAAGTCCCAGGTCCACGAGCTTGGAGACGAGTCTGGAGGGTATGATGGTGATAAATGCTGAACTGTAGTCAATAAACAGCATCCACACATACGTATTCCCTTTGTCCAGGTGGGAGAGAGGTGTGTGCAGTCAGGGAGATGGCATAGTCTGAAGACCTGTTGGACTGGTATGCAAACTGCATAGGGTCCAGGGTGGGGGGCAGTGAGAATTAAATTCATGATTTGACTAGCTGCTCAAAGCACTTCATGATGACAGAGGTCAGTGCTACCGGCGATAGTCACTCATGCAGGTGACCTTAGTGTTCTTAGGTACAGGAACGATGGTGTTCCTCTTGAAGCAGGTGGGGAGTACAGACAGGCTGAGGGAGAGGTTAAAGATGTCAGTGAAGACCCCTGCTAGCTGGTCAGCACAACCCCTACCTGAAATGTCATTTGGGCCTTGTGAGGGTTGGTCTTTTTGAAGCAATGTCTCAAATGCTCGGCTACAGCTAATGTAGGTGTTAGGTTCCGTAGGGAGGGAAAAGAGACCCAATAGCAGACCCAAATTGCTGGCAAAACTTGTGTTTATTTGTCCACAACAGGTTACCAAAAAGGGTTCAAAAAGTCAAAACATAAAAGATGCAAAAAGTCAGAGTCCAAAAGGTAACACACAAAAGATCCAAAAACAAAGCAGGCAGAGCAAAAGAGAAAAATACAAAAACCAAGAACTTATCTCACACCGGCAGATAATCAGGGAAGGTGGAAGAGTTAAACTCTAGAATCACGGACAGACAGACAGAGTCTTTCATACAGACTTTAAGTGACGATCAGACATGGAACACTGGGGAGACTGAACTTAAATACTAGAAGGGAGACATTCAATTGGTGGGAAACAAACAGGGGACAGGAGAAACTAATTAAGACAATGAGTACTGAACTGATTAACGGACAGGTGTGGTTATTGGTGACAGGGAATCCAGGAAGTGACAGAGGGCAGGTGGGGGCGGAGTCTTAGGACAAAACAGAAAACACATGGCATAACAAAAACACAAAGAGCACATGTAAAAACAAACGCAGGGAAACACATGGAGAACACACACAAGAAACACGAGACAAAACAGGCAAACACAAAATGGACCGAGCAGGATCCTGACAGTACCCCCTCCCTAAGGGCCGGATTCCAGACGGCCTTTGCAAAACCTGAAAGAGTCCGCGTAGGGTGGGTGGAGGGGGTCAAGGGTAAGGCAGGTGGGCAGAAAGCTGGACACAGACCACGGGACAGGAAGCTAGCCGGGTGGACGACCGAAGAGCCTGGTGGATGACCGGGTGGGTGGACAATCATGGGCAGAGTGTCTGGCGGCCGACCGGACGAGCGGCCAAACAGGGGCAGGGTGTCTGGTGGCCGGCCGGATGAGGACCCAAACAGGGGCAGAGTATCTGGTGGCCGGCCGGATGAGCGGCCACCCAGGGGCAGAGTATCTGGTGGCTGGCCGGATGAGGGCCCGAACAGGGGCAGAGTATCTGGTGGCCACCCGGATGGGGACCCAAACAGGGGCAGAGTATCTGGTGGCCGGCCGGATGAGTGGTCAGACAGGGGCAGAGTCTTTGGCAGTTGGCCGGGTGGACGCCCCGAATGAGGCAGGCGACTGGGAGCCTTGTTGGGGGCGAGGAGGTCACAACACGCCTCCTCGACCAGGATAGGAACACCTGGGACAGGGGCGCCTGGGGTGCTCGGGACAGGAGCGCTCGGGACAGGGGCAGGAGAACCTGGGACAGGGACACAGGTGCCCGGGATAGGGACACCTGGGACAAGGACAAGAGAACCTGGGACAGGGGCACAGGAGACATGGGCACTCGAGACAGGGGCACAGGAGACATGGGCACTCGAGACAGGGGCACAGGAGACATGGGCACTCGAGACAGGGGCAGTCAGGGCACTGGAGACAGGGGCACTGGAGACAGGGGCAGTCAGGGCACTGGAGACAGGGGCAGTCAGGGCACTGGAGACAGGGGCAGTCAGGGCACTGTAGACAGGGGCAGTCAGGGCACTGGAGACAGGGGCAGTCGGGGCACTGGAGACAGGGGCAGTCGGGGCACTGGAGACAGGGGCAGCCGGGGCACTGGAGACAGGGGCAGCCGGGACGCTGCGGACAGGGGCAGCCGGGACGCTGCGGACAGGGGCAGCCGGGACGCTGCGGACAGGGGCAGCCGGGACGCTGCGGACAGGGGCAGCCGGGACGCTGCGGACAGGGGCAGCCGGGACGCTGCGGACAGGGGCAGCCGGGACGCTGCGGACAGGGGCAGCCGGGGCGCTGCGGACAGGGGCAGCCGGGGCGCTGCGGACAGGGGCAGCCGGGGCGCTGCGGACAGGGGCAGCCGGGGCGCTGCGGACAGGGGCAGCCGGGGCGCTGCGGACAGGGGCAGCCGGGGCGCTGCGGACAGGGGCAGCCGGGGCACTGCGGACAGGGGCAGTCGGGGCACTGCGGACAGGGGCAGTCGGGGCACTGCGGACAGGGGCAGTCGGGGCACTGCGGACAGGGGCAGTCGGGGCACTGCGGACAGGGGCAGTCGGGGCACTGCCGACAGGGGCAGTCGGGGCACTGCGGACAGGGGCAGTCGGGGCACTGCGGACAGGGGCAGTCGGGGCACTGCGGACAGGGGCAGTCGGGGCACTGCGGACAGGGGCAGTCGGGGCACTGCGGACAGGGGCAGTCGGGGCACTGCGGACAGGGGCAGTCGGGGCACTGCGGACAGGGGCAGTCGGGGCACTGCGGACAGGGGCAGTCGAGGCACTGCGGACAGGGGCAGCAGCAGGAGGGGTTGCGGGAGAAGTGGCAGGAGTGGCTGCAGTGGATGCAGGAGGAGCAGCTGCAGGAGGCGCAGCAGCAGGGGTAGCAGCTGCGGGGGCAGCAGCAGCAGGAGCTGTAGGAGAGCGGAATGGCTCAGGGGCTGAAGCCCGACGAGGCGCAGGAGTCAGTCGGGCATCTGGGGCCCGAAGAGGTGCAGGGGTCAGCCGGGGAGCTGGAGCTCGAAGAGGTGCAGGGTTCAGCCGGGAAGCTGGAGCTCGAAGAGGTGCAGGGGTCAGCCGGGAAGCTGGAGCTCGAAGAGGTGCAGGGTTCAGCCGGGGAGCTGGAGCTCGAAGAGGTGCAGGGTTCAGCCGGGGAGCTGGAGCTCGAAGAGGTGCAGGGGTCAGCCGGGAAGCTGGAGCTCGAAGAGGTGCAGGGGTCAGCCGGGAAGCTGGAGCTCGAAGAGGTGCAGGGTTCAGCCGGGGAGCTGGAGCTTGAAGAGGTGCAGGAGTCAGCTGGGGAGTGGACACTGGACGAGGAGCAGGGGTTAACTGGGGAGCTGGAGCAGGAGTCGTGTCCGCCATTTCCAGCTCATCGGTGTAGATGAAGTGCTGATCACGCATGAAATAACCCCCACCGATCCACCCACCGGGCTCACAGTGGAGTGTTGGAACGGGGATCCGGCAGGGTGCTGGCACTGGCACTGGTGTGAGAGGTGCAGGAGGTGCTGGAGATGGAGTCTTAGGTGCGGGAGCAACGGAGGCGACGGCGGTCATCTGAGCAGGGGTGGGAGCTGTGTCCATCTCTTCCTCCTCATCCGAGTCATCCTCAGAGTCATAGGCCTCCCAGTCATCAGCACCAGCTGGCTTCTCAAAAAAGCGGTCCCCCAATATAAAGCCCCCATCGATCCACTCGCTGACATCCTCCTCAATATCATAAGGGGGTGCTGGAAGCGGAGGGGACGAGAACAGAGGTGGCGTTCTGAATGGGGTTGGACGGATGGCCAACCGACTACCCGCAAACAGAGCGTCTCGGCAGGGTCCGGGTTCAGGAACTGGTTGTGGCGAGACCAGAGGTGGTGTTCTGAACGGGGTTGGCCGGATAGCCAACCGACTACCCTCAAACAGAGAGTCTCGGCTGGGTCCGGGTTCGGGCTCAATGACGCCACTCTCAGACCACTCACCCTCTGAGAACTCGTCATCAGTAACCCAGTCCTCTCCACTCGCTGACTCACCGTCCCAAAAGATCTCCCACGGGAGCAGATGTATGGCCTCATTAGCTTTAAAATCAAACGATGTGCAATACGGGTCAAACTGTGTTTGTCTGTTCTCCATCAGGTTCGGGTCCGCTGGGTCCATCTTGGTCTGATCGTACTGTTAGGTTCCGTAGGGAGGGAAAAGAGACCCAATAGCAGACCCAAATTGCTGGCAAAACTTGTGTTTATTTGTCCACAACAGGTTACCAAAAAGGGTTCAAAAAGTCAAAACATAAAAGATGCAAAAAGTCAGAGTCAAAAAGGTAACACACAAAAGATCCAAAAACAAAGCAGGCAGAGCAAAAGAGAAAAATACAAAAACCAAGAACTTATCTCACACCGGCAGATAATCAGGGAAGGTGGAAGAGTTAAACTCTAGAATCACGGACAGACAGACAGAGTCTTTCATACAGACTTTAAGTGACGATCAGACATGGAACACTGGGGAGACTGAACTTAAATACTAGAAGGGAGACATTCAATTGGTGGGAAACAAACAGGGGACAGGAGAAACTAATTAAGACAATGAGTACTGAACTGATTAACGGACAGGTGTGGTTATTGGTGACAGGGAATCCAGGAAGTGACAGAGGGCAGGTGGGGGCGGAGTCTTAGGACAAAACAGAAAACACATGGCATAACAAAAACACAAAGAGCACATGTAAAAACAAACGCAGGGAAACACATGGAGAACACACACAAGAAACACGAGACAAAACAGGCAAACACAAAATGGACCGAGCAGGATCCTGACAGTAGGCACACCACTGGCTAGGCCTGCCTGTCACTCTACGTGTACACTTTACCCCAGGCCACACACATGACTCCCAGGCAGGCCCACTCTACCCGTCTCATTGTTCAGCTCAGCCTGGGTCACACACACACTCATGCACTCACAGGCCCTGCCTGCATATCTCTTTGATTGTACAGCTCATCCCAGGCCACACACATGACACCCAGGCAGGCAGAGACTACCTGTCTCATTGTACACCTCTCCTATCCTACTCTGTACCTCAGCCACAGTGATCACCAACACAGGCACCCCCCAAGGCTGTGTGCTCAGCCCCCTCCTGTTCTCCATGTTCCCACATGATGTTGTTCACACATGACGTGCGGCAATGCACCGTTCCAATCTCATCGTTAGGTTTGCTATTGACACAACCATTGTGGGCCTCATCACTGAGAGCAACCATAGATATTGTGGTGAAAATGGAACGATTGACTGTGACAGGACACACAACACTGATTGCTGCAGTCGTTGATTGACATGGCTGCACACACCTGAAAGTAATGAGACTGATGGTTTTAATAACGGTGGAGGAAAATGGTCGAGAGACACGACAGAGGGCACGCTAGAGGAAGCCGCTGGTGTTTCACACGGACTGGGGAAATGCTTTGAGGCGTTCGTGGTTGGCTAGCACCACCGGCGCTGAAGAGACCGGGGAACCACTTACTGGCCCGGAGGAAGACAGTGGGGGAAACTACACAGATAGCCAAGAGAGCATAGGTGGACGCCAGTGGAATTATCCTTACGAGCACGCAACCAAAGACTTGTGGCCTGCGTGTGCTGTGTTATTTATTCAGACTATTGTGTACCCAAAATTGTGTGGGGCGAGGGCGCCAACGTGAGCTACGTTTATGAACTTTAACAAAGATAATTGTTACTGCTGCAGATTTCCTGATTGCTCAGAGTGCTTTGACCGAACCAGACCGGGATTTAATTTAAGGTGGTTGCAGCTTCACTGGTCACTTTCACGTAACTTCCTAGCAACGCCATCTTGTGGCATTTAGAAAATTATTACAATATAAGGGCTAGATGTCTTTAGACGTATATGAGCTTGCTCACCCATAACATAGTGTTGTTAGTGGTATGTACTTTTTAAATAACCGTAGGCCTAACTTGCCCAATTATTCAACGGATTTAAAAATGGTTTGGTTTGTTACAAACGTTATTAACGTGGCTATAATTCTTTAGAAAATAACACAATTATTCATATGTATGTCCTGTCATAACTACACCTCTGACGTTTATAACAAACCAAACAGTTTAAAAATCAGTTGAAAATTGAGCAAGTTATGATTATTTAAAAAGTACATATCTTTTGCCAACACAACGTTATAGGTCCTTTGAGCGAGCGCAAAACGGGCAACCACTGATGACGTCATCCCATACAAAGCCTATGGCGATCTGATATATAGTCTAACGATGTAAAATAAACGTGTTATGATTGCATTTTTGACGAGAAATCAATGTTAAATTGTAAGAATATAACAACTAAACAGTTTTTCATGAAGCAGAACACAAGTAATTACACATATTTTGGTAAAATGGAACTGATGACGTCACCCCATTCGAAGGGAATGAGGATTTGAGTTCCTCATAGACATACTTGCACTGCGGTCCAAAGCTAAGAGAGCTCTCTTGACTCCTCCTCTTGACTCCTCGATGCCCCGACTCCTTGATGCCCAGTCAGTGACGAGAGATCAAGAGACCGTTAATTTTCAACATTCGGGACACTCTAATCAGAGAGGATGTGGCATCATCACGCTGTGTGTACGTATCTGCTCGCACTAGCGCGCTCTGTCAGACTGCAGTATGTGGTGCCGTCACTCTGTGCGTTAGCAAGCACGTTGTTAGCAAGCGAGCAATCATAATAGGCTACTGACATCGACATGGCTAACGTATACCTCCCTAACGAATTCAGACAATTCTTTGTTAATCAATCACGGCATAATTGCCCCCGCTAGTCAAGCGAAAAGTGTCCGATTAAAAGTGCACCAACGGGCTATTCCCGGGTGGTGAAATAGCCCATTGTACAGTCCCAGGTGGGGGGATAGCCAGCTGCTTAGCATAACTGCCATTTAGAACCAATGGTAATGCTACCAAGCTAGGCTAGCTAGGTATGCTAGCTAGGTATGCTAACTCGGTATACATCGTGAATAACCACCAAAATACTCATGTCACTGGCTTTAATTTGAGAATGGCATGTTATTAGTACATTTAATATCAGTACAGTTGTTTAATTACTGCTGATATGTACATTTACGGTCTGTATCCTTGTGGTCTTCTGACTCTGCTATCATAGCCACCGTAGCCATTATGTCCGCCATTGTTTTCAAAATAAAACGAAAAGCTCTGGTTGGGAATGGCGCACAGAGTTATGGGTAATAATGCCGCCATTAGGGCATCAAGGAAGCTCAGACCCTCTCTTGAAAAACGACCGTTATGTGACGTATTTCAAGGAGTCGGACAAAAGCGGAACTGAAGGTTTAAGAGCAATGGGACACTCCTTGCTCTTTTGATAAGAAGGAAGGAAGGAGGCATTTTAGGACCTTTGGAATGGGGGGTTAGTGTAGTCAAACGATGTAAAATAAACATGTTATGATTGCATTTCTAATGAGAAATCAATGTTAAGTTGTAAGAATATAACGGAAAAACTGTATTTCATGAAGCAGAAAACAAGCTATTACACACATTTTGGTATAATTGAAGTGAATGGAAGCGAACAAAATCCAAGATGACGGCAGTGGTGGGTAGTAACGCGTTACAAGGAACGCAAATGAGTAAAAAAGTCAATTTTTCGGGTAACGAGTACTTTTTGCGTTCCTTTATAAAGTCTGCACTTTTACTCTTACTCAAGTAAATATTTGAACTAGAATTCTACTCTTTACTCCATTACATTTCCATTGTGCTTTTATTAAAATGAGTATTGTGATAAAAGTACACATATCTTTGTTTACTGGAATACAAGCGCACGGCAACCAGAGGGTAAAAACTGAGAGGTCAGTTAGCTATGCGTTATCGACGCGCCCTCCACAGGTCGCAGCATTGTTGTCATTTCATAGCGTTCAAAAACTCCACATCGAACCTTCGCAAACATGTTCAGGTAAGTTGCATTTGTTTTATCTGTACTGCAGCTAGTCCTGGAGATAAATGTTACATCCTTTACCATTTTACAAACTCACATCCTATGCACAAGGCGCAGTGCAAACTCTTGCACATAAAACCAAAGAGTATAAAACTCTATACTGCTAAGACGTTTCCATTTAACGTTAGGCTACATTGGCTGCAGTAGTCACGTTAGAATGTTAGCGGCTAGCATAACGACTAGATGGCCACCGTTAGAGTTAGCAGTTTGTTTGACTTACTGACATAGTTGCCAGCTAACGTCCGAATGCACGTTTGCTATAATATGCAAGGGCACAAACAAGTAGGATATACCTAGGCTACAGTATGTTAAAATTATGTATCACATCAATACAGCTGGTATGGTTAATAAAAAACGGTCTTGATATTTGCGTGTGTGTGTACATCTCTGGAGTTGATCTGATATCAGATCTACAGTATGTAGTCTAGTCTTGTCTGGTTGGCTCAGCTTTAAGTGTGTGTGTAATAAGGTTTAATGAAAATAAAAGTAATGTATGTGTGATCTATTAGATGTGTAATGGGAAAAAAAATACATGATACAATGAAGCAACTTGTGAAGAAATGTTTCAAGAGTGCATTTCTTTCTGAATACTCATGTTATGTTTTGCATTGATCCAAACACTCCAACACAAAAAAGTAACTTGTAATTTGAGTAACTTTTAAACAGAGTACTTTTTTACTCTTACTCGAGTAACTTTTCCAATTGGAATATTTACTTTTACTCAAGTCGATTTTGAAGGAGGTAATTGTACTTTTACTTGAGTACCAATTTTCAGTACTCTACCCACCACTGAATGACGGAGACAGACGTTCTCTCACGTTGTAATATGGGCGTGGTTACAATGCCATACCACTGCCAGTCGTAAGTTTTGTTACGAATTTGTATGTCATAATATTTCGTATACATTTTTACTAACAGGTTTTGGAGATCACATTGCAGCCGGTTACAGCCTACGTCACAATCCTTCATAACCTTTGCAGGGTGTGAACGCCCAGCATTCGGAAGGACACGACAAGGACATTTCAGCAATGCAGGTCCTTTATTAAGCCTTAAATTAAAAAAACTTGGGCACTCAAACATAACTGAAAACAGGTAAACCCACTGACTTTCACCCAATGTTACTGCCACCTTTCCCTGACTCTAAAACTCTTTGTCTTATGTGCTGTGTTATAAGGACAGACTCATTGCTTATGTGCTGTGTTATAAGAACAGACTCATTGCTTATGTGCTGTGTTATAAATCAAATCAAATCAAATCAAACTTTATTTGTACGGCGCATTTCATACACGAAGGTAACACAATGCGCCTCACAGTAGGAAGGAAAGAAAAAGGGGGGAGTTTTTTTTTATAAATACTTGTAAAGAGACACAGATAGGAAATAAGTAAACGTTACATAAATGTTAAATAGATACATTTTACATGATACCAGGGCACCACACTTGATACCAGGGCACCACATTAAACGTGACATAAATGTTAATTAAATACATTTACAGGTAACAAAACACAGTTTTAAAGAGACACAGATTTTGCCAGAGAAAATCAACAGCAAATGATGTACTAACAGCACTGGCACTGTAAAGGACTACACAGCACGGTTATCATCATACTAAGAGACAGCTGCTTGGGCTGGGGGTTACAAACAACTTGTAAAGAGACACGGATGAGTAAATAAATAAATGTTTCAACAATGTTAAATTAATACCTTTTTACAGTGAGTGATAAGCCAGATCAAAGAGGTATGTCTTAAGTCTATGTTTAAATGTTTCAACCGTTTCAGCCATTCTTAGGTATTCTGGCAGAGTATTCCAAAGGCTGGGGGCATAGAAGCTAAAAGCTGCTCTCCCACGTCTCTTAGTCCTGGCTTTTGGTACTATTAGGAGATCAGTGCCAGCGGACCTCAGGGTTCTACTGTGTGTGTACCTTGAGAGCATGTCTGTTATATATTCAGGTGCTTGACTATGAAGTGATTTATAGACTAGTAAAATAATCTTGAAATCTATTCTAAAACTAACAGGTAGCCAATGCAGGGATTTTAATACTGGTGTGATGTGCGCTCTCCGTCTTGTTTTAGTGAGGACTCACGCTGCTGCATTCTGTATTGTTTGTAGTTAACTAATCACTTTTTTTGGTAGACCAGACAAAAGAGAGTTACAGTAGTCTAGCATGCTTGTGATAAACGCGTGCATCAGTCTTTCGGTGTCAGCCTGAGCAAGAAACGGTTGCACCTTAGCAATGTTTCTTAAGTGATAAAAAGATGTTTTAATTATAATTTTATATGGGTTTCAAAATTGAGATCTGAGTCTAGTATGACACCTAGGTTTCTGGCTTGGTGCTTGGTGTTAAGTGCCAGTGTTTTTAAATGCGCAGATAGTTTCTCTCTTTCATTTTTTTCACCAATGACTAATATCTCTGTTTTTATCTTGGTTGAGCTGGAGAAAGTTTTGTGACATCCATACATTTATATTAGAAATGCAGTTTATCAAACAATCAATAGAGCTGTAGTTGTTGGGTGTTAAAGAAATATAGAGCTGGGTGTCTTCCGCATAACTATGATAATCAATGTTGTGCCTCCTTATTACACTACCAAGGGGTAGCATGTATAGACTGAAAAGTAAGGGGCCCTAAAATGGACGCTTGAGGGACCCCACAGGTCATAGAAATGTTTTTTTGGGCTGTGGTCTCCGAGGGCAACAAAGTATTCCCGGCCTGTTAGATAGGTCCTAAACCAGTTTAGGGCTGGACCAGTGAGGCCAACCCAATTTTCAAGTCTTTCAATAAGGATATCATGATCAACAGTATCAAAGGCTGCATTAAGATCCAGAAGGGCCCAGACAGATAGTTTTTTGGAGTCAGCATTAATCCTGAGATAATTTACAACCTTGACTAATGCTGTTTCTGTGCTATGATTGGATTGAAAACCAGATTGAACAGTGTCAAAGACACAATTAGCATCTAGGAAACTATTTAACTGTTTAAAGACTAATTTTTCAAGGATTTTGCTTAGAAAAGGAAGGTTGGAGATGGGTCTATAATTATTAAGAACAGAAGAGTCTAAATTACTTTTTTTCAAGAGGGGTCTCACCAGGGCAGTTTTTCCTCACCAGGGCAGTTCTTATGGGAAAACACCTGTAAGCAAGGAACAGTTAATAATGGCTAGAATGTCCTTAGACACAGAGTCAGAGATGGTCTTAAAAAATGTGGTGGGAACGGGATCAAGAGGGCATGTACACGGCTTCATTTGTGACACTACTTTGCTCAGCATTTCTATATCAGTCAGTGCAAAAAAGCTCATATTGGTACAGCATGGTCAAGGGGGATCGGAAATCAAGACATTTGGAATTTCTTGAGCAATATTATTTCTAATGTTTGTTACCTTATCTCTGAAGAATGCTGCAAACTCCTCACATTTGGAGGTGGAAAAAAGACTTTCATCTACTTTGGGTGCAGGGTTTATAAGGCTGTCTATTATTGAAAAGAGGACTCTGGAATTGTTAGAGTTTGTAGATATGAAATTAGAAAAATGATCCTTCCTAGCATTTCTTATTGCTTTATTAAAAACTGATAGTTGATCCTTAAAAATCTCAAGGTGGACCTGTAGCTTGGTCTTTCTCCATATACACTCAGACCTTCTGCAGGATCTCTTAAGTTTAAAAATGTCCTTTTTTCTCCATGGAGCTTTTTGTTTGGCTAAAACCTTTTTTTGTTTCAATGGTGCTACAGTCATGTGCGGTCCTCAATTTTGTATTTAGAGTAGTTACTAGATCATTAAAACATGATGGCCCCGCCTCTGGCGTTTTTGTACTAGTTGTGTTTTGTCTAATTATCATTATTTTGAAATTCTCAGCTGCTGCAGAGTTAAGATACCGTTTCTTAATAAAACATTCAGCACTATTTTTAACTTTAGGTACCAGTGCTGTAAAGAAAATACAAAAGTGGTCAGAAAAAGCAAGGTCATAGATGGACGATGTAATAGTTGTAAGACCCTTTGTAATAACTAAATCAAGGCTGTGGCCACGGTTGTGAGTGGGCTCAGTGATGTGTTGTGTGAAGTCCATGGAATTTAAGAGATTCATAAAATTCCGGGCCTTTGAGTCGTTCCCATTATCAATATGTATGTTAAAATCGCCAGTGATAATAATCTTATCGTAGTTTGTATGGATAATGGAGAGTAGTTCTGAAAAGTCTGGAAGGACAGACTCATTGCTTATATGCTGTGTTATAAGGACAGACTCATTGCTTATATGCTGTGTTATAAGGACAGACTCATTGCTTATATGCTGTGTTATAAGGACAGACTCAATGCTTATCTGCTGTGTTAAAAGGAAAGACTCATTGCTTATATGTGTTATAAGGACAGACTCATTGCTTTTATGCTGTGTTATAAGGACAGACTCAATGCTTATGTGCTGTGTTATAGGGATAGACTCATTGCTAATGTGCTGTGTTATAAGGACAGACTCATTGCTTTGTTTGTGTAACTGTAAGCTTGTTTAGCATGGTGGGTCAGGAGGCAATGAATGAAATCAAATTATTTGAAGCTGTATTCATAGTCATCATGTTTCACCTTTCCTGATGTGTGACTGAAGATATCTTAGGCCAAATTAGTGAAATCTTGTATGGGTTACCATTATTCCCCTTCCATATGACATGTGAATTGTCTTTGACCCATTAACCTAGGTAATCGCCCTTGGTAGGAGAAGCTATGTTGTCAATAGGTAATATGAATGGGTTTATCTGCATGAAGAAGATGCAGAAGTGTGAATGGGCGGATCAATGTCCAGAACGTACGGTTTTATTCTATTGCGACTCTCACATGGAGATGTTATCAGCAGTTCATTCTAACTATAGGCAGTGGGTATTCAAAACAACACTACATACTGACTGTATTTTTGTGTCGTGAAAATGTGGAGGAAGGCAGCCCAGATACTGCAATGTTGTGGAACACAACACATCGACTTACTCTGATACCACTGAAGGCTTCAAGGAAAGCCAGGAAATCCCCGTCTTGAATTGGAGGAGGGAGTGGAGGATGTTTCCACTGCAGGCACTGAGCCACAAGATCAACCTGTGAACCTATCAGCAGTCTGGTACAACTGAGACAGTGTCACACCACTTTTGGATGTACTTACATTTCTCTAACACTGCAGCAATGGTTTCACCCAATTTGAGACTTTGCACCCCTGTTGGCAACTGGCTTTGGTTTTGAAGGTGCAAATCATGAACAGCGGCCAGGAGACGTCGAGTCTAACAGTTTCACAAAAACAATTCTTCAAAATGTGCAAACAATTCTTCAAAATGTGCAAATAGAAAAAGTCATGTTCTCACTTCACAGGCTATGTCTTTAACCCGGAGGCCCTTGTCTTGAGATGAAGCTGCCCATGACCCCTCCTTCTTTATGGGGATCCGTCCAACTGATTCCTGTGCCTCAGGACCTGTCTGCTGTCCCTGCATCACAGGCCACCCGTGGAGCAAGTCATTGCTGATCATGTGTAGCGTTTCAGTTTCCACAAGAACACGTGGTGAGGAAAAAATATATTGATAGCCATTGATGTAAGATTATTTACTAAAAGTAGGCTAAGGAGATAAGCCCTAATTAGATAAAGGTAGAGGTAAAGGCTAGGCTAAGGAGATAGGGCCTAGTTAGATAAAGGTAGAGGTAAAGGCTAGGCTAGGTATTTAGCAGGCACTTTTATCAACGTACAGTCAACTTGCAGCAATGGGGAATCGACTTAGCAATCGGTGATGCTAACCACTTTACCACATGGGACTTAGATAGTTATGGCAGTTGCTAAGGTGTTGCTAAGGGTAGTCAGGGTTGTTGCTAGGGTGTCAAACGGTTTCTTTTTCACAGTAAATATGGTGGTTCATGTGGTTGCTAAGGTGTCATTATGGTAGTCAAGGTGTTTGCTAAGTTGTCACCATGATAGTGGTTGT
Source organism: Sprattus sprattus (assembly GCF_963457725.1). Lineage (NCBI taxonomy): Eukaryota > Metazoa > Chordata > Actinopteri > Clupeiformes > Clupeidae > Sprattus > Sprattus sprattus. The sequence continues at coordinate 27,558,978 of NC_137914.1, forward strand.
TAGGATGTGGCCATGGTAGTTGAGATGGTTGCTTGGGTAGTCATGGTGGTTGCTATGGTAATTGAAATGGTTGCTAGGGCATTGCTAAGGTACTCATGGTGGTTGCTAGAGTGCTGAGTGTCAGTTAGGACATAAAGGGGGATAGAGAGAGAGGGAGCAAAATGTATGGCTTTATATGTTTTGTCATAACCTGGAAGGGCGCATTGATTCTGCAATGCAATTAGTAATGGAGATGGATGGGTCCTGACAAAAGCATTTTTTATCAAAAATCATCTATAATGAAAGTCAAAATGTCGTAAAGAAACCTTTATTTTAAATATAACGACTCCACTGACTCTGGTGAATTGTTCATCTACTGTTGACAAGGACATTAGTATTAAAAAATCCTGGTTATTACGTATTATAAAACAAGTGGGTTCTATCGCGTTATTTAGCTGTTTCTGATTGGACGAGAGACGTTCCAAGAGTTGGATTATCCGTCAACATACCAACAGTTTGGGACTTTTCACAGCTAATAATAAATCACTCCGCGATGAAATATTCGCGTTGATGATAACCGTTAATTCAAAATTCCAAACCAAGACGTTGACAATGTAACCATTTTTTGTTGCGGAGAAACAATGGCGAAATAAACCATTTTTTAATCAATAACTTTGTGTTGAAATGTTAATTTGTTGACGGTAGAATTGTTTTATAAAAGCAATATAGCACTCGTGGGAGTGGGGTAGGTAAGGAATGATCCCACGGGTGTTGTGAACCTATCCCACTCCCACTCGTGCTATATTGCTTAAATCAACTGGTTTACAAGTATGTGCTGTCAAGGAAGTCTCCATACTTCCACGCCATCCAACCATTCCATCCTTGTCCTCTTCTTCCTCCCCCTCTATGTAGGATCTGGCTGTTACTGTCAGGATAATAACCAGTGTTTCGAAATGTACTGTGGTTGGGAGTGGGGTGTAATGAATAAAATGCCGATCACTATCTGTTTGCAGATCTATCAATAAGCTCTTTAAGGTCTATCTTTCATTTGTGTGTGTGTGTGTGTGTGTGTGTGAATGAGTAAGTGTGTGTGTGTGTGTGTGTGTGTGTGTGTGTTGTCTTTGATAACTAGTAAATAAGCATCTTTGCATGCTGCCTCATTTTATAAAATGAGACCTGTGGTACCACAAGCTGGGCTGGTGGTTCCACTAGGTTGGAATGGGAGTGAATTACCTCAAAAGGCCTATACGGGGCAGGCTCTAGGACCCTGGGGAGGTGCTCTGGGGACTAGGAAGGTCAGGTCACTGATTGCAAGCTCAGGTGAAAATGGTTAGAGTAGGTTGGCACCTGAGCAGGAACGAGTTTGAAAAGAGTTGAGAGTGGGGACAGACCACGGTTGGTATGATTTAAGTTTGGAGCAACTGTTTTGCCTTTGAAGAAGTTTTATGTTTGACTTTTTGTTAGTTAATAAACCAAATTCCTCGTTTTAAAGCATTTTTGCCTGCTCTGTCCAGTGATTACGCACTGCCCTACACCCCGCTCAGTGGTAAAGCCTCTCATGATGCCACATGTGGTGGAGAATGCGGGCAAGAGGGCGTAGGTGCTAATGAGCAGAAGTGAAGGAATCGACAGCTTGGTGAAACTTTTTCCAGGACTTCACACAAGCTGAACGAAAAAAACGAAATGGAGGAACTGGTGAAGATGCTGTTGGAGAGCCAGACGGCCCAGCTGGAGACCAGTGCAGCCTTGCTACAGATGCAGCGGATGGACAATCCGTCTGAAGCTGACCTACAGGAGGTTGCGAAGAAGCACGCCCGGTCTGATGAGATGTTTGAGAGAGTCCAGGAGAGGCTAACTCAGATGAGCAGGGCCGCTGCATTTGAAATGACTGCCACAGGGAAACGTCCGGCAGAGGTGTTCAAGAACCAACAAGGGGCTGAAGGGCAGAAGGTAAGAGAAATGCTTTCTGCCGTGATTCAAATGGTGCAGCCTGAAGCTGACCAGGTCTGGGAGGCCCTGCCTGAGATTGCCGAAGAAGGGGCAGCAACGCTGGCCAGCACCAAAGAGCTGGTGGCCCTAGGGGGCGATGATGAATGTGCCGATGATGAAGAGTATGACAGCGGTGATGATGAAGATTTCGATGTTGATGAACATTATGTCGATGAAGAGTATGACCGTCACGGCTGTGTTGAAGATGTTGATGTTGGTGAAAATGATGTCAATGATGATGAAGAGTATGACAGTGACTGTGAGGTTGAAGATGCTATTGACAAAGTTACTGTTGATGAAGATGATGATGATGCCGTCGATGAAGCTGGTGGTGAGGAGTATGACACAGACGATGATGCCGACCTCGGTGAAGAGGGGGACCAGACAAGCGTGGCTACCCCTGCCGAGAGGAGGGAGATGTGCCTGTTCACCGGCTACCAGCACAGAGTGGTAGTAGCATGTCCCACAGTCGAAACTTCCAAAGAGAGGGGCCCCTTTGAATTAATTGAAGAAGGCAAATACAGCGCAGCCAAGGGCAAAGCTAGCTTCAAAATGGTCATTGAGAAGATTCCAGTGAAGCACAGCTGCAGCAAGAACCTCGACATCCATGAGGTACAGGTGGGCTGGTCTCTGGCCAATGGCAGCCTTCGGTTGGGTGAGGAAGAGCACTCCAGTGTTTACTCCAGCAGGGTCAAGAAGTCCACCAACAGCGAAACTGAGGGCTATGGTGAGCCCACGGCACGTCTTGATGCACAGAGACTGAACGCTCAGAACGAGCAAAAGAGACAGAGGGTCCACGACCGGAAGGGGGATGGATAGACTCCAAGGAAAAAAGAAGCTGGACAGACAAACTGGGAACTGACACAGGGAAGAAACGGACTTGATAATTGTTAAAAAAAGGAAAAAAAAAAAGGAAAATACCCTCAATGAAGAGGGGGGGTGGGAAGGACATTTTGTGTTTTGTTGTTAAATAACCTATTGGGGTCCTGAAAAGTGTTATGTAAGGTGGTTTTGTGCTTAGCTTTGGATAATCGAATTAAGCCCTTCTTTAACCTCCCGGGAGGGGCATGAAGTTGAGGGGAAGGGTATGTGGTACCACAAGCTGGGCTGGTGGTTCCACTAGGTTGGAATGGGAGTGAATTACCTCAAAAGGCCTATACGGGGCAGGCTCTAGGACCCTGGGGAGGTGCTCTGGGGACTAGGAAGGTCAGGTCACTGATTGCAAGCTCAGGTGAAAATGGTTAGAGTAGGTTGGCACCTGAGCAGGAACGAGTTTGAAAAGAGTTGAGAGTGGGGACAGACCACGGTTGGTATGATTTAAGTTTGGAGCAACTGTTTTGCCTTTGAAGAAGTTTTATGTTTGACTTTTTGTTAGTTAATAAACCAAATTCCTCGTTTTAAAGCATTTTTGCCTGCTCTGTCCAGTGATTACGCACTGCCCTACACCCCGCTCAGTGGTAAAGCCTCTCATGATGCCACAGACCCAACAGTATAGTAGCCTGCTGCCCCTTTTGTGTTGTTCAGAGGACATTAAATGCGGGATGGAAAACAACCTCCTTCAGCTGAAAATGAAAACAAACCAGAGGTCATCATTTCTGGAGCGCTTTCTTACACTGAATTACCTATTTAAGTCCCTTTTCTACAAATGTGTAGGCCTGAGCTAAAAATAATCAAAGCCACTGTTAAAATAAGGTCTATCAGCTTAAAGCTATAGTTTATCTTAGGAATGGAAGGGAGCAATTCATGCTTTTGTTACATTGGATGAATGTAACTCCTTGAATCAGCCTTAATGTGGGAATAAATCAAATCGCCTTCAATAAGTCAAAACACAGCAGCCAGATTTAAACTAGATATAAGACATCAGTCAAGTATTATTACATTAATACAGTGCTCCCAAATAACATATTTTCACTTTGTGCATTATACATAAAATCCATACTAAAATACTTGACATGTTTACCTTACATATATAAATTCAATACTAAAATACTTTACATATACCTCACATAGGCCTACGTCTAAAATCCATTTGCGTCCGAGATTCTCCTGGACACTGCAGTCAGAAACTAAATTTCAGCTTGTCCAGCTGTGTTACCCAATCAAGAATACCACGCATTAAATAAAAGCCTGTATCAAGTATGTCTTGCATGATTTAGCAATGATACTAACACCAACCTACAGAATTTATGAGCAACTGAATTTTAATGAAATGCAACAAAATGCATAGTTGTGTGTTTAATAGACTATTCTAGAGTATAGTGTTCATAAATGAAATATTATTAACCAGTCGCACGGTTCATTGGGGCTTGGCCAGGAAGGAAACTACACGACGTGAAAGCTGTCCTCCAATGAGAAGTTGAAAAGGATAATCTTACACAAAGTCAATGATTTCGAAAGTTCAGAAACCGTCTTTTGTGAGGAGTTTCTGCTTGTGCTAAGTCTACGTGACAACGCAGCGAAGCCTCAGCAGCGGCGATAAATAGGTTGGTCCCTTCTAAAATATCCTTTCGTGAGTTTGATTCAGACAAACGCGTATAACATAGGATATAATCATTCATAGACAACGATTGTTGTCCATGATTTAGGCAACATAGGAACAACTGTTCGAATTTCATGTAGGCCTAGTTGTAGAAAAACATTCTGAATCTGAAGATCTCAAGCTCCTGCATTAGCACCGAATCATATAGCGTTTCCAAACGTATATTCTGGTAAAACAGTAACAGGCCTACTAACAGGTGTAAGAGGCAGTAGGCTTCCATGTGTCTTTCTACAGACATGGTGTGGTCACCATTACACTGTCGGCCTTGTGTATGCAGTTTCAAGTGCTTAGCCTATCTGCAATGTTCTAATATTAATATGTATTTGTATTAATGCACTGATTTCACTTAATTCCTGTTTATTGACATTATGTAAACACCCTACATTTGGGTAGACTTCACTTTCTTGCATCTTATAAAAAATATAGTGTAAGTACAGATTTGGGCTTACATAGTTATTTAGAAAGCTTAAGCTGGCTCAAAACAGGAAATAACAGCTTGTAAGGTCTTTCGGTAGCCTACCGCAAACGAACAATATCACAGTTGTCATTGTGAAAATTGCCTTAAGTACATATTTGGAGAAGTAATACATTTTGAGGGAACTAGGATGTCAAGTGACCACTGATATTTTAAGCTGAGGTGGTTGCTAATGTGAGACATTATGCTTGAAAAAAAAATGAGGTGATAAACACATTTTGTGAGCAGGGAAATAGGTTACATGAAGTAGACATAACTCAGTAATCAGGCTCATATTACCATCATCACCATACATTTCAGTGACTTGAAAATTAGGATTAGTGTGAAGTGTAGGTGTCACTTTCTTATGAAGCTCATATTCACACCAGTTCTGAGAATTTGACTCTTGCTCAGCACTCCATTATTAAGAACAGTTGAATAAGTAATGATAAAGATCTAGAATGAGCCTGCTTGCCTCCATTACCATTCCCATAGACCTAGTCCAGCTTGTGTAAGCCCAGAACTAAACTTCACTGCAGCACATTTCGTTTCCATTTTCTGGTGAAAACAGTGTAGTTCATAACACAACTGTGGTTATACTCACTGTCAGGAAGTGGTGTTGTAAGCTTGCGGTTTCATATTAGAACTGCCTTCTCCCTCAGACTTGTCTGTCGCTAAGGAATCCAAAACAGTTATTTATTCTGAAAATAATTCTTTATTAAACACAAACATCTGTTTATGTTTAGATCCCTTTTGCTCTTTACCTTCCAGCTTCCAACTGGCCAATCTCTTGCAATGAACCTACTCAGCAATATTTGTTCAAACTTCCAACTCCATTTAGTTTTTCTATATTGCATATGTCAATACAGTGTGACCTTCGTGATGCTTAATATCTGAAATTATTACAGAGGACTTGGACAACCATTACTGAGCATTACTATCTTTCTTAAATGGAACTTCCCATCTCGTCTTAAAGGAAGTTGTTCAAATGAAAAAGGACATGGTAAACTGACATACAGTAAATCAGACCAGGGCCACGTGGGTGAATCAGTTCTGCATGGACGTTACCCTTGCTTATTATCCCCTGTTATTTAACAGTTTTGTTACTTATTTGGTATGATCTGCCCAAATAAGAGCATATTCGAACTTAAACTTCCCCTAACATCATTGACTAGTGTTATGATATCTGGTAGACTGCCAACATACTGTTGTGATCTAAGCTTAAATCTGTATGGAGGGAGAGGCAATCTCTCAGATGAAGCTAGGCTGTTGTGTCAAAGGTATCAGGCCAAACCCAGAGAGATTCAAAATGTATGCAGACATTACAAACTTGTAAAGTTTTCCAATGAATGGTGAATTACGTGGTGCATAGTCTCCTAAACCTTACGAATCACTTGCTGAATCACTTGCCAGTGAGACTTATTTTACCCAAGAGAACAGGGGTGTGAGGCCCCCTACTGGAGAAGGGCTTTGCTGAAACAAAGTCTCTCATCTTAGCACAGATGCAAGGAGCTATGGTTTGGTTAGTGTCGAAATGCAGGACCACAGTGATTTTCTAAAGTCAAAAGTGGGTGTTGTGTGTGGACCTCTAAACACGTCTTCCTTTCTCAATGCACCCTAGTGATAGAGATTATTTCCAAACACTGTTAATGACTTAAGAATATAATAATCAAGTTTTCACCTATCACCTAGAGTCATAGAAGCATCTCAATGCCATTTGTTGCATTGATCAATTAAAGCGAGCTAGACATAGGACTTTGCTGTTACTGCCTTCTGATATAACCAATGAGGTTAAACACTCTTGACTCCAGTGGCAGGTGACTCTGACATGCACTGATATTTCTCCAAATGTAACCGACTTTAAGCACTGCTTCCAAAACCTTATGTTCAGATGCAATAATATGTATGTGGTAGTCAGGACATATTTGTCATAGTTAATAAACATATTGTAAAAGTAGTTTGTAGCCCACTCCTGCTAAACACAACAACTTGGCCAGCAAGAAGAAGTAGAGAATGGTGTGACAGCCTATGGGTTTTTGATGCATTAATCATGATTATGGGATACTAAAGATGAATGTCTTAGTCTCGGTTTGAATATGGAAAGGGTGTCTGCATCTCGGATGGAAGCAGGAAGATTATTCCACAGGAGGGGGGCTCGAAAATCTTTGGAAATATAAGGAGACCTGCACTCTGGGAATGAAGTGATCTTGGTGAACAATAGGGGACGGCAAATTCCTTGAGGTAATTTGGACCTAATTCACCGTCAGGAGCTTCAGTAGCGGGTGGAAGATCCATACGCAGCCACAACAGCCTGGCACGTACTCTAAATGTACATGTTAGAGGGACCAACACAACCACGCTGGCTGACCTGGCAACAACTCATGGTTGAGGAATGGAATACTATCCCACAGCAACGCGTGACCAGCATGAGGAGGTGGTGCCAGGCTGTTGTGGCTGCTGAGGCTTCCACCCGCTACTGAGGCTCCTGACGGTGTATTCAATTAATAAAGTGTAAAATTGGCGATATGTCTTTTTTGTCCCTAGTTACTGATTGAGAGTTCAATCATCCTATCCACAAAACAACTCAAAACAAGAGTCAATACCAAAAGGAGAATACACTGTTAAGCATTGGCACAGATTTTTGGCACATTTTACTTGGGCACTACCCACATAATCATCCCACAAGTGCATGACCTTAGAGGTTGGACATCATTGTAAAGGTAAATAAACAGGCTTTACAAATTTATAAAATACAAGGCCAATTATCATTGTATCAACAAAGGAATAATCGACAAATCACACATTTCCAAACTTTTTTTCCAAGTGTAGTTGAGTCTAAAACAGTTCTCATCTGTGTTTGTTTGTTCATTTCATTACATGCGAAAATGGTTGGTTTGGTTCCTGAGCAAACTGCTTCTCTCAACACAAGGTATATTTAAGCAATATGACTCAAGTGAGAGTGGTTGGTAAAGGATAAACCCACAGCTGTGTGTCATATTGCTGTAACACAACAGTTCTACCACCAGATTGTGTTTCATTTCGTTTTTGTTTGATTCATTCTCTCTGCCAAAATGACTTGCACATGTTAATACAATACCCCTGTGTAGTGAAGTGTGAATGCAGCTCAGGCTGGGCACAGTTCATCCACGGGTGTAGGTGTCTTGTGTGCTTTTGCTTTTTAAGAACAAATTGAATGTTGAGGTTGTAAAATGAAATGTTTAAATGTTCAAACTTGGAGTGATTACTAGTGGTGAAGAGTCTGCATTGGGTTGGTCCAAGATATCCCCACTCATGGAATGCTTCTTTTTCGAGCAAAGCTAATAGTTGTAGTTAGCCTGGATACAAAAATGGACATATTTTATGTGATTTAAGCTATCTACACGACTTTTTTATGTTTACATTGACTCGGTTAGTTGTGTATGTGCAACACGAATGTTGCTGAGGATTGTAGGTCTTAACTGAAGCACTCTAGACCATTATTGATAGGTTATTGCTAACGCTTAGACAAAAAATCCATTGAAACACATAGTAACTAGCTAGCCTTGCTGCTAATTTTTAATTTTTAATGTGAGCAGGCATATCTCAACAGATATTGACAGCGCATTCATTTTGAAAGAGGAACAGAGAAACGCGATCAAGGCACAAATTGCCGTCCTTCCTACGGGATCAGGTTAAAGTTTGAATGTATCAGATGGTCATACTACGTTGCTCTGATTGGTTTTAGGTATCCAATTGAGCAAAGAGGCATTTTTTCCCCCTGGTTCGTTGAAACACGCCCCATAATCACAGCCCAATAGTTCAGTATCAGACTCATATTCTGACTAGAATTATGAGTATGACATCGTCAGGCTAAGTTGTAGTATGTGTTTTATTTTACTGTTTACCACTTTATATGTGGGAACTTGGATACTCTGCAGGATTGGTCTATGAGTGAAAGATTTCAGTTCTGTAGTTAGTTTGGTTTTATGCAGTATCAAACTGTATCAACAGTACAAGGGGATACAATAATAACTGGGTGATGTTATATTTAGGGCTGAACGACTTGGGAAAATAATCTAATTGCGATTATTTTCCCAATATTGCGATTGCGATTTAATGTGTGATTTTTTTTTTATCCTCTTTTTTTCCCAACACAATATTAGATACATTTAGTGTAAAATATTGTTTCCCACATTTTACATTTGTATTTAACTGCTCATTACAGGAACAAGAACAACAAATTGGTGGCTTTGTCACTGTGCGTTAAAGTAATTTAAACAAAGTCGTTGTAAGTATAAACACAAGGCATGCACTTTTTAAACACTGTGTGCAAAATGTACCATCTTTAGACCACGTTGTAATCGCAGACGTTGCGGTTAGAAAATCGCGTTACACCATATCACGATTTAATCGCAAATGCAATTAATCTTTCAGCCCTAGTTATATTTATGGGTATTTTTACAAAGTTGAGTAAAAAGGTTTCAACGGAACACAAAAATGTATCAGGGTTCTTAGAACTACTGTATGTATTTAAACAGGTCTATTGGTGTGGCAGTATGCGCAGAGATATTTACTTTTACTTAATGTTGATGAATCTTTAATGTTACCTTTAATGATTTCATTATGATGTTCCTAACATGTGTTAGTTGCCACAAGCTCATGCAGTGATATTGACTATTCCCATGCTCCTCCATGCAGTGCCAGATCCAGGAGACAGCTTGGCAGAGGACTCAAACTCAGTGGAAGTGTGTCAGGACGTTGGAGCTATGGAGCCTTCTCCTCACAAGGTAGAAACACCCTAACCAATACAGAACCAACATATCCTTATAGTGTTATGTGCTCCATTCTGCCAAGGTTGTCACTTACACTAATCAAGCTTGATGTGCCTCTGCCATTTGGTATGGTTATATTGAAAACAAATTAAAACTATTATTTGGTACAGTTATTATTATCATCATTGTTACTATTATTGTTATTATTTGTTTTGTAAGTCGCTTTGGACAAAATCTGGATCTGGAAAAAGTGTGGACATCATTTGAATCATCATCATCATCACCGGCGCAAGTGTCAAATGGGTTGGTCCAAAGGAGTTTACTCAGCCATAGGTGTGGTTTGGGCGTAATATTCAATAAACCAATCAGAGCGTCATCTCACATTTCCTTTAAGAGCGAGGAGCGCATATTCCATAGCGGCTTGTTATTATAATGGCGGAATTACCTGGAGGAAGACCGTGAGGCCACCAGAACGTGTGTTACCAGAAACAATCACGGCAATATTTTCCAATGCTTGTTTGGAGAAATGTTTCTACTTTTCATTTCTCGTTTGTATTTTTTCAGTTACTAGCATTCGTTTTTTGGTGGCAACATATTTGAAATAAAAGTCACAAAAACATACTTTCCGATGTTTTGGGTTCACCCTCACTGAATCACTAGGTTATGTATGCATGGTAATAATAATGCACCCATCGGCACATGCAGTTCAACCTCACGTCTTCTAAAGTCCTCTAATCTATCCTCATTTATGTCATTGACACATCCATGATTCATGGCAATGTTGTGTAAAACACTGGGGGGGCACGTATGTGAATATGGGTGCAGTCTATAGCGCCAAGGACGCCAGGGAACCCATACTTCTCCCAGAACGCCTGCTTAGCCCTCTCTTGGCTGTCGGGTGTATGAATTTTTATGAATTCCCCAGCATGTCGGACTAGACCTGACGTAACTGCATGTATAGCCGAACTTATTGCAGACTGTGATAGGGACAGTGTGCGTCTGTCCCCAGCTCATCTGCCAGAGAGAGAGCGAGTGAGTGTGAGTGTGAGTGTGTGCGGCCAGCCACTGATCAGGCTCTCCTCTCTTCCGATCTCTCCCTCTCCCTCCCTTTTCTCCTTATCTCGCCGCAGACTGTGATAGGGACAGTGTGCGTCTGTCCCCAGCTCATCTGCCAGGAGATGGCAGACATCAGAACCGCCATTACAATTAACCTGAATCATTTGGGTCAATGTGTACGCTAGATGTATGCCTATTTTTAAAATATCTTGGATATGGATATCACAATGATTTCCTCATGTGGTAAATACTTTATTTTCCTTGTAATTATATATGGCTTGCCAAAAAATTGGTGTAAATCTCTCGTGTAGACGAGAGAAGTAAAGTGTAGCCTACTGTGCGGCCAAGCACCGTCCTTAAAATAGCGTCTGAATACGCGCCACAGACCGCACCGATGCACCGATCCGCTTTACCGATACCGATATCTGAGGTTTAGTATCGGCCGATACCGATCCGATACCGATATAAAAAAAACAGCGCGAAACTATGGTAACTGTGTGTATGTGTGTGACCACACGTGCGAGAGGGAGAAATTAGGAGTGCATGATATGAGATCTTGGTGCATTTTTTGCTCATTTGCTACTTAACATCATGTCTAGTCATCACTATCAATTCATAACATAGGCTAAAAATAATCACAAATAATGTACGTTCTAACTAGCGCTAGTGTTCATATTAGTTAGCAATCATATATCCGCTAGCGTCAACTTTAACGTTACATTGTAGAGGCTCAGCATGGTGACCTGTTAATGTATTTGCTGGTTCTAATATTACTAATATTAAATTACACAACTAATATTACTCGATACATATAATTGTGGACATTACACAAGGCAACATATATCTCATTCATAGCTCATCCAGTCGAAATCTTAACAGGATGAACCCATCTTTATTACAGCCAATCAACATCAGGACATAACTAAATCTCCGCTTAGCATGCTAATCGCTACTAATAGCAACGTGAACTCATAATACACTACCAATATACATAAACATATAAAAAATAAAAAATAAATGTTTTTTTTTTTTTTTAATTGTCACCGATACCCGATCTAGAAATGTCTGCAATATCGGTACCGATACCGATACAAATATCGGATCGGTGCATCCCTAACAGACTCTAGACAATGCGCCTCTGACATTAGACTAGGTTTTTTCTGATCAACGGCGCAATGTCGTTTTGAATCTGCAAAATACCACTTGCGCCTGACAAACGCCTTCTCTGTTCCGCCCCGCCCATTTCGGCGCAAGTTAATTTCGATGCGCGCCTCTGGAGGGAAAATCCCGCTGTGCACCGGGTGCAAGATAGGAATGATACATGCGTTGGTGACAATGTCAATTGCGCTGGGTGCAAGATAGGGCCCTTAGTCTCCCTAGGTTGAAGTAGTAGTTTGCCGAGAGGGCAGATTTCTGTTTGTGAAATTCCCAACCCACACATATTTAATGTAGCTTATGCTATGCCTGCAGTAGGTACCATAGCATGTCATTCAAGACAAGATGGTAAAATGGTGCTTGTATGTATGTCACCTAAGTGAAATTAAGCAGGAAAGTTTTCAGCTAACCAGATAACATGCCTGAAACATACTCCAGTTAACAAGGTTGTGACGTTGTGTGTCAAGTGTAAACTGAGGATAGTCGACACATTTAAAACATTTTCAAACTATTTAATGGATTTTGTGGTGTCATGCCCCATATTTGGACCAGTGCTCTGTATATTTGAAGGAGTATTTCGACAGGAGGCCAGTAAGCAGAGGCCAGTACAGGAAACATATATTCATATTTACTAGTTCTTGGAATTGTGTGAGCAGCTGCAATTTGTATTAGTTGGAAGCTCTTAAGCTTTTTGCTACAAGACCATTTAAGCATGAATAAGGTTCTCTGTATTTTGAAAGGATTAGACTTCAATCAAGTGTAAGTAGCTGGCTAGATAGTGTGCTTCTCAAATGTTTAAGGCCTACAATCACAACCTCAAATATTCTCATTTCAGAGGTCAGTAAGTGGCGTTATCTGTATTGATGAACATGTACAGTTGAGTGTTATTAGAATACCAATGAAATATCATGCCATGCCTCCTTATAACAGTGCCTAAGGGCAGCATGTACAAATAGAAGTGGGAAGATCCAAGTACAGAAGCCTGGGGAACTCCATGACTTACTTTGGTATGACTATGATTCTCTGCGGGTGTGTGCAAACTGAAGATCGTCTGAGAGATTAGACCTATGCCAGGCAAGGGCATAGTGCAAGTGTCACACCAAGTCTTTTTGGTAGAATGTGATAGTCTATAATGGCGAGAACAGCACTTAGATCTAAAATAACTAGTATTGTAACGCATCTATCATTAAATCATTAACAACGTTGGTCTTTACTGGAAGTTTTCTTGGATGTTGTTTCTGTGTGAAAAAGAGCAAAGTTGCCTTGATACTGCTTTTGAAATGAATTTAAAGGAGAGGGAGGTATGCAAGTAGCCTGTCAGGGCCAAGGTTTGGCTTTTAAAAAATGTTACAAATGCTTTTTAAGTGTTACCATTTTATGCATTTTAATGGAATACAAAAGAATAATGACTTTAAAATGGTTTGATTACATTAGATTGTACACAATTGTAACAAAGACAGCTGTCTACTACACATGATCCAATCATGTTCTATATTTAATATATACTGTATTTCATCTCTGCATTGTCTCTTTTGAGGGCTTATTTCATGGCTACAAACAGACTAAATGTAGGACAAGTAGTAAGTTTGTGTGGGAAAATGTGGGGCATGTTACCAACGCTGAGAGGAAACCTAACACTTTGACATCATTTCTCTTTGACTGAATAAGAAACTTTGTTATTTGGCCTTTTGTCTTCCCTTGTAAACACCTATACTTTGATCCGTAGTCAAATCAAAAGAACACCAGTTAAGCCATCAAATATACAGGCTACAGCACAATGCTGTTTTAGGTACAGTAAGAACTAAAAGAACATTTTCTTTTCTTTGTGGCCATGCCATGATTTCACCTGGTAGCTTTTACCTTTTCTGCAAAGTTTGTGGAGGCCTAAGTTGTTTGTTTTTCTGACAGGGAAGAGATGTTCACTGTAGCTCACATGACGGGCACATGATGGGCGGGTATAAGAACACATCCATGCGTTCTTATTTCTGACCATCTCAAAACTAAATTTCAATATGCAGGATGCAAGACAAATGGTCAAAATGCTATGCAGGACACCTGGGATGCGGGACACCTGGTCGCCCTATGTGAATACATTCAGAAAGCAACTGGTCAACTGTAATTGAATACCCAAACAGGTCTTGCCATGGCAAGATAGCGAAGGGATGTGAGTTAATTTCTCACACTCAGTTATGGTGGAATGAGGATTTATTTCAACCCAATTTCCTGAATGATTTTATATTATGGTGTAAGAATGGCGAACAATGTGGAGTGTTTTTTTTTTTGTATTAACTTTTTTTTTAATTTTGTTTTGTCTTTGAGCCAGGATATAATGAACATTAAGGCATATGACTCTTACTATTGATTGTGAATGTGCTTTGTTATAGGATTATTATTTACGTGCATCATGTGTAATATAATATACTGTGTTAATGTGTGTTATACAGAATATCCCTCCCCACAACTTATAACCACAAACCCTAGAAACTAAACTGTGAGCTCGGAGTCCATGGGGTATATTCCCTTTCTTTATTCCTCCTCATTCATTTCAAAACACAAAGGGGTTTCTCTAGCACACCCATTTCCATACGCTCTGATGTGTAAAACTGACACAGTCCAACACACATTTCTGGTAATTGCAGAGAAGTTTGTGCAATGTCACTGAAATGCTTTTAATTTCCAAGACATGCTGAAGGTTGAAAGCCTGGTGGTTTTGTGGTGAAGGCTAGCCATGTGATAGCATCTGCCCCGGCGCACCGCCAGTGATCATAACGAGAGTCTTATTGACACACTGACATCAACCGTTCCTACACACTTTTCCGAAATTTGAATGTGATGGAAATTTAGAAAGGCCTTTTTACTGACAGTCTGTCTGTAAACAGCAAAAGTAATTTGGGGCCTGTGGTTCAAACCCAGGGCTGGGAGTGCAGTATTTTGACAGCTACTTCCTGTTTGAAACCTGTAAGGTACATTTTGCACTTTTCTTTCTACCCTGTTGTGGTCTAAAAATGACTCAAATAAATATCATCTATCAACTGTAACGAGAATAATAACAGGATTTGAGATTTTAATGAAATCCAGACTAATAACAAAACAAGAGCTTCCTCTGCACTTAACTGTTTACTCACGATACAGTTGTAAAGAGATAGGTCATCAAAGAAAAGGCAAAGTTTGTACTGGTTGTCTGTTTGTGGAATTGCCTCCTCCTCTGACCATGTGTCTGTACAGTGTCAAAAGTCTCTAGTATGGAGGCCAAGAGTGCTGTTCAAGTTGCCAAGCCTTTTGCAGAGGACTTGGATGTGACTCACTTAGGGCTATCCCAACCAAAGGCATCTTCGTTTTACTCACATCCACTGCGCTGTTTCTCAGAAACCAGTGACCACACAGGAACACAATTCAGTGTGAAACTCAATGTGAGTGTGAGTGTGTCTCTGTCTGCACATACACATATGATATGCAAAGTTACATATCCACTTGCCATTACAATAAATCATTGAAAGTTCAATGTTTAGAGGAGAATTTATTTGAAATTTGTTCAAATAAAAAAAAAACAATCATGGGGAGTTTTGCTTGAATTCTGCTTCCTCTTGATGGGGTTAGAAAACAGGTGTGCTAAAAGGGGCATATGAATTTGTGTAAATCATTACAAATCCACATATGTTTAAGTGGGTGTTTGGTTTAGATAATGTTGGTCATCTTTATACAAATTACATTTTAGTTAGTTTTAGTTTTGTGATCTTTGATGAGTATTTCGCTCGCACATACAGTTTCATTTCGCATTTGTAGCATATACCGTTGTCCTATGCGGTTTTCTGCAGAGATTCACTCTTTGCTAACCCATTCATTTCCCAACCTCAACCCATATCTCCAATTTTAGCAGAAATGTAAGTGTAACATATGTATCATGTCTGCATGTGTATACAATGCCAGCTGAAAGCTAAAGTCCAAAGAGTAAAACGGTGAATTTAGTATACTGAAATTGAATACTTAAAGATTAAATAATAGACCCTCTCAGTCTTCATACACATGAAATTGTTAGAATGTGAAACTAATCATAATCTTTCCCTAACAGGTATATTTTGGTGTTTTTTATCGTAAAAATCCCAATTGACCAATTTCTGATATGAAAATACTGTAAAGCGTTTTGATTTCATATTGGTATCCAAAATGTATGTTAATGTGAAGTGCATTCTCTGAGACTTTGAAAAATGAATTCAATAATATGTTAATACTAAACAGAGAGGCTGCAGCTTAATCCATCTTGCCTAATCTCGCAATGAAAGTGAAGTGAAGAGAGTGATTGTTGTGGATCCACTCCAAAATCGTATTGGTTCTTTCTTGGCCCATGTTTCACCCCTTTACCAAGTTTCATGAAAATCAGCCTGTTAGTTTTTGCGTAATCCTGCTGGCAGACACAGACAGACAGACAGACAAATAAACCAAACCGTCTAAAGCAGCTTGCACACTGCCCCGACTTTGGCCAACATTCTCCAACTACCGCCAACAAACCCCAACAGTCGGGGCAGTGTGCAAGCTGCTTAATAAAACATTTACTCCCTGGCACAGGTAATAATACAATGTACCCCAAACTGTAATACAGGCTCCAACCTTATCAGCTTTACCTCTGTGTCCATGAAGTTTGACATTGCTGATGTAACTTTCCCTTTTCAAGGACACCGGAGGGCATGAAACACTTGACCTTACCGATACAACTGATGTGACCTCCAGCCCTGATCAATTAGAATCTGAGGATAGAGCCTTCGTTGATAACCTTTATCGTTTCATGAAGGATCGAGGCACACCCATTGAGAGAATACCACATCTTGGCTTTAAACAGAGTGAGTAAAGTTCCACAAATGTTTTTTGTTAGGCACATTATGGGTTCAGTTTCTTTTGATTCTTAAGGGTTCTCACTATTTGTTTTCTGTCTACAGTTAATCTGTGGAAAATCTACAAAGCAGTGGAGTCTCTCGGGGGATATGACTCTGTAAGTATTAGTCTTAAACTTATAATTAATTGCTAACAAATTTGGATGAGACAAGGCAATTCTCTTAATCATACATCAGGTAGGAATTTGCTAATGCAATCTGCAACTTACACCATTCTTCAAGGCTCGGTATAAACAGTTGTCTTTGCTTTTGGAAAAAGTCCCCGGGTCAGTTATATTTACAGACACAGGCTCTTTGTGGTGCGGGCACTTCCTTGTGTGGAAAAAGTGTCTTTGACTTGTGAAGTGCACACACAGCAACGTGTGACCACAGTGAGAGCAGGATGTCCATCTCTTAATGTATCTGTGTAACAAGGCAGGCTTCAAAGGCTCTCAACTCTTTCAAACCTTGTTCTATTCATCTAGGTAAAGTTTCCCCTCTGTGACTGATGGGACTGGAAAGATCTTTCTCTGTTATACATATAAAACAGTTCAGTTTCATGTGTTTGTGATATTAGGAAGCCCTAAGAACAACACTTATTGGAGTTAGTCAGCTCAACCAGACCAACAAAACGCCCCATAAGAAAAGACAATCTAAAAAAGAGATCTCCTTACTATCTTCTTAGTTTCTTCTAGAAAACAATGAAATTAAATGGAACTAAAAAGTGAGATTTAGTCTAAAAACTCAGATTTCTATATGAAACACATTTCTCAAAGGAAAGATCTAAACAGGTTCCCAAATCATTCTGAGTTTTGACTAAAAGCTTTCGTCTTAAACACAGACTTCTCAGTATTAACCCTCTCTGTTTCTCAACATCAACAACTTCACAAATGTTAACAATCAAGTATATTTCACTAGTCTATGAATAGTGGAGAGGGGTATGAGAAGAGGACATTTGTGGCAAATATGAGTTTTATAATGAATTATCATTTTTCACTGACAAACCATTTCTCCTAAGGAATTTTAGGAGAAATGTCGGTGATTCAATTTATATTAAAATGAAACAATAATGAGTCACATCTAGATGTCCTGAGCTCTTTGGGAATTAAAAACAAACAACAAAAGGCATTGTTGATATATGACTAAATACATTCAACAGAGTGTCACCATAAACGTAATGGTTTGTTACAGCATTCTCATAGCATGGTTTAAATCACTAGGGCCATTCATTGGTGATATCTGTATCAGGTGAACATTCTCAGGTAGTTTTATGACAACATATGCAATATTCTTTTGTAGGGAAGTCACTGAATGAATTTTAAAGATGAAGTGCTCAACAAAAATTCAAAAACTAAATCCTGTAGTTCCTGTCATTTAACTTGTGACACATGACGAGTACAGTCAAGAAGATAAGCCTGTTGGATTCCAACACAAACACAAGACACAAGACGAGCAGTCCTCTTCACGCTAAATTATTTGGGGTAAAATCATCAGCCTTGACTGCAGCAAGTGTGTATTTGCATGTTGGATATAACGTGTGTTCAGAATTCCTGCATTCAAATAATGTATCATGAAAGTTTTGGAAGAAATGGTCATTTATTATCACATTAGCATTTAATTATCACGGCAAACAATTACGCTGCACTGAATTGCAGAGCCGGACAGGAACGGAGTACATTTACTTGAGTACAGTACTTAAGTACAATTTTGAGGGATCTGTACTTTACTCGAGTATCATTTTTGGGGAGTACTCATGACTTTACTCAAGTACATTTGAGAGGCAAATATGGTACTCTTTACTCCGCTACATTTGTATTCATAAACGTGAGTACCCGTTACTTCTACAAATAAAAAAATAAATAAAAAAATCCTCAATTTGTTGTTTCACTTTCAAACGTGATTGGATTGTGCAGGCACCACTGATTGGGACAGCCTATCAGCAATCACCTTCAGTTTTCCGCTAAAGTCAACTCCATGGTCAGATTAGATGAGAGATGAATCCATGGACGAAACGAAATAATGGAAGATCCCGGGAACGTGTTAACCCGTGGCCCCACCTCGCCAGCCTATTTAAATTTTCTGAACAAGTTAATGATAGTTTTCGCTTCAAGTGTTTGCTCTGTTTACCAAAAGAGAACTTCATCACCGCCTACAAAAATTAATCCTCCAACTTGCGGAAGCATGTCAAGGTACGTACATTCAACTTCCTTACATTTCTAAGCTAGATTCTACCTACAGAAAAGTCCACTAAATGATTGGCTAGATGCGATATTGCAGCTTTTTACATTCTCGGTTACGTTTGAGTAGTCGAAGCCACATGCACCTAATTTGCCACCCAATTTGCCACCTGTAGCTAGCCATTCAGATAGCTAACTTTTGCCTGACAATAGCCAAGGCAAGCTAATCGTGTAACACAGATAATCAACTGAAGTCCTTTCAGCTTCATGTTTTGACATGCCCCTGACAAATAGAAAGAACATACAGTGTATCTTTTCTAGTCTAAGATCGAGTATGAAACGTCTTTTTTAACCATACAAAAGTAAAAGCCTAATTAGTTCAGTTGTAGGCTATGCTAGTTGCAAGCAGGGCATTTCAGCTCACTTGTTTCACTGGAGCGAAAAACTAGAGCTAGCCCTACAGATAGTCTAAGGGGCTATTTGCCTTTTTAAAAAGTAACATCTCGGCTGGCCTAGACAGGATTACAATAGTGTTTGTTGAACTGTAAGGCTTAAATGCCTATTTAAGTGGGGGTACGCTCTTGAGTGTACTTATACCTGTCTTGTTATACCATAACATAAATGACTCTAGCCTACAATTGTAATTAAATACATGAGAGATATGCTACCCAAAGTCTTGTATTTGCCTGACCTAATATTGCAGGACTTGTTAGAATGTCAGAAGCACCTGGTGGTCCCCGTAAATTAAAGTTAGTTGCACCAGAAAAAACTATTAAAAAGTTAGTCTGGAGCCATTGGAAAATTATGAAAAACCAGCACTTCATAAGTAATACTGCTATGTAGACTATATGATGGGTATCTTTTCTAATATTTATTAGTTTTTAATAGTGTAAACTGAAATGTTATAATGTGTTTTACAGAGAAGGCATGAGACACATCTAGAGGAATACTGTCAACTGACTTCAACAGCCTGCAAGAGGCCATCAGAAGGTGGAACAGGCTTCAAGGCGAAGCAACTGAAGTTGTTGGAGACCAAGAATTTTGAGAACAGAATTTTGAGAACCAACTTCTCCTCAATTTGAACAAGGACTTCATGACATTTGATTGAACTGAAGTACAGTACACACACACACACACACACACACACACACACACTGAGGACGATGCGATACACATCTCGATGCACTGCCAACGATCCGATACATTAAAGATACATAAAAGCAGCTATAATGCGATACAGTACGATTCACCCCTATTGCGATGCAGTGCGATTCGAAACGATGCGATTCAACGAGATGCGATGCAAAATAATATAATTCTATGCAATTTAATATGGTACATAATGAGTCATTTATTTGTCATACAACGAATCATCAACAAGGTGTCTAACAAAAGATAACATGTGTGGAGGCTTCCGGAATGCAGCGTGTGGAGTAGACGTGTGCGCAGCTCGCTCCCACAACTAAACTTTTCATCTACCTTTTTATGCTAGCCTTTAAAAAAAATTATCTCTTGCAAAAAGTTTTAGAAATAGTATTGACCATATAGGCAAACTCACAATGTCCAAACCTAAGGGCAAAGTAGATAAAAGCCATCCTGCACTGTCTTCTGCGTCTGCTAGTGCTAGCATCAGCGTGGCAGAGATTAGCTCATTACTGGAGGGCACAGACTTGCGCTTGCTGCTGACTTCAAGAAATCCTTCGATTTGCTGACTTCAACACTGGACACCCTGCACACAAAGGTCGCTGACCATGGGCAAAGAATATCTTCTTTGGAGGATAATGCCTCCGACACTGATCAACGCATCCTAAGACTTGAGACGGCGTGCTCTGCCATGAATCGTGACAATGAGTCTCTTAGGACCAAGATGGCTGATCTTGAGGGTCGTAGCAGACATCAAAACATATGGATAATCGGCCTACCTGAGAACACAGAAGGCAATCGTCCGTCCACTTTCTTTTCTCAACTGCTCCTGGATGTCTTTGGCGCAAATGTGATTGGCTCTCTCCCTGAGCTGGACCGAGCGCATAGAAGCCTTGCTCCAAAGCCTGCTCCAGGCGAGCAGCCACGACCTGTCATCTTACGGTTCCACCGTTTCCAAGGCGACCTGCTCTACAATTGCCACAAGATTCGCTTTTTTAGCCAGGACCTGTTGAAACAGCGTGCCGAGTTCAAATCCTGCATGTCTGAGCTCTACCAGCGGGGCTACAAGTCGGCTCTTCTTTATCCAGCAAAGCTACGCATTACCATGCCTAATGGAGAGAGGGCATGGCTACCTACTATCGCAGATGCTACTAAATTTGTACATTGTTTGCAGGTGGATAAACAACACATAAGGGACTGAACTTTGCATTTGCTGAACTTTCCATTCACTGACAGAAGTGCCCCTTTTCTTTGGGTATGTATTTGGCAGCGTCAACTAGCGCAATGCGTTTCATTTGTCTCGTTAGCCAAAAAGGCTAGCACTAGCTTGAAGTTTCTGCTACATTAACAACGAGGCTAGCTTTGATTTGCGTAGCCTATAATGCAGCCTTTATACTGATGTATGCTAGGTTCATGTTTTCGGTCTGCTTGGATGGCACACTATTGCTAAATCTAAACTATTCAACTGTTTTTTTTAATATAATTATTTGTAACATTAGCACAATCAGAAATATGAAATATGAAATGAAATATGAATTATTTTTCTTATATGTTTACTTCCATTACTGTGGTTATCTTTGATTTGCGTAGCATCCTAGCACTAGCCTCTTAGCACTAGCCTACTATGCACCTGTTATGTAGCACCAGCAGCAGTTGTTTCCGGCCTGCTTTATGCAAGGTTCGTCGTATTGGGTTTCTGACAATGTTTGTGCTTGTCTGGCGGCCATTGCTAAATGTAAGCCTGTTTATGCCTGTTGCAACTGTTCTTTTTTTATTTTGTGACACTAGCAGAATCTAACACGTGAGTTTTTTAATATATATACACTTCCATGGCTGTGGGAGCAGCGCGTTGACATTAGGAAGTTTGGAAAATATGCTGATCAGAGAATCTGAGTGTTCCATGTTACTGCGTGTCAATGCAGTAGCGGGAATTATGGGGGGGAGGGGAGGGGTTTTGGGTTAAAGTAATATCATTTATTTGTTATGTGTTTTATGTGTTTTTTCTTTTATCATACGTGCATGCTGCTCTTAGTGCCCAACTTAATTTAGTGCTTTACCTCTCATCTATGGTGCTGGGATGGGAACAGGCGTTGTCTCTAATGGACGAATCAATGAGTGTTATTCCCACACACCCCCAAAAGTACCCTATCATATGATGGCGAACACAAATACCCTGCGTACACCTGGTGGCGCTTTGGGATTTGTTAGTTGGAATGTTAAGGGTATGAACTCACCTGTCAAACGCAACAAAGTGTTTAACCATCTTACTCATTTAAATACTAAAATAGCCTTTTTGCAAGAAACTCACCTTCTGCCTTCAGATCACCTTAAACGCCGGAGGGGGTGGGTGGGCCAATTCTTTCACTCCTCTTTTTCAAGTAAAGCCAGGGGGGTTGCAATTCTTATTCACAAATCAGTGCCATTCTCCATGACCAAAGTGGTGTCTGACACAAATGGGCGCTATGTCATCATCACAGGCAATATAGGATGTCATAACCTGATTTTGGCAAATGTGTATGGCCCAAACTGGGACAATGATAATTTTTTCAAAAATGTTTTTTTCTCTCTTTGACTTGAACTCCCACCAACTCATTCTTGCTGGTGATTTCAATTGCTGTCTTGACCCTTCACTCGATCGATCATCCAATAAGCCCTCTGGTCTATCTAAATCACATGTGTCAAACTTAAGGCCCGACAAGCCATTTAATCTGGCCCGCCAGCTCCTCAGAATGTTGCAATAAAGTTCCATTGATTTGAATGAGCAACAGTGAAATTTTATTTGGTTTGCCTAATTTTCCCTCAGGATTAATAAAGTATCCATCTATTTATCTATCAGAGCTTGTCTGCCTCGGTCGCTGGTATGTCAAACGCACCACAAATACTGCAAGTCCCACAATCACCGTGTTGGTCACCGCGTTGGTAGCATACGCCTATTTAGGGAGTGCTTGCCCCACTGTCTGGCCCTCGACTTACACCCATTTTTTTTATTTCGGCCCTCTGTGTATTTGAGTTTGACACTCCTGATCTAAATCCTCCAAAGTAATTCAGATGTTTATGGAGCAATATGCAGTCACAGATGCCTGGCGCTTTCTCAACCCTAGTACTAAACAGTTTTCTTTCTTCTCTCCTGTTCATGGCACATCCTCCCGTATTGATTACTTTCTCATTGATAGCAAACTCCTACCATCTGTCAGTTCATGCTCCTACAATCCTATTGTGATATCTGACCATGTAACAGTGGTTGTCGACATCTCTCTTCCTGGTAGATCTATGAAACGCTCCCCCTGGCGCTTTAATTCTTTATTACTTTCTGACCCAAACTTTGTTTTGACTTTTAAGAGCCGCATTGATCTTTTTATCTCTACCAAAGTTAACCCAGAAACATCGGCAGCAGCCATCTGGGAGGCATGCAAAGCTTACCTGAGAGGAGAGATAATATCTTACGATTGGTGAACTCAGTAGTGCTTTAATGCTGATGCAGAGTGGCAAGGTTTCGGGACCAGATGGCCTACCTGCGGAGTTCCTTAAAACATTCTCAGATCAATTAGCTCCAATTTTACTTAACATGTTCAATGAATCTATGCAAAATGCCAATCTTCCCCCCACGTTAAGACAGGCCACTATCTCTCTCCTTTAGATGGCCTACCTGCGGAGTTCCTTAAAACATTCTCAGATCAATTAGCTCCAATTTTACTTAACATGTTCAATGAATCTATGCAAAATGCCAATCTTCCCCCCACGTTAAGACAGGCCACTATCTCTCTCCTTTTTAAAAAAGGACAAAGACCCACTTCTTTGTGGTAACTACCGTCCAATCTCTCTGCTATGTGCAGATGTCAAAGTCTTGGCCAAAATGTTGGCTAGGCGTTTGGAGACTGTACTACCAACTATTTTAGGTACGCACCAAACAGGCGTTTGGAGACTGTAACTATTGTAGGTATGGACCAAACAGGCTTTGTTAAAGACCGACATTCTTTTCATAATGTTAGACGTTTATTTGATATTGTTTATGCACCGACTCCCTCTGGCACCCCTGAGGTGGTTAACTCCATGGATGCAGAGAAGGCATTTGACCGTGTAGAATGGTCCTACCTGTTCTCTTTGTTGATACGCTTTGGCTTTGGTAATACCTTCATATCATGGATTAGGCTTTTGTATACGTCCCCCCAGGCTTGTGTTCGTACAAACAATGATTACTCTGACTACTTCCCCCTCAAGCGTGGGACCCGTGAGGGGTGTCCACTCTCTCCAACTTGTTCGCTATTGCCATTGAACCATTGGCAGTGGCCCTAAGGTCAAGTCAGATACCAGGTATTACAAGGGGTGGCGTCGAACATTAAGGGCCCTATTTTAACGATCAGAAACGCAAGTAGGACAGCGCCAAACGCAAGTAGCTGTGTGGGCGGCTCTATGGCGCATTTGCTATTATAACGGCGGAAAAAACACACTTGCGTCCGGCGCAAATGTCAAATGGGTTGGTCCAAAGGAGGTTATTCAGCCATAGGTGTGGTTTGGGCGTAATATGCAATAAACCAATCAGAGCGTCATCTCACATTCCCTTTAAGAGCGAGGAGCGCATATTCCATCGCGGCTTGTTATTATCAGGCGGAATTACCTGGAGGAAGACCGGAAAGGTTCACAGCCGAGGAGACCGACGTGCTCGTCAGGGCCGTAAAAAGCCGGGAGATAGATATATATGGGGATGCGAGAAACCCTCCAAAAGTTAGCAAAGTCAAGCAAGCATGGGAAGATATTGCCATGATTGTTTCTGCTACGGGGCACCCGAAAACGGCTACACAATGCCGAAAGCGCTATAATGACGTCCGGAGACGTTGGAAATCCAAGCTGGCAGGTAACACACGTTCTTGTGGCCTCACGGGAGGTGGATCTGCCTCGACCCAGGACCTGACGGCAGCAGAGGACATCGCCACGTCTACCCCTGGATATCACAATGATTTCCTCATGTGGTAAATACTTTATTTTCCTTGTAATTATATATGGCTTGCCAAAAAATTGGTGTAAATCTCTCGTGTAGACGAGAGAAGTAAAGTGTAGCCTATAGGTCCTACTGTGCGGCCAAGCACGCGCCCTTAAAATAGCGTCTGAATACGCGCCACAGACTCTACACAATGCGCCTCTGACATTAGACTAGGTTTTTTCTAGTCTACGGCGCACTGTTGTTTTGAAACTGCAAAATACCACCAGGGAAGACTGGCGCCTGAGAAACACCTTCTCTGTTTCGCCCCGCCCATTTCGGCGCAAGTTCATTTCGATGCGCGCCTCTGGAGGGAAAATCCCGCTGTGCGCCGGGTGCAAAATAGGAATGATACATGCGTCTGTGACAATGTCAATTGCGCTGGGTGCAAGATAGGGCCCAAAGTGTCCCTGTATGCGGATGACCTCTTACTTTACGTCTCTGATTTAGACAGTGCTCTCCCTCTTGTCTTAAACTTATTGGAGGAGTTGGTCAAATTTCAGGCTACAAACTACATTTTCAAAAAAGTGAATTAATGCCTATCAATGCTGCAGCCATGGCATATCCATTGTCTGACCTGTCTTTCAAAACATCTCTTGAACATTTTAATTACTTAGGTGTTTGTATAACCAAAAAATACTCAGACTTACAGTACTGTGCAAACGTTTTAGGCAGGTGTGAAAAAATGCTGTAAACTAAGAATGCTTTCAAAAATGGAAGTGTTTACAGTTTATTTTTATCAATTCTTCATCAATTAACAAAATGCAGTAAATGAACAGAAGATAAATGTAAATTAAATAAATATTTGGTGTGACCACCCTTTGCCTTCAAAATAGCATCAATTCTTCCAGATACACTTGCACACAGTTTTTGAAGGAACTCGGCTGGTAAGTTGTTCCAAACATCTTGGTGAACTAACCACAGATCTTCTATGGATGTAGGCTTCCTCAAATCGTTTTGTCTCTTCATGTTATCCCAGACAGACTCAATGATGTTGAGATCAGGGCTCTGTGGGGGCCATACCATCACTTCCAGGACTTGTTCTTCTTTATGCTGAAGATAGTTCTTAATGACATTGGCTGTATGTTTGGGGTTGTTGTCCTGCTGCAGAATACATTTGGTGCCAATCATACGCCTCCCTGATGGTATTGCATGATGGATAAGTATCTGCCTGTATTTCTCAGCATTCAGGACACCATTAATCCTGACCAAATCTCCAACCCCACTTGCAGAAATGCAGCCCCAAACTGGCAAGGAACCTCCACCATGCTTCACTGTTGCCTGCAGACACTCATTATTGTCCCGCTCCCCAGCCCTTTGGCAAACAAACTGCCTTCTTCTACAGCCAGATATTTCAAATTTTGACTCATCAGTCCAGAGCACCTGCTGCCATGTTTCTGCACCCCAGTTTCTGTTTTTGTGCTTAGTCGAGTCACTTGGCCTTGTTTCCATGTCGGGGTAGAGCTTTTTGGCTGCAACTCTTCAAAGAAGACCACTTCTGGCCAGACTTTTCCAGACAGCAGATGTGTGTACCTGGGTACCACTGGTTTCTACCAGTTCTGAGCTGATGGCACTGCTTGACATCTTCGATTTCGAAGGGAAATAAGCTTGATGTGTTTTTCATGAGCTGCATTAAGTCTCCTTGGCCTACCACTGAGTCTATGATCCTCAACGTTGCCTGTTTCTTTGTGCTTCTTAAAAAGAGCTTGAACAGCACATCTGGAAACCCCTGTCTGCTTTGAAATCTTTGTCAGGAGAGACCTTGCTGATTGTTGTGTCTTGTTGCTGTGCTCAGTCTTGCCATGTATGACCATTTGACATGAAACTGTCTTCTACAACCTCATCTTTGTAGCAGAGTTTGGCTGTTCCTCACCCAGTTTTAAGCCTCCTACACAGCTGTTTCTGTATCAGTTACTGACTGTGTTTCAACCTACATGTGAAATTAATGATCATTAGCACCTGTTTGGTATAATTGGTCGATCCTACACCGCACTATAATCATACAAAATCCCTGTCTTTGTGCAATTGTACCAATAAGAATTGATGCTAGTTTGAAGGCAAAGGGTAGTAACACCATATTGATTTGAATTTGATTTTTCTTTTGTTCACTCACTTTGGATTTGGTAAATTGATAAAAATAAACATTTATTGTTTATATTTTTCAAAGCATTCTTAGTTTACAGCATTTTTTCACGCCTGCCTAAAACTTTTGCACAGTACTGTATATAAATTAAATTTCTCCCCTCTACTGGCAAGGCTGACTCTGGATCTTCAGCGTTGGTCTCTTTTGCCTCTCTCTCTTGCAGGGCGGATAAACTGTGTTAAAATGAATGTGCTCCCGAAATTTCTATATCTCTTCCAATTTTCCCATTTTCCTTACTAAACGTTTTTTTCGTTCACTTGACCACACAATCTTCCAATTTTTATGAAACAAGAAGCCCCCTAGAATTAAAAAAGACACTTTACAAAAACCTGAGGAGTTGGGTGAGCTAGCCCTCCCCAACTTCTCACTCTATTACTGGGTGACAAACATTAGGGCCTTGTTACACTGCTGTTGCACTAATGACCTACCCCCGCCCTGGCTACAGGTTGAGGAGGCCTCATGTGGTTCATCTTCTCTAATGTCCCTCATGTGCTTCCCCACAACTATTTCATCATATGTGCATTCAGACAGTGTTGTTGTGAAAAACTGTCTTAAAATCTGGACACAATTTAAACAACAATTTACATTGCAATCTATACCTGGTCTGGCTCCTGTTTACTCTAATCCCCTGTTCACTCCATCCATTATTGATAATGCTTTCTTAATCTGGAGAGACAAAGGAATTGTATCCTTTAACCATCTTTACATCGATGGTAAATTTGCTTCTTTTGGTCAGTTAGCAAAGGCTTATAACTTGCCTTCAACCCACTTTTTCAGGTATTTGCAGATAAGAGATTTTGTGCGTAACCGTTTTCCCAATTTTCCAACCATTCTGTCTCCCACGCTTATAGAAACCATCCTCAAAATTAACCCTTACCGCAAAGGTACCATACAAGGATTTACTACACTCTTCTTACACACCAATCCTCAACCTCTGATGCCCTGCACACTGCATGGCTGGTTGATCTGAATTTAGAGATAGACCCTGCAGTATGGGATCATGCTTTGAAATGGGTCCACTCATCCTCTGTCTGTGCCCGGCATGGAGTCTTGCAATGCAAAGTAGTGCACAGGGTCCACTGGTCCAAGAGTAAACTGGCTTGTGTATTCCCAGGTGTAGACTCGCGCTGTGACAGGTTTAATTTAGGACCAGCCAGTCTTGGCCATATGTTCTGGGCTTGTCCTGTACTTGCGCCGTTCTGGAAGGGTGTCTTTGACACTCTTTCAGCTGTCACTTCTACCAATATCTGTCCCTCACCATTAGTTGCCCTGTTTGGTGTCCTTCCTTCTGGGAACTCACTACCATCTTACTTCTGTGAACTTGTGGCCTTTCTCTCACTTTTAGCGAGGCGTGTTATCTTGCTACATTGGAAGAACCCCCAGCCCCCCTCCAACTCTCAATGGCTTAGAGATGCCCTTCATTTTATGACTCTGGAAAAAATTAAGTACTCTTTGCGAGGCACCTCTTCTAAGTTCTGTAAGGTCTGGGAACCCTTCTTAGACCACGTCAGGTCTATCCAACTAGATATTGCCACCATTTATTTGATTCGCCCCAACAACGCACCAGTGCCCTGTTTTAACTAGCTTATTGGTAGCATATATGAGCAGCATGCAGCAGTACTAATTTTAATTTTATGTATATTAGGTTTATTATTATTATTATGTATTTTTTTTAAATGTATTATTTATTGTTATGTATATGTTTTTCTCTCCTTATGTATAGTCTTTACTTGGCTCAATTAATGCATGTGTGTGTGTGTGTGTGTGTGTGTGTGTGTGTGTGTGTGTGTGTGTGTGTGTGTGTGTGTGTGTGTGTGTGTGTGTGTGTGTGTGTGTGTGTGTGTGGATGTGAGTGAGAGAGTTGAAGGTCAGAGAAGGTGGGATAGAAATAATGAGCATAAGCATATGTTTCTACAATATTATCTGCCACTGCAAGCACTTAATAGCCAGTTATTGTTGTTGATGTGTTTTTTGTTTGCTTTTATAATTTTCTTTTCTGTCTGTGTCTTATATTGCTTTAGTTGTATATTTGTTTTTGGAAGGGGGGAGGGGGTGGGTGGGCTGTATTGTGTATCCTCACCATTTGGTTGTCTGATATGTTATCCTCTTACTTCTTATCTTTGAGGACTATTGTACATTTAAGTCTTGTTTTGAAATTTCTACAAATAAATCATATATATATATACAGTGGTGGCCAAAATTATTAGAACACCTTACAGATCTGAGAATATTGACCTTTTTTTTGTCTCCAAAACATTATTTAATTTCATAATGTAAATGAAACATGCAGATGGTTGTTCTAAGCACAACAAATATCAGATGAAGTGATTCCTACTGTTTTTATCCACTTTTAACTCTAATATTTGGTACGCCCACCTTTTGGCAGCAATTGCAGCAGCACATCTCTCTGGCATAGTCAATATATTTCTCGAGAACTTCAACACTAATGTTATCCGATGCCTTTTGCAACTTCAGCCAAAGGCTTTCCTTTGAATGTACAATAGATCTGTCCAGTTTATTTTCCAACTCGCCCCAAATTTGCTTGATGGGTTTGAGGTTAGGACTTTGAGGGGCCCGGTCCATAGATTCCTTCTGTCACAGGTCGTACTGGCACAGTTACAAGAATGTTTAGGGTCATTGTCCTCTTGGAAAATAAATCCAGGCCCATTAACACCACTCCCAGAAGGTACTCCATGCCTCACCAGAATGTTATGGTTTACTTTCTTATCCATGATGCCATCAATTTCGCCAAAGTCATCTGTTCCTAAGAATTAAATGGCACCCCACACCATAATACAACCCCTTCCTTGTTTAACTGTTGGCCAGAGACACTCATTTTCTCAATCTCTCCCCCTCACTTTGTTAAACATACACTCTTCGCTTGTTGCCAAACTATTCAAACCTGGACTCATCAGTCCACAACACTTTATACCAATCTTTCTTTGTCCATTTCTTGTGTTCTTTTGCAAATTTCAGGCGTTTCACTCTATTCTTCTCTTTCAGTAATGTTTCTGTGCTGCTATTCTGCCAAAAAGTTATTTTTCTCACAGCTTCCGACGCACAGTTCTTGGGAACACTATTGAACCATTAGTCATTGTGGTGTTGATCTCGTCACCAATTCTCGTGAAGTCTTTCTTCAGTCCTTAAGACTGATAATTCTGAGATGATTCACTTCACACAGTTTATTTTTTTAGCCTCTCCCCTTTCGGTTCTGGTGGCATGGCGGTCTAAAGTGTATTTTACAGTGCTTGGACTGCATGTCAAGTCCTTGGCTATGCGGCGGTAACTACAGCCAGCATCAAAAAGTGCCTTTATTCAAACCCGTTGCTCACTCATTAGCTCATTCTTCACCTTAGCCATGTTCAAAGAGCAACATTTGCTTCAAGACTGCCTCTAGAGGCTTTGAATCTATACCAATTGGTGGTGTGGCCTCAGTGACAAAACCCTTATGTTACCAATCACTTAATGCGGAAGATAGGCCTTGTACATTCAAAAGAATCACTGAGCTGTGTCCTGAGACTCTTGCATCACCATCAATTTAACCACGACCACACCTGACAATGATTAAACAAGTAATTTTTCTTCTTCTGTGAAGGAACATGATTGTGTGACATTGACAGTGAAATAGGCCTAGTTTGTTTTTGTACGGAAATTGACCTAAATCTACTTATGATCGCTCTATTCTATGGTTTAGAGAGCATAATGATGACTTTGTAGGTATTTCATTAGTTTTAAGGGTATTTTAATGGCCAATTCAACAAAAACAACTGAAACCTCTTAAATATGCCTAGTGTTCTAATAATTTTGGCCACCACTGTATATAAAAAAGATAACATGTGTGTGTATATGTGTGTAAGTGTTCTTTGAATGGATTTTAACTATACCTGGCAGTCACAACACAGTTGGCTTCATCCTAAACGTGTGGATCATCTGGATGAAGCAAACTGCGCTGTTCTGTAACTATGTCACCAGCTATGCAGAACACTCTTTCAGAGGGTACACTTGTTGCTGGGATGGACAGGTAGCTCTTTGCCAAGGCTGAAAGCATTGTTTTATAACTTTCGGCACAGTTCCTATCAGAACAAACCTCTATTTTCCCCTTTGTGTGCCACTGCCCTTCCAAAAATCAGCATAATGGAGACTAGCTGCTAGATTTCCATTTCCAATTTAAGGAAGACAGGTAAATTCAAGTCACAAATAGAGAGTTTAGCTACGGTATATGGAGTATATTCTTACCTCTTCCTCCATCATTACCGCCTCTGCTATTATCTTAATGAATATTATGTCTTTGGTGCTGTGGTCTTTCAAGAAAGCCAGGTCTTTGAAACGTGGATCAAGCGCCAGTGTTGTGTCTGAACGCGTTCATTGAAAGAAAGTGCATGAACTTGTTCATAATTTTGGTGAACGTGAACTAAACGTACTGTATTACTGCCGGATGGCCGATACTGTGAACGCGAATAAGGTGCCAGATTTCTTGAGACTTCCAGGTGAAAAACAAACCGTTAACAGTCCTTTATCCAGGGTTGCCGCACTGTCTTTGCCTGTGAGAGCGCCAAAGTTGCGCAGAGGCACGACAGCGGTATTGCAGACAGATAGAGATTATAGAAAAAGTATAGACTTCACGAGAATCGGCCATTGACAGCAGTGGAGATGAGAGCGCACTTAAAGCAGCGCAACGGAACAATAGCTATTCGCTAAAGGTATGCTAGCAGCTAAAACTAACGAAATCTCTTGAAATGAGCTGACTTTGACATTATGACAAACTAGTTACTCAACGACTGTCCTTACACTGTGGAACATCAAGCAAGTGCAACATAAGACAAAGCAAGACGGCAAATAAGCTACTCACTAATAGTAAACAAGTCAGGTCGGCGGGCTGCAAAACTACAGAACGCAGTTATATGCCTATAGACCCTGCTATCGCAATGGCACGGACGCGATTCTCCATATTAAAAGTCATTGTAGCGCCCCAATTTTTTTAAGCTGTTATTTTAAGGTTAAACTGCTTATCCTAACCCTAATCCGGAAGTATAATTGTTGCATATCTGGGCTTTAAGAAACAGTTAGAGAGGAGGAATCTATCTAAATATAAAATTATTGGATTTATATTCGGATTATACCGATGCAAAAATGTTAGAAACGATGCATCGCGATTCATCCCACATTGTATCCGGTGCACACTTTTTTGATCCGGGCCATCGCATCGTGAGCTTTTATGCCGGTGCATCGATGCGAACCGGTGAATCTTCCCATCCCTAGTGCATATACACTCTCTTGGTGCTGCTGACATCTATAAATCACAAACAATGTGCATAAACACTCTCCTAGATGTGACATTTATAAATCACAAACGATGTGCATATACACTCTCATAGAGGTGATATCTATAAATCAGAAACAATGGTGAAATTGTGCACAGCTGAAAGGTTTTTGATCTCCGCCTTTTAAAATGCTCCTTCATCATCATCATCAGCAGCATATAAAAATGCTTTATTGAAATCTATAGCCTAACTAAATGGTATCTTAAAATGAAAGTTTAAAAAAAAGAATTCATGTCTAATTTGAACTAGATGCACTCTCAACTGTTGGACTAACCTGTAGCCTAATGAGTGTCATAGTTTGTTTATTAGCACATACTGGAAAGGGTCTTATGCTTGCAATCAGTCCTGCTTGCACTGTTGTGCAGAACCAAAATTTTACTTTGCAAGGTCACAGGTTTACCTTGGTAGGGAATAGTAACGGCTGGTGACGCATTCCCCTTAAAAAACATTCCAGCAATCATAGGCTCTTCCCCATTTCTTTGGAACACAGTTTTTGACTCAGCATAGATTGAGGCAGTCTGGATGTGCAAATTAGTGAATGACTTGTGGCACGCCGGTTTCGATGTAGGCCTATATCTGCAAGTGATTCAGTGATGGTGGCATGACAGGTTCCTTGTTAAATGTCTGCCTAACACTTTGGGCGAGAGGGAGTGTAAGTCTGAATGATGAAGTTAAGGTAGACCCACTAGTCACTCTGTAGAAAAGCATTAGTGGCTGAATGATATTTAATGTAATAGCATAGCAACGTTTATGATTAGATAGATTAGATTAGATTCAACTTTTTTGCCATTGCACAGAGTACAAGTACAAAGGCAACTAAATGCAGTTAGCATCTAACCAGAAGTGCAAAAGCAGAAGAGTGCAGAGTATATGCATATGTATGGTGGTAATATAAAAATAGATAAATAGGATATATACAGTATGATTTAAGATATAAGTGGTATGAACAGTAAAAACAGTAGAAGTATGTGCAAATGTATAGTGGTAATATAAACATAGATACATAGGAAATATGCAGTATGATACAAGATATAAGTAGTATGAACAGTAAGAACATGAGCAGCAATAGTGGTGATTAGTGCTGATGTGATATAGATATATGTAAAGTGCAGGTGAAGTACAGGTGAAGTTGACAGTAGATGTTATAAATGGGGTAGGAGACATGATAAGATATAAATACGATTGAATATGGATATGGACAACAATTTTAAATAAATAGATATAAACAAATGAACAATTTTAGTGCAAATGTTCAGTGGCTGGAGCGAGGTGTGTGGCAGTCAGGCCAGGGTAGAGGGGGGAATACAGTCACTGGAGGAAGGAGTGTGAGTGGGGTAGCCAGGGGGGCTATCACCGTGGTGCAGAGTTCAGCAGGGTGACAGCCACAGGGAAGAAGCTGTTTCTGAACCTGCTGGTACGGGAACGGAGGGCCCTGTAGTGCCTCCCTGAGGGGAGGAGGGCAAACAGTCTGTGGTTGGGATGGGAGCATCTTTTGCGCTGGACAGCCTCGATGGTGGGGAGTGGGGAACCAGTGATGCGTTGGGCAGTTTTGCGGTCCGCAACAGAGCAACTGCCATACCAAACTGAAATGCAGTTGGTTAGGATGCTTTCAATGGTGCAGCGGCAGAAGTTCACCAGAATCTGAGGAGACAGATGGGCCTTCTTCAATCTTCTCAGAAAGAAGAGACGCTGGTGAGCCTTCTTAACCAGGGTTGAGGTGTTCAGGGTCCAAGAGAAGTCCTTGGAGATGTGGACACCCAGGAATTTAAAGCTGGCGACACACTCCACCTCCGTCCCGTTGATACAGATCGGGGTGTGTGCGCCACCTTTGGTCCTCCTGAAGTCCACAAATAGCTCTTTGGTCTTCATGGTGTTGAGAGCCAGGTTGTTGTTGGCACACCACTCTGCCAGGTGCTGGACCTCTTCCCTGTAGGCTGACTCATCGTTGTTGCTGATGAGGCCAATCACTGTTGTGTCGTCTGCAAACTTTACAATGGTATTAGAACCATGTACAGCTGTGCAGTCGTAGGTGAAGAGGGAGTAGAGGAGAAGGCTCAGCACGCAGGGTACACCAGTGTTCAGATGATGATGATCTTCTTTATTTAAACCTCAGGAAACTCATTGAGGGAAAAACCTTCATTTCCAATGGCGCCGTTAAAAGTTAAAGATCAGAAATAGCAATTCCAAATGATTGATGTGTGACCCATTCAAAGCATCCATCGTCTCCACAGCCTGACTTTCACCTAGTTTTGCAGCCTCCTTCAGTGCATCTAACGTTAGATGCTGTTGCTCCCCACCAGACATGTTGATGATTGAGGTAAACTTTAGCTATCTGACACTTAATCTAGCTGAATGTCATGGCAGAAGGTACCAGTAGGCCACTTATGTTGATACAATTGTCTCGCATATCACTCGAAACAGCCATGGTCTTCAAGTTGAGCGCTTGACTGTGACTGAAGAGGAAATACTTCAAATATTGCAGACTATTTTCTCTATATTTTAATATATAAAGGTAGCATCTAACTCAAAATTCATAAGGTGAAAGCCAGCTCTGGGACATTTCAATTAGAGATGAGTGTAAACCATAGTTTGTCCAGAAATATCTTCCAGTGTTGTTGCCTCCTGACAGATAATGCTGGCCATCCAACTTTGTTGTATATAATACAGTGGCTTGTGCTATAGCAATCACCAGTGATAAAACGCAAACACAACCCACACACATACATACATTCAAACAGACTCAATAATGTGTCTTCAGGCATTCAAAGTGAACCAAGACTCATTCCTACAGAAGAGGACCAGTTGTGAGCAAAGCTTTTAAGCAAGGTAGTCAACATGAGTTGTGAAAGCAAGCTTTTATATAGAGGTATTCACTCTACAGTTATCACATATAATGCCACACTTTGACATACATAATTGAGAAGTGACCATTTCTGTCTGTGAGGCAGACAGACTTCTGGGTATGCATGAATTCATTGCAATGTTGTTGTGCCAGTGTAATTACTGCTGTGGATCAATGTTGTGCCAGTGTAATCACTGCTGTGGATCAATGTTGTGCCAGTGTAATCACTGCTATGGTTCATTGTTGTGCCAGTGTAATTACTGCTGTG
This sequence comes from Sprattus sprattus, assembly GCF_963457725.1. NCBI lineage: Eukaryota > Metazoa > Chordata > Actinopteri > Clupeiformes > Clupeidae > Sprattus > Sprattus sprattus. Next base: position 27,594,635 of record NC_137914.1, read on the forward strand.
GATCAATGATGAGCCAGTGTAATCACTGCTGTGGATCAATGTTGTGCCAGTGTAATCACTGCTGTGCCAGTGTAATCACTGCTGTGGGTCAATGTTGTGCCAGTGTAATCACTGGTGTGGTTTGCCAAAACAGGTGACTGCACGACGCTTGTGGAAGAATGTATACGATGAACTGGGTGGAAGTCCAGGAAGCACAAGTGCAGCTACTTGTACCCGCAAACACTATGAGAGGTAAGATCAAATCATTAAACACTATGAGAGGTAAGATCAAATCATTAAACACTATGGGCCCTATCTTGCACCCAGCGCAATTGACATTGTCACCGATGCATGTATCATTCCTATTTTGCACCCGGCACAGCGGGATTTTCCCTCCAGAGGCGCGCGTCGAAATGAACTTGCGCCGAAATGGGCGGGGCGGAACAGAGAATGCGTTTCTCAGGCACAAGTGGTATTTTGCAGTTTCAAAAGAACAGTGCGCCGTAGACCAGAAAAAACCTAGTCTAATGTCAGAGGCGCATTGTGTAGAGTCTGTGGCGCGTATTCAGACGCTATTTTAAGGGCGTGTGCTACCAAACGTGAAGAAAAATTGCGATTGTGAACTCACTTTGACCTTTCATTATTTGATTCGCTTTGGTAAAAAGGAACGAGAGGTTTTACTTAATGTAATGGAGTAAAAAGTACGAAGTTTCACTTTGAAATGTAGTGGAGTGAAAGTATAAAGTCTCACCAAATAGAAATACTTGAGTAAAGTACAGATACAAAGATATGTTACTTAAGTACAGGAACGAATTACATTTACTTTGTTACTGTCCACCACTGAGTATAGGACTGTATAGAACAGGGTGGAACAGTAGTGTAGAACTGAATCAAATGGTTCCATGTCAATGTTCCGAAAGCCCATTATTCCGACAGCCCGCTGTTCCGAAATTGTGAGCACAGCAACGTGAACCACTAAGGCCCACATGCACATCCCAATGAATTGAACACTCATGCACATCTAAATGCATTTATTTCACAAGCATGAACTTTAATTCAGATTATTATTATACACACATGGCATTTGCATCGCGATGATAAAATACTTTTATGATAGCCAACGCATGCATGCTTTATCAGTGCTTGAAATGTCCTGCGACAATCTGCCGGTGATTTCCTTCGCACGAACGGTACCCTATATTCAAAACCAGAGTTGGCTAAATTAACGAATATTGCATAGAAAAGTGATACGTGAACCTTTCCGGTTTTCCTCCAGGTAATTCCGCCATTATAATAACAAGCCGCTATGGAATATGCGCTCCTCGCTCTTAAAGGGAATGTGAGATGACGCTCTGATTGGTTTATTGCATATTACGCCCAAACCACACCTATGGCTGAGTAACTTCCTTTGGACCAACCCATTTGACATCTGCGCCGGACGCAAGTGTGTTTTTTCCGCCGTTATAATAGCAAATGCGCCATAGAGCCGTCCACACAGCTACTTGCGTTTGGTGCTGTCCTACGTGCGTTTCTGATAGTTAAAATAGGGCCCATTGAGAGGTAAGATCAAATCATTAAACACTATGAGAGGTAAGATCAAATCATTCAACTATGAGAGGTAAGATCAAATCATTAAACACTACAAGAGGTGAGATCAAATCATTAGACACTATGAGAGGTAAGATCAAATCATTAAACACTATGAAAGATAAGATCAAATCATTCAACTGAGAGGTAAGATCAAGTCATTAAACACTATGGGCCTGATTTACTAACATGCGACCGCTGCTTAATCTGCGATCGCACATTAACGCACGGTGTTTTTGCGCATTTTCCGTGGTATTTATCAAACCACATCCGCGTTGGGCGCTGTGTGCTTACTCCGCCCTGTAAGGACCTGATTTGCGACCGCAGCTTAATCAGCGCCTTTGCCAGGCGCACATTAACGCATGGTGTTTCCCCGCATTTTCCGTGATATTTATCAAGCCAGAATCGCGCTGGGCAATCATTATTTAGCGCACCGTTAAAAGACTGGAGAAATTGCCTGCAAGCTACTGCCACCATGGAGGTTCAGCGAAGAGGATATAGATATATTGGTTCACGTTCGCTCAATCACTGAACCTGATTCAATGGGTCATATTGTTGTTTTGCCCGCCATCACCTACAGCGAGATGTTTAAAAGAACACGATTATAAATAATATGCTATTGGTGGCATTAATGCATAAACTGTCTATTACGACAATATAGATGTGTACATGGCGAGATTAATACGTTCTACAAGGGACATGGGTTCACTACAATATATCCCCACTGAAACAAATACATTTACCAAGTAGCCAGGCCTCTCCAAAATCACTGTTGCTCAATCATGGATAGATGGCACTATTCCGGAAGATAAAACGGTCATGGACAGACCACTACCACGTAAGTAATGGTCATGTTGGCATCATATATGACCTGGACATTCATTGAATATGTGTGTTCTCTGTTTCGTTAAACGTGTTCGTGGATTGAAGGTGGGACTGTTTGCATGTGGGTGCGATGAATGGCTCCAATTACGTTCGGAAAGTTTAATTTCAGCTATCGTAGTGGGGAAATGTATATTGACCAGTGCGCCGTAGCAATGCGTCGAGTACCTGGGTGAATATTTGGCTGAGTGAAGGCTGAGATATACCAACTGCTGATGCTATAACTGTTTGAAATGATCCGATGCCAATATTTGCAATGTTGTCCGGAGTTTACCAGCTGATTGAATGGAATGTGATCTCCGGTTGGAGGGTTCGATGTCGTCTCTGATCTGGTTCAGTAATTGAAGTATTGCGTGGCTGGTTAACCTGTACCGTCTAATGATTTGTGGTTCGCTTAACTGAAAATGTGTTATACGAGTTGAAAAAATGTATTTCTGTGCGCTGTCTCTGTCTTCTTTCTTCGCCTTGCTCTTATTACTGCTGCCATATCAATGTTTTCAGACTCAATGGAAATGCGCTTCCTGGTTAAGACGTGCTTTTATGAGGCGGAGAATTAGCCCGCAAATCAGAGACGTGCGCTCGCCGGGCAGTTTAGTAAATACCACGCAATACATCATTAGGCGCACTCCTCCCATTAAAGTGCGCTTCACGCCTACGTTACCACCCACGTCTCCGTGCCATCCCACCTGTTGGCAGGTACACACCCTTGAAGCGTTAATATGCGACTCTACTCAAATGTAAATAGTAGTATATTTAGTAACTTAGTAAATACCGTTTTATGTTTACGACCGCTATTTTACGCCAGAAATGGGCGCAATCCTGTTAGTAAATCATGCCCTATGAGAGGTGAGATCAAATCATTAAACAAACTGCTGTCTTTGGTATTAAAAGGAAAGTAGAGTATTGAATGGACACTAGTCACCCCTCTGTGGCCTTTCGTTCGCCACACATTATATAACATACAGTATTGGTGTGAATATCACATGCCCAACACATTATATAACATACAGTATTGGTCTGAATATCACATGCTCAACACATTATATTACATACAGTATTGGTCTGAATATCACATGCTCAACACATTATATAACAAACAGTATTGGTCTGAATATCACATGCCCAACACATTATATAACATACAGTATTGGTCTGAATATCACATGCCCATCACATTATATAACATACAGTATTGGTCTGAATATCACATGCTCAACACATTATATAACATACAGTATTGGTTTTAATATCACATGCCCAACACATTATATAACATACAGTATTGGTTTTAATATCACATGATCAACACATTATATAACATAAAGTATTGGTCTGAATATCACATGCCCATCACATTATATAACATACAGTATTGGTTTTAATATACCACATGCCCATACATTTGTGCATTTCCCTCATCTCATTTAGGGTAGATAGACCAGAATACTTTTCTAAATTAAGGTGCACAGTTGATCTCTCTGCTAAATATTAAATTGTCCTGCTGCTCAATGGGTAATCTAAATGTGTTGGCACCTAATAGTTAAAACTGTCATCTAACTTAACACCACTGTTGGTGATGTTGATCTGTCTCTCTATAGGCTTGTTCTACCTTTTGAAAGACAGCTAAGAGGAGAGGAGTATAAACCTCTTCCCCCATCTAAACCTCGCAAACTGTACAAGAAGAGCCCAGACCTTAAGAGTGTCAAACCTGAGGCCAAGAGGAGGAAGAAGCTGACTGAGAGGAAAGAAAAGACACATTCTAAGGTGCCCGACACACTCACACTCTCCCTGAACTAATACCATGTTGCAGGAAACTCAAAACATGTTTTTTCCCCATTTGAAATTGCCCTGTTCCAACTTTGGTTTTGGTTATAGCCCTAACCCTTTAGCCGACGCTTTTGTCCAAAGCCACTTACCAAATACTAGAAAACACATTAGGAAAAAGACACATATTTAAAAAGGAAGTAATACAAGTTCAAGTTCAAGTATTTTATTGTCAGATGCACAGATAAACACAGGTCAGACTGGGCACTGAAATTCCTATGACAAGACACCAAACAACAACCTGACATAAATACTCTTAACATAAGTTACACATAAACATATAATAAGCCCATACTTACGTAGGACTAAAAATATAATAAATATACAAACTATTTCAATATAGAAAATAAATATACAGTACAATATACTACACATATAATAAACCTATACTAACCTAGAAACAAAAGTTATGCTTAATATACTTACTGTACTAAATAAACACTACAGAGGGACAAGTCAAGTTTGGGGATAACGGGTAGTGTAATAATACCAATAGTGCAAGCAGTAGTTGAAAATGTCTAGGTGAAAATTGGTGAATAAAGTGGCGAGAGTGAATCACTGTCCATTTAGAAGCCTGATGGCCCTCGGAAAGAAACTGATCTCCAGACTTCGTGTACGACACCGAATGCTCAGGTAACGCCTGCCAGAAGGCAACAGGGTAAAAAGTCTGTAGGATGGGTGGTAACAGTCTTTTAGAATCCTGCCAGCTTTTCTGAGGCATCATGTATGGTAGGTGTCCTGCAGTGCTGGGAGCTCCCTGTCGATGATGAACTCTGCAGACCTGACCACACTGCGTAGGACCTTGAGGTCCCTGGCTGTGCTGCTCCCATACCTCACTGTCAACACTGCAACCAGTCAGGATGCTCTCTATTGAGCATCTGTAGCAGATTTTGAGGACCCATGCCAAACTTCCACAGTCTCCTCAAGAAGAAAAGATGTTTCCGCTGATTTGACCACCTAGTATGTGTGAGCAGACCAGGAGAGATCTTCTCTGATGTGAACCCCGAGGAACCTGAAGCAGCTGTCCTTTTCCCGATGGATCCGTTGATGTGTAGGGGTGCAGGGTCCTCCTCCTGCCATCTCCTATAGTCCACATTCATCTCCTTTGTCTTACTAACGATAAGAGAGAGGTTATTATCCTTTCACCATGTTGGCAGGGTATCAACCTCCTCTCTGTAGGCTGACTTGTCGCTGTCTGTGATGAGGCCCACAATGGTTATGTCGTCAGCAAACTTAACGTTGAGGATGGAACTGTGCGTGGCCGCTAGTGGTGGTGGGGGGGGAAATCGATTATGTTCAGTATCGCGATATTTTACGAACGCAATTATATCGATACAGTAGTGCAAAGTATTGCAATATTTAATTATATAATTATGTGTTTTACTTTTGGGTTTTCTCCATTGTTTTTCTCGGAGTTCACTCTGATAATATTACATTTGCATATTACATCCACAAGGTGGCGCTTGTTGCGTTGCTTTGTTGTCGTGCATTCAACAGCAAATTCAAAAGGAAAATGGCGTCACCATTACAAGCGGTTGTACACGACGCTCTGTCTTCTTTCAAATCGAAAGTGTTGGTAAATTCCGGTTTTCAACAAAAGGGAAAGTAAAGACCTTGACATACAGTATGCCATCTGCAAATAATGGCAAATGAAAATCTAGTACTGTTGGAATTCGACAAACTTTAGAGCCCATCTCACAAGGTACCATTTTGAGTTAGCGGTCCCTATACGGATCAAGCAAAACAGAATGAGAACGGCAGAAATACAGTCAGGCCGTCAGACGAGAGGACAGATCACAGTGACACAGGCTGTTTTTTTTTCTTTATATGTAAAGAAGGAGACATTCATACCATTAAATTCAGTTTTACTGGTGGTCCTCTTACATCAATGGAATGTTAGCGAATGAGGGTGAGAAGCATAACTTCTAGCTTCGTTTGAAGCGTAACTTTTAGCTCCGGCAGATTGTTAATGTCAGATCAGCAAGACTAAATAGGTTCTACGCATGCGCTCAACCCAGTTTGTCAGGGATTGCGCAATCTGAGATGAGGCTCAGCTCGTCACTGCCTCATCTTCTCGCTGTCTCCTGTCTGTTTGAACAGGACATGCTCAAATTCAATGATTTGATTATATCAAATGCTCAAAATGATTGAAATCATGGATAAATTACATTTATAGCACAGATCAGTTGAGAAATATTAATTTATTTTATCATATATATATATTTTTTTTACTTTTCATGCTCTGCCTCCCCTGACCGCACATCCGTGGTGCAAACAGCTAAAAACACAGCAACTTTTTGGAAAAGTTTTGGCACTTGTTTTTAATGTTTAGAAAATAATGTTGTACGCAGAATTAAATGTGACATTTGAAGTGAGTTAAGCAGTCTTCTTTTCCTAATTTTTTGTAATGCCTTCTGAATAATATTGGGGCCATGAATCGCAATGTATCGCAGAATCGAATCGCAATACTTGCTGTATCGCAATATGTTAAGAATCGCAATAATATTGAAACGTGGCCCAAATATCGCGATACTAGATACATAAAAGCAGCTACTAATGCGATACGTTATGATTCACCCCATTACGATGCAGTGCGATTCGACACGATACAATTCGACTAGATGCGATTCAACGAGATGTGATGCAAAATAATACAATTCTATGCAATTTAATATGGTACATAATGATTCATTTATTTGTCAGACAACAAATCAGTAACAAGGTTTCTGACAAAAGAAAACATGTATGTGTATGTGTGTGTATGTGTGTAAGTGTGTTCTGAATGTAACATTTTTGTTTGTCAGACAACAAATCAGTAACAAGGTTTCTGACAAAAGAAAACATGTATGTGTGTGTATGTGCATAAGTGTGTTCTGAATGTAACATTTTTTCACTATACCTGCCAGTCACAACACAGTTTGCTTCATCCTAAACATGTGGATCAACTGCCTCACACACTAAATTTAACTCATTTGTCCTATTTTAAGGTTTTTCTTAAGGAATATGAGTTGATCCACATGATCAGGATGAAGCAAACTGCGCTGTGCTGTAACTATGTCCCCAGCTGTGCTAAACACTCTTTCAGAGGGTACACTCGTTGCTGGGATGGACAGGTAGCTCTTTGCCAAGGCTGAAAGCAGTGGAAGATCCACTTGTTTTTTCCACCACTTCAACACATCACCACTCAAAGCTAAAGAATCCCTCTCTCTGTACTTTAAGATTTCTGCCCTAGCCCTCTCCTTTGTGGTCTTCATTGGTGCTCTCGCAGTGAGGAAATCCCCAAACATCTGGTTCAAGGCTGTCTTCTTGGGGGGGACATCATCTATGGAATGGAACAGAAAAGCACAGTGGATTATCAGTTGTGTTAAAAAAAAATGTCAAAATTATGATTTACAATACTTTCTTACTATATAATATATAGCAGGGGTCTTCAACGTTTTTCAGGCCAGGAACCCCCAAACTGATGGCGAGATGAGCAGGGACCCCCTACTTTATAAATTGCATAAAATTTTGTTTATAATATACTGGGCCTAGTGCCAAATAAACATAGCTACCCTGTTATTGTGTATTCCAGGGGTCTTCAATAGGGGGTCCATGGAGGTACTGCAGGGGGGTCGGCGAAATCTTTGGTTGATAAGATTTTTTTTTATATATTTAAAAAAAATAAAAATAATAATAATTCAACCAATTTTTTTCCCCACAAATTTAAATGTCTTCCGAATCAGAATTGTATTTATTCCCTTTAAATTTACATTAACATAAATCCAACATATTGTAGCGAACGTATAAATTGATCGAGAAGACGTTATCTTTCAGTCCAATCGACACATTCAGCTACCCACAGGAGCTCTCTCAAGCTGGGCACCGGTTCACTCACAGCACCTTTCATGAAAAAACGACAGCACAGGCACTAGCCAATCAGATCGCGTTTCTGCTCAAGTCTAAAGAGCGCGAAGATCAAAAATAAAAGATGGCGGACCAAACTCCATAGATGGTCTTGTTTGTACCTATAAATTGTTAGTTTGACATTTTTTTGCTTAGATTTAAAAAAATAAATAAAGAGAAATAGACACTGTACAAGGTCAAAAAACAACTTTCATCATACATAAAAAAGGGACAGTGAATCCTCAAGCATGTGTCGATGGCACACATCCTCCCACATTAGTGAGATGTAGCCTATCTTCTTTTCAATAACTCCTGACTGACACGATCCAACGGATGACGGAGTTGTGTTGACAACATAGATGTTATAGGGAGATTGACAGGTCAACAAACCAATCACACCGCTAGCAAGTTGTTACGATTGTAGGTAGTAGCATGCTTACATTAGCTAGGGGGCTCATACACCTCGCAAATCCTCTCAGACTTATTTTTCAGTTACAATTAACATTTTTTGGCCTTGTACGGTGTCTATTTCTCTTTATTTATTTTTTTAAATCTAAGCAAAAAAATGTCAAACTAACTTCTCGATCAATTTATACGTTCGCTACAATATGTTGGATTTATGTTAATGTGAATTTAAAGGGAATAAATACAATTCTGATTCGGAAGACATTTAAATTTGTGGAAAAAAAATGTGGTTGAATTTTTTATTTTTTTTAAATATTAAAAAAAACTAGAAAATGCATTTCCTGAAGGAAATACCAGTGCATGAAATGCAAAAGTTAGGAAAGGAAGAAGAAAAGAAAGAAGAGTGAAAGAAGGAAAGAAGAAAGGAAAGAAGAGTGGAAGAAGGAAAGAAGAAAGGATAGAAGAGTGAAGAAAGGAGAGAAGAGAGGATGAAGGAAAGAAGAGTGAAAGAAGGAAAGAAGAAAAGAAAGAAGAGTGAAGAAAGGAAAGAAGAGTGAAGAAATGAAAGAAGAGTGGAAGAAGAAAAGAAAGAAGAGTGAAGAAAGGAAAGAAGAGTGAAGAAAGGAAAGAAGAGTGAAAGAAGGAAATAATAGTTGAAGAAGGAAAGAAGAAAAGGAAAGAAGAGTGAAAGAAGGAAAGAAGAAAGGAAAGAAAAGTGAAAGAAGGAAAGAAGAGTGGAAGAAGGAAAGATGAGTGGAAGAAGGAAAAAAGAGTGAAAGAGAAAAAGAGAGTGAAAATATTGAAAAAAGGAGATAAAAATGGAGTGAAGAAGAGAGATTGAGTGTGAGAGAAAGTAGACTGAGAGGGATAGAGAGAAAGATGGAGAGATGGAGAGAAAAAAAGTAGAGAATGGAAGGTGTCTTAATGTTCCTAGTTACAGTTGAATTGAGAGGGACAGAGAAGAGGTTCCTTTGATTTGGCGCAGCTGTCAGTGAAGCACAGGTGCAAGCCAGTTTAAAGACCCTATTATGATGTCATAATGGCCCAATGTAAGTCAATGGGAAAATTTCGATTCGTTTTTATTTACTATCTTAAAAATTATAAAGTTTAGAAGAGTGAAAAATACATAGCATAAGTCTCCTTTACAAGACCTACGCGACAAAGTTTGAATGAAGTTTCTACGTTAAGCGGTTCGGGCTGAATTAATCGCAGAAAAAGGTAAGAAGAAGAAGAAGAAGAAGAAGAAAATGCCTAGGAATAACAATACAGGGCATTTCATGCACTGTAATAAATCTTATCAACCAAAGATTTCGCAACCCCCCTGCAGTACCTCCTGTTGAAGACCCCTGATATATAGTAAGATAGAATTGTCAGTCATAATTTTGTAAGATAGTATTGTATGTCATAATTTTGACATGTTTTTTTTAACACAACTGATAATCCACAGTACTCTTTTGTTCCATTCCATATATATTATTACAGTGCATGAAATGCCCTGTATTGTTATTCCTAGGCTTCTTCTTCTTCTTCTTCTTCTTCTTATTCTTGTTACCTTTTTCTGCGATTAATTCAGCCGAACCGCTTAACGTAGAAACTTCATTCAAACTTTGTCGCGTAGGTCTTGTAAACGACACTTATGCTATGTATTTTTCACTTTTCTAAACTTTATACTTTTTAAGATATTAAAGAAAAACGAATATAAATTTCTCCCATTGACTTACATTGGGCCATTATGACATCATAATAGGGTCTTTAAACTGGCTTGCACCTGTGCTTTACTGACACCTGTGCCAAATCAAAGGAACCTCTTCTCTCTCTGTCCCTCTCAATTTAACTGTAACCAGGAACATTAAGACACCATCCATTCTCTATTTTTTTTCTCTCCATCTCTCCATCTTTCTCTCTGTCAACTTTCTCTCACACTCAATCTCTCTTCTTCACTCCATTTTTATCTCCTTTTTTCAATATTTTCACTCTCTCTTTATCTCTTCATCCAGAGCCACTCGTGTTCACTCTTCTTTCCTTCTTCCACTCTTCTTTCCTTTCTTATTTTCTTCTTCCATTTTTCTTTCCTTCTTCCACTCTTCTTGCCTTTCTTTTTTCCTTCATCCACTCTTCTTTCCTTCTTCCACTTTTCTTTCCTTTCTTCACTCTTCTTTCCTTCTTACACTCTTCTTTCCTTTATTCTTTCCTTCTTTCACTCTTCTTTCTTTTCTTATTTCCTTCTTCCACTCTTCTTTCCTTCCTTCACTCTTCTTTCCTTTCTTCTTTCATTATTTCACTCTTCTTTCTTTTCTTCTTTCCTTCTTCCACTCTTCTTTCCTTTCTTCACTCTTCTTTCTTTTCTTCTTTCCTTCTTTCACTCTTCTTTCCTTTCTTCTTTCCTTCTTCCACTCTTCTCTCCTTTCTTCACTCTTCTTTCCTTTTGTCTTTCCTTCTTCCACTCTTCTTTCCTTTCTTCTTTCCTTCTTTCACTCTTCTTTCTTTTCTTCTTCCTTTCTTAACCTTTGCATTTCATGCACTGGTATTTCCTTCAGGAAATGCATTTTCTAGTTTAAATAATACTTTATAACTATACACTACCGTTCAAAAGTTTGGGGTCACTTAGAAATGTCCTTATTTTCAAAGAAAAGCACTGTTTTTTTTACTTAATCAGAAATACACTCTTTACATTGTTAATGTGGTAAATGACTATTCTAGGTGGAAATAATTGGTTTTTAATTAAATATCTACACAGGTGTATAGAGGCCCATTTCCAGCAACTATCACTCCAGTGTTATAATGGTACATTGTGTTTGCTAATCGCCTTAGAAGACTCATGGATGACCAGAAACCCATGAAAACCCTTGTGCTATTATGTTAGCACAGCTGAAAACTGTTTTGCGGGTGAGAGAAGCTATAAAACTGGCCTTCATTTGAGCCAGTTGAGTATCTGGAGCATCACATTTGTGGGTTCGGTTATACTCTCAAAATGGCTTGAAAAAGATAACTTTAATATGAAACTCGCCAGTCTATCATTGTTCTTCGAAATGAAGGCTATTCCAGGAAAGAAATTGCGAAGAAACTGAACATTTCCTACAACGGTGTGTACTACTCCCTTCAGAGAACAGCACAAACGGGCTCTTACCAGAGTAGAAAGATAAGTGGGAGGCCCGGGTGCACAACTCAACAAGAAGACAAGTATATTAGTGTCTAGATTAAGAAATAGACGCCTCACAGGTCCTCATCTGGGAGCTTTTTAAATTGTACCCGCAAAACGTGAGTGTCAACTTCTACAGTGAAGATGCGACTTTGGGATGCTGGTCTTATAGGCAGAGTGTCAAAGAAAAAGCCATATCTAAGACTGGCCAATAAAATGAAAAGATTGATATGGGCAAAAGAACCCAGACATTGGACAGAGAAAGATTGGAAAAAAGTATTCTGGACGAATTTAAAGTTTGAGGTGTTTGGATCATACAGAAGAACTTTTGTGAGACGCAGAACAGGTGAAAAGATGCTGGAAGAGTGACTGACGCCATCTGTCAAGCATGGTGGAGGTAATGTGATGGTCTGGGGACGCTTTGGTGCTGGTAAAGTAGGAGATTTGTACAAAGTAAAAGGGATTTTAAATAAGGAAGGCTATCACTCCATTCTGCAACGCCATGCCATACCCTGTAGACAGCGCTTGATTGGGGCCAATTTCCTCCTACAACAGGACCCAAAGCGCACCTCCAAATTATGCAAGAACTATTTAGGGAAGAAGCAGGCAGCTTGTATGCTGTCTGGAATGGAGTGGCCAGCGCAGTCACCAGATCTCAACCCCATTGAGCTGTTGTGGGAGCAGCTTGGCCGTATGGTACGCAAGAAGTACCCATCAAGCCAATCCAACTTGTGGGAGGTGCTTCAGGAAGCGTGGGGTGAGATTTCTACACATTACCTCAACAAATTAACAGCTAGAATGCCGAAGGTCTGCAATTCTGTAATTGCTGCAAATGGAGCCTTTTTTGAAGAAAGCAAAGATTGAAGAACAAAATTAATATTTCAAATAAAAATCATTATTTCCAACCTTGTCAATGTCTTGACTATATTTTCTATCCATTTTGCAACTCATTTGATAAATACAAGTGTGAGTTTTCATGGAAAACATGAAATTGTCTGGGTGACCCCAAACTTTTGAACGGTAGTGTATATATATATAATAAATGCATATTAAAACATTATTTTATAACTTTTGGCACAGTTCCTATCAGAACAAACCTCTCTCTTCCTCTTTGTGGGGACTCCTGTCAACCTCTGCTTCACCTGCCTGGCACTCATTGAGTGTGCCACTGTCACTTGCCTGACAAAAATCAGTATAAAGGAGACTAGCTGCTAGATTTTCTTTTTACAATTTAAAGAAGACACAGGCAAATTGAAGTAACAAATAGAGAGTTTAGCTACGGTTTATGGAGTATATTCTTACCTCTTCCTCCATCATCACCGCCTCTGCTGTTAGCTTTGTGAATATCATGTCCTTGGTGCTGTGGTCTTCCAAGAAAGCCAGGTCTTTGAACAGTGGATCAAGCGCTGCAGCATAGTAGAGGAGGTCTTGGAGATATGTGTAGCGACCATCAAAGTCCTGTCTGAATCGCTCCTTCATCAGAGAAATTTCCAGTAGATCACTCTCATCTGGCTGGAAATGCTTCTGCAGTAGGGCCTGGATTGGGGAGATAATTGAGATGGTGTTTTTTTTTCCTCCCTGAGGAGTGTGGTTGCCACTTTCAGAGGGGACATCAATTTGATGACCTCTGGGATCAGTGTAATCGTCTTCCTCTGTCAGGCTGGCTAATCCTTCTCCCCTCTTTATGTTCCTTGACAGAAGGGTGTTCAACACAGCAGGCTGCTGCTCCCAAAAACGCTACAACATGTCAAGGGAACTGTTCCATCTTGTGGGGACATCATGGACGAGCTTGTGATTTGGCATGTGTAACTGGGCCTGCATTTCACATAGAACCTCAGTTGCTTGTGGGCTTCTGTAAAAAGTTGTCATCTTCCTCACTTTCACCAGAAGCTCTGACACCCTGTCCACCTTCAGGGATTTTTGCGAGGCCAGATTGAGTGTGTGCGCGATGCATCGCACATGGGGGTTTATCTCTGCACAAACTCCAGCCAGTATCATATTTTTAGCGTTGTCAGTGACCAACGCTGGGTTCTTGTCTCTGATCTTCCACTGGCAACAAATGTCGTTCAGTAAAAGTCCCAGATTATTCTCTGTGTGAGCCTCGTTGAACGGTCTGGTTTGAAGGACGTTGTTTCGCAAAACCCACTCGTCATCGATGTAATGTGCCGTTACTGTGACATACGAGTCAGTGGAGTGAGACTTCCAACCATCAACAGTAATAGCAACTCTTTGGGCATTGCTCAACGATTCAGCTATTTCATGCCTTACTTTTTCGTACAGAAGAGGGATTTCTTTATCTGTGAATAGCTTTCTATTCGGGATGTGGTACCTCAGCTCCAGAATGTTTAGGAGGTATTGGAAGCCCTCGTTTTCAACAACACTGTAAGGCTGAATATCTTTACAAATAAAAGAGGCAATGGCTTCGGTTATTGCCTTTGAACAAGACAAGTTGGTAGCCAGCGGGGCATGAAAACAAGTGGAAATACTTTGCTCAGTCTGCTTGCTAGATGAACTTGTTGAGGTAGCCACTGTAGCCATACGTCTCACCATGGCGCCTCTTCAGGTGAGTACCTAAATTAGTACATTAGACATATTTTGCATGGGTCTTATAAAATTTCCCATCTTTCTTTGTAAAGCCAAAGTGTTGCCAAACCTTAGATTTATTGCAAGATTTAGGGACGTATAACTCCTCATCAGCCATGGTAACTCTCTCCCGAACACGCCTTCAACTAGCGCGATACTTGGCTGCGACACTTCACGAGAATCTGCCACTGACAGCAGTGGAGATGAGAGCGCGCTTAGGAAACCGAAGGGGGAATCTATCTAAATATAAAATTATACAGATGCAAAATTTTTAGGTACGATGCATCGCGGTTCATCCCACATTGTATCCGGTGCACCCATTTTTTATCCGGGCCATCGCATTGTGAGCTTTTATGCCGATGCATCGGTGCAAACCGGTGAATCTTCCCATCCCTAACCTATTCTCACCACCTGTGGACTCCCCATCAGGAAGTCGTAGATCTCCCTGCATAGGGAGGTGTTAAGTCCCAGGTCCACAAAGTCAGGGCGATGGCGTCATCTGTAGAACTGTTTGACCGTCATGCAAACTGCATAGGGTCCAGGGTGCGAGCAAATTAATGATTTGACTAGTCGCTCAAAACAATTCATGATGACAGAGGTCAGTGCTACCAGGTGAGAGTCATTCATGACGGTGACCTTGGTGTTCTTTATAATTTCCACCAGGGGGCGCTCCAGGGTATGGCTATTCATTGGCAGTGCCTCTGACACCTTGCACTAAGCACGGATTAGGATCTGTCACAACCACCATCAACTTATGACTAATAATGATCATTTCAGAAGGAGAAACTCTTGAAACTTGGCTGTCACCGGATATGTTACTCTGTTTTGAAACATTTTCAGAAGACTAAAGGCATTTGCATGGTTATCCAATTCACCTCGTACGACTTCACGAGAGACACGCCCTTTCTAATCTGATGATTGTACGACTCACCTCTACCTGCATGGTTCTACGAGGGGCTGTGGAGATTACCAACGGTTTATTATGATGTTACAAGGCCATTACATCATCAACAACAAACTATAAAATAAGAAATCGTTTGTTTTTATCCGTGTATTTTCAGTTAATGATCAGAGGCTGTTGTTGTGAAATGAATTACTAACGACAATGACCAAGCTCGCGGTTATTGCCGAATATTTTCTATTATTATACCACACAAACAGTTCTGCTTTTTTACGTCTACAATTCAGGTTATTTTACAATTTAATCATTTACACTGCATGCTCTGCTAACTCAAACACAAAGAGGCTGTTCGAAAACCAAGAAATGTTTTTATTATTGCTGTAATTAGACAACGTCTCCCTATGCTTTATATGCGGCGAGAGCCACGATAGAGCAAGGAAGAAGGGAGATGTCGGTTTTCCTCCTGCATCGCCGCTGGTGCCCTTCATAGTTTTTTTCATTTTTACAAACTTGTCCCTGATCTTCCTCCAACTCCTAATGCACTCCTGGACCTCCAGCCTCAGGTTCCCAGCGATCTCTCAGAGATTTTTTAAAAACGGAGGTGCTGTCATAGGGAACGAAACAGGAAACGTCATTTTAGCTAGGGGTGTCGGACAGCTCGGATCGGATAGTCGGATCGGATAGTGAGAAAATTCAAGAGGTGCTCCAGATGGCTCTCCGAGGTGCTCAAAGGTGTGGTCCCACTTCAAGGAGGGCGTTTAAATGCGTGCCTCGTGAGATCGGAGAGCACGATCGGATAAGCATGTGAGCGCCTTAAGGGCCTCATTTACTAACATTGCGACCACAGCTTAATCTGCTCTGCGCCTTTGCCAAAGCACGCACGGTATTTTGCATCCTATTTATCAAACAAGAACGTCGTCATGTCATTACCGCCTTACCCCGCCCATTAGTGTTAATAGCGCCCCGCTAAAATAGGGTAGACATAGCCTGCGTTTTCCTGCCACCATGGATGATGAGTTAGAATTAGAGCTTTTGGTTGACAAGGTTACAGCAAACTAACCCGGGTAAATATAGAATCTCATAAATATTTTTTCAGACATATTAACATGAATTTATCACACACAGGCAACTGCAAACTGTTAAGATGGTTCCCAAAGCTAGAGATAGCTAGGATAGTTAATAGCCAGGTTAACTGCCCATAGCATCCTGTTAAAAAGTCTGGTAGGTATACACAACACCCCTTACTTTAAAACGGTGTATTCCAATACTTAAAACCATGCTTTTCAAAAACGCTGCCCTCGGCGGATACATTTGAAAACTGGATTTGTAGTGTGGACAGGGCAGGGGAAACTGAAGTTCAGACGTTCGGTTGCCTTGGCACTGATTTGGGTTATAACGTCAAAATAAACATGGAAGGTGAAATGAATATGCTGATCTGGCTCTACAATTTGGAAATGGGAAAAGTGTAAGTCGTGTTGAAAAAATTCTTTCTGCGCGTTGTCTTTGTCTTTGTCTGTGTCTTCGCCTTGCTCTAATAACTGCTGCCATATCAAAGTTTTCAGACTCAATCAAAACGTGCTTCCTGGTTAAGACCTGCTTTTATGAGGCGCATAATTATCCCGCAGATTTGAGACGCACTCTTGCCAGGCAGTTTTAGTAAATACTACGGAATACATCATTAG
The DNA here is from genome assembly GCF_963457725.1 of Sprattus sprattus. Classification (NCBI taxonomy): domain Eukaryota; kingdom Metazoa; phylum Chordata; class Actinopteri; order Clupeiformes; family Clupeidae; genus Sprattus; species Sprattus sprattus. Next base: position 27,611,502 of record NC_137914.1, read on the forward strand.
GCGCACTTAACACCTCTCCTCCCATCTCTTTGCGGCACACACCCACTTTCCATTATACCCTCCTAGCAGCGGTAATCTGCGCTTCTACTCAAATGCACCTCCTTTGTAAATACCGATTTATGTTTACAGCTGCTATTTTACGCCTGATATGGGCGCAATCAGTGGCGGTTCTACATGGAAATACGCCCCGGGCGAGACCCCCCTCCAAGCCCCCCCCCCCCCCCCCCCCAGCTGTGGCTGCAGTTAACTTTGTGAAGTCGAGGCCAAAGCAGTCGCGTCTGTTTGGGCAACTGTGTCGGGAAATGGATGCGGGCTAAGACACATTGCTGTATCACTGAAGTGAGGTGGCTGTCCCATGGAAAGGTCCTTCAGCGGGTGTTCGAGCTACGAAGAGAGGTCGCAGAGTTTCTGGGAACGGAAAAGCCCGACATAGGCAAGTTTTTTTCCGACCCTGAGTATGTTGCCAAATTGGCATATCTGGTGGACGTATTCAGCGTTCTCAATAGCCTCAACCTCTCCGTCCAAGGACGCTACTCATCCATCCTTGATGTGAGTGATAAAATGACTACGTTCATGAAAAAGGTTGAACTGTGGAGAAGTCGACTGTCAGATGGAGTGACCGAGATGTTCCCTCAGCTCACTGACTTTCTAAACGCAAACAACCTTCCAGGGACTGTAGTTAAAGAGGTAATCACCTCTCACCTCACTGCACTTAGCAAACACTTTGCGGACTACTTCTCTGACGTAAACACGGATGCTTGGGACTGGGTGCGTGATCCCTTTGCTCCAGCAGCTACACGTAGCCTCACCATCAAAGCAGCGGAGGAGCTCATCGAATTGTCCTGTGATCGGACTTTGAAAGCCCGATTCAAGCAGGAGAGCCATGTGGACTTTTGGCCCTCCCTCTCACTTGAGTATCTCGAACTAACAGCACAGGCCATGCAAATATTGCTACCGTTTCCTACGACCTTCTTATGTGAGTCATCTTTCTCGACTTTGACTGCAATGAAAAACAAATACAGAGCTCGTTGAGAAGTTGAGAATGATCTTAGAATCACCTTGTCATCCAGTGCACCAAGAGTGGAGAGACTATGTGCTGAGAGACAGGCACACCCTTCTCATTGAATTGATCAGACACACACACACACACACACACACACACCCACACACACACACACACACACACACCACCACTGAAAAAAGTGAATCATATTTTTTGTTAAGTGATTTGTGTGGGGATTTCATGTTTGTTAATGTTTGTTTGTTAATGTTTCATGTTTGTTAATGTCTTTGTTCAAAATAAATCTTCAGAATCATCTCTTGTAAAACCCTACAATTTATTAATAAAAAAAACATTATTTAGCTTCTCAGCACATTTTACAAAAAGATAATTTTAAAATCATCCTACATACTGTCAAGTAATGCCAAATATAATCAAATGAAAAAATCTAAACTCTTGTGGTATTAGTACTATATGAATTTAGAGAGTAATAGAGTCCAAAAGCATATAACACAGTGGCGGTGCGTCAATACAGGGCGCTGGGGCGCCGCCCACCCTACAATTTTGAGATGAAAAAAAAACAAAACATTATATATCAAATAATTTAATAAGAAATGTACTGTTTTAAAGCGTTAAATGTGTGCCGGAGACCGTAAGCCCCTGTCAAAAACCACTTAAATGTGACCAAATATAATATATTGCCATTCGTTATCACTGAGAGAGAAGCCACTCCTCCCTGTGGGCACCGGCCAAGTGGAAGTCTATGGAAGCCAAAAAAAGGGGCAGGAACATTTGAGCAAGGACAGCTTCTCATTGGCGGATGACAGTTCGAGCCATGGGCGCACTTCACTTGCGCCCCCAGCCAATGAAAGGGTTTCTTATATATCATGCTGACAGGACTGTCCAATCAGAGACCTTTTGTGATTCCCTCACATCAGATTTAAATATTACATATCTACCAGAATCATAGCCAGCAGAAACTTTTAATCTGAGAGTATGGCGACTGAAAACTCAGTTGTATCTATACGTGGAACACCTTTCAATCGACGATCAGATGTCGATAAAAAGAAATTAAAACACAGGGAACGTCCGGATTTAAAAAATACAGACAACCACTGATCGCGGGAGGACCTAGTTACTTCTCCAGCCTGAATGCTAACCGGAGCTGATAGAGGGCTGTTCAGTGAGTAATGCGTTTTCAAGTTACAGTTTTTTGATAGTTGTTATTGGATAGTGTTGAGCACTGTGTGTTCTTGAAATAAAGCTTTGTTTTTTTTTTAAATATTGTACAAAAGACTCCGTTAGTAATGGCGTGACGTGTGTAGCTCCCTCAGTTAAGATTAACAGTTATATATCGATACATTTCATTCCTAGCCAATTCAGTGGCAGTAATAGTTCATTTGTTAAACATACTGAGTGCCTAGTTTTCCAATCATCATTGTTTCAATTCGTATGTGAGGCATTGTGTGCGTACCTGATAAAAGTAAGTGTGTTTCATGAAGTTAGTAGTGGGATTTACATTGCTATTAGCAGCGATTTGCGATTAGCATAATAAATAGCATAATAGTAGCCATTAGCATGTTCTCTAATAGGTGATCTTATATTGACTTATGTAATAAGGATTGGTTCATACAGCTAATACTGTAAATATAATACGAATGAGACCTATGTTGCTTAGTGTAATGTCCACTATGATATGTGACTTAATAATATTGGTTATGTGTAATTGTTATAGTGTAACAAGCATTCATATTGATGTAATCCAGTGCAGTGTTGATTGGTCCCTATTCCCATTGCAGACCACACCCATATGTACCATCTCATGCAGTGCCATGTAGTGAAAGCAGAAATATGCAGTCCTTTAACCTCAGTAACAAATGTTTTACTCAAAACCTGTTTTCTTCTCATTGTGGAGTGCTATTTAAACCGCGCCGCCGAACTGCGCCCCCCCTCAAAAAAATGTCACCAGCCGCCACTGATTACAAATAGCTATAAGCCTATATGATTTTATTTGGGATGCAATTATGAGGGGGTCCCCGGAATATTTTTCGACCGTCAAGGGGTCCCTGGCCCAAAAAAGTTTGAGAACCCCTGTTCTACAGGGCACCATCACATTGTCCCCCTGAAAAGGGCAAAGTAAACCCATCGAGCCGCTTCCTTTTCCTACCTCAAATATCTTGCTTTACCCATAACTGAGATTACATGTTATCACATTGAATGCATTTTATCATGTCTGCTCCACTGTTGGGGCAACATAGAGGTAACTTTTACTGTATTTTATTTACCCAAACTGCTTGAGTCTGCCAGATAGTGAAATGGGCTGAATGTAGGTAGGACCAATCCCATCATTAAAGGTATTTGGAATCCAAATTCCAAATGAATCAATCTATGAGTCCAGATAATTCACAGATGAAAAGCCTTGTTGGCATTTGTTTTTGACACACTTCTAGGCCACACTTTCAGCCACTTGTCTCCAGACAGTATAATGTCATCACATAAGTGCATAGTGAGGAGACTATTATGAATGCAACCTTACACAACCCTGTCGATTTCAAAGTGCAAATCCAATATATAAAGGATCTATTGGTCTTATTCTGTGTACAAAATCAAAACTGACTACTCAGGTGCGGTTTAATTAATAATAGTTGCAATAAACATTAAAATATAACAATTATGAATACAGCAAGTTAATAACCATATTATTAACTATTACTATTATTAAATGCAAATAAGTATAGCATAAATGTAATATGATAATGATGATGATTACCTTGTATTTTTACCACATTTTGTCTCACAGCCTCAAGATTGAATGTTGGATAAGCTCACTATTAAAATCTGAAACCTGCAGGTTCATTAAAATCCTCCTGTAACTTTGCCTTGAGCCCTGACCTGGTGTCCAATTCGTCAGCCTCATCTGAATTCACTGGCATTTTTCAATTGTACATTTATTGCCATTTTTAGCCCATGCTGTTCTCTCTAAGTGGTGTTAAAGTTAAATGAATGCTGGTGTTAAATGAATGCTACATTTATGTCCTCAGGAAACAGCACATCGTGGCCACCACTGTCAGCCAGGGACATGCCATCACTCCAGTCCCTGGGCATTTTACCAGGACCAATCCCACCTGGATTGCCCAGAATCCCAGAAGAAATTTGGGGATGATCAGACAACTGCCCTTGTAGTCCATGAGCCTCCCCTTCCTGCCCCTTTAGGCCCCACTGGGATCATCTCTCCCTTGGAGAAGAAGAAGCTTCTGGCACAGGCCAGTCTGTGTCTCCTGAAGAATCCAAAGGCAGAAGACAGCTCAAAGAGGCCATCGGTTATCCAGTGTCCTCCTTCCCCAGACTGTTCAGTGCAAGGCAGTGCCCACAACTCTGTGGATGATTCCCCACTCCCTCTGTCCTCACCCTCTAGCACATGCTCTCGCAGCCCCTCACCTAACTCACTTTCATCTGACGAATGCTTAACAACGACTAACCCCATCAGCAGCTCATCCACAGACTCAAAGAAAAGGACCCAGTCCTCTGCTCCTCCTGCAGGACCCAGCAGGCCTGCATTATGCAAACCTGTAAGCTGTTACCCAACACATCTGGACAACCGTCACCTGCACCATCACCAAGGTGTTCTTCAGGCAAGCCCAAACCAACCCGGTTCCTCTTCTGCTGCCAGTGAAAGAGCCTTCCACACCTGGAGCCCTGAGAGCCAAGGGGGGGGTTTCCGGCCCCCTGTTCGAAAACGTCCCATACTAACCCAGTCCTGGGTGTCCTCAGCTTCTAGTTTCACAAAAGTCATGCCCAAATCCAAGGATGTTTTCTTACCAGTGTCCCTCCATCCTTTTTACAGAGCCTTGCCTCTTACCCATGAGCCAACCTATAAAGTCTATATGAGGAGCGGTCAGGAACTCAATCAGTCCCCCAATAAACTCAGAGTGCTTCCTTTGCACTTCACAGACAAAAAAGATAAAGGAATGCATGTCTTGTCCAAACCACCACCCATCCAGCCGTCTATACAACATTCAGCCACAGATCTTCAACTACCTTACTTGGGGGCAGAGAACCACCTTAAAGGTCTACAAGGTCAAAAGGCAAATCACTGTTCAACCCACCTGACCATGCCTCAACTGAACCCACACCAGCCACATCTTATGCCAGCGGTTGCCAGCTTCTCTCCCCAATATGACTTTGCCCTTCAATCATACTCCTATACCCTGCCATTCTGGCAACCCCTGACTGGCCTGTACCCATATCCATCCAACACTAGACTATGACAATAAATTGTCCTACAAATGGCCAGAACAGATGTTGGAAGTGAGTGTTATACATATGTGTGTGTGATTGTTCAGATAGTTTCCTAGGATTTTACACAGACTGCTTTTTATTTCAGTTTGATAGTTAATCCATCCTGACAATCGAGGACTGAAAATATGGTCACACTTATCTCTCTTTTTATCATGAATTTTGATGAAATATTTAATTATCTATTATTATTATGTGTCTTAATATCTTCTCTCTGATATCTAGGGTGACTGATTGTTGACACCTTCTTTAAAGCACTGCAGTTCCTGGAGGACGACCTAGTGTTATTACAGTCATAGTTCTGAACATTTGCTTTTCTAGAACATTGTCATGTATTTTAAAATGTTACCAACAAAGTGTCTATTTCAGGGGTCTTCAACGTTTTTCAGGCCAGGGACCCCCAAACTGATGGCGAGATGAGCAGGGACCCCCTACTATATAAATTGCATAAAATTTGGTTTTTAATATACTGGGCCTAGTGCCAAATAAACATAGCTACCCTGTTATTGTGTATTCAATACTAAGCTATCCAAATAATACCAAGGTTAATATATTCATTAACATTTTTATTTTTTTACATTTTTGAACAACGAATTTAACTTACCATTTTTTTTACATTGAATTGAATTTAACATTTAACAACGTGAAAGGTACAGGGTGGCCGTGCCACTGCCATTTATAAACATACATCTTGCAAACAACTCTGAGCTAACAATTAATAACAACTTATTAAAATAATTTACAGATATGTTTTTATTTCATCATACATAAAAAAGGGACAGTGAATCCTCAAGCATCTGTCGATGGCACACATCCTCCCACATTAGTGAGATGTATCTTCTTTTCAATAACTCCTGACTGACACGATCCAACGGATGACGGAGGAGGAGTCTGGCGCATGGAGTTGTGTTGACAACATAGATGTTATAGTGAGATTGACAGGTCAACAAACCAATCACACCGCTAGCAAGTTGTTACGATTGTAGGTAGTAGCATGCTAACATTAGCTAGGGGGCTCATACACCTCACAAATCCTCTCAGACTTATTTTTCAGTTACAATTAACGACCTTGTACAGTGTCTATTTCTCTTTATTAATTTTTTTAAATCTAAAAATGTCAAACTAACAATTTATAGGTACAAACAAGACCAGCTATGGAGTTTGGTCCGCCATCTTTTATTTTTGATCTTCGCGCTCTTTAGACTTGAGCAGTAACGCGATCTGATTGGCTAGTGCCTGTGCTGTCGTATTTGCATGAAAGGTACTGTGAGTGAACCGGTGCCCAGCATGAGAGAGCTCCTGTGTATAGCTGAATGTGTCGATTGGACTGAAAGATAACGTCTTCTTGATCAATTTATACGTTCGCTACAATATGTTAGATTTATGTTAATGTTAATTTAAAGGGAATAAATACAATTCTGATTCGGAAGACATTTGAATTTGTGGGGAAAAAAATTGGTTGAATTTTTTTTATTTATTTTTTTAGAAATATTAAAAAAATCAACCAAAGATTTCGCGGACCCCCTGTTGAAGACCCCTGGTCTATTTGATGTGAAATGAGCTTGTGTCAAACACTGGCAGCTGTCTGCATCTCCCTTCACGATGTACGCCACAGGCCAATTACCTACTAACACACCAATCATGTGTCTTAATTATGTGACTGAGCCTAACCATCTCTAATGTGATGGCATGGCTAAATGCACTTGCTTTTAATTACCAACTGCACAATGCAATCAATAATATCTCAGAACAATTGCTAATCAGGTGAGTTGTATGCCTAATGTAACCATTCTTTTGTTTCACAACCAGAATAAAGTGCCTTTATGAAGAATAAAGTGATCAACTGTTTTAATATCATTCAGTTTTTCATTGACTTGCCCTGCAATGCGTTGTACAATTCTTGTGGAACAAACCCCCTTTTTCACAGCACAGATGTGACAGGTATATGCTGGTAGGTCAGCACATGAACGTTAAGGCTCCACCTTTTTTAAATGGATTTTTGCTGGAGGGGCTTACTAAAAACTTAAAAACAACGCCAAATTTCTCAGTTGCGTTTTCAGGCTCAGTTGTGTCCTCAGCCCTAAGGCCAACATATGCTTCTACGACTGCATTAATGTGTGGCCACGCAGTTGCCTTGACGGAGTCCCTGATCAAGACGGATCACTTGACTTGGTCCCCGGGTGCCTAACGGCTGCTCCTGGGGGGTCCTGGAGGAAGGACAGTCCATGAGGGAGAAATGCAGAGACGTGTTTGTGTGTGTCCTGTGTCGCCACTATATATGCACGTGTGTGTGACTGTGTGCCGTTTGTGCGTCTTAAAATTGCCTGAAGTCAACCTTGAAATTATGTCACTGGTGACGTCTGAGGCCTCATTTGCGATCAAGTGCTTCACAAAGTGGTTTGTTCGTTCACTTTTGGCGGGACGTTTCGACTAAATTATGTCCCAATTCCCATCTCGTATTCGTGGTTGTTGTTGTCAGTGGTTGGAGATTAAGCGATTGTTGGAGATTAAGCGATTGTTGGAGATTAAGCGATTGTTGGAGATTTAGCGGTAGTTGCAGATTTAGATTGTTTGGTGTTGTTAGTAGTATAGATTATTTTAGATAGAGTTATGAGGAGCCAGTTAGGAAGAAAAACCCCTTGATCCAGTTGCACAAAGCACTTTCGCCCCCTTTTCACTGTCCCGAGAAAATCTTTCTTACACCGTATCTTTATTGACCAGCAGCTGTCACTAGAGAGCGAACGATACTTTGAGTAGTGAACCTTTTTTCAACACGTCTTGCTTGAAAGCTTCGAAGATCATGAAGCTCCAACTAGTAAACATTCCTTAGACACCTCGGTCAAAGACATTGGCGATTCTAGAACATTTTACATGGGGTGGCAGCAGGGTGGCAAGTTGAAATTCAAGGGTGGCATATCACAAACACATTTTTTTGTAGGGATAGGCGCGCTCTACATCCAAAATAAAGGCGTTTTTGGGTGCGAGTAAAAGATTGTTTACTTACAGTAGAAAAAAAATGTTGTCTTTTTTAATAAGACTTAAAACACTGTCAGATATTACATATATTAACATATTCAGCAGCAAAACGTTCATAACATATTTCCCTTCATAATGACAAATGTGTTTCTAAATGGCCAATTTCATTTCTAATGGCTTGTTCTGTATGTATTGGGTTATCACATACAAAATCATTTATACGTGACAGAACGGTTAGTGGTATCTAAAATCTGATTTCTTAATGATACGTAATGAAAATAAAAACTGCAATAACATTTTCTGTCAGTCCACTTTACTGTAGCCTACTAAAGACGTTAGTAAGACGTTGGTTAGCTAAGCTAGCTAACAGTGGTAACTTCAAGGTTAGCTAGCGCAAGCAAGCTGTATAGCGAGCTAGCTACTGTATGCTACCGATTTTTGCAAGCTAGCAATAAATAAACGATTGAAATTACAACGGAACTGTCTACCACATATGACCACCCATCACATTTTCTTGATTCACGATTCAGCTGTACTGTAGATTCTTTTATCACTGCAAGCCTACAAAAGGCTTGTCTAAAGTTTGTTTTTAGCTTCTCAAATGCTTTCAAACTGGTTCTTTCCTTCACTTGAATGTAGCGGGCAAGTTGGGGCAACCATGCAAGGAGCAAAGCGAACTCATGGACTCAACCATTTTACAGGGGAGGGGGAATTAAAAGATTTAAGAACAAGTTGCCAAAGAGATCAACAGCTTAAGTAGCAAAAATATAATACCATTCAATAAATGAATAGTATATTATAGGAAACACTTCTGACAACCTGGGTGGCAAGTGGGGTGGCAAGCAAAAAATGTAGGGTGGCAGCTGCCACCCCGGTGGCTTCGCCACTGGTCAAAGACAATGGCCTTTACGCAGTGGTTTATAAAGTACTTAAAAGCCATACTTGAGTAAAAGTACAGATACGTGACTGGAAAATGAAGCAGTTCCTTGAAGCTCCATTAAACCACCTGTTGCTAGTGATGTGTCGTTCGTGAACGATTCGTTCATTTTGAACGAATCCTTACAACGACTCGAGAGTAACGAGTCCTCTCAAAAAAAGATTTGTTCTTTTTCTCGTTCATGACCGCGCATCGGGACAACTGGGACTGTTGCATTGGCTAAGCCAAGAAAACAGAAATGATTTGTTGAATGCAGGTCACGTAAAAATGATCCAAAGACCCGTATCCGAGAGACCCAGTCGGAAAAAGAACGAATCATTTCTGTTTCCTCTAGCTGACTGTACTGAGCCTATGCAGGTCACGTGGAAAAGGATCCAACGACCCATATCCGGCATATGAACGAATCATAGATCCAAAGACACGGTTGTCAAAAGAACGAATCATTGAACGAAAGACACGTTTGGCAAAAGAACGAAACATTGAACGAAAGACCGATATCCGGCAAAAGAACGAATCATTGAACGAAATACCCATATCCGGCAGATGAACGAATCATAGATCCAAAGACACGGTTGGCGAAAGAACGAATCATTGACCCAAAGACACGTTTGGCAAAAGAACGAAACATTGAACGAAAGACTGATATCCGGCAAAAGAACGAATCATTGAACGAAAGACCGATATCCGGCAGATGAACGAAACGTTGATCCAAAGACGGTCGGGAGGTGAACGATTAGGTCATCTGCCGGATACAAGTATTTGGATCATTTTTCACGTGATCTGCATAGGCTCAGCATGGGAAGCTAGAGAAAACCGAAATGTTTCGTTCATTTTGCTGGGCTCTGGATATTTTTTCACGTAACCTGCATAGGCTCAGAAGAGGAAACAGAAAGGACTTATTAACCTCGTTCACTTTCGAGTGTCTATGTTTAGTAAGACGTGAATGATATTCGTTCACAAGAAATAATTACAGGTTTAGTTATTTTAACTTTTTAAAACTTTACTTACAGTTCAGTGCAGCGTAATTGTTTGCCGTGATCATTAAATGCTTATGTGACCATTTCATCCAAACTTTCATAATATATTATTTGAATGCAGGAATTAGTATATAATATAGTGAATTGGCTATAAAATTTAAAAATGTTGAGTAGCCCCGTCCCCCCACCCCCCCCCCCCCCCCCCCCCCCCCCCCCGTTGAAATGAACGAATGAGTCGAAAAAAGATTTGTTCATTTTACTGAACGAGATTCAAAGATTCGAGTCGGTAAAATGATCCAAACTTACCATCACTACCTGTTGCTCCTGTGTCTGCGTCGCGTGTATGACGTAGCTTATTTTTGCGTTGGTTAGAACTTTGCGTCAACCATTAGTTGAGCTGGTGAGTCCTTCCGCTCCCAATTTAAAATTAAATCACAATTTTTTTGTCCGTTAATTTCTTCTTTTTTTTCAGTGTATTTTCTTAAACCCCAAAGTGAAATTAAAACCACAGTTTGACTCGAGACACACACACACACACACACAGTAAGCCTAGATACATTGAACAAACTGTAACATGATAGGCTTGGCTGGTTAGGCAACTTATCAGAATGAAATATGTGATTTCGGAAATTGTGAATAGATACTACTTAATTTAATAATGTAATTGTCATGTTTACAATAAACTAATTTCAAGAAAATTGGTTCAGACGAGTTACAGTCGATTTTGTAGACTACAGAATGTTGCGCATTGTATGCAAATGGAGTGAATATCTACTGCCACGGGGTTGCGTCCTAGGCGTATATGGCGGGATTAAATCACTAATGTGAGCTAACAAATACGGCTAAAAATGACTTACGTGTTGTTACTATCAGAATTCTATCAACTGTTGATAACACTGCCATAATATAATATAGCCTATATAACACTAGCCTACACTGCACAAAACACACCTAATTTGTCAACGACAACCTAACCTATTTGGCAATTGACTGAACGAAGTCATCAAATGATTTTAGTCAGTTTATCTACCTTACCTTACACGTTAAACACGGCCTGAAAGTAGCGTTAATGCTGTTACAAACGTCGAAAACGAATCTGACGACGGGCCTGCTTGCTGTATCAATCAATCAGGAGCAAACTAATCCAGCAGGATGTCCCCCTGATCTAATAACTAAATCTGAATCCGGCTCCGTGGTTTATGGATCTGCGCTTGTTCCGAGTTGGTTGCTTCAGATTCAGTCTAGCAATCTGAATCCGGACCCATCGGACTCATACCGAATGGGATGGCCTCGTATCCGGTTGGGTGGAAGACTAACTCAAAGGACTCAGGTGAAATGGGTCGGACTGGTATCCGGTTGGGTGAAAGACTAACTCAAAGGACTCATATTGAATGGGTTGGACTCATCCTGTTGAGTGGAAGACCAACTCAACGGACTCATACCAAATGGGTCGGACTCATACTGAATGTAAATCGTTAAACTCTTTTGTTACAAAGGCATTATTTTACGAGAGAGGGTATTCTAAAATGAAAGTAGTGTAGAAATTGCATTAATACGTCAGAGACAACTTCTCACGTTCTCAGTACACAAGTGTGTGACTCGTTTAATTTTACAAGCATAAATCCGAATAAACAAGATGGCGTTGAACCGTGACTAAACAAGCAACGTCATAATCAACAATGGATATTTAAAGGGAAACCGATCCCTTAACAGTCAGTCATACAGTATGCATTATACATTCATATGTAGGTATGACAACGGTGTGTAGAACCACACTATAACACAGGTGAATTATGTAAGTCACATTCACTACACACGTCCCCCCAGAATTCACCATGTAAGAAAAAAAATATCATCGGCGAGGTGGTCGTATCAATCGGCCAGAACGGCTTTTAACAGGGGGTCGAGGAGACACTACCGTGGCAGGTGTCCCGCCCTGACACGGGTGTGGGGCATGGAGTGTGGGAGTTTTTGGAGGGCGGGGAGCAGGGGGTGGGTGCAGAGCTGGAGGACGCCCGCGTCGTGGGGGCTGGGCCAATTCAATAGGCCTACCCACGTCCAAATGAGCTGGTTTGAGGCGGTCAATGGAGAGTCTCTCCGGTTTACCGCTCATGTCCACCACAAAATGTTTGTCTCCCGTCTCCAAAACACGGAATGGGCCCTCGTAGGGTGGGCGTAGTGGTCCTCTGTGAGCGTCTTGGCTGGAGGGCCGCTGACCAAGGAACGGTGGAGGCAGGAACAAAATCCCCTGGAACCCGCAGTGGCTGGCCATAGACCAGCTCCGCGGATGAGGATTGTAGGTCTTCCTTCGGTGCAGACCTGATGCCCAGCATCACCCACGGTAGCTTGTCGACCCAGTTGCAGTCTTTGAGGCAGGCACGGAGAGAAGCCTTCATGGACCTGTGAAACCGCTCACAGAGTCCATTAGCCTGCGGGTGATATGCAGTTGTGCGGTGGAGTTTCACTCCAAGGCTCTGGGCAACCGCGTTCCACAGCTCAGACGTGAACTGTGCGCCCCGGTCAGAGGATATGTCTGAAGGGGTGCCGAAACGGGCAACCCAGGTACCAATGAATGCCCGTGTCATCTCAACAGATGCCAATGATGTCAGTGGCCAACGGGTGGTCCTGTCAACCATGGTCAACAGGTAGGTGTAACCATGAGAGGAGGGTAGACCAGACCAGGCCAACCAGATCCACGTTGACATGGTCAAACCGCCTCTCTGGCACCGGGTACAACTCTAACGAGGCTTTAGTGTGACGGTGTACTTTGGCCCGTTGGCAATCAAGGCAAGTGGAGGCCCAGTCTCTGACGTCCTTTTTGAGGCCATGCCAAACAAACTTTGCCGCCACCAGCCTCTGTGATGCTTTCGAACCAGGGTGGGAGAGACCATGGATGGCATCAAAGACGCGTCGTCTCCACCCCGTGGGAACGATTGGCCGAGGACTGCCTGTGGAGACGTCATACAGGAGCGTGGTGTCGGCTTCACCAAAAACCACATCCTCTATTTTCAAACCTGTAGTCGAGGTCCTCCAGGTGTGCACGTCTGGGTCTGTGGACTGGTCTGCTGCCATGCGGCTGTAATCCAGGCCAAGATGGACTGCCCCCGCCACAGCCCGTGACAGGCAGTCCGCCACCTGGTTGTCCTTACCGGCCACGTGCTGTAAATCCGTGGTGAACTCGGAGATGTAGGACAGATGACGTTGCTGGCGGGCGGACCACGGCTCGGCCACCTTTGCCATGGCGAAAACCAGCGGCTTGTGGTCGACAAAGGCGGTGAAGTGTCGTCCTTCCAGCAGGAAACGAAAGTCCCTGATGGCGAGGTAGAGACCCAGCAGCTCTCGGTCGAAGGTGCTGTACTCGTTGGCACGAAGTTGGCGGCTGAAAAAGGCAAGCGGCTGCCAGGCCCCGCCAACCCACTGCTCGTAGACGGCACCGACAGCGTAGTCCGAGGCGTCCGAGGTGATGGCGACTGAGGCTGTGGCTGAAGGATGAGCCAGCATGGTGGCGTGCGCTAGGGCTGCCTTAGTGTCGTCAAAAGCCTTGGACATGTCCTCAGTCCAGTCCACAGCGTGCATGGGCTTACCTTTCAAGGCCTCGTGCAAGGGCTGTATGAGCCGAGCGGCTCGAGGGATGAATCGATGGTAAAAGTTCACCATGCCGAGGAACTCCTGTAGGGCTTTCACTGTGAGTGGGCGCGGAAACTGTGTGACTGCCTCCACCTTTGATGGAAGAGGGACTGCACCGTCTTTGGTGACTGTGTCCCAGGAAATAAATGGTGGAGAGACCAAACTGGCACTTGGCAGGGTTGACAATGAGGCCATGCTGGTTGAGCCGCTCCAAAAGTGTTCGGAGGTGCGACAGGTGCTGAGCTTTGGTTGTGCTCGCTACTAGAATGTCGTCCAGATACACAAAAAGAAAAGGCAGGTCTCGTAAAACAGAGTCCATGAGGCGTTGGAAAGATTGGGCTGAGTTTTTAAGGCCAAACGGCATCCTCAAAAATTCAAAAAGGCCAAACGGCGTAATCACAGCTGTTTTTTGAATGTCCAGTGAGTGCATAGGCACCTGATGATAGCCCCGGACGAGGTCTATCTTTGAAAAAATCACCGTTCCCGCCAGATGCGCTGAAAAATCTTGAATGTTCGGGACTGGGTATCGGTCAGGTGTCGTTGCCTCATTAAGCCGCCGGTAGTCGCCGCATGGGCGCCAGCCGCCACCAGGTTTGGGGACGATGTGAAGGGGTGACGCCCACGGGCTGTCGGATCGGCGGACTATGCCAAGGCGTTCCATGCTGGAAAACTCAGCCTTGGCGACGGCAAGCTTGGTCGGGTCGAGGCGCCGAGCGCGGGCGTAGACGGGTGGACCTGTAGTGACGACATGGTGCTCCACACCATGCTTCACGGCAGACGTGGAGAAAGTGGGCTGAGTGAGTCCTGGAAAAGCAGCCAGTAAACGGTTGAAGTCATCAGAAATGGAGAGCATGCTAGACAGTTGAATGGAGTCAGTCCCGCTAAGCGTGCACGTATATGAACAGAACGTGATGGTGTCGATCAAACGGCGGTTCTTGACATCCACCAACAGTCCATGCGCACACAAAAAATCGGCGCCAAGGAGGGGAACGGCGACCTTTGCCGTAACAAAATCCCAGCCAAACCGATGCCCTCCGAAACTCAATTCAACATACCTCATGCCATACGTGCGGATGGGGGTCCCATTAGCAGCTTCCATAGGGGGGCCATGGCTGTCAGTCACCATGTCCAAACGGGATGCAGGCAGTACGCTCCTCTGTGCACCCGTGTCGCACAGGAAACGTCGTCCGGAGATGCTGTCCCGGATAAAAAGCAGCCTGCCTAGGCGGCCGACACTCATGGCCACTGAGCGCCGGCCCTGGCGTTTCCCAACCCGCCGAAACTGCATGGCGAACGGCATTTAAGGGCCTTTAGTCCAAACTTTTCATGGTAAAAGCACAAGCCTGAAGAAGACTGCTGGGGGCCTGAAGACTGCTGCCGCCCTGAAGACAGCTGCCGACGAGAAGAGGTCGCCGCGACGAGCGTGGGATCCTCCATTGTCACCGGAGTGACGTGCGTGGGAATAAGGGCGGCCATGACACCGTGCCCTTGACTTGCAAGAAAAAATGTATCAGCCTCTTCAGCCATTTTTCTACAGTCAGTGATAGTGGTGTTGGCCAATGCAGCTCTGACTTGGGAAGGCAGCTGACGCAGGAAAAGTTGGGTGAAAAGAAAATGCTGCGGGTGTTCACCCAGGAGATCCAGCATACGGTCCATGAGCTCAGATGGTTTGCTATCACCCAGTCCTTGGAGGGACAAAAGCCTGCTAGCTCTCTCAGCATCAGACAGTTCAAACGTTTTTAATAGGTGGGCTTTGAGCGCTGCATATTTCCCATCAGCTGGAGGATGTTTAAGCAGACTCACCACTCGGGTCGCTGTTGAGTTTCCCAGAGCTGACACAACGTAATAGTACTGTGTTGTATCTGCGGTTATCTCCCGCAAAGCGAACTGCGCTTCAGTCTGGGCAAACCACGCCGACGCTGACGATTCCCAGAATTCGGGGAGTTTGAGAGTAACAGCGTTTGCGGCCATGTTCGAGTCGTGTTTGTGAAAACGTCAAGCAAACAAATATCGTGGTCACCAGTGTAGAAATTGCATTAATACGTCAGAGACAACTTCTCACGTTGAGTACACAAGTGTGTGACTCGTTTAATTTTACAAGCATAAATCCGAATAAACAAGATGGCGTTGAACCTAATTAAACAAGCAACGTCATAATCAACAATGGATATTTAAAGGGACAACGATCCCGTAACAGTCAGTCATACAGTATGCATTATACATTCATATGTAGGTATGACAGCGATGTGTAGAACCACACTATAACACAGGTGAATCAGGTGTTTGCTGACTATGTGAACTTTCAGAATATTTCTGTGTTTGACGAGCTTCAAAGAGAAAACAAATATTTAATTCATACGTTTTTCCTAATTCAGATAGCAGTCACGTTGGCGACATCTCTGATGTTTGCATCCTTTTTAACATTAAAATATGTTCAATGTTCCACCCATTCAATATGAGTCCTTTGAGTTAGTCTTCCACTCAACCGGATACGAGTCCGACCCATTTCAACTGAGTCCTTTGAGTTATGGTGCATTCGAGAAAGCTGGGATGTCGCATTCATCCCACTTGGAGTGTACTAGGTGCGACCTCAAAGTGTTCGAGGCGAACGAAGTTGAACGTAAACAACAAACATGTCCGACTGCGCCAAGCTCTTATTTGCGTTGTCTTTAAATAGACATTTTGACGTGAAACAATGCTGTCTTCTTGCATATGCGAACCAAGCAGAGGAGGCGAAAAGACGGATGAGGTATTGAGACACTGTAGACTGTCTCTTTTATTTATAATCTTGCTAAAACATTGTATTACATGACGATATCTAGCATAACCAAAAAATACAGCTACATGCATTGTTTTTAGCCTAGAAAATTATATTTTACCATTCACGGTGTCCATGGCACACATCTCCACGGGCGCCGCCATTGTTATGTGACGTCAGGTTGCTCCGATTCGTGGAGTCGGGGTAGATCATTTTGCCCCCACCTCACGACTATAATCTTCCACTTCAAGTGCCGTTCGAGTGCACTTTTCCTAGTTGGAGGTCTGAAATCTCCGATCTCCCAGCTTTCTCGAATGCAGCATATGTCTTTCACCCAACCGGATACGAGTCCGACCCATTCCACCTGAGTCCTTTGAGTTAGTCTTTCACTCAACCGGATACGAGTCCGACCCATGAGTCTGCTCAGTCTATGGATCGGATCTGTGTACAGCTCTGTCTACAGGAGGTTCTTATTCAACCACGCAGCTGGCAGCTCCAGGTCCGTATATCAATAGCTATGCTTAATCTTAGTTACTACGCAGATGAAAAACGGATGTGTTAATGTTGTTATAGACCTACAGTTTGATGACATTCGTGCATTGTTTTAATAATGTCGTCCGTAGCAGCCAGAACCGAAAGATTCGGGTGAATTGAGACCACGGACTCGTGACTCATGAGTGAATTTAAGGATCCGGATCTTTGAATCCGATTGACTGAGATTCAATCACCACTACAATGCTGAACTAAGTTTGTATAGCCGCCTCGCCAGACCGAGTCTGAAGGTGAAATCAAATTGGCCGGAAGAAGAGGGGCGGGACTTCCCAGACTAGTTGAATATGTGTGTGCTTGGTACAATGAACTCATGTTGTTCTAGTTGCTGCACTGAAAAAAATCAAACATTGGCTCAAATTAAAAAAATTGAGGTAATCGATCACACCTAATATTGTAGTGTTATACAATATAAATAATCAATTTGATTTGACCTGAAATATTTCATTTCATGTAAACCCATTTCTGAAGGTTGAACCAAAGCAATTATTTCAGATTTTCCTAAATTAAAATAAATACATTGGTTTTATTACTTAATGTAAATAATCTACTTGGTTAAACCTGAATATTTTAAATTAATTTAAACAACGTTTGAATATGGGAGCAAACTATTTTTTTAAGTTATCTCAAATAAAAATGTAAAGTCATCATAATTTGTTTATAGACCTGAATTAAAAAAAAAAAAATCAATACCTTTTGATTTACACTCAGAAGCCATTCCTTTTCAGCACATGTTGTTGAACTTTTTTTTTCAACATAGACCCGTAACGGTCCTTCAACATTTTATGTTTTACAAACAGCAACTGTTTTTTTTCACAAAATGTATTACCATAGTCCTAACAGTCCTTCTGAATGGTATTTTCCCTCAAATACAACAGCAACCAGTAAAAGTCTGCATCTTCAGGTAAAATGATTTTTTTTAACCACAACATTTTTTCTCCATATTGTAGTAACATAGAACAGTGCTTCTCAACCATAAGTTATTTTTCTCTCAATTAGAAACGGTAATCAAGACATGCATTTTCAAGTGAACAAACAGCATTTGGGCACATTTCTTCCTCACTGAACAGTGAACATTTGAAAATGGAATGTAATACAGTCAGAGAGGAATTATTAAATAGCAAAAAAAAAAGAGGGAATGTCCTCAGTTCCATAACCTGTGAGGTAGCTCCTGACCCTCTCTTGGTCTGAACAAATCAGTGCTCTCCAGTTTTTCAGCACAATGCCCACTTGTGCCTGTGAATACTTAGGCAGATTCTTTTGTCAATAGGCCTACTGCTGCAGAAATGCAGTTATGCAAGTGTAAGTTTGAACATCAATCCCAGATAAAAGGGTACAGTCTTGGTTATAGAAATACCATTAAATCAGGCCAGACAGTGGAACTCAACTGTGCTTACTCTTGGCTGTAAAGCTGGGTACTCAGCCCATGAATTTTTGGGGACATCTTTTTTCCACCAAGCTCCATCAGGACTTTTTGCACAAACTCAAGGGTGTACTGCAGATTTTTTGGATATTTTATGTTGAGAGCATAGGTGAGCCCAAAGAACATAGCAACAGCCGTTGCTATTGGGCACCTCTCTGAGGACCTAAGCTCCGTCAATGACGATTTTAATGTCCTCGTTTCCACTGACGATTGCCATGGCTGCTTCATTTTCCTGCATATCCTGCACACACAAAAAAACAACAAATGAGGACAATAAGAAAGAGCATTTCCTGAAGCCAATGCATTTCAATGCTGAACAACATTGTTGAAGCAATGCTGAATCCACTGAAGACTGCTGAAGATGAATTTAAGTGTAATAGTTGAGTAGTTTGAATAATTGTTTTAGTGGATTTAGATAAAACAGATCAAACTAAAACAGTGGATTTAGATTCTTCAATCATATTTGCTGGAACTGTCACTATATTTTGATTAATTAAATGGGTAATTTAGGACAAAATCTGACTCCTCTGGTTCCACTTACATCCAATCACAGTTCTTCACCTTCACCCTCTTCCTTCAATCAGTCTTAAGATGACATATGTAGTGATGTTTTCTCTCTCTACCCTCATCCAGCACACAAAATTACTCGACCCACCTCCACCCCTTCACCCCCTCAATCAAGATATAGACCATCTCCATCTTAAACCAGAGGTTTTCATGTCAGGAGGCATCATCCCTACCACCTACCTGTCTAGGCCCGGGGAATATTTTCTCAGAAAGAAGCTTCACATCCTTTGTTTTCTAAGCTGATCTACTCCCCAGGGTCTAAGCACCTAAGTTGATTTGTGCACAATAAATGTCTATCTGCCTCACAACCTGTCTTATTTAAATCTTAATAGCCTGTCCTGATTGAAATAAAGTGTTTTGCTTCTCAAAACTATGTGTTCAAAAGAGTAATACATTTTCATCACAAAACTCCAGGAAAAAGTCGTATCACTGTGTGCTGCAGCTCGTACAGTTAACATAAACATGACACAAGTGTTGAAGACATCCCTTTTAGCACAGAGCCAAAGGGATAGGCTACTTCGTTAGCTGGAGTTTGAATGGGCAGAGAGAGGGGAGCTCTGAGCCCACTGAGCTCTGGCTCCACTGAACTCTTTTTACACAAAGTGCAGCAAAACACCAGGCTGAGAGAGACAACTAGCAGAGACCCCTCTGACAGCTGCAGGTGGGCTACAGGTGACTGTGCTGCATTACTGATCATCAGGTCACCCTGTCATCACAGCTACAGCTGTGGGTCCAACTTCAGCTCGGACCACTTCTGTCCCTCCTCTCTCTCTGCCAATTCAAACTCCAGCTGACGAAGTTCAGCATCTGTATATTCAGGGTCATGAAGGTAGCCTATAGGCCTACATTTGGCTCTGTGCTAAAAGGGATGTCTTAATCACTTGTGTCATAGACATGTTTACATTAACTATCAGAGCAGTAACCACCGTGAAACAGGTGATGGAAAACTGTTCTCAACAGACTGCAGCACGAAAATAGCACCACGTGATTGTGAGGTCTGACTTTTTCATGGACAACAGTTTGGTGACGTAAGCAAAAAGCTTTATTTTTGTGATTTTATCAACACCAAAACCAGGTTGCCAGGACGTCAGGTTGCTCCAACTTGTGGAGTCGGGGTAGATCATTTTGCCCCCACCTCACGACTAGAATCTTCCACTTCAAGTGCCGTTCGAGTGCACTTTTCCTAGTTGGAGGTCTGAAATCTCCGATCTCCCAGCTTTCTCGAATGCAGCATATATCTTTCACCCAACCGGATACGAGTCCGACCCATTTCACCTGAGTCTTTTGAGTTAGATTCAATCACCACTACAATGCTGAACTAAGTTGTGTGTGCTTGGTACAATGAACTCATGTTGTTCTAGTTGCTGTATTCAAGTCCAATTACCATATTTTGCTGCCCTCCCTCCAAAAGTGACATTTCTCCCTACTTAGAAATTATCTGAATGTATGCTGCGTCGTAGTTGGCCTTTATACGTCAACATTGCGCATAATTTGCGCAACCTTTTGCGCTCTGAATTACGTCACAGAAACTTGTGCGAGAAATGGCGGGAGTTTTATTTCGAGGCGGAAGTTATTTGTGTTACCAAGTACGTCGGCTGCGCCCGTCTATACGGAGTGTGTAGGACAGCGCGACGTAAACGATTAATGTCAACCGTTTGTTTGCGGCATGTTTAGAGATTCAGAATACTTCCAACAACTGAATATATTGTTTGTGGGATGTGTTACCGAAGCAGTAACATATGAACAAAGAGACGCTGACTATTACTTCTTTGTTAGGTTTTAAGGGAGCCACAGTCGGCAAGCAAGACGGTTTAATTTTCCTACTAGTAACTTCATCAATGAGGAACAAATATGTGTTAACACTGTAAGGGGTAATTTATAAAGCGATCTCATTAAGTCGTCATCTAATATTAATTACCCGTGTGGAACGTATTTGCACTATGTCGGATTGTCAAAGTGACAACAGCGATGAAAACGAAGATGTAATCACCCCTGCGGAGCTCATCGTGAAATTAGAAGAGGTAACGTAATCACTTAACTTAGCCTATTTTGTTTGTAAATATCGTATAAGTTGTCGTGGAGATTCCAAGGCGAGTTAGTGTGTACATATACTGAAGAAAGAAGAAATAAGAAAAGTGGATATTTGTAATTAACTCTTCCTAGCTGAAAAAAACATATCCGCCAATGTATTTCACGAAGAGAAAATATGCATGAATGTCGGTTGTCATGAAGGTATTAAACACAGTTTATACGTTAAAGATCGAGGACTGTTCCTTTTGACGTTATCCAGTGTGTTTAGAATGACATTCATTGCTAGTGATGTGCATCAGTGCATGCCATGATGAGATGTCCTTCAGGTCTTTGCCAGAGTCTTCCTGAAGTGACATGTCCTATAGGAATTTGGAATATGATTTTGGCAAAAGGTTATTGATATGATCAAATGGCTTCCGTGTTCCTGAAGCAGTTATTGATTTGCTTTAACTATATGCCTCGGTCCTTGCTACTATGTTTGTTTCCCATTTACAGACCCTGCTGGGAAAAAAAACTGCTGCTAGATGGTGGATTGACCTACAAAACCCTTAGAAATCATGCAAAAAAAAATACCTTAAGGTTGTGTACTAGTTGGTCAACCACTGTGTGCAAACCCCTGAGGGTTTTTATTTTTGTTTCTTTTTTGAGTGCACACACTTAACGGACAGCTACAGGACCCAGAGGCAATTCACTGAATTTGACAAAAAAAAAAGTGTTTTGAATTAGAATTGTGACCTATTCCTTTTAAAATGTATTTGGTTTGCTGTTGAGCTCAAATATCAACAACCTTTCCCCAGAACTCTGGACTGTAACTCTTAATTTCTGGAGTTTTATGTGAGCGATGGTGATGTATGTTCACGAGCGATTGGTTCTTTCTCCTCATAGGCATGGCTCAATGAGAAGTTTTCCCCTGAACTGCTGGAGCACAAGAGTGAAATTGTAGAGTGTGTGATGGAGCAAATTGGGCACATGGTGAGGTCAAATGGTCTAAGACATTTTATACAATCCTGTTTAGTTCATAACAGTTCTTATCCTCTTGTGATATGTGAATGAGTGACTGTGGATGTTAAGGGGTATAACCTTAGCACTAAGGAATGAAGGTGCATCTCTGTCTGCTCATATTGGATGTATAGATAGTCATCTATATCTAATCTCATTGATCTGCCAATTTATCAGTGGGTGGTATAGCTGTAAACTTAATCCAAACTGTTTTTTAGAGAGATAACAACATTTGCATTTCAAATTAAGTAAAATACTATTAAAAGTAATTCAATGTTAGTAGGGAGACGGATAGAGTAGAAGGAAGGCAAAAAGGAAGAGGAGGGAGATAGAGCGCAATACGTACAGACTGATCAATTGAAAGAGGGGTTATTCCAATGTATTAAAGAAAGATGTAGACAGTAAAGTGTATTTAATGAAGAAAAAAGAGTGAAAGAGTGAGACAAAAATGTAAAGATAGGATAGAAAGAGAAAAAACAAAGAACATGATTGAGACGTTGGAAATTAAGATAGAAATTTGAATTCACACACATAAACCAATGCCACTACCATCACTACAACACATACACTGGTCATTTATTATTTTAAAAGAACAACTACTACAGCCTTTTCTTCCCTGTGTTTTCGACGAAGCCAGTAGCCTGCATTTTATATCCAACCTTGCTCTACCAAGTAATATCTTGCACAGAATCTATAAGCCTACCATTATTATCATAATATGCATGTAAGTCATTCATAAAACCTATGCCTTGAGACCTCTTGTGAGAGACGATGGCTTGAAGTTCAAAGCTCAAAGTGTTTTCTGACCATGGTGATATAAAGTAGAACTTCTTGTAGAATTAAAACAGTACGGTAACAGTTATAATGCGAGTTAACTCCTTCCTTTAACAGTGCATCAGCTGACAAGAGAAAACATTATTTCCCTCACACATGTGCACACATGTATTTAACACGTACCGTAATATAACAAGTTCCAGATCAGCTTCAGCTGGCCTACACAAAGCTTGCTGGCCGGGTGTAACTATGTTGGTCTTTTTAGCCCTAGCTTGCCTCCGATCAAAACCAGTTGTCAGCAATACAGTACTGTATACAATATGCATGCACGAACATCCCAAACGAGAAAGTCTCCCACCAGTTTGACAAGCCTCACTGTTTTGTCAGTGAAACCCATCATGTCATCGAAAGAAAAATACTCACACTATTGGATTAAACAAGCTGCTTAGCAAACAGGCTTGCCTCTTGAGTCATTATCACCACATGATGGTTTTAAGGGTAAAACATAATTCAAACAATAATATTAAATTGTAAATAGAGAGACGATGGCTATGCTCCAGCTATATGCTGCAACATTATCGTTCATATATAAATCTTTCTGGTGTTAATGGTTACAATGCCTTCTCTACAGATCCACAAAAAACTTGAGTGTGCCCAACACCCCAGCAACCAGCGTAGCAACCACTTAAATTACCATGGCAATGACCATGAGCAACATCTTAGCAACCACTACTATAAAATACATAATTTAAAAATGTAGGTTTTGGGAGTTTAAATGGTTCATAGCTATGGAATATGTTTATGGGCTCAGTTATGACAATTCAATTAAATGGCTGTTTTAATTTAATTAAAAACTGAACTGGAACTTGCCCACTTCAAATTGTTTGTGTACTACAGGAAGAAAATCTGCAGCGAGCGAGGAAGGGTGATATCAAAGCCAACATTCATCGTATGGAGATTGACCGCATCCGCTTTGTCCTTAACAGCTACCTGCGCTCTCGCTTACAGAAGGTACAGAATGTTTTTATTGAAACTGAAATGATGTGGCTTTTGCCATGCATAAGGTGGGGATTTACTGTTTATGAATTTGCTATTTCAGAGGTGTTAGGAAATGGCTTGGGGTGCCACGTTGTGTACTGTAGCTTTGTATGGAAAAGGAATATTGGAGTAGCCAATGACCATTTTGGTAGAGGAGTTCAAGTGTGCTCAGACCAGCCCGGAGAGAACTTTGTCAAAGTCTAAGGATCCTGTAGTTAAGAACACTGCTCCAACAGTAAAAATAGGAGGAAGTTGGCTCCCCGAGAAGTGGTTCAACATGCACAAGGTGCAATACAACATAGGGTTATCATTGGAAGAGCAGGGTTTGAGCTAGTTTACAGTGGGAAAGCATGAGGTGAGGCTACATTCCTCGAGTGGAGGCAGATGTAAAACTAGCACAACCCAGGGTTGAAGACCTAAAGACATAATCAGATTTTGAGATTATTTGCATGTCTGTTTGAGAATAAACGAGTTGAGGTTACCTCTTTGCCAGTTAATGACAGTAATAGTAGGATTTATTTTGTACGAGAGGGGCAGAAAGGTGGACATCAGGCATGTACAAACAGCACTGGAGAATGGGGCAAAGCATGGGATTAGAGATTGCTAGCTGATGTTGGTAGGGAACTTCAACTTCCACGATGCATTGTTACATCTATGAGAAAAATGTAAGGGTTTTATTGTTTATTTTTACAAACCAATACAAAACTTTGCACGGATATTTGTCAGCATCATTAATTATGCTCGTCACTGTGTTTTCTTAGACAGTGACAAAATAGCAAAGTAGTTTGTACTGTGAAATGAGTGCTGTGTGTACTAACGACAATAATGACGACATGCAAGGTACTACACGTCACTATTTCATACCTAGTGCTCTTTTGCCATGATGCTTCTCTGTCACTTTGAAAGTATGGGCTAAGTGACCAAAAGTAGATTTCATATGTATTGTCCAATTGTACAGATATTTGAAACCTATTTGACCTGTAGGAGACAACAGTATACTGTATATGAATTCAACATTCTGCCACAAATAGTCACATCATTGTAGTATCAGTTAGATTCAAAGATTCAAAAGATTCAAAAAGCTTTATTGTCTAGTATGTTGCCATACTAGAAAATTGTCTTTTGACTGAAGGCTTGGAGGTGTGTGTGCGTGTGTGTGTGTTATTTGTGTGAGTTCTTCGAGGAATGAGTGTTCTGTGTGTGTATAGCTATGGGGATGAATGATTTTTTTGTAGATAGCTTTCCTGGCCAAAGGCATTCTGAATCTTCTGCCAGAAGGAAGTAGATCAAAACAAGGATGGAGTGGGTGGGAGGGATCTAAGAGGATGGAGTTGGTCTTCCTTCACACTGCCTGGATATACAGATCCTCCAGCGCTTTCTGGTGTATTCCTATTAGCTTGCTTGCTTGCTTAGTTAATCTATTAAGTCTGCTTTTGCTTGGGTTTGTGAGGAAGCCGTACCAGGATGTAATGTTGCAAGTGATGATGGATTCCACCAGAGATTGGTAGGCAGTTGACAAAATGTCTTTACTGACATTGAAGGTGTCTAGTTTCCTCAGGAGATACATTCGTTGTTGTCCCTTCTTGTAAACCCCATCTGCATGCTGGCTAAAGGACAGACGTTGGTCGATCTCTGTGCCAAGGTATTTGAACTTCACCACCTGTTCAACTACTTGTCCTCAGGGTCAAAGGTGAGTTAAGTGGATGTGGGGTGTTAGATGCCCTCCTCCTATGGCAACACAGTTCTTTGGTTTTGCTGATGTTCAACTGCAGTGAGCTTTCTTTGAACCACAGGGCCATTTCAGTGATATATTGGGTGTACTTGGACAGGGTGCTTTGATCTGTCAGTTTGGCCACCAAGGCCAGATCATCTGCATATTTAAATAGCTTGAATCCACTGATGTTGCATGTGATCTCATTGGTGTATATTGAGAACAAGATGGGAGACAAGACACAACCCTGTGGGACTCCAGTGTTAAGGATGATGTTGGACGATGTTACACCCTGGACCTTTACATGCTGGGGTCTGTCCTTTAAAAACTCCTTGATCCAAAGTGTCAGTGCTGGGTTGACCTGAAGCTGCTGAAGGCGATGCAGGACTGTGTTGATGTTAACTGTATTAAATGCTGACGAGAAGTCCATGAATAAGATCCTGACCAAGGAGTTCTGGGAGTCCAGGTGCTTTGTGATGGTATCCAGTAGATGTAATGTAGCGTCCTCCACACCTCGTTTTGGCTTGTAGGCAAACTGCAGTGGATCCAGATTCTCACCGATGGTGGTGGTGAGCTCTCCTGCAACAACTCTCTCCATGCATTTGCACAGGATAGAGGTGAGTGCCACTGGTCTGAAGTCGTTCAGAGCTTTAGCCCGGGGCTTTTTGGGAACAGGGATGATGGTGGTCTCCTTCCACGCCCTGGGAACAAAACTGGCATCTAGGAAGAGCTGAAACATTTTCGTCATTACACCGCCCAGCTGACTTGCACACTCCTTCAGTATTCTGCCCTTCAGCCCATCTGGTCCAGGAGCTTTGGAGGAATGGAGATGGGAAAAGATGGATATAACCCGCTTCTCTTCTATGCAGATTCTGGGGGGTGTAGGAGAGTGACCATTTCCTCCATAGAGTCAGTGTTGTTGAATCTGGCATAGAAGGTGTTGAGTTCTTCAGCAAAGGCAGCAGGGTCCGGGCATTGTACTGCAGCAGTGTTCTTATTCCTGCCCATCATGGTGTTTAGGCTCCTCCATGCATGCCTTATATCTCCACTGATGAAGAGCATTGAATAACTACTGTTTGTAATATAATACATAGAATAATAAATAAAAATAATAAAATACACAATGGCTTAATGGCAATGCCCTAAAGAACAGGTGGTGTTGCTTGTGGTTTGACAATATCCAGAAGATTATTTTCATTTAGAATGCATGTCAGCCAAAAATTGTCTGGCAGAACAGTATTGTAGAATTATGTGGCAGTAAAATTAACATGGTGTTCTCACAGTCTGGTCTCGTCATCGGGTATTTTATTGGCAGACGAAATTAAGTAATCTTTATTTACCTTCTACTTGCAGATAGAGAAATTCTTCCCTCACATTCTTGAGAAAGAAAAGTCCCGTGAAGAAGGAGATCCGTCATTCTTGACAGCTGAAGAATCAGTATTTGCCAGAGAGTGAGTTGTGAAATATTAATGGCCAGAGTCCGTTGTCTGTAAATATTTTGTACAAATATAATTTTGTCTTGGCGCAGGTACCTGGCTAACACAGAGAGCTATATGAATAAAGTGGCTCTAAAACACATGCCCCCAAACCTGCAACATATGGACATGCTTAAAGCAGGTGAGCACGCAGGAAAAACAGCTTGAAGTGAAGTAATTCTTTATCCGTTGTTAATGTTCTTTATGTCCTTCAATTCGCAACAGGTTAGTATGTTCCTTAATTCAACATCCAACATACAGTATTTATTTCCTTCATGCCAAAACTACATATTATTAAAAAATATATATATATACAGTACTGTGCAAAAGTTTTAGGCAGGTGTGAAAAAATGCTATGAACTAAGAATGCTTTGAAAAATGTAAACAATAAATGTTTATTTTTTATCCATTTACATGATAAGACTGAGCACAGCAACAAGACACAACGTAGTTATACTGCATCAGCAGGGTCTCTCCCAGACAAATATTTCAAAGCAGACAGGGGTTTCAAAATGTGCAGTTCAAGCTCTTTTGAAGAAGACGTTGAGGATCGTAGACGCAGTGGTCAGCCAAGGAAACTTAATGCAGCTGATGAAAAACCCATCAAGCTTATTTACCTTCGAAATCGGAAGATTTCAAGCAGTGGCATCAGCTCAGAACTGGCAGAAACCAGTGGTACCCAGGTACAGACATTTACTGTCCGGGGAAGTCTGGCCAGAAGTGGTCTTCATGGAAGAGTTGCAGCCAAAAAGCTCTACCCCGACAAGGAAACAAGGCCAAGTGACTGAACTAAGCACGAAAACATAGAAACTGGGGTGCAGAAACATGGCAGAAGGTGCTCTGGACTGATGAGTCAAAATTAGAAATATTTGGCTGTAGAAGAAGACAGTTTGTTCGCCAAAGGGCTGGAGAGAGGTACAATAATGAGAGTCTGCAGGCAACAGTGAAGCATGGTAGAGGTTCCTTTCCAGTTTGGGGCTGCATTTCTGCAAGTGGAGTTGGAAATTTGGTCAGGATGAATGGAGTCTTCAATGCTGAGAAATACAGGCAGATACTAATCCATCATGCAATACCATCAGGGAGGCGTATGATTGGCACCAAATGTATTCTGCAGCAGGAACATAACCCCAAACATACAGCCAATGTCATTAACAACTATCTTCAGCTTAAAGAAGAACAGAAAGTCCTGCAAGTGATGGTATGACCCCCACAGAGCCCTGATCTCTACATCATCGAGTCTGTCTGGGTTTACATGAAGAGACAGAAGAATTTTAGGAAGCCTACATCCACAGAAGATCTGTGGTTAGTTCTCCAAGATGTTTGGAACAATTTACCAGCCGAGTTCCTTCAAAAACTGTGCGCAAGTGTATCTGGAAAATTGATGCTATTTTGAAGGCAAAGGGTGGTCACACCAAATTTTGATTTAATTTAGAATTTTCTTCTGTTCCTTCACTGCATTTTGTTAATTTATGAAGAATTGATGAAAATAAACTGTTAACACTTCCATTTTTGAAAGCATTCTTAGTTTACAGCATTTTTTCACACCTGCCTAAAACTTTTGCACAGTACTGTATATATTGCAAACATACGTCATAACGGTTATTTCTTCGTATTGTGTTGCTGTCTATGGTTCATTTTGAAATGTGTCCTTCTTACATGTATTAATAGTAATAAAGTTTAATACATTATTCATTTTCAACATTTAAAATTATCTGGTGCTTCATCTTACTGGTTCGTTTGACCGATATTTCAAAGATTTAATTCCACCTTGAACATATGAACATTGGGTTTGGACAACACTGTTACTCTTCCAACTTGAGCATATGGGCATTGTGTTTGGACCACTCTAATACACCTTGAACATATGGGCATTATGTTAGACAGCATTGATACTCCTCTCCACCTTGAACATTGGGTTAGACAGCACTGATACTCCTCTGCCTCACCAGCAGTTTGTCACCAATATTTCTTATTTCTTCACAGTCCCCAAGCCCTGTCTGGACACTTTTGTATTTCTCAATGTGAAGGAGAGACAGGAGAATATTCTAGTCGAACATGAAACCGATGATCAAAGGTAGGCAACTGGTTTGAAGATACTGCATGGTTTTCCAGGAATTCTATGCTTTTTACCATTTCCACTGTATGGAAGAATGGACCTTTTTATGTCAATCATACTGTTTGCAGAGGAATGTCTATTATTGACTCCTTCACATCATTCCCTGATTTCTTTGTGTGACCTCACAGACCCATGTTCTGTCTTTGTGTGAACCTGCATACCCATGTCATGTCATCTCTTGCAGAGAATATGTCGTGGACCTGGAGAGGGGATCTCAACATTTGATGTGCTATCGCACAATAGCGCCCCTAGTGGCCAGTGGAGCAGTGAAACTTATGTGATCGATGTTTGTGATTGATGTTGGTGTGACTCATTTTATCATAGTTCTGATAAGAATTGTGAACGTTTCTTCACAAAATAGACATTGTCCTCCTCTGTCTCACTTGCTCAACCAATATGTCTTTTTTTTTTCAGCAGCATAATAAAATGAAATGGCAGTATTTCAACACTAACCATTTATGTGTGTTGTGCTTAAGAGTTTAAAAATGCAAACTGTACATTGATTAAGAGTCTTCACTTCCCTGAGGGGAATATTGAGGTTTTTGTAAGGGTAGGTTTAGATTTGATTTAAATACATTTTTTTCCCCTAAATTCCTTTTACTGTCATGGTGTTATTGCTGAGGACTTCTAGAATGTAATCAAACATGCCACTTTTGCTTCAGTGTTTTTAGTTGGGGGAAATAAACCAAAACATTAAGGCATGTCAGACTACCTAAAAGAGTCCAAGACTACCAAGTGTTACGTTTTTTTACTGCAGGCATTTCTCCTCGAATAGAGCAGGATCAAAACTGCTATTTACAGGCTTTGGAGATTCTTCTGTGCTTCGGCTCTTATTCTGAACTTGAAACAAAAAAGGATGAAACATGACGGTAAGTCTGTACATCATAACATATTTTATTTTTACAGTCTCCTAGCCTGTAAAATGATATCGTCATAACATAAGTAAGTTCATTGGTTTGTTTGCTGGTTTAATTCTGAAATGTGAGATTGTGGCATAGCAAAGCCCCATTTGTACTTTGGTGTGTAGCAGGCCAGCTTGTAGGGCATGAATTCTGATCACTGCATGTTTGTACCACACCTAAAGAAACCTATTTTATTTTAGTCAGTTACCCTTGTATAAACCTTCCAATACAATTCCATCTGTTGACCATACATTAGAAATAGACTGTAAATGAGAGATGCATTAGGATGCAGACAACCTCTGGAGAACATAATATCTGAATGTGCCTCGCAAAACTGATGTGAATAGGCATCAGCTACAGGAAACCCCTTTTATTATGTTGAGGTTCCACCAACAACCCAGTGAGTTGGTTTCGCATCCCCTCAACCTGTTGTGAGTTAGTATTTTTGGCTTTGTGGTGAACTATTTAATTTATTACATGTATACTTTGGCCAAAGCAACATTAATAGTCATCTATTGTTCCCTCAAAAAGTTTGCAACATTGTCAGCTATGGTAAATGTAGCCTTCATGGTTAAAAAAAGTTTGTTTTTAAGTCTTTAACTCCATTGACTTCATTTCCTAGGACGTTTAGTTTATATTTTGGATTGTGTTTAAATCTTTGGCGCTGGGATTTGTAGTTTACTGAAGCTGATACTTTGTGTTACAAACAAAACAAATGTAAGGTCTACAAACAGGCTACAGACAATTATTTGGTAGACAAAGTTACTCAGATTGTGTGTAAGTAAGTAGTTCAATGTTGCATTTACATTTTGTCATGCAACAAGAAATACGCAAAATCTGATAAATCTAAATATCTATGTTAATATTTAAATAAAACACAATGATTGCAAAGGTCAACAAAATATACATGGACATCTAATTTAGCAAATTTTCTGTATGAATACCCATGAATTATTTAAGGCATTGCTTTCTTCACATGAATTTCATGAACCTGCATTCTACTCAAGCTTTTCTATGCCACAAAAAGCAAGTACAGCAAGAAAGAAGATGATGGATTATGAACTGTATAACTCACTCGAAGGTCACTGTGCGGTCCTCAAGTAGTTATCACCATTCATTAGGGACAATAGGTTTGGCATTTCCTAAGGGGACCAAGATCAAACAACTGGTTATGATTACATAATATGAAGGGGGGCATTTGACCGTTGAGACAGCAGGTATTTCTTACCCTCTTGATTATAAATAATGTGGCTTTTCACAAATACAATATTATTTCACTTTTAAAATAGCATGCAACAACTTATCTGAACATTTGTTAATAAATACCTAGAATCAATTTTGCACATACTACACAAAGGTCAAGTGTGTGAAGGTGGCTGGTTGACGAATACTTAGGATGGGCATGCCTTCACAGCGATCAGGATGAAAGAAAAAGGGGACTGGGCTAAAAGGTGGCTCAAATACAGCAATGGTAAAAAATAAATAATTCCTTTTGAAATTGTTTGTAGTTTCAATGGCAAAAAAAGTAATTTAATACTTAATCACTATCAATGTATTTTAATTACCAGGCAGCAAGCCACTGCAAAATGTAGTTAAACTGTAAGTTTAATGTAGTTCTTTACTCCCCAACACTGAGGCCAACTTACAAGTAATACACAAATGTTGTAGATGTTGGCCTAGCTCATTTTGGTGTATCTACCTGAAAATAATGTAAGCTGAATATAAATATGAAACAAAACAAATATTGCAGCATTAAGTTTCAGATTTTTTTTTAACCAGATGAAAATGCAATGTTTCCGTCCTTAAATAAAAATTACAAATACAGAAACAGACAGCCCTCATGTTGTAGACTGTAGCACTTAACTTAAAGACTCGAGTCTTTGAAATGAATCACCTGAGTCAGTATCACCAAGAGCATAGAAATCCTACTTGTGAAACACTAGGACAGTCCACTACTTCGTAAACCCGGCTCTGTTTAGTGAGTGAAGGAAGAACTCGAGTCAGTGAAAAGAGTGGAGCTCGTTATCACTACGGGGGGGTGTGGTTGAAGGAAACGAGCTGTTGCTATGACGACTCCAAACTTTCAGTTGGTGTCATTCTGCTAATACAGGAGGGTCGTTTGCCTTTATGGAGATAGCATGTTGTCGTTGTAACGTACACGTTCATTTTAGTTTTGGGAATGTCTCTCGACGACCCACGAGTGGAATGGATACGACAAAGAGTATGCTCCGCATTTCATATGATGGAGACAAGTTGTTTCGAGGACCTGCTCAGCCGTGGAGACGGAGAAGACGGGCAGAAAATAGTACATTTTCTGAATGAGGTTACTGAAGACGAGATACCATCGACCCTTCTGTTTTCCCAACAGATACGAGAGGAGGAAGTCGAAGTCCCAATAACTATTGGTAAACTGTTTTTTTTATTTTTTTTCCCCAACTTACTTACACCCCAGACACATACAATGGTAACGTCAGTTGGCTGAGGTCAGCTAGCGAACAATAAGACATTATAGCTATAACTAACTTTATTCAATTACTCTTCAGCCAGAGGACCCTTCCAACGTTTAATTTTCATTTTGACACTTAACTCTTGGTAGTCCTAGGCCTGTTAGGCTCTTTTAGGTTGACTGACATGCCGTGACATGTTTGTATATTCCACCTAGCTACACGTATCGCCTTTTGCCATTATAATATATAATAACTTCCTGAGAACCAACCCATAGACTTGTGCCCTCTGTATTTGACATTTGTTTTTAATGCACCCTCGTGCTCTTTTGATCTATTCTGTTCATATTTCTTGTTTCAAAGGAGGCTAGAGCGTT
Organism: Sprattus sprattus; assembly: GCF_963457725.1. Taxonomy (NCBI): domain Eukaryota; kingdom Metazoa; phylum Chordata; class Actinopteri; order Clupeiformes; family Clupeidae; genus Sprattus; species Sprattus sprattus. The sequence goes on from NC_137914.1 coordinate 27,644,479, forward strand.
TTTTGGTCGGATATGATCGCACACGTACACACACTGTAGCCATAACAACGAGTTTGGCGTTTAAGAAACCGTTTATTTTGATATGTGATTCATGACTTAACTGTCAAACGTTAGGACTTCTATGCTTTTAGAATGACATAATTCCCAGAATTACCTTAACATTATTGTGATGGTAAAAGTGGCTGGCGAAAGTGGACACAAAAAACAGCATGGGTCAGCGTTCATTCAAATCCATTTTTCTGGCATTGTTTAAATGCCTAATTACTCTGCTCTGTTCCTCAAAATGACATAAATCATTTTTTTTTTATGAAAACAACTTATTTTACTCATTTAATATTGGCATATCTTTGAATATGAAAATGAGCCCCGCCCCTATATTAAAGCAGCACAACGGATCAATAGCTATTCGCGAACGGCATGCTAGCAGCTAAAACTAACGAAATCTCTTGAAATGTGCTGACTTTGACATTATGACAAACTAGTTACTCAACGACTGTCCTTACCAGTGTTGGGCAAGTTACTGAAAATTAGTACTTAGTTACAGTTACTAGTTACTTCTTTTAAAGGTAATTGTATTACTTCCCAGTTACTGTACATCAAAAGTAATTAGTTACTAGGGAAAGTAACTTTTAAGTTACTTTTATATCTGCGTTTAATATAATGAATATGAACAGTACTGACCAAATTAAAAGTTACTTTTAATTAAAAGTTACTTTTATATCTGCGTTTAATATAATGAATATGCACAGTACTGAACAAATTAGTACTTAGTTACAGTAACTAGTTACTTCTTTTAAAGGTAATTGTATTACTTCCCAGTTACTGTATATCAAAAGTAATTAGTTACTAGGGAAAGTAACTTTTAAGTTACTTTTATATCTGCGTTTAATATAATGAATATGAACAGTACTGAACAGTCAAACCCAATAAACATATATATTTTTTACCTAATTATTTTAAACAATAGGGCAACATGCCTTCAAATCAAGCAGTAGTACAAAAGTCCCTTTTAACACTTAACTTAACACAAAATAACTGTCTCAGTCATTTAACAGTTTTTTTTTTTTACTACATAAGGCCCAATGTAGCAGAGTACAATACATTACCCTAGCAGACATAGTGCCACTTACAGCAAGAGTCAAGACAGTGTTGAACAGGAAGTGGTTCAGTGTGCCAACCATGATACTTGAAAGCAATCCTTTTGAATGAGATGTTATGACCTTAATGGTAGACTTCAATTCATTGAGAAAATACTGTAAGCTAGATTGATTTAACATTGTGTCTAATTTTATTTTGTGCATCATTCTAGAGCAAGAGCCAGAATGGGAAACTGAAGGATCAAGGTTTTCTGAGGTTCAGAAGGAGGAAGCTCCAGACCATGTTGATGGTTTCCAGAGTCAGCCACTTGAGTCTGATGCTGATGCTGATGCGGATGCTGAAGATGGACCCTCTGTCCCTGTAAGAGAGCCATTATCATTTACAAATTCCTTACTATCTTGACTTAATCATTAGTTTCACAATCTACAGTATATGGTACCAAGTGAATGGCCAATGTCTTTTTTTGTGAAGAGGGGAATTAAGGCAAATTTATACTCCAGACTCAAGTGTTGCTTGACAAAAATGTACGTGTAAGAGACAAAATGTGTGTCTGCTAGGCATATTGATAGGATGCAGATGTTTTAAGTTTTAATCGGTGACTGTGTTTAGATTAGAAGAGACTCAATGGATGCTTTGTATTGTTGACGTTGATATGGACATTTTGCTAATCAATGTTTTTAGCGTCGAGGTAGCTAGCAGTGCCACCTGTAGTTAATATCTGATGAAACATTGACTTAATTAACTGTCCGATAGATTTCACTTCTATGTTAATGATAGGATCACAAAATGTAAAGATTGTTCTGCCTGTCTTCGGTGGTCAATACGACTTGAACTAGTTGAATGAATGTTTGTTTGCCAGTTAGCTGAGTTACTATAGAAATAGAAATACACGTTATGCTCTGAGACAGTTTATCATCAGCGACAGATCTTATTTAATTCAATACAGTAAATATTAAGTAATGATCTGGAGGGATTGGACACGAAGATAGCACAGGGTGTCAAATTCAGTGACATTCCAAAATGTGTCTGTGTTTCATTAATTCATCAGAGGTTTGAAATCCAAGTTGTGTACCACATTGAGCTTCACGTGTCAGTGAACCAAGTCTCTGAGAAGTGCTTGAAGTCCAACATTTTCTACATCCTCCGGAATACCAAAGGTGAGTGGGCATAATTCATGTGGATTCTCAACTTTAATGATCTAGTTCTGCTCACTGGCAAGCAACAACTAAACCTAGCAGATATTGCATACATACTGTAGAGGCAGTTTTAGAAGTACCTTTTGATGACCTTTTTGTTCTTTGTGTTCTATGACCTCATCTTTCGTAGAAACCATCTATGAACCTGTGGACATAAATGAGGCCAACAACGTCATGCCAAAGTTACTTGAGTTTGGTATGCTGAATGGGCATTCCCTGTTGATGCTGAAGGACATCCTCAATCATGTGTGTAGCAACTAGCTTTCACTTTTGAGTCACTTTGCTTCTAATGTTGTATGTACAGTATATTACATTGTTAACTTGGAGAACAATTTGTGTGTATACTCGTCGTCATATTGTTGGGTCAGAAACATCTCAATGATGTGATCTGTCCTACTCTCAATATGTAGGTGTACATTCCATTGCTTTCTTGGAGCCAACTGAAGCTTTCAAATGGAGGCTACGGGCATATGATGTCCTTAGACAAAGATGCTGTGGAGGAAGACAACATTAAGCCTAAGGAAACTCGTGGGTCAATCATGATCCGGGATGAGTTGCTCAACAGTACGCATAAATTCCTAGGCCACATTGAGAGGACTCTTCAGCAGCTGGAAGGTATACTACTATGCTCACTTGCAACTGATTCTATGTGCTTTGTACATCTGCTTTGTTTTTCTTGAATTTAAATATGTATGACTGCTGGGGAAGAGTATCTATTGGTCTCTTTGGTTGTGTACCGTGAAGGCCTGTCAAAATTAGATCAATATATTTTTTATTTATGTAGTGCCTAAACAAAAAGTTGTCTAAAGGCGCTTTACAGAGCCCAGAGCTTGAATCCCTCTTGGAGCCAGCACAATAGGCGACGGGCAAGGAGAAATCCTGTTATCAGAAAGAAACCTTGAGGGAGAAATGGGGAGAGAGGATTCAAGTATTGTAGAACAGCTTAGTGGGTATACAGTGTGCTGGTAAGTTTTCTATTACAAACAGAAAACTATGTCGATGGTGGCAATTATTTACATTGACATTGTGGTGGGTTTGGACAGGTGTAGGCAGAGGATTTCTGCAAGTAGATCAGGTGGAGAAACTACAACTGCATCCCATAGCGGAGAAATGTGCAAGCGGCAGCATTTTGCATTAGTTGGAGGCTCTTTATTGAGATTTTGCTACATCCAGACAGAAGAACATTACACTATGTAGTCGCAAAGTAATAAAAGCATTCATTTGTTTTTCTTTATCTTGGAGGTATAGGAGGGGAAGGAAAAAGAAACTATGCAGAGCTTGTTGGCCTAAAATGCTTGTATGTACTTAATGGTTATGGTGATGACGATGAGGAACAGCGTGTTCCCTGCCATTGGCATCGGCAACATTATTATTAGGGATGCACCGATATGGAAATTCTTGGCCGATACCGATACCGATGTTCAAAACAACAATCTAGCCGATACCGATACCGATATTTGTTTATTTTGTTTTTGTTGTTATTCATTCACCCTTTTGTGCCAGGAAAATAATGAAATCATTATCTAAAAAGCAATGTGTTAAATTATGTCAGCTCTTTATCACTCTTAACTTTGAATGAGCACAAATTCAATCAGATTTATGAAACAATCTTTAGTTTAACTAAACTTTATTTAATATAATATCACCAGGCATCAAGACATCATTTCAACTGTAAACAGATGCTTGCAATGCAGCCTTACATAACACAAGCATAAACCCTTAGGGAATGCCATATAAATTCAAGATTAAAACGAATATAATACAATATTTTTCTTTAAAAACTGCCTCCCATAAACATCGGCCAGTACCATCGGTGAAAGTCAAGTTTATTACCGATAGGCCGATAACATTAAAAGAGGCAAACATCGGCCGATACCGATGTACGGCCGATGCATCGGTGCATCCCTAATTATTATTCCAACCTAATCACAATTATTTGCCAATAAAGTTATGCATTAAAGCTTTTGCTGCTTTCAATTGTGGACCAACACCTTGTTTGGTTGTGTGTCATCATAGAGGTGGGAGTTCATGTCAGATGTTTTGAGCAAGGCGCACTGCCTTTTGATATAATAATAATAATAATAATAATTCATTTTATTTGTTATGCACTCTTCATTCTAGGCAGAATCTCAGAGTGCAAAAGGACAAAAGGACGGTTTAAGAAAATATATACATTTTTTAAAAAGTAGGAAATGCCTTTATGAATAAAAAGGTTTTTAGGCCAGTCTTAAAACAGTCTAGTGTCTGTGTTGCCCTTAAGTGGTCCGGGAGGCTGTTCCACAGTCGAGGGGCTGCAGCGGCGAAGGCCCGGTCGCCCATGGTGCGTAGCCTGGTGTTTGGGATCTGCAGGGACAGACTGTTATTGGATCTGAGGGGGCGGGTTGATGTTTGGGGGGTGATGAGTTCTTGCAGGTAAGGGGGGGCATGACCATTTATGCATTGGTGGGTGAGTAGGAGGACTTTGTAGTCAATGCGGGATGAGACAGGGAGCCAGTGCAGTGAGTGTAAAATGGGGGTTATGTGGTTGTATTTCCTGACTCTCATCAGGATCCTGGCAGCGCTGTTCTGGATGTACTGCAGCTTTTGGATGTTCCTGCCAGTGATCCCAGTGAACAGTGAATTGCAGTAGTCCAGTCTTGAGGAGATGAAGGCGTGGACGAGCTATCTGTGTTCTAAATCTGATATCTCTGTTATTTAATCTGGAGCAGATTGACAGCATAACATTGATCACTCAGTAATCAAAATCCCTTCAGGACGCTGCACGTCGGGGTGCTGTTCACCCCGTCGGGAATTATTTTTGGATAATGACCTCTGGACAATAAATGATCTCTTACATATAGCACAACTGAAAGGAAAAGCTCTCTGTCTGCAAATTGTAACTGTTATTACCTGAGATTAATTGCAATGCAAGTAAATCAATTTACCTTCTCTAGAGGTTGTCTGAGTTCCTGTTAAAGTTGACATGTTTTCGTTTTTTTTTTTTTTTTTCTGTTGAAGGTCATTTATTATAAAACTGGAAAACTTTTTGTTTTCATCATACACATCTCGTACAGTTTACCTTACACATCTTACTGGACACTGTCCACCATTTAGCTTCTTTCTCCAGTCTAATTTTTGTGCTTTTCACACTGGGTATCTGTGAACTTGCCTCAGCGGCTCCTCCCATGTTCTCTTGGGACTAGGACACCCCGCAGTCCTGTACCCATACAATGAACTGAGACCCGGTGCGTCTCAACCCTTTTTGAGAACCTTGTGTTCAACCAGGCTCTCCCTGAGGTCTGCAAAGGAAAGAGTTACAGCAATATCAATACGGGCTGTGACCGCCTCTTACTCTCATATAGAGTAAGTTTGACAGACGACTCATGTTCGCCTCAATCCCTTTGAGGAACACAGTCACCTAAACTACAGTCAACAGACTCAGAACAGATCCTTTTTCGCAATGGTTACTTCCTGGACTATGATCACTCACGAAATGCAATAATTCAGCATGATTCACCCTCTCAACCCTCTTCACTTCTGTGATGAGCATCTGTTGTCTAGACTCTTTCTGTTTGTGGTTCCTTGGTGGTTGGATGATCTACCTAGTGCTGTACGTTCCAGTGACAGCCTTGGTACATTTAAAAGCATTTAAAAAAACTTGCCTTTTTAAACATCATCTGTCTAATTTGTTATTTTGTTTAAGGCATACTTAATTCATATAATAATAGTTTGGGTGTTTGGAATTATTTATTATTTTTAATTTAAATCTGTACTTTAAATTATTATTATTTTGTTTCATGTTTCCTTTATGTTTTGAATTGATTGATTACATTTAAATGTGTAACCATGCCCATACCTGACATCATGAGTTGTCATTGAACTAAACTTTTTTGCAGGTGAGATTAAGCTGCATATTCCTGAAGTTGACTTGGAGCCAGAAGTGGATGTGCTTCTAGCTACCCGAGAGGTTGTGGAAAAGCTTGAACAGTGTGTAATGAATTGGCAGACCCAAATCACCGTTGTTATAGAGGAACAGCAGAGGAAAAAACCTCAGGTTTGTAGTCTATTTAACCCTTGGGTGGTATTTAACCCACTGGGGTCTGAGGCCCGTCAGACAGCTTTGAGGTAGTTGGACATGCCTTGACATTTTCCTATTTTCCCCCAAACTTAAAACATTTGGCCTCATTCTCAAACGCGGTTAAGAGGAATTTAAGGAGAAATTTAGCATGTTTTGGGGAATTTTTTTTAATTATTTGAATCCGCGGATATCTGTGGAGTTGGTGTGAACGCAATCACCAACGATTTCTCACAAATTCAGCCCTTAACCAACCTAACACGGAGAGGCCCCGTGGGGAATCTGGTGTTTTTTCGAGGAAGTGCATTTATGAAAATTCTGGGTGATTTACGACTGCTATTTAGACAACCACTTGGTTACATCAGCATTTGGCGAATCAACTGAAATCACTAAATCAACCACGTATTCGCCATATGAATTGCTATACAATCTGATAACCAATGGATTTGCCACTTTCTGGCAGTAGTAGCACATTACTAACTCAGGGTAAGACTTAAGCAGATTCATTTCAATTTTATTTACAATCAAATTGTCTCAATGCGCTCAATTATCTCGTATGGAATGTCTCAGAATCTTTGATGCTATAGCAGCCTGTGTCATGCTTTTAAGATGTAATTTTTCAAACGTTTCCAAAACTGTCAGTGAAAGATACATTTTTTTTGTAATGCTCTCTTTCATTAGGCGCCAGGACCAATGGCAGAGATCGATTTCTGGCGTGAACGGGCAGCTATCTTGAGTGCTTTGAGTGAGCAGCTCAAATTACCTGCCGTAAAGAAGATCTTAGAGGTAATGTCACGGGCAGATCCTGTGACTGTGCAGAACCTGGATCTTACTGTGACAGAACTCAGCAAGTACCACGTGGAGTCTGTAGAAAATGTACGGTTCCTCAGCACTCTGGAGAGGCACTTTAAGGTGAGAAAGGAGGAGACTTTCTTTGTGAGGAACTGGTATACAAAAAAACTCCAATTCACCAAATATTTATAAACAAATAGACAAATACATATAATGGGCCCTATTTAAATAAATGTTCACCATGTGTTCTAACAGGCAACCAATAAGGCATTGAGTAAAGCTATTCTGATTAGAAGAGCACATTCGTAAGTGTAATGTAATGTACTGTCATAACATGCGCACAGAGCTAAGCGCTTCTGAGGGTGGACCTTCAAGTATCTGTGCTGTTTTGCAGAATTTAGCCTCAGGAGTGGATTTTGCTGTGATTTTGGACACCATCCCATTAATGATGAATGGACTGCGTATGGTGTGGATCATCTCCAGCCATTACAACACAGATGAGCGTATGGTGCCCCTCATGGAGCGTATTGCCTGGGAACTGTCTGAGCGTGTTGAACGTGTGGTTAATGTTCGAATTCTTTTTAAGTAGGTGAAAACAGACTTACGTCACCATACATTCAGGTCATATCGAAACACTCCTATGATATGGATTTTAAGGGGTCACAGCTTTGGCATATAGGAGGACATTTCATAGGCATACGATTTAGTTGGGGGTTATACACAAATGTGAATGTACCACCGTTGTGTGTCACATCTATCTAATTAACTGAATTAGCTTATTCCTGAGAACTGTATATCATATACATAAAACAGAGGAGAGAATAATCAACTTAAAACAACTCTATATCAAAATTCATAATTGACCTATTGCTAAGCCCCGCCCCCCATTGTGACAGTTGCTAAATCGGACACTTTATCAGAGCTGACTAGAGTTTACAATGGCAGCTATCAGTGACAAAACTATATCCCAAGAGGCTCTAGACAACTTTTGGAGACAAAAGGACCTGATTTTGCCTAGAAGCCTTCAAAAGGGACTTAATTATGCAATGGAGGGATATGTATACAATTTAAAACTCGATATGGTGGATAACAAGCTTAAATTTGAGGCGAGAATTTACAGAGCTCAATGCAAGAGGGAGAAGCCTCAACTCACGGTCATCGCGATTGCAGATACATACATCCAATACCAGCATTGTTCATGCACCGCATGGGAAAGATACAATGAATTCACAGTCAGCTAATTTAACTAATCTGGAAAGCACCGAGATGTACACCTACGTTTATTAACTAGCAGGAACCTGCCCCTGACAGGACAGTGTCCTAACCATAGGCTATCTGTCTAGCTTGTTAATGTAACCTTGTTAATTACCGGCATGCGTGTGTTTCGTTCATGTTGTCATGTTAATCCATTATTAAACCTATCGTTTGTTTAATAGAATGGCCGATTTTTAATAAACCGTCCCATAACTGACAAAGTTACGCTAGCGCAGCTATTGAATCATTAACGTTAGCTAATTTGAACCAGAGATAACTTGCCTAAGCTTAGCATAACATCAGTGGTGAAAGTAAGCAGGTACTGTGAATAATGAGTAGGCCTATGCCTTTTATCATGTAGGCTTAGTTGATTGCTTTAGCAAAGGGAAATTCTAACAAGAGTATGGCAGAAAGCTAATGAACGTAGCGTTCACTGTGTGGTCTGTCACACAGCTTAATCCACCGGAGATATTTGGACCGGTCTTGTTTTCGTTTAGGAAATGAGATACAGTATACCCCATTGCCTATCTTCTCACTATAACTTGTATCAGTGTTGTATCTACCCCATGCACATCGTTTGGCCATTTATGTTGAAACTACATTACCACAATTACACACTTGTTTTTTTCCCGTTGTGGCTTGGGGAAAGGGATGAAATATACCCCATTCTGCAGCCTATCGGGATACCTACTGTCGGTGTTACATGTACCCCAAGCACATCGTTTGACCATGTTTTTTTTTTTTCATAAGCAACATCAATCGATCATTAAATTATTGTAACATGTCTCCTCCCTGTTGTTTTCAATGGAGTTATCGGAGCTGATGTCCAAGTCCAGTTCAGGCTGGAATGTCATTGGTTCATCTGCGTTCTAAGGGCGGCGCTTAGCGACAGGTCAATTGAGATTTGATTGGATGACACATGTGCTGCCTCTTGAAAAGTTGAACTTTTCTCAACTTTGGACACAAGTGACGCAACGGAACCACAATTCAGTTCGGCAACACATGATGTCATCCCATTCAAAGTGAATTGGGATGCGTCTCATTTTCTGTGTTACACTTATGCAACAGAATGAGTTTCAGATTCTTACCGTTGTTCTTAGTGTCGTTCTGTAGTGCAGGACAGACAAACCCGTGAAAATGTATCAAAAAGTCACGACATTGTCAGCTATATCACCAAATACACCAAGCCTAACCCTAGCAAACTTTCATCTGTTTTTGCGTGCCTTTTAGGAAATTAACATCTTATGTTTTTGACAACTTATCACTTTGGATAACTTATCTGCTGGTATTGAACCTCTTTGTTTTATCATAGAGACAAGAGGGAAATAGCCAAGGCCAAAGCCCGGGATGGAAAGCACGTGCTGGACCAGTGGAAGGCCTGTTATTTTGAGGTGCGGGCAAGGATAGAGATCTCAGGTCGAGACCCACGCTGGGAGTTTGACCGTAAAAAACTCTTTGAGAAGACTGACTATATGGCTTCCATATGCCAGGACCTCTACGATAGCCTTCAGGTCAGTTTAACTTTCAATTTTAAAATATTTAATGGATAGTTTTTGTTGTAAATAATCAAAATATGTGGAAGGCAACAATGTGCGATGGTCTGAACAATGACAGTAGCAAGCGGGAGATGATTGCTCAAGCTATCTGAAAATGTTTACTTAGTTCCGACCTATTCCTGTAGTTGAAAGCATGGTGTGAAACCACATTAAAAGTATTGCATTTCGCTGTGATGTGATTTTAAAGACGTATCCATCAGAAATAAGACTGCTCAAGGCAAAAGTGTAGTTCACCAAGATCTGCCCAATAAAGAAATTACAGTATTTCACCTTACTTTTACCCTCAGTGTAAAGTATGTTTGTGTTTAATTTTCCATATTCCATATATTATTCATATTCCACAAACAGATTCTAGAAGAGTTTTATAACATTTTTGGGCCAGAGCTCAAAGCAGTTACTGGTGACCCAAAGCGCATTGACGATGTGCTACGCTGGGTGGACAGCTTGGTAGTACCCATTGAGGAGCTGAGCTTTGATCCCTTCAACATCCGTAAGATGGGCAGCTGGAAAATGGTTATGCAGGACTTTAAGACGAAAGTTCAGGTAGGTAAACATGGCACATTTGAAGGTTCTGTCGGTTTGCTTTAAGACCCTGAGGGATTGTATTTGCTTCTGTTCACCAAGGCTATTGAGGGAGAGGCCATCAGCTTCATTGATCAGTCTTTCAAGACACTGAGATCAGCAGCGGCAGCCTTTGACATGCTGCTGAAATTCAAACACATCCGCTCCAGAGAAGCAATTAACAACCAAATGATGCAGAAATTCAATGATATTCTAGCTCAATACTGCAAAGAGGTATGTGGGATTATTTAACAACCAGTCTTTGATTTTGACATACTTTATGTTTCCCTTGCCTTGGACTACATGCTGTGTAGACATTCATAATCTTGTATTATTTAAAACTAGTGCAGTGCCCGTAGGAATTCTGTAATGTTAGCAGACGTAGGTGTAGCTGTTGGGTAGTGTAATAGCAAGACATATTTGCACTCCACATAGGTACAGGTTACACTGAAATATTATTGTGATGCATGTTTCCTTTTCATGTTTATTTGCGCGTATTTCGTGGACTCCATAGCAACAGATGGGAAAGCAATGAACAATCTGAAAGCCTCCGAGGCTTATCAATATTATCTACCATTTGTAGCGTTGTAGTACTCCACTCTTGCGTTGTGATTTGATTGGCACCAAGCCGTTTATTCATACACTCTGACAGGTTTAATGAACACAGAGCAAAGGCGATCACACACAGTATCTTCGGAATGACAGCCTCTCCCAGCCAGGGTAAATGCAGACTGAGGTTTATAGTATTGCAATAATGAGAAAACAAAGTACACACGAATTATAACAGATACATCGGGACACTAATACATCGGAAAACCTCTCTCATTGCGTCAATAGATGCATGCCATGAACACATGGTCACTGGTCTAGGCTAACCGGCAACGTTGAATAGAAAGCTAACTCTTATACAAATACATCAAACTACAATATACTACTTAACATGGTAATGAGAGTTGGTTAAATGCCAGGCCCATACGCATCAGCTGGGGTAACATCTATGACGACGACTGTTCTATGACTATGACATAATTCACGTCGCTAAAATTCATGCGTTTTGCATATGCCATGAATAAGTGCTGTAATCACAGTTACATTTCAACCATGCTTATGAAATGAGTTTGCTAAGTTGTAAGTCAAATAATTGCAGAAATGTACTGTAAAACGATACATTTATAAATAATAACAAACGATATATTTACGAATGGACATCTATGTGTACCAATCATAGCACATTTATATAAATGCCAACTTACAAATAGGGTTGGGTACCGAGAACCGGTACCAATACGGCACCGGTTCCATACAACCGATACCTACCCGGACCGAAATGCAACGCAGATTTCGGTGCTTCCTTTCGGTGCCTGAGCAGATTTTTTATTTTTTTTTTTTATTTAAATTTTTATAATTTAACAAAACTAGCGATAGCTAACGAGATGTAACGTTAGTGGCGTAGATCTTTCTGAGTACGATCTGTATACTTTTTTGTGTTGCTAACAGATTTCGTGGGGCACATATAAAACTGCTCCATCTCCCAATGTAGACTCTCGCCTGTGTCGCTCACGCTGCATTCTGTATGGGACTAGTGGAAACGAGATTTGTGTTGAGTAGTTGCCATGGTAATGGGTTGACTTGCGTGTGGTTTCGGTTTCAAGATAAGTGTGGTTGTTCTAAGCAGAAGTTGGCTACGCTTTATTAAACGGAGAGCTACCGTCTCATCCAAAGATATTCCTTCTCAATGTGAGTTCTTAAGAGAGCACTCGGACGCTACAATAACATTGCAACAGTCTGACAGCGAAGAGCAGGCAGCCTTGCACAGAGCAAGCACAAACAGAGCTAGCCATCAATATAACGGAGAAAATGTCGAAAGGTAAACGATCAAAAGTGTGGCTGTATTTCGCACAAAAAGATTCAAACAACGAGACGTGCAAAATTGCGTGTAAATGGGGGAGAGAACTCAAGAGGCCCTGAAGCTAAACTCTTAAAGGGGCAGTACACATTCACGAAACCAGTGGGTTTAAATAAATGCAAACTAATTAATATTTTGTTTTACTCTGAAGGCAAACATGCACATATTTCTGCAAAAGTATTACTGAAGTGTGAAGTGTGTGTACAGAGTGTGTTATGTATTTATTTATATTTATTTAAGTATACTGTAAACAGTTGTTATAAGTTAATATATTGTTCATAGTTGAAGTTAAAAGGTTTGAAGCCAATTGTTTTGTATTTATTTTTATTTATAGTATACCTTAAACAGTTAATATATTGTTAAATTTGAAGAAAACTATTTGCCTTGGCAATAAATAAGCCTAATGTCTTTAATTAAAAAAAAAAAAAAAAAAAAAAGTATCGGTTCTGGCACCGTTTAGGCACCGGTATCGTTTTAAAAGTATCGGTTATGTACCGGTATCGGAAAAAACCCAAACGATACCCATCCCTACTTACAAATCACGAGTAAGAATTTTGTTTGTGTGGATCGCAAAACACATTTGTAAATCGTGGTGCTTGCATTTACGAATACTTTTGAGACATATCTCTCTCTGTAACGGAGGTAATGTTCCCCTCGCTGTTTCACTCTCTGCGTTGTGTTTCAAGAAGGACACATCCACCGACCTGATATGCAAACTTTTATTGCGGCTTCCTGATAAATGAGCTAGCCAGTCGCTCAGCTCCTACCCCTGTCGCATACATCCAGAGAAAGAGACAGAGGTAAAGAGGAACCCAGAGATAAAGAAGTCATCACGCTTACTTCAAAACATTGTTTCCAAACAAACACAGGAACCAATTATCTGCTTCTTGACCGTTCTAGAGAATTAACCCATGAAGGGAGGGAAATTCAGGGAAGCCTATTTAACCCTGTTACACTCACCCCCACTGACTTCACTGAATTGACATCAATAAAATAAAAACTATAAAAAAATAATAAATGCAGGGAAAGTGTAACCCATAATAAGGGCCGTAGGTCAGCCAGCATCAGAGTGGTGTCCGTTAACGGACTAGAAGAGGAAAGGAGCCAGCTAGAGGGGTTAACTAGGCCCTAACTCATCATAAGAAAAGGTGCCATATACACCTTGCTATTGAGGGGTACACCTACCTACAACCATAGCCTAATATAAAAGGCAGAATATAAACATTTCTCCCCACAAGGGGAGATACACAGGATCAAGAAAGAGAAAGAAAAAAAAATACATTTTTTTTTCCAAAAGAAAACTTATATACAGTACATCTATAAACCTGTACATCCGATCTACACAGCTCCTCTAAGGATATTCCGCACCCACTGAAGAGCCATAGTCTGTATAAGCCTCTTCACAGGCCTAACAAGTCTACCCTGCCTAGTGTAAAGCCCACCCCATAATGACCAGGTGAAGCACGCGTGTGGCCAGTAGACTTAATTGTTGAGGGGGGCTCCACGGACAAAGACACCTCAGCACTATCACCTGGAACAGCACAGGCAGGATTGCTGCTGTGCAAAGACAGCACAGTGCTTACTGAGTCCAAATGAACTGTATCCGGAGCCACTTGAATCCCCTGTGAATCCCCTGTGTCGCTACTGTGAGAAGTGGAAGCACCAGGAAGCCCAGCCACCCACGAAGCTGTGCGGTCGACAGATGCATTGTCCCCACTGGACCCTGAGACACAAGCCTCACTAAGACTACCCCCAGAAAATGAGAGATTCTCCTCATCATCCACATCGGTCAGTGGCAGGAAGTTAACTGGCATGATGAGGTTCCTATGTACGGTTTTCACAGTACCTGATGGGCTCCTGATGTGGTATGTGTGTGTCCTACTATTCACAGTGACAACAGTGTAAATAGTCCCCTCCCACCTATCTGCCAGTTTCTTCTTGCCCCGCTCACCCTTGTTAGCCAGTAAAACTCTGTCACCCACATTAACAAAGTGTCCCTTTGCCTTTCTATTATACAGCTCCGTCTGACGAAGCTGTTGTTTCTCTGCGTTGGTCTGCGCCAGAGTCATGAGACTCTCATGAGAGACGGCCCTAAGCCTAGCACCGTCCCCCCAATGGTGAGAGGACTGTAATACAGCAGACACTTCTTCACGCGAGACTCTTCCACCCACCTCAAACCTTACAGCATGTGCAGCCCCGACACACACATCGTCGGGCCCAGAAACCACCCGCCGTTCCCTCGCTTCAGAAAGCTCAGTGGACAAGCGAAACATGTCCTGGACTGCATCAACTTGCAAGTTCTCTGCCTCTTGGAGCAGATCAGCATATGGCGTTCTGGTCAAGCAGTGCATAACTCTAGGCCTCACAAAAGGCTCCCTGCTAAGAGCATCTGCCACCACATTCTTGGGACCTGGAATATACAAAATATCAAAATCATACGGTGCTAGCTTAGCCACCCAACGCTGCTCGCATGCATCCAGTTTCGGCTTTGTCAAAATATACTTAAGTGGGTTATTATCAGTCCACACTGTGAACTTGTGACCCTGTAGCCAGTGACTGAATTTATCACAAATAGCCCACCTCATGGCGAAGAACTCGAGCCGATGAGCAGGACTTGCTTGCAAAAGCAATGGGCCGTGCTTTGTCTAGATTAGGTTGCACCTGGGACAGTACAGCCCCAAGACCACTAGTGGACGCATCAACAGACAGCAGAAAAGGCTTATACCCCTTTTCCACCAAAGCTGGTTCTGGGCTGGTTCCGGGCTGGTTCCCGGCTGGTTCTGGGCTCTTTGGTTTTCCACCGAAAAATAACTGGCTCCGGTTCCAAAAAACAGGTTCTAACTCAGCACCAACTTTTAGGTGGGCCAGAAACAAGAACCGGTGACGTCGGGGTTAGTCCCGAGGTTATGGGCGGAGCTACCCCACCAGAAACAGAAATTTCCGCAGCCATTTTTTCCCCACCGTCAACTGAGTGAAAACGGTGAAAACGTAAATGAAAAATCCAAGGACAACAGACCAAATAACAAATTAAAAATAATAAAGAAAGCTTTCATTCATCAAAATGTTTTGGTTTGTCTGCCTAGTATACATTAACTCTTTCAATCGGACTTGTTTTTTGTGTGTGTTATCACACTTAAAATTAGCTGTTGACCTAGCAAGTTTGTGTAGCAGTTAGCTAACTAGCACTAGCTGCCTTGAGGTACTGCTACAGTTGTTATACCAGTCAACCATCATGAGCTGCATTGCCTGTTCGTTTGATATATGTGAGGAAATAAAGAAAACCCGTAGTTGTATCATTAACTGAGACCGTAATGTAGTGCTGATTTTTATAATGTTTGTACTGAAGAAGACGTGCCACTTGAAAACATAAACAAAATTGCTCTTGACCAAGCAAGTTCATGTAGCAGCTTGCTAGCTAGCTGCCGTGAGGTATTGCTACAGTTATGGCAACTAGTAAGCATATATCAGTAGTAGCTAGTCAACTCCCGTCATGAACTGCATTGTCAGTCGTTTGATCTACGTGGGGAAATATAGAAAACCCATTGCCAAGTAAACAGAACATTAACTTAAGCTTGTATGGTACTGCATGGTATTAAAATTGAAACATAATAGAAGTTTTATCGACATTTGTTTGCCTTCTCCCTGGAAGAAAACCACTCGTGAATAACTAGTAACATTCCAAAATGTTCAGCTAGGACAACGGAGGCGTATGACGTGATTTAAAGACGTAGCTAGCCCTACTCTGGCTCTCAGTCGGTGGAAAAGCGAGCCGGTTCCAAGATAAGAACCAGCACCGAACCGCAGAAGCACCAGCCCAGAACCAGCCCAGAGCCAGCTTTGGTGGAAAAGGGGTATTAGTGAAATCTGGATGAGCTAGAGGCACACTATTCACCAGTGCAGACTTAAGGGCCTGAAAAGCCTCTAAACACTCAGGGGACCAGTCTTGAGGGCAGAGCTTTCTCCTTTGCAATGGCCTGCTCACCCCCTTATTCCTACGTGGCCTTTTTGACCCACCTGTAAGTACAAACAGTGGCCTAGCAAGCACAGAACAGTTCTCAATGAAATGCTGATAGTAAACCACCATACCAAGGATGGAGCGGATCTTACTAGCTGACGGTGTGGCACCATCAGCCTCCATCAAATCTGCCTGCGAGACATTCACAATAGCCTCAACCTTGTCTGGATCACTTGCAACTCCCTCCTGAGAAACTATATGACCAAGAAATTTCACAGACTTCCTAAGAAATTTACACTTTGCAGGCGACAACTTTAGGTTGTGTTCCCTCAACCGCTCAAAAATCATGCGCAATCGCTGCAAACTCTCTTCTTCAGATCTCCCAAAACATAACAGATCATCCAAATAACAGAGAAGGCTTACGAAATTTTGATCCCTAAACATGGAGAGCATCATTCGCAAGAGGCGGGGCTATTACACAAACCCTGCGGGAGCCTGTTATATTCATGCAATCCTAATGGAGATGAAAAGGCGGTATACTTCTTATCATCATCATGCAAAGGCATGTTGTAATAACCTGAGGTTAAATCCTTAGTGGAAAAGAACACATTACCACCTAGAGCAGCAAGGACATCCGCTTGATGAGGAAGTGGGTGAGCATCCTTAACCGTGCACGCGTTAAGCCACCTAAAGTCAGTGCATAATCGCAGGTCCCCGTTCTTCTTCCACACCAGCACTAATGGAGAAGCGTACTCACTACTAGATTTTCTAATTATCTCCTTTTCCTCCATTTCATCCAAAGTCTCTTTCAACTTCTGATAATGTGCTGGGGACAACCTGCGATATGGCAACCTGAAAGGACGGTCATCTGTTAACCTGATCCTATGGCAAAACTTGCGCGCCTCACCACAGTCAAGCTCGTATTCCTTTATCAGATCAACTAACTTGTCCTTCCCACAAGGAGAGGCCTGACAATCGTCAATGGGAATAGACCCTAGTCCGAGACCCTGCAATGTACTATCAACATTCCCAACCACGCCACCAGAGTCACTGTTAACAGACAAACTGCCATGAGAACTGTCTGACCTCACCGTAGCTACATTCTGTGACATCAAGTCATGATCAAAATCCTCCAGGGCAGTGCACGGGTACACATCTGCTACCTTTGCATTCCGGCGCAATGTAACTGCGTCTTGCGTGGGATTAACAATCTTAACCGGAAGCCACCCATCTCCCCACATAGGAGAGACAATACGTCCAACAAGCATCTGTCTATTTATGCAGCGCGTAGTGCTGGGCTCCACAACAACCGTGCTGTCAACAGAGATATGCGTTTTCGGCGGCAACCTGGCCCACACCAGATGCTCAGTCATGGGTTGGAGTGTGACTGCACTCTTCAGCCTCAGTGTACCCACTTTATCTGGAATGGACTCACCTCTCCATCTCTCTAAATTCGATAAAAGGCGTAAAAACTAGCTGCTATCACCCTGACCTGCTCCATCAGGCTGACTCACAACCCGCCAGAAGGCATCTCTGGACTTAAATTGCCTGATTAGAGGCTTCAACACATTAGTGCCAACAATCAATGGATCCACCTGTCCCTTGATAATCAACACAGGAACTTCAAACTTGAATCCATACATCTCAATGACCATGTCAAGCACACCAAGAGGACTAGTCTGCTTACCCCCGCAACCAACCAGGACAATATCCACAGTAGTTGGAGACTCACCAAGCAACACACCTGCTTCCCTCAGACGTGGCACAACGTCTGCACTAAGCGTTGTTCGCCATGGACCCAGTATCCAACATCCCCTGTACTTCAACCTTGCCCTGCACTAAAACCGATGCATAAAACAAGCTGTCACTCTGTGTCACTCTCATGGTGTTCTGCATGACTACTCTGCTTGACTTTGGTGAGGTTTCACACAAATACGAATACACAGACTCAATGTCATCATTCAAACTGGAAGGTAAACTAAGCTGCCTGCCACTGCCCTCCCCTGAATGGAGGCTCACTAGTTTCCCTGAAACGGCTTCAGCCTCTGTGCCGGCTCCACCGCCACAGGCATAACATCCCGACTCCTACCCAGAGACCTATTCTGACATTGAAGTCGTGTGTGTCCAGGGCTGAAACACAGAAAGCACAAATGATGCAATCTACAATGTGACTGAGTAGAGTGGTCGGAACTCTGACACACTCCGCACCCGAGGTTGCGCGTCACACTTTGCCTAGGCTGGCCAGTTACTTGCGCATTACACACAACCATCTTCTCTAACACGTCAAGCAACCTGTCAATTTTGGTCCCCTCTGCAGCTGTACTACCTGGCTTGCCCACCCCCACTGTAGACTCACCAGTTGGCACACTGCTGACCACCGCCCCACTTACAGGTGTGGCTGTCAAAGTGGTGTGCTGAGATACACGACCCACCATTCCCGCACGGCTCCTCAAAAACTCATCCAACTGTGCTTGGACTTCACAGGCCGTCCAAATAGTCTGTGGCTTACTCATGAACATTAGGGACAGGCCTTAGTCAGGGCAATGCCTTATAAACATGGCCACAACCTCTACCGTTTGCGGATGTAATGCCCCACCGCCATCAAAGCACATCAAAGTGCTGCCGGAGCACCCCAAACACAGTCTCAACATCACCAGAGTCAAACACATGACTATTGCTGCGCAGCAAAATGCGGACTACATCTCTAGCCCTGCCCACCAGTCTGCCCACCAACTCATCCACACATTCCCGCCCGGTGCAGCCACTTCTACCTAAGTATGCTCTCATTAAACCCTCCCATTCAGACAGCGAGAACTTATCACTATCACCCCTGTAGAACGGCGGCTCCTTCTTCTGTGATTTAAGGACCAGATTTAACTGTGAGCCATCTATAAAGGAACCACCCCCCGGTGAATGGCCAGTAGATAGAGATGGAGAACCAGAATGCATGGTATGCAAAATATTTGCACTGACTGCCTGACTAATGTTAGAACTGATATCCCTAACTTGTTCACTGGTCAGTACCGTAGGGGTGTCAGACCTAGTAGATGCCTGGTGCACAGGTGTAGAAAATGAGATCCTATTCCTAACACTGTCGTCACCCATCAACCCAGGACTACCTGAGGGACTATATGTAGGAAAGCCCCTCCCCCTCCCAACACTGAAGTAGTAACAACCAGTAGGCTCCTTAATAATTACAGGTTAATAGAAAGAGAGAAAAAAAAAATTGAGAAAGAGAAAAAAAATATATATACAGCCGCGGAAAAAATTAAGAGACCACTTCAAAATTATCAGTTTCTCTGGTTTTACTATTTATTGGTATGTGTTAAAGTAAAATGTACATTTTAGTTTTATTCTATACCCTACTGGCAACATTCCTACCAAATTTCAAATAAAAATCTGGTCATTTAGATCATTTATTTGCAGAAAAATGACAATTGGTCAAAATAGCAAAAATGATGCAGTGTCTTCAGATCTCGAATAATGCAAAGAAAACAAGCTCATATTCATTTTTAAACTACACAATACTAATGCTTACACTTAGGAAGAGTTCAGAAATCAATATTTGGTGGAATAACCTTGATTTAAAATCACAACTTTCATGTGTCTTGGCATGCTCTCCACCAGTCTTTCACATTGCCGTTGGGTGACTTTATGCTACTCCTGGCGCAAGAATTCAAGCAGCTCGGCTTCTTTTCATGGCTTGTGACCATCCATCTTCCTCTTGATCACATTTCAGAGGTTTTTTATGGGATTCAGGTCTCGAAATTGGGCTGGCCATGACAGGGTCCTGATCTGGTGGTACTCCATCCACACCTTTACTGGCCTGGCTGTGTGGCATGGAGCATTGCCCTGCTGGAAAAAACACTTCTCAGAGTTGGGGAACATTGTCAGAGCAAAAGGAAGCAAGTTTTTCTTCCGGGACAACGTTGTACTTTGCCTGGCTGAGGTTTGTAAAAGACCATAAGGATTGAAAAAGCGGACTGGAGGTTCTTCTAAGTTCGTCTTCTCTGATGAGTCCGATTTCACAGTAGGTGCAAGACTCTCTGGCTTGTAGGCCTCTCCAGGTCTCCGTCTAACCATCAGACGACCATGTGTTGGGCAAAGCTGAAAATTGGACTCATCAGAGAAGACGAACTAGAAGACCCTCCAGTCCGCTTTTTTCAATCCTTATGGTCTTTTACAAACCTCAGCCAGGCAAAGTACAACGTTGTCCCGGAAGAAAAACTTGCTTCCTTTAGCTCTGACAATGTTCCCCAACTCTGAGAAATGTTTTTTCCAGCAGGGCAATGCTCCATGCCACACAGCCAGGCCAGTAAAGGTGTGGATGGAGTACCACCAGATCAGGACCCTGTCATGGCCAGCCCAATTTCGAGACCTGAATCCCATAAAAAACCTCTGAAATGTGATCAAGAGGAAGATGGATGGTCACAAGCCATGAAAAGAAGCCGAGCTGCTTGAATTCTTGCGCCAGGAGTAGTATAAAGTCACCCAACGGCAATGTGAAAGACTGGTGGAGAGCATGCCAAGACACATGAAAGTTGTGATTTTAAATCAAGGTTATTCCACCAAATATTGATTTCTGAACTCTTCCTAAGTGTAAGCATTAGTATTGTGTAGTTTAAAAATGAATATGAGCTTGTTTTCTTTGCATTATTCAAGATCTGAAGACACTGCATCATTTTTGCTATTTTGACCAATTGTCATTTTTCTGCAAATAAATGATCTAAATGACAAGATTTTTATTTGAAATTTGGTAGGAATGTTGCCAGTAGGTTATAGAATAAAACTAAAATGTACATTTTACTTTAACACATACCAATAAATAGTAAAACCAGAGAAACTGATAATTTTGAAGTGGTCTCTTAATTTTTTCCGCGGCTGTATATAATATTCCAAAATGATATAAAACACAGTATTACTATTCAACCATATTAATTGTTCATTTGCACCGCCACTGACAGAGACAACAGACGCAATCACCCTTGCAATGCACTCAATACACTTCAAAAGATACACGGATATGTATGCACGCGCATCCAGCCTCAACCATGCTGTAAAATCAGCGACGTCAGTAGCGGTGCGAGTTGACGATGGTCTCAGGTCGGCGTGGCTGTCGTCGAAGCAGCTATCAGCCCAGTGTTCGGCTTTCAGTCGAACAAAGATCCGGGTCGTCACGGCACCATTGTAACGGAGGTAATGTTCCCCTCGCTGTTTCACTCTCTGCGTTGTGTTTCAAGAAGGACACATCCACCGACCTGATATGCAAACTTTTATTGCGGCTTCCTGATAAATGAAATGAAGAAAATAAAAGCATTCAGACAAAAGCTAGCCAGTCGCTCAGCTCCTACCCCTGTCACATACATCTAGAGAAAGAGATAGAGGTAAAGAAGAACCCAGAGATAAAGAAGTCATCACGCCTACTTCAAAACATTGTTTCCAAACAAACACGGGAACCAATTATCTGCTTCTTGACCGTTCTAGAGAATTAACCCATGAAGGGAGGGACATTCAGGGAAGCCTATTTAACCCTGTTACATCTCCATAATGCTGGAGGCTCTGCAGACGCAAGGCTGGGACAGGGGCACCAGTGATTTCGCCTGCTGTTCTCACGGTCCTGTTCAGCTGGTTATGTTTAGATACTGTGCCGATTCCAAACCAGACGGTGATACAACAGGTCAGTACACAATGGTGCCCCTGTAGAAGGTGGTGAGTGTCGGAGTGGGTTGGCTCTGGGGTGAGCCTGCCCTGTGCTGAAATGTTGATTGATGTGTGATTGGCTGCTGATTCTGACTGTTTGCTGCCCATCAGGAAGTCCAAGACCCAATTACAGGTGCCAGTATCCACCTCTAGTGACCAGACAGCACAGCTCTGGCTGACAGGGACGTGCAGTCATAGGAGGCAGGGGATAATAATCATATATATTTCTGTATTATAAAATAAATATTCATATTTCTCTAGTTATCTGTGTTACAAGTGTCATTTCTGCATGATTCCGATCATTTCGAGCATTTTTATTATCAAAATCGCTGAATTTGAGCATTTCCGGTTCCCAGTGACAGTGATCAGCCAATGAACATGAGGCGTGCCGTCAAGGGAGGCAGATGCATTGGAGTCTATGGGCAGGGTAGGCAGTGCCTCCCCTAGGATTGCGAAATCACTCCAAACTGGGTTTTACGCATGCGTGCGCAAGCTAGAACCTTTTGAGTTGAGCTGAAAACACATTGAAAAATATTGCAAGGGAGGCACGCACTACCACTGCTTCAAGAAGGGAGGCGAGCGAGAGGGCACTTGTTGGGTATATAATCTGACGTTGGATTTCTTCTTCACTTCTTGAGCTTGACAGCAAAAATGGAAGATTGCATTGCTAACCTGAAGCAGTTCTCAAAACTGGACTTTCAGTCCAAACAAGAAATGATTGATAATGGGAGACCAATGCCGGAGCTAAAAGGTTTGGTTCAAACGACGGGGCAGAAGGTATTGACATTGCATTGGAGTGTTTCATGTTTTCCAACGGGACATATTCATGCGCAACACAAACCTCGCTTAAGGCTGCTAGGTGCAGGGGAACCGTGAATGGATTACGAGCTTGCGAGTGCACCAACTTTAAATTATACCGGTCAGTAGAACATTTTGGTATTGTGTGCTATGTCTGTGGTGTTTAACTGTTTGCTTGTTAATACGTTGTGCAAATAAATATGTAAGTGTCAACTTCGAATTCAAGGTGTCCGCGTTGCAGTGTTGGGCAAGCTACTTGATTTTTGTAGTGAGCTAAGCTATCAGCTACTCTACAATAAATTCAGCTTCACTACACAGAAGCTACCACTCAAAAAAAAAAGTAGCAAGCTAAGTTACATAAACCTGTCAAAAGTAGTTTGATACATTAGAAGCTACTTTCAGTTAAACAAACTGCATGCCAAGTCAATGCAATTTTAGGGATCAACACAACTGTCAGTCAGATAAAAACGGTTGAATGGATGAAATTCGTGTGTTCGTATGTTTGTGTTGGATGTCATTGACGTTGACAGGAACTTTTTCTTTGGATTACAAAGAAGGCATCTGAAAACATATTTAGTTTCACTCGTCTCTTATAAAGTGACGTACTTTTGAAGGTATGGCTGTTGAGTCAGGTATTCAAACGCAGATGAAAACAAATGAGTGCAGAAGACCTCGCGTCTATTTCGTGCATTTTTACAATTCGACTCCCTGAGCAGACAGCACGGACTTTTCACTTTTTAACTTTCATCATCTTCAGCTGTATCTAAATATCAACAGCATTCTAGTTATCCGGTTGTCTAGAATCTGCATGCAAACTACTCATTTAAAATTAGCGGAGAATTCATTTTAAATGTATGAGCAGCGTCTGGTGTACTTGAAATGACGATATCTATCAATCTATTTTCACTCGTCTCGCCTAAAGTGATGTACTGCTTAATTTTTGTGTTTGATGGCTGCAGAGAAGCCTGTTATGAATGAACATCAGAAAGGTCCAGGATAAATTAGCTTTCGAGGACGCTACTGCGGTACTTGATCAATAAAAGAGCTTAGCTACTGAAAAGTTGCTTTGTTTTGTAGTAAAAATAGCAACGTTACTGCCAAGCTACTGACAAATGTAGTTAAGCTAGTAACGTCGCTACAAGTAGTGACGCTACTGCCCATCACTGCCGAGTTGTGTAAAAGGTTATATTTTCCCTAGACAAATTGAAATGAGCCATATCATTGGTGGGAGGGCTACATACGCTACCTTGTAACTATTAATATCTTATTTGACACGGTGTAAAAGTTCAATTACCACACCGATTGTACGTTTAGTATTGAGCCGCATAACTTCTTATAATAATAATCGTTTAAAAGTAATAGTATTAGACAATAAAACATAAAGCTTTTTCAGTTCTGGTGAGATGACAATTTTTAAACCATAAGCATATATACATGTATGATGTATACATTTCTATTTTTTTTAAAACAACTAGAGATCGGAATGACGTAATCACTTCCGGTTTCTGTGCCTCACCAGCTGCGAACCTCACCGCACGTCACTGCTGGCTGACCATTTAGATGTTAATGAACATGGAGCAAATGTAATACATTCTTGTGGGGGAGGAATTCACATGAGTTGTCACTACTTATAAAGTATATAAATAAACCCATGTTCTTCACTGCATCCCCACTAAACAGAGGTGTTATTCTGTCATGTTTCACAGGTAGACATCATCAATGATATCTTTTTGAAGCACAAGGATAACCCCCCTCTGAACAAGAATCAGCCGCCCGTTGCAGGGGCCATCTACTGGGAGCGCACTCTGTTCCACAGAATCAAACACACTATCATACGCTTCTTGGAGGTGGAAGAGATGCTCGAGAGTGAGCAAGGCAAAATGGTAGGAGATTACGATGCTAGTTTTTGGTATCTTATTTCTGTCCGTATGTTATGTAATCAGAAAAACCAGAATGTACCCACAGTGTGAGGGGTGCTTCATTGTCAACTGTTTGTCTCTAAGGAAACTGTCTTGAATATATTTTTTATATTATGTGACTGTCAGCTGACTTCTTCCATTTTTGCATTCTTTCTATTGTGAATGTGCATGATTGTGGACTGTTTGTGATATGTTGGTTGCGCAGCATGTGAATTATAGATTTCCTTACCCCAAATATATCTAATCTGGTAGTGCAGGTGCAGTATTTGGTTGTTCTTGTTTTGCAATGCAAAACTCCATTAATCTCTGGGTCTCCTATGACCACCGGGTAGCGTGTACAATCCACAATATTGTACACAATTCAGTGGCCATTTTTTTTTTTAGCAAATGTGGCTTGTGTTGTCACATAAAACTAGAGATACATTTCGGCGTTTCAGGTCGGCGTGCATTGCCAAGGCGTTTTTGAAGCAGCTGCGCCTGTAGTCTTCTAATATGTCCTCTTTGTTAGTTCTAAGACAAGGAATGACCTGTATCTTAATGTTAATGATATCTGTCTGTGGGAAAGCTTACTTGAGACAACGGGTGGTGCCGCACCTACATAGGTAGAAAAAAAGCCTTTAAAACTTAAAATCTTTCAGCCAACATGGATAAAAAGCAGAGGATATGATAGCAGTGAATATTTTCTGTTTGTCAGAGGGATACATGAAATTGGTTTAGTTTTAGTTGTTTCCAGTTGACTCATGAATTCAAATTTGTCCTAAAAATCTAAATAATACAGGCTAATTTGGTTGGTAATGTACATATTTTCAACATTAAACAGGTAGATACACGTATTTCTTCAAAACCATTATGTGTAGATAGATGCATTTCTTCAAAACCGTTAAGTTATCAAACAGGTGAGCAGTGTAGCCAGAGGCGGACTGAGAGCCGAAAAGTACGAGAGGGATTTTATGCATAACAGCTTGCAAGCACCGTGTTTGTATGATAGGCTACATTCACTATCCCAGGTTGATTCTTTAGGACCCAGTGAGACACCAAATTAATTAGGTGCTTTTGTTTGGCATATGCACATCAAGTTTCTAAGCCATCTGAATATCAAGAACCGCTTGGCCTTGAAATTTCATTCAAACTTCATACAAGACTTTTGTAGGTAAATACATCTTGGGCTATATTTTGATATTGGTACATTTCATACTTTAAAAACTACAAGATACATGATTGTAGCGTCCATTCAAATGAATGGTGAAATATTCGTTACCTCAACATTTTATAACTGTAAACAGTCAAGTGTCACTGCTGCAGATTTTGCAACTCTTTCCTATCTATCTATGAAGCTATGTATCTATCTACCTATCTATCTATCTATCTATCTATCTGTTTTTTTCTTTATATCTTAATATTTAACTTCCCCATCTATTTAATACATTTATCTCTCTCTCACTCACAACTCTCTTTCAATCACTCTATCTACAAACAAACTAAAGATTGAATTAATCACATTTATTAAATTACCAACAAAACAAAAACATGAGCAAAACCAAAGGACTGGGAGAGGCCAAAGTAACAATATGTAACAACAGAAAAGTGAGTTTCAGCAGTAACTAAAGGTCCTCCATCCCTGCATCTTACGATGTTGAACACTGACTGACAACTCTGAAAGCACTCTTGAATCGATAAGTATACGTCAACATACCTCCAAATAATGTAAAGCTGTGCATGGCAGGACATTTTCTCTTGCAGCGTAAACAACTGAATTGTTCACTTCTGTATATTCTTTTCATTTCAGGATGCATCACTATATGCATATGTATATGACAATTTTGTTACTGTTGTTCGCACCATTTCAGATGTGTCTTGACCATTGTTTTTAGTTTTTTTTTTTCTTGTCTTGCACTTATATTGATCAGTTATTTGAAAGAATTTGGGGATTTTGTGTTGAAATTGGCCTGTTCTGTATTCACTTGAAAAATGTATAAAAACAAATACAAATATGAAAATCAGGGAAGGTTAATCTGATGGTGAAAATTCAGCTTCTGTTTACTTCTGTCTATTTCATCTTATTTTTCAGGTAAAAGCCAAATATCTGGAAGTTGGAATGCGTATGAGGGACTATGAAGTCAAGAAGTATGAACGCTGGCGTGAGGAAACTGAACAAAGCCTACCACTACTCATGAAACGAACATTGCTGACTGTGGTCAATGGTGCAGGAGGCATCTCTGTAGACACAGGAATTGTGAGTTTAAAGCAATCACATAGTAGTGTTATTTTTATTCTCAAGTGAGAAGAACAGCATTTCAATGAATTGAACTTTGTCTTTTTCTAGGTGGCCCCTGTATTGGAGCGGGATTTGGAGAGGGGGATGCGTTATGTGATGAACTTTGCTCCAGAATTGAAAGAAATTATCTCTGAGACAAAGTATATGGAGCAGTTGGGTTATTCTGTCCCTGAGTTGGCTCGCAATGTTTCCCTTCAGGAGGAAAAGTTCCATAAGTATGAACACTATCAATTTTTTTTTGTTGAGAAAACTGTCTGCAGTGGCCAGTTTGTTGATCTTGCCAAACACAGTTTGCCTCTTGTGGGGCCTAATTTATAAACAGTCCTTGGATTTGCCACTGAAGCTCATCTTATGAACTAAACAGGAACTTGTGTTTGCTTACATTTATTTATAAAACAGGGCTTATTCACTTCCCTACACAATTATGCATTCATAAATCCCCCAAAAACATACATGAGTAAAAGCTCCTTGTTCCAAGTATTTTACACATTTGTGTGAGTGCTAATCTTTTCTGAACAAATCTTATCTGGATTTATGCTATATTTCCAGGTATGTGGATGGCCTGAAGAGTTTAGTGAACCGCTACCATTCACTGATGGATTCTCTGAATGATGCAGAGTTTAATCTACTGTCAGAGCAAATCCATGACCTCAGGAGGGTAATGCGTGCTGGATTTAAACGACTGAATTGGAATGCTCTGGGTAGTTATATTTTGCTTCCACCATATTATCATAGCATTGCATCTACTGTTCATCAGTACAAATCATCATCTTTTTGTGTGTAACTTAAAAAGGAACTCATTTTGTTTGGATTGGATTTCCTATCCTGACAATTTATTTTTCCCCCCAGGTATCTCTGAATTTATTAATCGTGGCACCCAAGCGACCTCCAAATTTGAGTCACTTGTTAACCAAATTCAGAAGAATGAAAGGGACATAGATGCAAAACTGCTCTCCATTGAGACGGCAAACCTCTTCAAATTTCCAGCCCCTGACAAAACTGGAGATCTACCAGGTTGAACATTTTGATTTAAAACTCTTTCAGGATGTAGGCAATAGATTGTCTGTACCCTCTGTATTGCAAAACGCTATTCTTGTATGCCATTGGTATGCAGATTCATCTTTGGGTAAAATAATGTGCTTCCGACTACATACTGGTAAAATTTAACTTTTTCACATCAGTTTAAACTGCCAACTGATAGTCTAATGATTAACATTGTAATGCAAGCTTTTGGATCTACTGCATATGTAATGCTTATTTTGGATGTGGTTGATGATGTGCTTCTTAACACAAAGTTCAGCAAAGCAGCCCTCCTTACTAAGCTGTATGAAAGCCCAGCATGCTGTGGGTGCACTGTCAAGTTGCTTATAACATCTGACATCAGGCAGTTTTATTAGTTTAATATGACATGCTACGGGTGCACTGTGAAGTTGAAACTTACTCATGTTTGCCACAGGCTTTTTTTCTCATAATATCTAACATCAGACGCTTTTATTAGGTTAGACAAGTCTTCAGCTAAATGCTTCCAGTTGCCTGAAATAGATCCTTATTGATAAATATAAAAGAACACAACCAAGCCAAAAAAGGAACATGCATTGTAATGGATGAGGGAGTTTCTCATCTGGCTCAGTTTCAATACTGCAATTGTACGGCCCAATTATTCAAAAGTCCCAGATCAGCTCTACTCTCTCAACTAAAGTGCTTTGTTCTTTGGGCAGATGTTTTTTTTCCAGCCTCTGGTCATGTAGACATGTTGTCATTTTACCAGCTTCTGGTTTACAACACTCTTTTTTTGTTCTGTGAAATGCTGTAATTGTTATCGTAAAGTGTGCCTCGACTTGGAAAAACAAACCAGGCAGGCCACCTCTGTTTCAGTATTTGTGTTTGTGCTTGATTGGCATGTTTTGGTTTACTTTAGGGGTAAAGGAATTCTTCGAGAAAATTGAAAGAGAGCGGGTCAAGGATGAAAACATGCTGGGCAGGAGATATACAGCCATAGGCCCTCTGCTCACTAAGATGGAGAGTCTCATCATGCAGACCAATAGTGGCAAGGCCCAACGTATGGCCCAGTATTACGCATACTGGGAGCGGAAGGTCGTCAACTCCCTTATCAAGATGGTACTCTGGTAGGTTCAGTCAGGATTTATCTTTCTTTTCCTGCCCTTTTGTTTTGTTTTACAGAAGAAATGCCCTGGAGCTGTTTTATTATACAACACTATGGAGGAAGGAGAGCTTGTAGTTTTAAACCTCACCAAAGTACCATTTTTATGGTTTATTTCTGGATATTTTATCACAAATGAATGTCAGTAGACATGGCTTTATGTCCGGTTTTAAGCGTTCACTTTCAATGAAATGCTGATTAAAGTTAGCTGTGCTGTTTGGCGGTGAGCTTGCTTCTTACTTTCTAGTTCAGGTGTCTTACTTCAAGACCTCAGGTCACAGGCTATACGTAGTGGGGGATATACACTACTAAGGGAGGGTTATAAATATGCACGATCTTCAACAGTTTTTTAAGTTAAGCTATTATTTTTGTATTAATTTGACCCTGTGTCTAATGATGATAAGACCCGAAAGACTTTAACAAGGGCTGGGTTGTTGTGGCTGGTGAGTAGGGCTGGAATATGTGTAAGACTGCCATCTGGGTGTGTTTAAAACCAACCACATTTTAACAGTGAAAAATGATGTAGCACTCTCTCTTTCTCTCTGACCGGTGCACACACACACACACACACACACACACACACACACACACACACACACACACACACACACACACACACACACACACACACACACACACCCTACCCAGGGTTGAAGGAAAGGGGGCATATCGGCAGATGTCACCTCCACTCCTTCCCAAAACAAATAATTAATGAAATACATTATTTTGTATGTAAGTATATCTTATCGTCACAAAGTCCATTCCCATTAAACAGTATTGGAAGAGACATTTAGAAAACAGATTTGATCCAATCCTGATTTGCTCTCTTCTGAAGCTTCAGCCTGCGCTCAACCTTTCCAAAGCCCTCACCACAACCATAGTAGTGTCAGTGAATAAAACATCTGCTTCTAAGGATGTCATTTAAATATGCAGGCAATAGATACGTTTAGAAAGAGCATGGCTTGCATGTTAAATTACCACATTTGGCAGCTTTCTTAAATAGTATTTTCATGTTTTGGGAGCATATAGGCTTCTTTTATACCACGACTCAGAGGAATTTCCTATTGTGACACTTCAAAATGTCAGTTCACTCCTGATATTTGCACACCTATGAAGTAGTCCCAGGTTTTTGACTGTATTTAAGACACACTAGCCCCGGATACATGTGTCAATTTAACCCACCAAATTTAACCAGAATCGCGTTTAACCCAGTTAAAGCTCGTAACTCGCTTATAATTGCCTCATGTAGCTCACGCCTAAATTTAACCCTCTCATTTTTCCGACGATGTCTGAGCCTTTCGAGAGAGGTGGTCTACGCCAATCGGTGAGCTCAAACAAGGCGGGTCAAACAAGGCCGATGTAACATGGGGCTAGTGGTGACAGGGAAGCCACTCATAGGGAGTGTTATGCGCATCCGTGTCTGCGTGGAGATGACACAGCCGCTTGTACACAATCCATCCCCATACACCGGATATAGCCTGAAGGCTTTCAAGAGTACAGATGCACAGTGACGGTTTTAGGCACGGGCGACCCTTTTTCAAGTCACGTGGGGGGCGGCATGACCAAAAATAAATAAATAATTAAAGCTGCAAGCAGCGTTGAGTGGGCCCGAGCACGCGCGCTGGTCGACGGCCGACGTGCACCGCACAGCTGCCGTCAAGCGTAGAGCAAGCTGTGAGAATGCCACGTACATCAAAACATCACAACAATACAGCGCAAAGAATAAAGAAAGCGACGTTTCCAACCACCAACAGGTGGCGCTATAGGCGAGTGGCATTATGGGCATATGTCCGCGTTCAGGCCGGGTCCAGCGTCCACCCTATGACTTTTGGTCTGGATCAGACAATGTGCGATGTTTCCAACCACCAACAGGTGGTGCTATAGGTGAATGTCACTATGGGCATATGGACGCATTCAGGCCGGGTCCGGCGTCCACCCTATGACGATTGGTCAGGATCGGACAATGCAGGCAGGAGTTTTAAGTGACTTTGTGGTTTGTGGCGAGCACTGGCGAGTCGTAAAAGTTTGAGGGTCTGCCACGCCCACACCCTTCACACTTTGGAAAAGACCTAAATAGCTTTTGATCCCCCATGGCTGAAGAGTATCCTGACCCAAGTTTGAAGGGATTACCATTAAATCTGTAGGAGGAGTTCCATCAGATGCGAGGTGTGGAAATGGCGAGCACTGGCGAGTCGTAAAAGTTTGAGGGTCTGCCACGCCCACACCTTTGAGATTTTGAACAATCCCTCAATACAATTTGATCCCCCATGGCTGAAGAGTATCCTGACCAAGTTTGAAGGCGTTACCATTAAATCTGTAGGAGGAGTTCGATCAGACGCCAGGTGTGGAAACAGAGTGACGATTCCAACCACCAACAGGTGGCGCCGGGTCCAGCTTCCACCCTATGACGTTTGGTCAGGATTGGACAATGCAGGCTGGAATTATAAGTGACTTTGCATTTTGTGGCGAGCACTGGTGAGTCGTAAAAGTTTGAGGGTCTGCCACGCCCACACATTTTAGATTTTGAACAATCCCTCAATACAATTTGATCCCCCTGTAGGAGATCTGTAGGAGGAGTTCGATCAGATGCGAGGTGTGGAAACAGGCAAAAACGCAGGCAAAACGCACATTCCACTCAAAATTGCCGACTTCCTGTTGACCTGCCGCCATTTCCTCAATACACTTTTTGGTGCGTCTGGGCATGATAAAAAAGTGTACCGAATTTTTTTTGCCAAACTAACCCCAATGCATAGGGGTATTTGCAATGTTCTAGGGGGCGCTACAGAGCCATTTTGCCCCGCCCCATAACGTTTAAATGCAAAAGATCTTAGATTTCCCGGTATAACGCCTCTGCCAAATTTGGTGAGTTTTCCAGAAAGTTTCGCACAGAATAAAAATAAAAAGAATAAACAGTAGAATAACAATAGGGTTTCGCTGCTGTAGCAGCTCAAGCCCTAATAATAATATGGGCCGCGAAGCGGTTTTCTATTATCTATCATATCACTGTGTGG
Source organism: Sprattus sprattus (assembly GCF_963457725.1). Taxonomy (NCBI): domain Eukaryota; kingdom Metazoa; phylum Chordata; class Actinopteri; order Clupeiformes; family Clupeidae; genus Sprattus; species Sprattus sprattus. Next base: position 27,676,715 of record NC_137914.1, read on the forward strand.
GGAATTGGCAAATTGGCACCCCCTGCAGCTGCAGGCGCTCCTGCTTGCGCCCTGCTTGCTAATAAGGTGCCGTCTATGTGTGAAAAGGGGGAAGGGAGCGCGGGGGGAAAGTTCAGCTCTGTGTCTCCCAACTGAAACGGACAAGTGGGGGGACTGGGGGATCCACTGTAGGCTATAGACACACCTCGACTTTCTTGCAAAAAACGCACATTCATAATATTATAATTACAGGCCTATAATTCCTGCACGTTTTTAGTTTTTCTGAATTGTGTGAAATGGCTTATACAAATAGGTAATACTGAACGATGATGTGTCACCAAGGGCAAGGTGAATAGGTTTAGTCTTAACTTCTGTACAAGTGAGTTTTGGGGGATGGGGAATTTGTTGATTGTCGAGTGTGAAATGAGCACAGAGATGGATAGGAAAAGGCCAAAGCCGTCAGGTGCCCAATTTCGAAAAAAAAAAGAAAAGGAGAGGAGAAACGAGCAAAACATAAAGGTATGCCACTTTGTTCTCTCTGTTTGATTACGGTATCCATGTTATGATAACGGCAGTGTTTCCCCTACCATTGTATAAGGGGGGCGCCCCGCCCCCCCAACGGCACCCCCCGCCCCCCCTGGAAGGTCAAGTTAACTTTGCTAAATTTGTGTGCCAGATCACAAGTCATTTAAGGATACCTTTCCTATAGAACAGGTCTATAGCTTGTTCTTTTATTAAACACAATACATAGCTTTGTGTTATTTATCTTATTTGCACGACGGCATGTCATTTTTGTCACTAAATGATCGCGCGTTTACAATTGTCCTCTGCGCTCTGTATCGCGCAAGGCGGAGTTCTGCCCCGATGCGCACACGTTACTTTCTATTTGATAGCAGTTAGTGTTTGCCGGCTGACGTGCGGCTCGGCTCCAGCTCGAGTGCTCACGGACTTTTCTCTAGGTGTACAGAATTTTCTTATTGTAAAAAAAACCCATCTAAAATGCATATTTTGCACGCAATATATTTGGAAATACAGACAAAAAGCTGTCCGATTTGAAAGGGGTATTTATTCATGTATATTTTGTCATCACTTGATCTTGAGAGATGTCTTCAAGTAACGTTAATGTTTCAAACATAAAACATTCTAATGTGTGCTGTGCACCCAGTCTCGGAGAGTTACTAGCCAGACTAGCTGTAGCTACTGAAAGAATGCCATGGATCCAGCAAAGCGTAAAGCTGAAACAAAAGCATGAAGATGAACACCGGACGTTCTTGCCTGAAATATGCAGACGTCACTGTCGCATTTTAAAGCCTTGAACTTGGAGCACCGTCTCTCCACACACAACGCTAACATAGCCCAGGAGTTCATAAAGGCACAGAGCTGGGCAAGCACAAGGTACATACTTTGATACGTCAGTCAGAGAAACAGACTCGGCTTTTTGGGAAATTTACGAAGTACTCTGAAACTCACGTTGGCATCGCATCAGGTGTCATGGAATATTGCTCGATCAAAAAAGTCATATAGTGAGGGAGAGTTTGAAAATTGAACAGAGGATATCTGACATTAACTATAATGAGCACCTATCTCAGCAGATGTCTTCAATATGTTTATTTTTGTGCCATATTTGAACTCTACATTTGTTAATTTCTCTTCCTAAAACCCACTAGAGGACACTATTTAAAAGGTTATTTTCAAAAAAAGGGCGGCAACTGCTGTGATTAAGCTCTTCTCCAGGCACAGTTTGTTTCTCTGCTTTGTTTTGATCACAGTCATTGCAGAGAAGGAGGCCTCACATTATTATGTGGAGGCAAAGGGTAGTAGCTGCTCTTAAGCTTGCTCTCTAAGGTCAGGGTGCTCCTGCTTCACACACATCCAAAACAAAATCTCAGCAGATGTCTTCAATATGTTTATATTTGTGCCATATTTTAAATCTAAATTTGTTAATTACTCTTCCTAAAACCCACTAGAGGACACTATTTAAAAGGTTATTTTCAAATAACCTGGGTCACAGGAAAAATAATAGGTTTTATAAAGGGGCTTATCCCCCCCAAAATGGGAAGCTCCCGCAAAATCAGGATTTTTTTGTCTTGACTTAACTTCTCCCCTTTTTTCCTCCAGGAATATCCAGATGTTCAACACAGCTTTACTTGGTAACACGCCTCTATTCCAAATTGAAACAATCCTCTCGGCCCCAGAGATTATGCTTCATCCTAAAAGCAATGAAGTGTATAAACTGATCATGCAGTGTGTCCGGGACTGTGTGGAAAGTACTAAGGTAACAGCTTGAAACTTCCAAAGTGTCCGTTAATGCAACTGTATCTGTTTTTAGACCTAAGAGCAAATTAAGCACATTTTATATGCATTTTCCTTTTTCAGTGGAGTGGATCAGTTTTAGCCGATTTCTTATTAAGATGTTTTTACTTGGCAGTTGAAAAGGCTACTTGAAAGTGGAATACCAAAACATTCATAAATAGTGCCTGTAGCTGACGGGTTTTTTTCCCCGGTGGTAGCAACTAGACCTAAAGTGGCCTGTATAATTAACTTGAAAATAAAGAAAACGCACTGAAAATAAAGAAAACCCGCACTCAAAATATAGAAAACGGTGTCTCTGAATAAAAGAGCTTGAGTCCATATATCTTACAGTCAAACAGTTTAATAATATTAGAACAAGGCCTACTACCGACTTGAAACCGAATATAATGTTTTGCGTTCTACAGCCCTCGCAAGTACATACATGAAAAGCATGCAAGTCAAGGGAAGAATACATGAGAAACACAGATTTTGTGATTGCTGGGATGGATAGATTTAAGTCGAGAGGAGAGTACGCTTAAGCGCATCAGAGAATACGGCACTTAGTCCTTCAATCAGCCCACTATGCCACTTTATCAGAAAAACATGGCAGAGGTAGTCAGACATTTGGAAGTAGAATTGTTCCCACTTAAACCCTTACATATGGCACTTTTCTTTAAACTTTCCTTTAAATTTCACAATGTTGTTAAAAGCTTTGTGGTCCGTATGGCAACCTCTATCGGTCTGGATCCGATCTGGAGTTCACCCATTGCTGACCACTGTGATATTCCAAAGACAAATAAGAGTTCTCTCCATTCTACTCTCTCCTCCTGCTCCACTGTGATATACAAAAGAATAATAAGAGTTCTCTCCATTCTACTCTTTCCTCCTGCTCCAATGTGATGTACCAAAGACTTATAAGAGTTCTCTCCATTCTACTCTCTCCTCCTGCTCCCTACTCTGCCCAACATGTGCCCTCTCCTCCTGTTAAGATATTATTCTGGAGGCTTAGCTTCTCTACACTACTGATGGTTTCAAGGCAGAAGCTTGCTGACTAAACATTAGAAGGGAATATCTTGTTCTAAGCTAATTTTTTGACAAAAAATAATTTGGTAATTCAGACACATGGAACTTCTTTGACAGACATACTGCCTTTTATCTGACATACTGGCATATCATAGTTAAAAATTCATAGCCTACAAAGCTAAATCAGAATAGAGCATGGCATATTTGTAAGTTTTGATCAGAAATTGATTACGAATTAATCAATCTCTATTCTGCACTTTTCAGAGGTTCACGCGCTGGATGCACGGAACATGCATTGAATGTCCTCCCCAGCGTGTTGAGGGCGAGGACGAGCCTATGGTCTTCAGTTTCTACAATGAGATTTGCCAGCACCCACTGGTGACTGAACGTGCTATAGGGGTCTCACAGAGTGCCCAGCGCCTTCTCAACTCTGTGGGCCGTTACCTCAACCGCTGGAAGCGCTACCGCCCTCTCTGGAAGATGGACAAAGCCATCGTCATGGAGAAGTTTGCTGCCAAACGTCCCTCCTGTGTCATGTATGATGAGAAACTTCAGTTCTACACCCGCATAAGCAAAGAGGTGGCAGAGCAGCCATTTGTAAAAGATGAACATATTGTTCGGCTTAACCTGGAGCCACTGGCCAGTGCTGTGCAGGAGAATGCCCAGGCCTGGGTCACTTCACTTGGGAGACTGCTCAATGAGTCTGTCAGGGAGGACCTGCTCAGCCTGCGGAACCATCTGATGGTAAATTACTATACACGCTCAGCGCCTGATTTACTAACAGGATTGCGCCCATTTCTGGCGTAAAATAGCGGTCGTAAACATAAAACGGTATTTACTAAGGGGGCGCATTTCAGTAGTCGCATATTAACGCTTTGGGGGTGTGTACCTGCCAACAGGTGGGATGGCACGAAACGTGGGTGGTAACGTGGGCGTAAAGCTCTATTTAATGGGAGGAGTGCGCCTAATGATGTATTGCGTGGTATTTACTTAACTGCCTGGCGAGCGCACGTCCCTGATTTGCGGGCTAATTCTCCGCCTCATAAAAGCACGTCTTAACCAGGAAGCGCACAGAAATAGTTTTTTCAACTCATATAACACATTTTCAGTTAAGCGAACCACAAATCATTAGACGGTACAGGTTAACCAGCCACGCAATACTTCAATTATTGGACCAGATCAGAGAGACATCGAACCCTCCACCCGGCGATCACATTCCATCAGTTGTTAAAACTAATTTGCAAATATTGGCCTCCGGATAATTTCAACCAGTTATAGCATCTGCAGTTGGTATATCTCAGTCTTCACTCAGCCAAATATTCACCCAGGTGCTTGACGCATTGCTACGGCGCACTGGTCCATACATTTCCCCACTGCCATAGCTGAAATTAGAGACATCAAACAGGACTTTTTTTGAAATCGCAAACTTTCCGAACGTAATCGGAACCATTGATTGCACCCACGTAGGGCCAATAGTTTTCCGCGTCAAAAAAAAGCAAATTCCGTGTCACGTTTTTGGTAATTCCGTGATTCCGCGTCAAAAAAATAAAAACAGCCGTATAATGCCTTTCTGCACGTTAACTGTATGAAAAACTCTGTTGATACAGTGATGTTGCCTAGCAACGCTGTTTGCGTGCGTGCAGCACCCACAGTTAAGATACTGTCGAGTTCAGTTTGTCGCTAAGTAGTTGACCATACTGTGCCTTATACATTTCCAATGCTTAAATCATCATTGTTCGACCTGTATGTGAGGTATTATGTGCATACTTAATGAAAGTAAGGGTTTTCATGAAGTTGCTTCTGTAATAGATCGTGTATTAAATACCAAATTTTGGGCTACCTGCTCGTGCTATTACTAGTGATTAGCATGATGCTAAGCGGAGATTTAGCTATGTTCTGTTCTTATGTTGGTACGCTGTAATAAAGATGGGTTCAATCCTGTTAAGATTTCGACTGGATGAGATATGAATGAGATCCATGTTGCCTAGTGTAATGTCCACTATTATATGTATCTAGTAATATTAGTTGTGTAATTGTTATTGTGTAGCAATAACTCATGGTAATGTAATTCAGTGCAGTGCTAATTAGTCCCCATAAATTAGACTGCTTGGTAACTCAGTGAATAATACGTGCCCTTCTTAGATTGTTGTTTGCCAGCCATCAACACAACAGAAGACTTAACATTTTTAGTTTTAATGTGATTGGGAAGATGAGCAAATTAACGTGACTACCGTTGAAAAGGGGGGCGTGGCCGGAGCAGAGTTCAGCGCAGACGTGACATTTTCTGACCGCTTTTGTTCTTTAATTAATGTTTGTTCATTGTTGCGATCGTTGTTGTGTTTATTTGAAAGAAATTCAGTCTTACAGGGTAAAATACAGGGGGTTTTGGGCGATTTTGATGCACAAAATTATGTTTCCGTTTGAAAAGTTGCAGTTCCGTTTTCAGTGGTCCATTCCGTTTCAGATGGTCCATTCCGCGTATTCCGTCCGTTTTCCGTTTTCGCGGAAAACTATTGGCCCTACCCACGTCCATATATATTGTAGTGAACCCATGTCCCTTGTAGAAATTATTAATCTCGCCATGTACACATCTATATTGTTATAATAGACAGTTTATGCATTAATGCCACCAATAGCATATTCTTTATAATCGTGTTCTTTTAAACATCTCGCTGTAGGTGATGGCGGGCAGAACAACAATATAGCAGCGCACACATTGAATCAGGTTCAGTGATTGAGCGAACGTGAACCAATATCTCCCCTCTGTGAACCTTCATTTTCTCTTCCTAAATAAATACCACGGAAAATGCGCAAAAACACTGCGTTAATGTGCGACAGCAGTTTAAGCAGCGGTCGCATGTTAGTAAATCAGGCCCTCAGTGTTGTACCTGAACGCGTTCATTGAACGAAAGTTCATGAACTCGTTCATAATTTTGGTGTACGTGAACTGAACGTTCTGTATTATTGCCTGATGAACGATACTGTGAACGCATTCATTCTGGTGTCTGTGAACGGCACGTTCACTCTTTTTAATTTCGTTCAATAAGGTGCCAGATTTCTAGAGACTTCCAGGTGAAAAATACACATTTAACAGTCCTGTTTCCAATCGCTGCCTGTGCTTTCTTTTACTGTCAATGCCTGGCAGATGTGAGAGTGCCGAAGTTGCGTAGAGGCCGAAAGCGGTATTGCAGACATATAGAGATTTTGAATTCTTTTTAGCTTGCAACATATTGAAAAAAAAACTGAACTAGATATAGATAATTTTTTGGAGCTGTGAACTTAGTTCAAAATGTTTAATTATGAACTATGAACTGAACTAGTTCATTTTAAAATTTGTGAACTATGAACTGAACTAGTTCATGTAGAAAGTGAACTTTCCCAACACTGTACACACTAGGGTTGGGTCAGTTGAGCTTCTTGGAAAACTCTGTTAATGTTGTTTGTCTGTGTGACAGCAATTGTCAGAAAATCTCAAGAGGACTCCAGATACCTTGGAAGATCTGAAGTTTGTCCTGGGCACAATCTCGGACATTAGAGATATGTCAATGGCTGTCGAGATGAGATTTACTGATATCCAGGAGAGATACAGGACACTAACCATGTATAATATAGAGGTATGTCAATTTTTTCTGCTATCATTTTTCCCCTTATTTGATTTGATGGTGAATTTCAGCATGTTGTAAGAACTAATTACAAAATTGGACAAAAATGCATTATATGACATCATTTAGGCTTCAGGCGAAGAGTTGAAACTGGCAGCCGGCATAGGAACGCTCTGGAATGAGCTGGTTGCAGAGTCCAGAAAAGTTGATCGCAGCCTGGGTAAAGTCAAGAAAACATTCACTGAAGTAAGATCCATTTTCCCCTCTTTGATCATATGTGTCTATCTACAGTTGATATAAGTATGACTCATACCATTACTACTTAATGACATTATATTATCATCATATTGGATTCATTGCGTGCATGGAACAGGAAGGAATAGTCAGGGTACCCGCAAGGTCTTAAAAACTTGAAAAAGTCTTAAATGTAGTATTCATAATTTAAGGCCTTGAAAAGGTATTACATATTGTCAGCAGGTCTTTAATTTCGTCAACAGGTCTTAAATTTCGTTCATCAAGTCCTCATTTTAGCAGCGTTCTGTGAGCAACTATAGTCAAATGAGCTCTGGCAACTTCCGGTTACGATTTTTCAAAATAAAAGCGCCTTTTTAGCCCCGTGTTTCTTTAACTGTCAGAAATATTAATTTCATAGGAACATCAAAATTGGTTAAAAACGATTCACTGATGTTAAAAAATTATGATTTTCTTGTTTAAATATAAGGAACACTGACTAAACAGGACATTTTGCTATTATTATAGTAAGAAACAGTAAAACACACCACAATCTGCTGATAAAAGGATTATACCTCCATTAAAGTTGGTTGAACATGTTCAGTACACTGTAAAGAAAGGGTAAAATATGTTTAACAGTAATTATTCTGGTCATTCACTGTGAAAGAACACTTGACACACAGATCACACAGGTGAAAAAGGATTATCTCCAATGCCAGGGTATTGCCATGTGACACATGTCACACTATGCTGAAGAAACTAAAGATTGTGTCTCAATGAAAGGGGGGTGGAATATGTTCAGGACACTCCAAACATTAAATAAAATGTGTGATGAAGATGTGAATTGCGTCATTGAATGCTCCAGAATACTTTAAACATAGGCCTACACACAGGCGAAAATGCAGTATTTTTAATTGCAGGACCATATGACACATATCACACTATGCTGATGAAACTAGAGATTGTGTCTCAATGAAAGGGGGGTGGAATATGTTCAGGACACTCCAAACATTAAATAAAATGTGTGATGAAGATGTGAATTGCGTCATTGAATGCTCCAGAATAATTTAAATATAGGTGATCAGGCAGGCGAAAATGCAGTATTTTTAATTGCAGGACCATATGACACATATCACACTATGCTGATGAAACTAGAGATTGTGTCTCAATGAAAGGGGGGTGAAATATGTTCAGGACACTCCAAACATTAAATAAAATGTGTGATGAAGATGTGAATTGCGTCATTGAATGCTCCAGAATACTTTAAACATAGGCCTACACACAGGCGAAAATGCAGTATTTTTAATTGCAGGACCATATGACACATATCACACTATGCTGATGAAACTAAAGATTGTGTCTCAATGAAAGGGGGATGGAATATGTTCAGGACACTCCAAACATTAAATAAAATGTGTGATGAAGATGTGAATTGCGTCATTGAATGCTCCAGAATACTTTAAACATAGGCCTACACACAGGCGAAAATGCAGTATTTTTAATTGCAGGACCATATGACACATATCACACTATGCTGATGAAACTAAAGATTGTGTCTCAATGAAAGGGGGGTGGAATATGTTCAGGACACTCCAAACATTAAATAAAATGTGTGATGAAGATGTGAATTGCGTCATTGAATGCTCCAGAATAATTTAAATATAGGTGATCAGACAGGCGAAAATGCAGTATTTTTAATTGCAGGACCATATGACACATATCACACTATGCTGGTGAAACTAAAGATTGTGTCTCAATGAAAGGGGGGTGGAATATGTTCAGGACACTCCAAACATTAAATAAAATGTGTGATGAAGATGTGAATTGCGTCATTGAATGCTCCAGAATAATTTAAATATAGGTGATCAGACAGGCGAAAATGCAGTATTTTTAATTGCAGGACCATTTGACACATATCACACTATGCTGATGAAACTAAAGATTGTGTCTCAATGAAAGGGGGGTGGAATATGTTCAGGACACTCCAAACATTAAATAAAATGTGTGATGAAGATGTGAATTGCGTCATTGAATGCTCCAGAATAATTTAAATATAGGTGATCAGACAGGCGAAAATGCAGTATTTTTAATTGCAGGACCATATGACACATATCACACTATGCTGGTGAAACTAAAGATTGTGTCTCAATGAAAGGGGGGTGGAATATGTTCAGGACACTCCAAACATTAAATAAAATGTGTGATGAAGATGTGAATTGCGTCATTGAATGCTCCAGAATAATTTAAATATAGGTGATCAGACAGGCGAAAATGCAGTATTTTTAATTGCAGGACCATTTGACACATATCACACTATGCTGATGAAACTAAAGATTGTGTCTCAATGAAAGGGGGGTGGAATATGTTCAGGACACTCCAAACATTAAATAAAATGTGTAATGAAGATGTGAATTGCGTCATTGAATGCTCCAGAATACTTTAAACATAGGCCTACACACAGGCGAAAATGCAGTATTTTTAATTGCAGGACCATATGACACATATCACACTATGCTGATGAAACTAAAGATTGTGTCTCAATGAAAGGGGGGTGGAATATGTTCAGGACACTCCAAACATTAAATAAAATGTGTGATGAAGATGTGAATTGCGTCATTGAATGCTCCAGAATACTTTAAATATAGGTGATCAGACAGGCGAAAATGCAGTATTTTTAATTGCAGGACCATATGACACATATCACACTATGCTGATGAAACTAGAGATTGTGTCTCAATGAAAGGGGGGTGGAATATGTTCAGGACACTCCAAACATTAAATAAAATGTGTGAAGTAGATGTGAATTCCGTCCCTGAATGCTCCAGAATACTTTAAACATAGGCGATCAGACAGGCGAAAATGCACTATCTTTAATGGCAGGGCCATATGACACATATCACACTTTGCTGAAGAAACTAAAGATTGTGTCTCAATAAAAGTGGGGTGGAATATGTTCAGGACACTCCAAACATTAAATAAAATGTGTGAGGTAGATGTGAATTGCGTCCCTGAATGCTCCAGAATACTTTGAACATAGGCGATCAGACAGGCGAAAATGCACTATCTTTAATGGCAGGGCCATATGACACATATCACACTTTGCTGAAGAAACTAAAGATTGTGTCTCAATAAAAGTGGGGTGGAATATGTTCAGGACACTCCAAACATTAAATAAAATGTGTGATGAAGATGTGAATTGCGTCCCTGAATGCTCCAGATTACTTTAAACATAGGCCTACAAACAGGCGAAAATGCATTACTTTCAATTGCAGGACCATATGACACATATCATACTTTGCTGAAGAAACTAAAGATTTTGTCTCAATAAAAGTGGGGTGGAATATGTTCAGGACACTCCAAACATTAAATAAAATGTGTGATGAAGATGTGAATTGCGTCATTGAATGCTCCAGAATAATTTAAATATAGGTGATCAGGCAGGCGAAAATGCAGTATTTTTAATTGCAGGACCATATGACACATATCACACTATGCTGATGAAACTAGAGATTGTGTCTCAATGAAAGGGGGGTGGAATATGTTCAGGACACTCCAAACATTAAATAAAATGTGTGAAGTAGATGTGAATTCCGTCCCTGAATGCTCCAGAATACTTTAAACATAGGCGATCAGACAGGCGAAAATGCACTATCTTTAATGGCAGGGCCATATGACACATATCACACTTTGCTGAAGAAACTAAAGATTGTGTCTCAATAAAAGTGGGGTGGAATATGTTCAGGACACTCCAAACATTAAATAAAATGTGTGAGGTAGATGTGAATTGCGTCCCTGAATGCTCCAGAATACTTTGAACATAGGCGATCAGACAGGCGAAAATGCACTATCTTTAATGGCAGGGCCATATGACACATATCACACTTTGCTGAAGAAACTAAAGATTGTGTCTCAATAAAAGTGGGGTGGAATATGTTCAGGACACTCCAAACATTAAATAAAATGTGTGATGAAGATGTGAATTGCGTCCCTGAATGCTCCAGATTACTTTAAACATAGGCCTACAAACAGGCGAAAATGCATTACTTTCAATTGCAGGACCATATGACACATATCATACTTTGCTGAAGAAACTAAAGATTGTGTCTCAATAAAAGTGGGGTGGAATATGTTCAGGACACTCCAAACATTAAATAAAATGTGTGAGGTAGATGTGAATTGCGTCCCTGAATGCTCCAGAATACTTTAAACATAGGCCTACAAACAGGCGAAAATGCACTATCTTTAATGGCAGGGCCATATGACACATATCACACTTTGCTGAAGAAACTCAAGATTGTGTCTCAATGAAAGTGGGGTGGAATATGTTCAGAACACTCCAAACATTAAATAAAATTTGTGAGGTAGATGTGAATTGCGTCCCTGAATGCTCCAGAATACTTTAAACATAGGCGATCAGACAGGTGAAAATGCACTATTTTTAATGGCAGGGCCATATGACACATATCACACTTTGCTGAAGAAACTAAAGATTGTGTCTCAATAAAAGTGGGATGGAATATGTTCAGGACACTCCAAACATTAAATAAAATGTGTGATGAAGATGTGAATTGCGTCCCTGAATGCTCCAGAATACTTTAAACATAGGCCTACAAACAGGCGAAAATGCATCTTTAATGGCAGGGCCATATGACACATATCACACTTTGCTGATGAAACTAAAGATTGTGAGGTGTGTAAAGATTTGGACAAGGGGAAAGGTGCTGTGAGAATCATGTTCTTTGATATATCCAGTGCTTTTAACACCATCCAGCCCCTCCGACTGAGAGTGACAAGCTGGTGCAGACGGGTGTGAACGTCCACCTGGTATCCTGGATCACTGACTACCTGACGGAGAGGCCACAGTTTATGAGACTGTGCTGTGCAGCACCGGCGCTCCGCAGGGGACTGTGCTCTCACCGCTCCTGTTAACCCTGTACACATCGGACTTCACCTACAACACAGAGTCATGCCACATCCAGAAGTTCTCTGATGACTCTGCTGTTGTGGGATGTATCAGGGATGGGCAGGAGGGTGAGTACAGGAGCCTGGTGGACAACTTTATGCAGTGGTGCAGGCACAACCACCTGCAGCTAAACACCACTAAGACCAAGGAGATGGTGGTGGACTGTAGGAGGTCTCAGCCTCCTCTGCTACCAGTCTCCATCGAGGGGTCAGTGTGGAGGTGGCTAACACCTACAAATACTAACGAGTGTATCTGGACAATAAACTGGACTGGTCAGCCAACGCTGATGCAATCTACAAGAAGGGTCAGAGCCGGCTCTACTTCCTGTGGAGGTTGAGGTCCTTCAATGTCTGCAACAAACTCCTGCGCATGTTTTACCAGCCTGTTGTTGCCAGCGACCTTTTTTATGCTGTGGTGTGCTAGGGTGGCAGCATAAAGAAGAGGGATGCAGGGCGACTGGACAGGCTGGTGAGGAGGGCGGTAGCTGTTGTTGGCACTGAACTGGACTGCCTCACAACAGTGTCGGAGAGAAGGACCCTGAGTAGGTTGCTGACCATCTTGGACAATGTCCACCAACCACTACACAGTACTCTCAACAGACAGAGGAGCATATTCAGTGGCAGACTCCTGTCGATGTCATGCTCATCGGACAGGCTGAGGAAGTCCTTTGTCATCAGGGCCATTCAGCTTTATAACGCCACTCATAAGGGGAGGAGGAGGGAATTTGTGTATAAGCTACTGGATGACCTAAATTTCCCTCGGGATTAATAAAGTATCCATCTATCTAAACTGTATGGCAGAGGGGAGCGTAATGTACTTAATGTTACACCTTTCAAGAACACTGAACATAAAAAGTTTAGAGGGAAAAAAACAGTTCCTCACTTGCAATAGGATAGCACTGCAATTTATTCTCTCTAGTAAAAGAAAGTGTTACATCCAATTTTCCCAGCTATTTATTGGCCCTATGAAAGACCAAAAGGTCAAAGACGTAGTGTGAAGCTACTTAGAACAATTTGGAGATGTAATAGGGGTGATATACAACAGTTAGTGAAGAGTATACATACTCAAAAAGAAAATAACACTAAGATTGATTTAACCACCACACATCAGGTATATAATCTGAGGCTGGTCAATAGAAGACATGGAACCACTATTAATCCATAATTTCCTCTTGAATTTCAACAGAGACTTCATAATAGGTATAATTAGGCATAATTTGACTACATTGGACCTATACTGAATCCAAAATAGGAGAATATAAAAAATATAAGCCTACACTGTTAATACAAATAGCACCAATACAAATATAGACAGTTTGAGAGGGTTCATGTCTGCAGGAGATATGATTTAAAGTGAAGTAAAACCTGTGCTTTCATGATGTAGTCCTGGTTATTAAAGTTTAGGTTTTTTTCAATCTTATACATAGGCCTGCCTAGTCAATGGTATCTTATAACCATTTCAAGGTAACTTTTAAACAGTACCAAATATGTATACTATATGCATTGTAATCCTGTTTTGCTCTTATAATGCAAGTGCACTGATCAAATACATTATTTTTAATATAGTTTTCAGCTACAAGTATCAAGTACGTTTAAAAGTAATTTAATATATCTCACCTTGTTTTAAAACAAGTTAATACAATGCACAGATAACACAATACTATTATAAACAATGATCTAGCAAGTAGTCAGACTCAGACTTTATACTGACAATTAGGCTACAATAGCTTTCAAACACGCTTTCAACTATTTTCCCGATAATTACGACAAATGCAACAAAAACTCGTTCCATAAAAAAGGGTTTTATATAACCCAGTCGATTTACAGGGCTGTTTGTTGTAAAAACCTTTCATTTGATACAAAAAACATATTTTACTTCCTCGTTTCCTTTTACTTCCTGGGGTTATTGTGGGTTATCGTTGCTGAAAGAACGGAACTCCTCATTTTTACCCCCTTCCTTATTTGATACGGTGCCACATTTGTTTATTGTTCGTTGTTACAACCCAAACGTCGCATCCAGACAACCTAACTGGCTGCGATGCTGACACGATACATACATTTATAAAGGTTAAAACTAGCTAACGTTAGCTATTCACTAGCTGCGCTAGCTAGCTAGCTAGACAAGTATCTAGGTCCTAGGACACTGCCGTGTCAGGGACAGGGTAATGCTAGTTAATAAGCTTCTGCTTCTATCACAGGCAACAGTGGAGCAGGGCTTTTTGGTGAATAAAGAAATTGAAACGTCTAACATTCAAGAAGACACTGACAGGGATGCAAACAGTGCGCTTTTCGGCGCCTCCCGCTTTTTTCACAACGTTTGGGTGACTTGATTATAATTTCATCAACACTAATTCTGGATTGCCTCCACCAAACATGTAAATAAGAAGTAATTAAATCAGCAGCGATTATTTCCCAAACCCTCGAAAGCTATTGCAATTGAGATTTAACGTTACTTTATGTTTGAAGATAAGGTACCATAGTGTTAAAGAATGGGTTACTTGACATTGGACGACTTTAAATTAATATATGAGATTGAACAACATAAACACCTATACAGATAAAATAAATGAACAAGGATAGCAAAACCGATTGATAACGGCAGAAAGGCAGGCAGGACAGGACGTCAGATCACAGTAACACAGGCTGTTTTTTCCCCCCATTATATGTTAAGGCTGAGATATTCATAACATTTTATTCAGTCTTACTAGTGGTCCTTTTGTAATAACAACAGGTGCACTTCGTTGTGGATAAGTATACCTATGTACTGTTATCACTACGTTTTTAGCATTACATCGCATAACTATGTTTCTAGAATCTAGATAACAGCTGTTTCCATTTCCACGAGACGAACGTTTGAATGATGTCAAAGTTAAAGTCCAATACTATATGTTTCCATAACAAAAATACAAATAATATACATTTGCTGACCTGAATAAGCAGAGGCCAGAACAGCCTATTTTGCTAAATTTTTGTAGTCCCCGATCTTTTGTTTGGAATGTTGGTGAGGTTATTTAGAGGACCATTTCTCAATGGTTTTGTTATTTAATGAATGTTTATTAATAACTTATTTTTAACAAATAACTCAATTATAATTACAAAGAGGGAAATTGACAACTCTATCGCAACTTCCACTTGCTCCCGCAATTTAATTGCAACAAACTCCTAAAAAACACTGCAACTTTTATGGAAAAGCTCCCGCTATAATACGTTGGCTGAACTCATCAAACTGGATGATCAGATTGCTGCCAAAAGCGCAGAGCTCCAAAAGGCTGTAGGATCTGTTGTATTACAACCGCACACAGGTGCACCCACAGACGTATCCAGACACGCATGCACACACACACACACACACACGTATCCAGACATGCATGTGCAAATCCACACACACATGTACACACACACACACGTACACCCCTCACAGTTATTGTTTTAAATGGTTCTGTCTTATGGTTTAAATATAGTGTAGATTGCAACAGCTTGATGTGACGTAGAGAGATAAGATCTTTGAAGGCTGTTTACCTCAGAGCATATTGTTAATAAAGTTATTTGATTGATTGATTGAGCTCCTATTTTTTTTTTCATTCATATGCATATCAGGAAAGGTGCGATGTTGGTCTTAAATTTCATTTAAAGTGGTTTTGAAAAGGTCTTAAAAAGTCTTAAATTTGAGATGAAAAATCTTGGGGGTACCCTGAATAGTGCATGGATCGGTCCAAGGCACAATGTTTCCTCCCCTTTCTACTAATGTTCAGCAATGATCCATACCCTTTTTTGGCATTATCAAGTGATTGTCACAACTTAAGGCTCACAACAAAGTTCTTGCACCCGTAATAAGACATACAGCTGAGGTTACTCATTTGGGGCCTGATTTACTAACAGGATTGCGCCCATTTCTGGCGTAAAATAGCGGTCGTAAACATAAAACGGTATTTACTAAGGGGGCGCATTTGAGTAGAGTCGCATATTAACGCTTTGAGGGTGTGTACCTGAGACATGGGTGGTAACGTAGGCGTGAAGCGCACTTTAATGGGAGGAGGATTGGCCTAATGATGTATTGCGTGGTATTTAATAAACTGCCTGGCGAGCGCACGTCTCCAATTTGCGTGCTAATTCTCCGCCTCATAAAAGCACGTCTTAACCAGGAAGCGCATTTCCATTGAGTCTGATAATGTTGGCAGTGGCGCCTGCAGCCGTACGGCTGTACACACTGTGCGTACCTTCTCTTACGCGAGAAGAAAAAAAAGAGAGAGAGTCTGAAATCATGAGCTGAGCCTGGCAAAAGTGCACAAGGCACAAACAAACGAATAGTGATTAAAGCACAAACAAACGCTTACAAAAGTTATCTGACACACGCTGGTCCCAGCACGACGCATGCATTGCCACTGTAATCAAATATTATGAACGCATATTACAAAAGGTAAACTGCAGACAGAGGTGAGCGCAAACACTAATGCCCGTTGAGGATGCAGATACAGAGCTGGAGCTGTGGAAACAGCTAAATGAGTTACAGCCAAATCGCAGTGAGCTTTGTCAAGCCCTGGAAAGTTTGGCAAATTTCTACCCAAACATTCATTGCGTCTTGTTGACTATGCCCGTTTCCACATCGTCTGCTAAGCGGTCATTCAGTACAATCTTAAGACATATCTACGAAGTACGATGACTGACAAAAGACTGACCAGACCAGCTCTCATGAATATTCACACAGATTTGGAAATCGACAGTGAAAAAGTACTAAAACAATATGCAGAAGGAGAATTAACTTAAATTACACCGCGTTCCACATTATTATGCAAATTACACTTTGCTCAGATTTTCCTAAATAGTAATGCACATTCAGTCAGTATAATTTTCAAGTCATCAGCTGTTAGAGTATAATTCAAATTTTATTGAACAAACCTCCTAATGATAACAGTATTTTTTCAAAAATAAAAAACTCAAAATGCAGTGTTCCAAATTATTATGCAGAGGTTCAAAGTCTCAGAGTTTCAGGATATTTTATAGGTTGTAAAGAACTAAAAATTGTCATTTGTTGAATTTGTAGCATTAGGAGGCCATATTTACTGAAATCAAAAAAAAAAAAAAAACATCTTAACAGGTCAAGTTACATGTTAACATAGGACCCCTTCTTTGATATCAACTTCACAATTCTGGCATCCATTAAACTCATGAGTTCTTTGACTGTTTCTGCTTTAATGTTTTATCAGGATGCCATAATAGCCTCCCAGAGCACCTGATTGGATGTGAACTGCCTTCCACCCACATAGATCTTTTGCTTGATGATGCTCCAAAGGTTCTCAATAGGGTTAAGGTCAGGGTAAGATGAGGGCCACACCATGAGTTTCTCTTCTTTTATGCAAATAATACCTCTGGGGCATTGGCTGCTATAGGATGCATAAATATGACTTTGCTATGGAGGCGCAGCTCTTCTTTTTGTACCACGGAAGAAAGTGGTCAGTCAGAAACTCTACATACTTTGCCGAGGTCATTTTCACACCGTCGGGGACCCTGAAGGGGCCTACCAGCTCTCTCCCCATGATTCCGGCCCAAAACATGACTCCGCCACCTCCTTGGCACTCATCCGTAAACAAAACAGTTTGAAAGTTAGTCTTTATGAAGTCCTGACCCCACTGCAACCTTTTTTGCTTGTGAGCTGGGTTTAGGAGTGGACGAATAAGGTTAAAGGACACTTGCAAACCTCTTGAGCATCCTACATCCTGAAGTTCGCGAGACTCCAGAGGCACCATCAGCTTCAAACACCTGTTTGCTGCTATTCAATGGCATTTTAGTGGCTGCTCTCTTGACCCTATGCATTTGTTTGGCAGAAATATTCCTTATCTTGCCTTTGTCTGAACGAACCCACTTGTGCTGTGAATCAGTGACAAATTTCTTCCCCGTCCGATGATCATGCGCATTTCTTTTGGAAATATCCAATGTTGTGATACCTTGACAAAGGTATTACACTATTTGCCGCTTTTCAGCAGCAGAGAGATCCTTTTTCTTCCCCATTTTGCCTGAAACATGTAGCTTGCTTAATAATGTGGAACATCCTTCTTAAGTAGTTTTCCTTTGATTGGGCTCACCTGGCAAACTAATTATCTCAGGTGTCTGAGATTGATTACAATCATTCAATTAGACCTGAGACACAATACCACCCATGACTTTAATTGAAAAACAAAAAAATTAATGTTTATGACCCATAAATCCAATTTGCATAATAATGTGGAACGCGGTGTAGAAGGGCAATGCGTTTAGGCTGTAAACCATTATCTGCGCGCGTGAGTAGGCTAATGTGCGCCAATGTGGTTTTTTTTTGGGGGGGGGGGGGGGGGGGGGGGGGGCGTTGGTGGCTCGTGCGTACCTCACAATTAGTGCCACTAATAGCATATTCTTTATAATCGTGTTCTTTTAAACATCTCGCTGTAGGTGATGGCGGGCAGAACAACAATATAGCAGCGCACACATTGAATCAGGTTCAGTGATTGAGCGAACGTGAACCAATATATCTATCTCCACTTCGCTGAAGCTTCATTTTCTCTTCCTAAATAAATACCACGGAAAATGCGCAAAAACACTGTGCGTTAATGTGCGAACGCAGTTAAAGCAGCGGTTGCAATGTTAGTAAATCTGGCCCTATATAGGGCGGAGTAAACACAGTTTGCCCAGTGCAGATCTGGTTTGATAAATACCACGGAAGATGCGCAAAAACACTGTGCGTTAATGTGCGAACGCAGATTAAGCAGCGGTCGCATGTTAGTAAATCAGGCCCTTGGTATCTTTGCTTTCTTGTATGCATTTATTCTTCTAAAAGAGTACTTATATGGGTGGGAACTCTGTGAATCGACTGCTAAGAGTTAGATAAGATTTATCGAACTCATGACAGAATTTAACGCCTTTGAAAACATTGTCTAGCTACAGTTGCTATTCTTAGGTGGTGACTAGTAAGAGTTTGTTCTTAACACATATTTTTACATGTAATTAGTATTATTTGGAGAACTTCTGGCCTGTTGACCAGTGTCATTCAAAATACAATTACCGCAGCTACAAACTTATTTCCCACACTTTTTTCCAGCTGTTGTGGCCTGGCTCAAAGACTGTAAAAACAAGGGAGGAAAAGGTCCATTTTACACATTTATGTAGGCAAATACACAATTCAATTTGTCTCAGTGTGCTGAGGTATGAATAAGTGGATGCAAAACAAATGGCCAAAGAGACGCAGCTCTCCAAAAGTCCCAGTGAGATCAAAGAGTAGTAGCCCAGCCAACCCCAAAAGGGGAAGGGGAAAGCCTTATACCTCCAAAACAAAACAAACAGATACAACCTCCTGAAAGTCACAACTGTAATTATCTGGTGCACTGAGGACAAGTCAACTCCTTACATACACTTTTACAAGCTAGTACACTTATGGTAGTACAGTTGTGGCCAAAAGTTTTGAGAATGACACAAATATGCATTTTCACAAAGTTTGCTGCTTCAGTGACTTAAGATATTTGTGTCAGATGTTGTTACTATGGAAGACTATGGTTTTGACCCTTCTTTTTCAAGACCTCTGCAATCCCCCCTGGCATGCTGTCAATTAACTTCTGGGCCACATCCTGACTGATGGCGGCCCATTCTTGCATAATCAATGCTTGGAGTTTGTCAGAAATATATATTTTTTGTTTGTCCACCCGCCTCTTGAGGATTGACCACAAGTTCTCAATGGGATTAAGGTCTGGGGAGTTTCCTGGCCAATGGACCCAAAATATCAATGTTTTGTTCCCCGAGCCACTTAGTTATCACTTTTGCCTTATGGCAAGGTGCTCCATCATGATTGGAAAGGCATTGTTCATCACCAAACTGTTCCTGGATGGCAAACTTTGTGAAAATGCATATTTGTGTCATTCTCAAAACTTTTGGCCACGACTGTATACTGCTCTTCAACATTTTTCCTAAATTGTTTCTGACTGCTCATGTGCCTATTGAAAGCAAATATGCCAAATGTCTCTGAGGCGTTATTCAACTATTATTTTCTCTCATGTTTTGAGCAAAACTAAATTTGTGCATCGAATACCATGGTTCCCCCATTTTTTAAGCACACATTTCGTCTGCAACAGTCAGGTTAATACTCTGATTAATGAGCAGCCATTTTGATGATACATGGATTGTGTTTTTCACTGCCTTTCTTAGATCACAAAGGGACAGATAGATGAGTACAAACAGGAGCTCAGCATTTTTGCAGAGAGCTTTAACATGCATGGCCCTGGAGCAGTGGGAGAGGACCTGGAGAAAGGTAGGTCAAGCCCACTTTACATTCTGCATGCAGACACACAGTATTCTTTCTTTGCAGTCAATTCAACCTACTATTTGTTGTCTTAAATGTCGAAGGGCTAATGGTCATGGGATCATATGAGACTGAATTAGCCCAGATTGAATCTGGCCGGCAAGAGCTAGCAAATGCTGAGAAGCTGTTTGACCTACCAATCACCATGTACCCGGAACTGTTGAACGTACAGAGAGAGATGCGTGGACTTCGACAGATATATGAGATCCACAAAGCCCAGAAAGTAAGAATAGTTGAGCAAGTTAAGTTATAAAATAACAATGACAGCAAACAATTGTCTTTGTAAGTTGTTTTGTGTTTGTATGCACTCTTGTCTTTCAGGCAGCAAAGACAGAGTGGTCTCAGACCTTGTGGGTGAACCTGAACATTCAGTTTTTGCAAGAGGGTGTTGACGGCTTCATCAAAAGTCTCCGGAAGCTTCCCAAGGATGTGCGGGCTCTGCCTGTGGCCTTCTTCCTCGAGGGTCGCATGAAGGAGTTTAAGGAGTCGTTGCCACTTCTGCTGGACCTAAAGAATGAGGCTCTTAGAGAAAGGCAAGGGCTACACCACATATATCTGCCCTTAGAGAAAGACAACAGCTTCACCACATATATCTGCCCTTAGAGAAAGGCAAGGGCTACACCACATATATCTGCCCTTAGAGAAAGACAACAGCTTCACCACATATATCTGCCCTTAGAGAAAGGCAAGGGCTACACCACATATATCTGCCCTTAGAGAAAGACAACAGCTTCACCACATATATCTGCCCTTAGAGAAAGGCAAGGGCTACACCACATATATCTGCCCTTAGAGAACGGCAAGAGCTACACCACATATATCTGCCCTTAGAGAAAGACAACAGCTTCACCACATATATCTGCCCTTAGAGAAAGACAAGGGCTACACCACATATATCTGTCTATGGTCCTTCTCATTTGCAAATTTTCTTTGAATAATATTTAGTTTAACTGATGATAATAATTTTAATAATAACAGCGCAGTAAATTGTGGAATTGAAGAGTTGGGCAAATAGATCACATTATTGTTACAGTGTTAAAGTAAAACTGTATGTTGACTTGCAAAATAAGAATCATACGGAATATGACTACAGACATTGGAAGGAGCTGATGGAGCGTGCAGGCACAACCTTTGAGATGAACCCTGAAACCTTCACCCTGGAGAACATGTTTGCCATGGAGCTCAACAAATATGGCAGTGTGATTGGAGACATTGTCACCTCAGCTGTCAAAGAGCTCAGCATTGAGAAGGTGAAAAGCACTTATTTTTACGCACCTGTATAGAACTGAAGTATAAACTAACTATGGCATGTACTGAAATGTTTTAGGACTGTGTAAGGTGTAAATGTCACTGAGTTTTCAAAAAAAGAATGTTGTATGTTCGCACAGGGGGTAAAAGAGGTGGTGGAGACCTGGGAGAACATGAAGTTCAGTGTGCAACGCTACTTCAAAGGCACTCAGGAGCGTGGCTCCATACTAGGTGCTGTTGATGAAATCCTTCAGAACTTGGATGACAATGCTATGAACCTGCAGAGCATGGCTGGAAGCCGCTTCGTGGGGCCCTTCCTGGCTACTGTACAGCAATGGGAGAAGAACCTCTCACTCATCAGTGAGGTCATTGAGGTCAGTCTATAGTGATCAGATAATAAACAGTATCTATCTATCGATAGATCTATTGATTAATCTATCTTATACATACAATTTCCAATAATGGCCAAGTCTCTGTGAATGGCCAAAAATCGCAGTAATTTTCATGCAGTTAACGGAAGTTTCCAGCCTGTATCATTCACATTCGCCTGTGACATTTGCATCCGCCCGTGCCATAAATCTGATAATAGCCATGCAGAATATCCTATTCAGTCAATTTAGCAGCAGCCTCTCATAATTGCTGGGTTAGAAAATAGTTCAGCTTAACTATCATTGGTAGCATAGCCTATACTGTCAAGTTATAGTTAGGGTATTTAACAGATGTTTTTGTATAAAGCAACTTAGGAAACATACGAAAAACATTGCAAACAAAAAAATGAAACTATATAAAGTAATAAAAACAATCAAATACTACTAGTAGTAGTACCAAAACTACTACTCCTACTACTACTAATAATAAATATTATACAGTTTATTATTTATAAAAATAATTCAATATTTATTAAAATTCAAGCATATGATGATCATTTCTTTGTTTGTCTGATCATTTATTTTCATTCATAAACTGTGACATCTTATTTTACATTGTAGGTTGACGTGGGATAATGCCTCTGTGTAGGATGCTCTTTTTTCCTAGCTTACAGGTCACCAGAGGAAATGAATGGATTTTGTCCATGAGCGTGAACCTGTTTAAAATGTTATTAAGTTATTTATACCATTACTTTTGGTTGCCCATCCGCAAACTCTAATGCAACTACTGCAGCAATATTGTTGCATGAGTAAACCATTTACTACTCATTAGTTTAGATCTTAATGAATCAGGGCCTTTGTGTATATTTGTGTATATAAAAAGCACCTTGTCTGAAGATCCACAAGCAGAAACTGCTAGTTTTGACCACTAGGGCTAACATTAGCCACATTTCTACCATCGAGGCAGTGTGAGCTAGGGATATCTTCTACCATCGAGGCAGTGTGAGCTAGGGATATCTTTTACCACTGAGGCAGTGTGAGCTAGGGATATCTTCTACCATCGAGGCAGTGTGAGCTAGGGATATTTTCTATCATCGAGCCAGTGTGAGCTCAGGGTTTTTCCTGCATAGAGAAAATTTTGGCGCGTGCCTAAACCGTAATCCCGAGCGCCTATGAAAAATCCCGACCGCCTAAAGCAAAAAAAGGAGTCTGCGATAAAAAAAACCTGTCATCCAATTCAGTTTAACGGTGTTTTGAGACCTCACGTTGAATTCAAGACAGCAGCAGCAGATTCCGCCTCCCACCCCCTCAGCCAATCATTGAACAGAGGCTTCTCCAAGTTGCCAGTTTAGAGAAGATGTTAGTTAAAAAATGTGTCCGACCTATTAGCACCCACGACCTATGAACACCTACGCGCTGGTACACGTTACTTAATATTGATTTCGGTGTCAACCAGGATAACGGATTTTAAACAACATACGCTCCAGCCCAAAAGGGGTATTTAAATTATATGTGTGCAAAACATTACAGTTGTAGAACGTAATTAAGTGTACTAGACAGCCATTTATTTCTGTGCGTACAAACTGTCATGGAACGAACTGAGCGAATTCGATTTTGCGACGAGAACTTGTGAGGGTCATACAGTTTTCAACCGACCCCGATACCGCTCTCCCTCTTTAAATTGAGGTTTACCCGCTTATCACAAGGACGACAGCTGACAACCGAGTTAGGAGATGTTCACGAGAGATTACGGATTCTGATAGAGATCATACTTGGTCATATCGGTAATGTTTTTCTAATATCCATACACCACACGTACCACAGGTAAATCACAATTGTGAACTTTAACAAGTTTGTCCACTAAACATCGCATTGTCCCACCTGCAAAGCAGTTTCATTAAACTGACCCGATCCTCACGATATCCAGTTTTTCTTGAAAAGTCCGTCTTGAAAATGGCGTTTCTATTATATTAGCGACCAGATCGATATCTCCTCCTTCAGCCATTGTGGGTTGTAAATAAACAGAAATTTACGTTTTCGCTAATTCACCACCACCATATGCAACTAAAATGAGCACTTTTCTGAGGCACTGCCTCAATCTGCCGCACTAGTGTGTATCCAATCAAAGAACGTGTACGTGTCACGTTCAACGTGATGCCTGCTAGCTGGCCCCAATGTCGCCAACTCAAAATCTGATTGGTTATCACAACTGTCTGTTTCAGTTCATTCAACTTAAATGAACTGAAACAGCCAGTTGTGATAACCAATCAGATGTACAGGCGCCTTCAGTGTTAATTCTGAAGGCCTCTGGAAGATTTCTTGGAGCCTGGCAACACATGATAGCTGAAATATGATTGGATGAACGCTCTAATATAAATAAACAACGCTGGAAGCTATGAAATGAAGATAATGGACTATGGGGAATAATTTAATACATATTTATGAAAAGAAAATATTAAAATTAAATGTATTTTATTACATTTATTTTCTGATGATGTTTAGGCCAGCAGAGAAGGCCTTGCTGGCCCTGACGGACCACCACTGGTGAAAAGCTCCTTGCTCATCTTATTTTAAGTGATCCATCGGACAGGCAGATGCAGATAGAGTACTTTATTGGTCCCCAAAAGGAACCGCCTCTCTGTTCACATCTCTTAATTTTGCCAGATAGCAGCCAAATAGGAAATAGGAAAGTGTTGTTTCAGGTTGGTTTTGCAACATGTACTTTGTATAGGACTAATAACTCGTCTCCACTCATACATAATAAGCTTGTCATGAACATGGAAGCAGAAAAAAACCTTACAAAAATGGCTTTACAAGGGAATATGGGAATTGTATTGCTGGAAAAGGTTTTTAATTTAAATATGAATCTCAATTATTGTTTTTTCTAGGTTTGGATGTTGGTGCAACGTAAATGGATGTACTTAGAGAGCATTTTCATTGGAGGAGATATTCGTTCCCAACTTCCTGAAGAGGCCAAGAAGTTTGACAATATTGACAAAATGCTCAAAAAGGTTTTTTTTTTCATGAATTTCTTGAACACTAACTAGCAGTGTGTCCACTCAGACTAAATATTAATGTACGTTGGTCTGTTGTACAATGTTTTTGTGTAAAACAGATTATGGCAGATACAGTGAAGGACCCAGGAATTAAGAAGTGCTGTCTCGTGCCAAATCGCTTAATTGACCTACAGAATTTGAGTGACGGCTTGGAACGATGCCAGAAGAGTCTTAATGACTACCTGGATTCTAAGCGCAATGCCTTTCCTAGATTCTTTTTCATTTCTGATGACGAGCTGCTCAGTATCCTGGGAAGTAGTGAGCCAGCTTGTGTACAAGAGCACGTGATCAAGGTAATTACTGAGCACAATTTCATACAAGATGTTTTCCAGCACATTATGTCTCATTCTGCTCAAAGATGCAGCCCACAATTCTGGTGAAAGATTATTCATATTTGAGCTCAACAGCCAATCAAACTACACTCCTCCCTCCTGTGCTCCTGAAGCAACATATTTGAGGCTGATTGGCCGAGTCTCTAAAATTGTTATCATGTATCATGTAAACATTAAAGAAAATTCAGAGTCGTTTTGGGGGTGCACACAGGGAACAGACAGCTAGTGGACTGTGAGGAGCAATTAGTTTAATTTGCCAAAAAGTGTATTGGCTATTACCTCCCATTGATTAGAATGGTGTCTCAACTGTACCCTGCTATGTCTCAACTATACCCCACCGTTTTTAGCTAGGGTACAGTTGGGACAACAGTGCACCGTTTTGTTTGATTAATTACATAAACATTAAACATCCTAGATATATAATGCCTTGGTTATATATTTGCCCACACCCTGAAAATATGTTCTGACCAAAACAACATTCTTTTTAGGACGTTTTAATAGTTTAATTTGTGCGTGGAAAGGGACAAAAATAAAGTGTACTCAACTGTACTCAGTCTACCACTGTGATAACTACAGCTCTGTTGTAAACCTCAACAAAAGCCAGTGGCCTTATATCCATTTATGTTTATTTTCCGTTTGAGTGTGGGTTTGATTCAGTGCTTGTGCAACAATAACGTGTATGGTTTTGAGTTGGGGGGCGTTAACAGTAAAACAGACTGACGTAGGCCTACCGAGTCTTTTCCTAGCCTGAAGAAGTGTAGTATGACCTGCAGTGAAACATGATACTGATGTAAGGAATGGATACGAATATCTCGATAGATAGACTACCTTATACGTCTTGCTTGAAGAGCCTGAATTGTCATAGCTTGATGAGCAGACATCAACGCTATCCTCCGTAGCCGCCTGGCCCTTTGACGTCGTTGTTGACAAATGACTTGTACAACAGCATTGTTACACAGTTGTGAAAATAGCAAAACATTGAAAATGCATATAGATTTGATAATATTAGCAATAACGGCACGGAAAGCGTCCATGACTACCATTCACTTTATTTGAACTGTCTTAGTACTTTGTGTTGCGGGTGTCGGTTCTGACCAATAGCTGAACGACCTCGGGGCGCGTGGCTTTGTTGACAGAATTTGGTCCGTTTACTGAAACGTACAGTCTGAAAGCGAACCGCACCAAAAAAAAAAGAAGGTTTGGACCAAAGCAAGTGAACTATCGGACTTTCCTGGTCTGAATACGCCCTTATACAAGTAAATCACGATGACAGTCTTGCACGCTGTACTATCTGTAACAGTGATTTCAGCATTGCCGATGGTGGGTTAAATGACTGTAAAAGACATGTTGGGGTGAGTTCAACAAGTTTCATTTCATGTGCATATTATTCATGCCGGCTAGTTGCCAGGGCTACATGAAAAAAGAACCTCCTTAGACTTGTTTAAAGTTACAATGGAATACAAATAAAAGCAGTTAACATAAATAGGATAGTATTAGCAGCATATAATAAATAGTAAAAGTAAACTACATATTTAAACATAAATAACAAAGAATTGCATAGGGCTATACCCTATAGAATGATATTATGCTTTTATAACTTTTAGGGACCACAACAGAAATACGTAGGCCTAAGGGGGAATATACCTCCCTGAAATGACTTTTTGCAGGTTGGGATGTCTGACTTAGTGTTTTGAATAATTGAACGACATTGAATTGAATCGAATCGAATCGCATCGTATCGCATTGTATAGTACTCAATAGTTTTTTATCAACATGCATCTTTTCTTGTATTCTATCGTGCGAGATACGAATCGCATCGTTTTTGTCATGAGATACGAGATACGTACGAGATACGAATCGAATCGTTTTTGTCATGAGAGTTTTACACCCCTAGTGTCTTGTATTGCATGAATGAAAAAAAAAGAAGTCTCCTCGTTCCCTCCCTCTGATGTAGTGCTTCAGATGTTGTGCATGCACATGTGCCATTGAATATTTATATCGTCTTCAATTGTCTTCTGTTTTTTTTATCACACACCCAAACACACAGATGTATGACAACATTGCATCTATACAATTTGATGTGGGGAGCAACGGAGAGACGATAGCAAAGGCGCTGGTGTCAGCAGAAGGAGAGGTGATGACGTTGAGGCAGGCTGTGCCAGCAGAGGGCCGAGTGGAGGACTGGATGACCAAAGTCCTGCTGGAGATGAGGAGGACAAACAAACTCATCACTAAGGAGGCCATTTTTTACTACAGCCACCAAAAGAGCAGGTTGAGCATGCTTCTACCTCTGAAATACCAGGCCTAATATTTAGCAATAAGGGCTGGGTGATGTATCAGCATATAAAGTCCATCGATATATTTTTCAAAAGAGATATAGGATGAGACAAATGTGCAAGAGATCAGTTCTAGTCTCCTTACAAAGTGCTTATTTATATTTAATTTTCGAACTGTATGTATTTGAAAAAAAAGGGTTCAAAGTTATTGTGGGGGTTCTTTTTATGTCTCTAGGACAAAAACTTGTGGAGCTTTAAAGGCATATTGACAACACACTTTCCCACCGGTGGGAAAAGCAAATTAGAGACGCGCTCTCGTCATGCAGTTTTAGTAAATACCACTGAATACATAATTAGGTGCACTTTACGCATCTTCTCCCATATCTTTGCGGCCAACTGCCACTTTCCCTTATACCCTCCCAGCAGCAGGTTTTAACTCAAGTGCGCCAGCCACCTTTGTTAAAACGGTTCCAGGTCTTTACCCTGAGTTTGAAAAAAGCAGCCTCTATATTTCTGAACAGAAAAGACATAGTTATGCGTGTCCTTGTCCAACAGTAT
The DNA here is from genome assembly GCF_963457725.1 of Sprattus sprattus. Lineage (NCBI taxonomy): Eukaryota > Metazoa > Chordata > Actinopteri > Clupeiformes > Clupeidae > Sprattus > Sprattus sprattus. The sequence continues at coordinate 27,704,962 of NC_137914.1, forward strand.
TCTTTTGTTTCTGCTTATGTGTTGTCTCATGTGATTGATTATTTTATGTCCTACTAACAAAATAAAGGTTCCACTTACATTAAAATGTTTTCTCTGAAGGATCGATTGGATGTTGGATTATCAGGGCATGGTGGTGCTGGCTGGAAACCAGGTTTGGTGGACGTGGGAGGTAGAGGATGTCTTTAGTAAGGTGAAGAAGGGTGAGAAACAAGCCCTGAAAATCTATGCGAAGAAGATGCACCAACAGATCGATGATCTGGTAACACGTATCTCTCTGCCCATGAAAAGTAATGATCGCCGCAAAATCAATACTGTCCTCATCATTGATGTTCATGCAAGGGACATTGTCGACAGTTTCGTTCGGGACAGGTAAAACATATTGCATTGTCACCATAAAGTAAAGTTTCTAAAATAAAAATAAAAAAAAAACATTCGCAGTTTAGGTAATGAAGAGATGAAATTGTGATAATACATTTTGTCATGTTGTCTAGTATAATGGATGAACATTCAAGATAATCCTATTCATTATCTCATGTTGTCTAGCATAATGGATGCACGTGAATTTGAGTGGGAGAGTCAGCTTCGCTTCTACTGGGATAAGGAACCAGATGATTTGTTTGTGCGTCAGTGCAGTGCTCAGTTCTCTTATGGTTACGAGTACATGGGTCTCAATGGACGGCTGGTCATCACTCCACTCACTGACCGTATTTATCTGACCATCACTCAGGTACAGTCTTAGGATCTGCAAATGATTGAATCAAGACTAAATGAGCATGGCACACACAATCCAGGCTAGATAGTTGAGGCTATAAGATTTTATATTTACCTTTTTTTAACGGTCCATTTGGCCAACCTGATATTTGAACCTGCATCAACCTGCATGGTTTGTCCTACTATTATCATTGTTATTTGTTATTTGTTGTTTTTATTTATTTACTTTCCCTCCATGCCTGTCAGGCCTTGTCAATGTATCTGGGTGGAGCCCCTGCTGGGCCGGCTGGAACAGGAAAGACAGAATCCACCAAAGATCTGGCCAAGGCTCTGGGAGTGCTGTGTGTGGTCACAAACTGTGGTGAAGGAATGGATTATATGGTGAGGGGGCTTTTTGTATTTACTTTTGTAAGAAATGCAGAACTAATCTTACCATACTTTATGGAAAATTCCCCTTAAATGTCTAAGCCACCCTCAACCCAGAAATAGAACCCTGATTAGGTTTTTATGTGGAAAACCAAAAACTAGAAGTCTTAGAGGGTATATCTACTAGGGGTGGGTATCGCCAACCACCTCGCGATACGATACGCATCCCGATACAGGGGTCGCGATACGATATGTATCGCGATACATGCGATACGTACGTATACTATACGTATCCCGATATTTTAGGCTTATAACAAAAAAAAATTGCCTGTAACTCCTTGACAGTACATCATAACATATTTCTCACCTCATGTGGATTCTACAGAAACTCTGCTTTCAAATTATACCATCAACTGGATGATGGGCAAAGTATGCAGGCAGGCACATGAACCAAGTAGACGCTGTACAAAGAAACAGAAAAAAAAAAAAAAAATTTTTTTTTTTTTTTTTTTGCACGTGAAGTATCGATACTGACGCCTCCGTATCGATACACGCATCGTAAAGAGGCCCGCGACGATGTATCCCCGTATCGATATTTTGAACACACCCCTAATATCTACTAAGTAATTTTGTGTTGTATTGTAGGAATGAACAAAAGAGTCTGGATTACAAAGAAAACAAACGTTTATTGAACAACCATAATCCAGAAAATACCCTGTGCAAAGCTATATACAAATATGCAACAATATGCTAGTGCTTAATGGCGGTTAAAAATAAATGGAAAAATCAACAACTGGGAGCATGACATTTAAAACAAGGTGCATTGAAAATAGTGATTTTTTTCAAAATAAAGCTAACAATTAAAATTGTGTCTGAAAATCAAGTTTATATCAAAGAATATGTCATGGAAGCCATTGCGCTAAGGTTCTGATGTGGTCTGAGATGGAGAATCCAATTAATTTTGTTTAGCTGTAGGATAAATGTTACAATAATGTAAAAATATAAATATTTTGAGAGAAAAGACAATGAATAACATGATCACTGAAATGGCAGTGACAAAAAAGACATTACGAGTGCAACAAAAAAATGTGTACTGAGTCACGTAACTAACGTGAGGGATGTAGTAAGCTTCGACCATTGCTCTGCAGAATCCCCCCTAAGTTTCATACTATTTCATACCTTTCATACCCAGAAGCTATCGAGGACACTTGTGGACGATGTCTTGGCTCAATTAAAGAATTAAGACACAAGTTGTTGTACTTCGCAGTGAGATGATTCAAAAATGTATTGATTTACTACTTTGCACAAATTTGGACTAGGTAGGCATTTTATTTGTATGATCAAAGTCTGATACGCAAATCCCTAAGCAATGGTCTGAATGGGCAGCATTTGCTCTGCCCAGTTCCCAGTATATAGGGGTACTTGCCAGGTCTGTCCCCTGGTTCTTTCCCTCAAGCCTCTGGTTTAAAAAATCAGACAGCATCCATCAGTACGTCTAAAGATTATGATTGTAATTCAAATCACTATATTAAATAAATGAAAAAATATTGCAATACTAGGTGCAACTATATAATATTATGCAGAAGAATCTCGATATTTGTATCGATATTTTCTCCAACCTCTACTTTTTAAGTTTTTCAGATAATTACTAAATTGAGTAGCCTGTTGAGAAATTTGTGAAAACACTTGTAAAAGCTGTAAATCTGACTTCAAATGAATGGGACATTATGGTGATTGGTCTCTTACAGCATTTTTGACATTAATAGCTTTCAATTGATACGACCTAAAGGTTGTAAACAATTCTCTCTGTTACAAAGGGCCGGCGTGTTTAATTTTCTTTGACACATTTTTGTCAGTTGTACTGTTCTAAAAAAGCTTTTTTCTTCTGTCCTCACCGCTCTTATTTATCCAGGCAGTTGGGAAGATTCTCTCTGGTCTTGCTCAATGTGGGGCATGGGGCTGCTTTGATGAGTTCAATAGGATTGATGCTTCAGTGCTCTCAGTCATCTCTTCTCAAATTCAGACAATCCGCAATGCTCTTATTTTACATCTCAAACGCTTCCATGTAAGTATTTCTTGGCTTCTGCTTCCAATTATTTTGTGCTATTTTGTGTTATTTTATTTAGTGAGAAAATTAAATCTGTATATGAATGTAAGGATAAGGCATACATGCAGTGTGTCTGCTGTCTCAGTTTGAGGGCCAGGAGATCAACCTAGATGAGCGCATGGGCATCTTCATCACCATGAACCCAGGCTATGCAGGTAGAACAGAGCTGCCTGAGTCAGTCAAAGCATTGTTCCGTCCTGTGGTGGTTATAGTCCCGGACCTGCAGCAGATCTGTGAGATCATGCTGTTCTCTGAAGGCTTCCTCGCGGCTAAAGTAAGACATTAGTCACACATGCTTTTAAAATGGAAAAATAATAAAATAATAATGATTTTATTAAAAAATAATAATGTAATACTCCTGTCATTACATTACACTTCCATTTGCATTGGTTTTCTATTTAACAGCTAACTATTCATAAGTCTTACATACATCCTCTAAACACAGACTTTGGCAAAGAAGATGACGGTGTTGTATAAACTGGCACGTGAACAATTATCCAAGCAATCTCACTATGACTTTGGCCTGCGTGCTTTAAAGTCTGTGCTGGTAATGGCAGGAGAATTGAAGAGAGGTTCACCAGACCTTCATGAGGTAAGAATTGCTGGCCCCATATTATTTGGCAGGGATTCAAAATGGAATATTTGTCTTTGCAGTTTTTCTGTGCATTTCCGTTTTCTGTGGCCTACTCTCTTGGTCAAAATGGGTTACACCATCAAAGAATGGGGTAGTAACAATCTTTTTTTTTTAATGACATCGAAATCAGTGCTGCTAAATGATTTGTTTAAAGATTTTGTGGTAGGCTGACTAAAAATGTAAAGAGACAGTATTCAAAGTAGTGAACGCTGTACACTACAATTTAGCAAGATTACCAAGATTACCAAGATGGCGCCGCGGATGGCTGACACGGTGTTGCGCTCTCTTGTGCTTTTTATGTTTTTGTTTATTTGTACGGTCTTCGGCACTTCCTCGACGATTGCTTTTTCCAGAGAACAACTCATGAATGTTCGACTTTCCATTCCTCAAACCCTTTCACCGGACTTTATTGACCCAGAAACCTTTTAGGAGACCTTAGTTAGAGGATCAGCAGCTCTCTGTGGAGCTTGGAGGAGACGCAGACGTGGGAAGCGCGCTGGAGCGCTGGTTAGACTGCGAGAGCGGGGGTTCCGTACTCCGCTCCCATCGTTACACCTGGCAAACGTTCGCTCTCTGCCCAACAAAATGGATGAACTGCTGCTCTTAAACAAGACAAACAGGGACTTATCAGGATCTACTGCCCTATGTTTCACTGAAACCTGGCTCGGTGAGTCCATCCCTGATAACATCCTCCATTTGCCGGGCTTCCCACTCCACCGCGCGGACCGTGTTACGGAATTAACGGGGAAAACGAGGGGAGGAGGAATCTGTTTTTATATTAATGAACGTTGGTGCACAGATAACACAGTGCTATGTAAAATATGCCCTCCTCACCTGGAATCTCTTTTCATTAACTGCAAGCCTTTTTATTCACCGCAGGAGTTTTCCTCCTTTATTCTGGTCGGTGTATACATACTACCTCAAGCCTGCGTTAGCGACGCATTACGGCACCTGGCTGACCAGATAACCAGCACGGAGCGAAAACACCCGGACTCTATTCTGATTATACTTGGAGATTTCAACAAAGCTAAACTCAGCTGCGAACTGCCAAAATACAGGCAGTACATAAACTGTCCCACCAGGGACAAAAACACTCTGGACCATTGCTACACAACACTTAAAAACGCATACCGCTCTGTTTCCCGAGCAGCCTTGGGACTCTCCGATCACTGCCTGGTTCATCTCCTCCCAAACTACAGGCAGAAACTAAAATCTGTAAAGCCTGTGGTGAAAACTGTGAGGAAATGGACCAACGAGTCAAAGATGGAACTACAGCCCTGCTTTGACTGCACTGATTGGGGTGTTTTTGAGGCCGCATCCACATCACTAGACGAACTCACAGACACGGTGACGTCATACATCAGTTTTTGCGAAGGCATGTGTGTACCCACCAAAACGTACCGCATATTTTATAACAATAAACCATGGTTCAAAGCTCAAGCAGCTTCGTCAAGCTAAAGAGGAGGCCTTCAAGAGTGGGGACAGGATCCTGTACAACCAGGCCAGGAACACACTGACTAAGGAGATCAGAGTAGCAAAGAGAAGCTACTCTGAAAAGCTGAAAAACAGGTTTTCAGCTAACGACCCTGGTTCAATGTGGAGAGGCCTGCAGGACATTACTAACTATAGGAAAACCTCCCCCTGCTCCATGGAGAATCCTCAACTGGCTGACGATCTGAATGTGTTTTACTGCAGATTTGATCACCCCACATTCACACCTCTCACCAGCTCCAACCCAGACTTCACACAATCATCGGCACCCCCTGTTATCACCTCCCCCCCTGCACTGACGGTCTGTGAAGAGGAGGTGTGCCAGCTCTTTCAGAAGCAGAAGACACGAAAGGCCGCAGGCCCAGATGGTGTGACATCCTCCTGTCTGAAAGCCTGCACTGATCAGCTGGCCCCCATCTTCACACGGATCTTCAACAGATCTCTAGAGCTGTGTGAAGTACCCTCCTGCTTCAAGCGCTCCACCATCATCCCAGTCCCTAAGAAGCAATGCATCACTGGTCTGAATGACTACAGGCCCGTCGCCCTGACGTCTGTGGTCATGAAGTCCTTTTCAAAAACTTGTGTTAAACCATCTGAAGGGCATCACAGGCCCCCTGCTGGACCCTCTGCAGTTTGCCTACCGCGCAAACAGATCAGTGGATGATGCAGTCAACATGGGGCTGCACTACATCCTTCAACACCTCGACTCCCCAGGGACCTACGCAAGAATGCTGTTTGAGGACTTCAGCTCAGCGTTCAACACCATCATCCCAGAAGTCCTCCTCACCAAACTCACCCAGCTCACTGTGCCCGCCTCCACCTGTCAGTGGATAACAAACTTCCTGATACAGGGGCGGAGTGGGACACAAAAATCCACCGGGACTATTCTGACTGCACTGGCCCACCACCGGCCCACAAAGTGCCCAAAACTGCCCCAACCCATCCCCTCCACCTCCCATCTATCAACTTCACAAACTATTTTTGTTATATTTAGTGTTGATGTGATGTGTGGGTGACAGTCATGTGTATTTGTATATGTACATTTATGGAAATACGGAACAAATCGCGTCCAGTATTGGCTCAAATGTTATGCTAATTCGCAACAATGTGTCCTGTCAACTCACTCGCATCTAGTTGACGGCTGGTTGAATAAATCCGTAATTCTTGTACATTTTAATGCACTTTCCTCCAGCATCCGGCTCTTTTTCAGTCTGCCCTTTTCGGCACCTCCTTTCTCCTTTCTCGTATGTCCCTCCATCAGGTCCACTTCACCTGCTCTCTCTCCCTGATAGCCGCTAATCTCCCTACGTTCAATTGATAAAGGCAGAACGATACGCATTTCCCATGAGGCTTTGCGACCATTGTACGTTAATTTATGAGCAAAAAAAACGAATTAAATCGCTGGCCAATTTATATTTGTGGTCATGAAAGTAATGTAGCGTCTGAATAAAAAGAATTACATCAATATAGGAGGCTAAACAAAAACAATAGGCTGGATTAATGAGTGAGTTTAACACCCACCATGAGTGAGATATAGAGAGACAAAAAGTGGTATAAATATTGGTTGGACCGCTCTCTCCTACAACTCTCGGAGAACTTGGAGCTTTTCACGCAACCAAGACTTCACGTACATGCTGACTGAATGGGCCGCTCATGAATTTAACACGTTTGCGAAGGCCGGCCTGCAGGCTGCTTCACGCAAGTTCATTGGCCGACCGGCCCACCGGGAAAAATCCCGGTCCTCCCGATGGCCACTCCGCCCCTGTCCTGATAGACAGGAAGCAGCAAGTGAAGCTGGGTGAAACAACATCCAGCACCCGGTCAGTCAGCACTGGTGCACCTCAGGGATGTGTGCTCTCCCCACTGCTCTTCTCCCTCTACACCAGGGGTCGGGAACCTTTTTTGCCTGGAGAGCCACTTTTACCATATTTTTTATTTTTTAATTTTTCAGAAGAGCCACAAAAAGACAGTTACAAGAAAAAAGTTTGGATATTTAACTAACAGTTACTTTTATTCAACAGAGTTTTTTAAATACATTTGCTACTAGTTTTAAAAGTTATTGTACTAGTAACTTGAAATGTAAATGGCAATGGGAAATGACAGAAGTTAACAAAGTTACAGCGTAACAACGACATGAAGTTAACAACGTTGACAACACAACACTTGAAATTGAACATTAGGCCTACCAGAGATTAATGCGACTTCTGGTGCTGCATAGATTTGCTGATGGCCTTGTAGTCTGGCTCATATTCAGTGAGGGGAAGCGTCATGCAAGCATTGAGGCTTTCGTCGTTTAAACGCGAGCGCAGCTTCGTCTTTATATTTTTCATATGAGAGAAAGATTTCTCGCATGCATAAGTGGAACCGAACATGGGTAACACATCAATACTAACATATTGCAATGTGCGATATGTAATGGGCAGTTCATTCCAAGTTTTTAGAAGCAGTTCGTCTTGAGATGGAAGCTTTCCCATGTCAGTCCACTTGTGTTCACTCGCAAGCTGTGCTCGCTGACGTGCGATTCCTTCCAGCTGATCGTTCAGTGATTTGAACTTGCCCACCCAGATGCCAGACGAGGTCAGGTCGGCAACCTCTATTTCGAAATCGCCGATAGAAACACCAGGGATGCACAATAAGTTTTTTTCCTTTTCGATATTTTTCTCTAGCCCATGGGTCGGGAACCTATGGCTCGCGAGCCACCACTGGCTCTTTTGCTGATGGCCGGGGCTCTCGGACGATATGGGTTGGAGAAAAACACGGAGAAAAAAAACGTGTAATCAAGAGATCAGCCTAGGCCTAGTAGAAGGCTTAAAAAACAGTCAATACTAGTTATATTAAAATGACAAGGCTTCGTGACAAATTCGTAGGTCTATCTGAGTTATTTAAATTTAACTTTCCACCTCACTTGACTCCGTAACCATAGCCTGCAAAATATTGTTACATTCGCGCCTGGTTGCCATGCCAATATCTAACAAAATCACAGATTTCCCTACATTTCCGTCAACGAGAAAACTTCCATTGTTAAAGTTGATAGGCTAGAGAAAAATATTGAAAAGGAAAAAACGTATTGTGCATCCCTGGTGTTTCTATCGGAGATTTCGAAATAGAGGTTGCCGACCTGACCTCGTCTGGCATCTGGGTGGGCAAGTTCAAATCACTGAACGATCAGCTGGAAGGAATCGCACGTCAGCGAGCACAGCTTGCGAGCGAACACAAGTGGACTGACATGGGAAAGCTTCCATCTCAAGACGAACTGCTTCTAAAAACATGGAATGAACTGCCCATTTCATATTGCAAATTGCAATTTGTTAGTATTGCTGTGTTACCCATGTTCCGTTCCACTTATGCATGCGAGAAATCTTTCTCACATATGAAAAATATAAAGACGAACCTGCGCTCGCGTTTAAACGACGAAAGCCTCAATGCTTGCATGAAGCTTCACCTCACAGAATATGAGCCAGACTACAAGGCCATCAGCAAGTCTATGCAGCACCAGAAGTCGCATTAATCTCTGGTAGGCCTAATGTTCAATTTCGAGTGTTGTGTTGTCAACGTTGTTAACTTCATGTCGTTGTTAGGCTGTAACGTTGTTAACTTCTGTCATTTCCCATTGCCATTTACATTTCAAGTTACTAGTACAATAACTTTAAAAACTACTAGAAAATGTATTTAAAATACTCTGTTGAATAAAAGTAACTGTTAGTTAAATATCCAAACTTTTTCTTGTAACTGTCTTTTTGTGGCTCTTCTGAGATAAAAAAAAATAAAAAATGGTAAAAGTGGCTCTCCAGGCAAAAAAGGTTCCCGACCCCTGCTCTAGCCTATCAACTTTAACAATGGAAGTGTTCTCGTTGACGGAAATGTAGGGACATCTGTGATTTTGTTAGATATTGGCATGGCAACCAGCCGTGAATGTAACAATATTTTGCAGGCTATGGTTACCGAGTCAAGTGAGGTGGAAAGTTAAATTAAATAACTCAGATAGACCTACGTATTTGCCACGAAGCCTTGTCATTTTAATACAACTAGTATTGACTGTTATTTAAGCCTTCTACTAGGCCTAGGCTGATCCCTTGATTACACTTGATTTTTTTTCTCCGTATTTTTCTCCAACCCAATTTCGTCCGAGAGCCCGGCCGTCAGCCGTCTGTTATACTCCTTAAATTTGCAGACGACACATCAGTCATTGGCCTCATCCGTGATGATGATGAGTCTGCATATAGACAGGAGGTTGAACAGCTGGCCCTAAGGTGCGGTCGCAACAATCTTGAGCTTAACACGCTCAAAACTGTAGAGATGACAGTGGACTTCAGGAGGAGCCCCCCAGCACTGCCCCCCCTCACCATACTCAACAGTACTGTGTTGGCTGTGGACTCAGTTGTTCCTGGGATCCACAATCTCCCGAGACCTGAAGTGGGAAATCAACATAAACACCATCATCAAGAAGGCCCAGCAGAGGATGTACTTCCTGCGCCAGCTTAGGAAGTACAACCGGCCTCAGGAGCTGCTGATCCTATTCTACACAGCAGTCGTTGAGTCTGTTCTTTGCACTTCCATCACTGTCTGGTTTGGATCCGCAACCAAACTGGACAAGAACAGACTTCAACGGACTGTCAGGACTGCAGAAAGGATCATTGGTGCCAACCTGCCCACCATCCAAGACCTGTTCACATCCAGAGTCAAGAAGCGGGCAAGAAAAATAACTGCAGACCCCTCCCACCCTGGACACAACATGTTTCAACTCCTCCCCTGTGGTAGGCGCTACAGATCTCTCTACGCCAAGACCTCCAGAAACAAGAACAGTTTCTTCCCTCTTGCTGTCTCTCCTGAACAGCTAACCCTCTGTGGCACTGTACAAATAACCAATGTAAAATTACCCCGTAACCATATATATTTATTTCACCCTTCCTGTGTAGACCAATACCATATAGTATTTATTTATGCTGCTCTTCCTGGACTCTCCACTTTGCACTATTGTTTATCCATTGCACTGTTGTATTGTATTGTTTTGCACTGTTGTATTGTATTGTTTTGCACTGTTGCACTGATTTGCACTGTCTCTGCACACTGAGAGCCACTGCACCAAGACAAATTCCTTGTTTGTGCAAACTAACTTGACCAATAAAAGCTGATTCTGATTCTGATTCTGATTTATCCAGTATACCACAATTCAATACAAGGCCAATTGATTGAAGAAAAATAGCACTCATTAGTTTACAGGTTTGGTGTTGTGAGATGGATAAAGTCTTCCCTGTAAGCAAAATTACGTCCCCTCGACGTCCTGTAATGGTCTCTCTGAACGTTCTAAAAACGTAAATGTGTATGGTTCCCTTGACAACTCAAGGACGTTTTGCACGACGTTCCAAGACCGTCCCGAGGACATTGCGGTGACAACTGGGAAACGTTTTCTATAGGTCCTGGGGACGTTATGCAGGACGTTGCAAGCACCTCCCGAGGGCATTGTGGTTACGTCTGGGGAACGTGTTTCTATAGGTCCTGGGGACATTCTGCAGGAAGTTGCAAGAACGTCCTGAGGGCATTGTGGTGACTTCTGGGAAACGTGTTTTAGACGCATAGACATATATATGTCTATGTTTTAGACGTCCTGGGGACGTTATTCAAGGACGCACCGCGGACGTAGCAGGCACGACCGTTTTTGCTGAGCTAAATGAAGAAAATAAAATAATAATAGATCGCGGAGCAGTCATACACACACACAAGTTCAAGTTAATTTATATTACACATTTCATATGATATGCATAGACACACACACAGACACACACTGTTACAAACTTGATTGCAGGCATGGGAATTGAACCGTAAACCTTCCTATTACTAAACCACATCGCTACCCACTGTACTAACACTGTCCGATTACTATTGTGGCACTTTAACACGTTTATCACAGTGTGAGACAGCCAACAAACGTAGTCATTTTTTCCGAGGGTTTGAGGAAAAGCATATTGTAGCGATCTCAGTCACTACGCATTGAGGGTTTTCCTTAATGATTCCTTTTTTAATTAACATCCATGGCACGTAACTGACGTGCGGGCAGGGAGGCAGAATAACTAGCCAAACTAAGAATGATGAAATAAAATAAATATGAATGCTTCTCTACTGATCTGTGCTATAAATGTAATGTCTGCATGATTCCAATACAATGCATACATAGGAAGGTATATCAAGTGTCTAGCTTTAACATTGAGCTTTCCACAGGCCTTCAAAGATGCTGCAACAGAACGTAGAGCTCACCGGTCAAATTGTCTGATTGGAATTTCTTAAAAATCCCGTCTCGCAAACATAATCTGGATTTGACAACAATCCTAATATTTAGGCCTATAAAGCAAACGTGTACTGCCCTTATTATGTTTTAAAGGAACAGGCTAATCTGCCGTTAGAAAGTTATTTAACAACATGCATGCTGCATTTTAAATTAAGGGCAAACCCTCGGTTTCAAACGAGGAGCGAACTGAGTGAGAAGGATCCAACATGGCCAAGCAGACTAGCCTTAGCTAGTTCATGTAGAAAGTGAACTTTCCCAACACTGAATACCTGAAGCCCTATAGATGTTCGAACAGCATCACCAGAGAAAAAGCCGAAATGTCGGGCGTTTATGTCGTTATGGAGTGACAAGTTCTCTTGGCTAAGGTGCGAGGTAATTGATAGTGTTAGATATCACTGAGTTGATGCCCTCAAACTAGCTTCCTGCTATTCATGGGGATTTAATCAAGGTACTCATTCACTGTGATTAAATCAGGTTCAATCATCCACTCAGAAATAGTACCCACCTCTAGACACACCCATTCCCTCCCATATCCTGGATGACTGTATAAATACCTGTTACTCCTCTCAGTATGTTGAGAGATACCTATCGTGTACCATGCGATAGGTTTGTCCTGTGACGCTGGAATAAACATATTTCTACTCTGGACACTCTCCCAAGTTTCCTGATTATCTGCAAGCCTGACCTTGGATCCAGGACTAAGACAGACTTCTTTCAATAGTCACAGTAAAATGTTCTGTTAGCACTGCGAAAAGGCGACGCAAAGGATTCACAAGAGGGTTGAATAATTTAAGAATCTCTGTTCTCATTGAACAGAGCAATGACCATGTTGCGGCGCTCATTTAAACGCCACAGCAGGTTGCGATTAAAGGCCACTTATTGACGCGCATCAGACATTAATGTTTTTGTTTCCCATTGTAAACTTAGGAAAATAAACATGTTGCATTCTAAACTACCTGATTATGTTATTATTTAAGCTACGCAGGCCGTCAGTTTTCTTCAATAGGCTAATTTAGAGGCAGAAATAGGTTAGATATTTGGCCGGCTTATCATTACAATGTCTGGCAAATGAAAAACATTTTTCTCTTGCGGAACCTCTGGTTCAGAGAGGACCATTAGAGGACGTCAAGGGGACGTTTTTGAAGGACCGAATGCGAACGTCCCGCAGAGGACCACAGGTAAAGGTTACGGGGACGTTTTTGATGGTCGTTCTGGGGATGTGTGCCAAGAGACCAAATCAGAGTGTTCCCTAAAAGTCCGATTTAAGGCTCATGCGAACGTCACGCAGAGGACCACAGGTAAAGGTTACGGGGACGTTTTTAAAGGACGTCCTGGGGACGTTTGCTGAGAGACCAAATCAGAACGTTCCCTAAAAGTCCGATTTAAGGCTCATGCGAACGTCACGCAGAGGACCACAGGTTAAGGTTACGGGGAAGTTTTTAAAGGACGTCCTGGGGACGTGTGCTGAGAGACCAAATCAGAACGTTCCCTAAAAGTCCGATTTAAGGCTCATGCGAACCGCACGCAGAGGACCACAGGTTAAGGTTACGGGGAAGTTCTTAAAGGACGTCCTGGGGACGTGTGCTGAGAGACCAAATCAGAATATTCCCTAAAAATAATTTTGAGGCTCATGCGAACGTCAAGCAGAGGACCACAGGTAAAGGTTATGGGGACGTTTTTAAAGGACATCCTGGGGACGTGTGCTGAGAGACCAAATAAGAACGCTCCCTAAAAGTCCGATTTAAGGCTCATGCGAACGTCACGCAGAGCAGGTAAACGTTACTGGGACGTTTTTAAAGGACGTCCTGGGGACGTGTGCTGAGAGACCAAATTAGAACTTTCCCTAAAAGTCCGATTTAAGACTCATGCGAACATCACAGAAGGGCCAAGCGTAGACTTGCTACGAACGTCAAAATGTTCTGGTAACATCCTCTAGCGAACATTGTGGCAGGGACCAATTGGGGACGATTGGGGACGTTGCGAATGTCCTGTAAAAGTCCTGGGGACGTCCCCTGTTTGCGGGGTACATACATTTATTTATTGCAAAAGGTATACATTAACTTTGTTTTTGGAATACATTTTACTTATGGAAAACAGTTACTATGTCACTACTGGAGTGTTCTTAGCATTCTGTTGGGGCTTCCATAGTTTACATGGGCAAACTTGGAACAGCGCCAAAATTCCCGCCAGATACTGATATCCAGTAGTTTTGTCATTTGATGTATGCTTGAATGTAGCCTACTTCAAGGATGACTAATATTAGAAATATAATTCGTCTGGGTGCATCAAGCAGTTATAGAGATAAATCTGTGCACAAGAAGAAGCTAAGTAGTTTGAGAACAGAACTTAGGCTGATGGGGAAACTATATAACTGGAACAACAATACATTTTGTTTTTAAAACTATTTCTCTGTTTTTGGTTGAATCATCAATCCCTTTGATATGGTATGTGATAATGTTTCATAAAACATATTTTAAAATGTTTTGATGTTTTCTTTGTCCAACCCTGTCCCCCTGTCTGTCTCTGTCTCTTTTGTCTCACAGGATGTTGTGTTGATGCGTGCGCTGAGAGACATGAATTTGCCCAAATTTGTGTTTGAGGACGTTCCTCTGTTCCTTGGCCTTATATCGGACCTGTTTCCAGGGCTAGACTGCCCTCGTGTACGGTACCCCAGCTTCAATGACGCAGTGGAGGACATCCTGGAGGAAAACCGATACGTCATGATACCCAACCAGGTCAAACACTTTAGTTACACTAGTGACCCAGTCAATCACAGCTTTTTCTTTTCCAAAAGCTGATCAGTTTTGTTTTGACTTGAGCAGGTGGACAAAGTGGTGCAGATGTACGAAACGATGATGACCAGACACACCACAATGATTGTTGGCCCGACCGGCGGAGGGAAGTCTGTGGTTATCAACACCCTGTGTCAGTCCCAGACAAGGTTCTTGTCCTAAGTATTACATCATATAAACTATTCATATTCTTGAACTGCCACTGTCAGGGCTAAGCCTTGTATCCAAAAGCCACAAGTCTCTTCATGTTCTTACTAACTACAACAAACAAGGTGTCACAAAAATGATAAAGCTCACAGAGACACTGTTGGAACACAAAAATAACTATTACTAAAGTATGTGGCAATATTCATTAACTTCTGTATGTTCATGTGTTTGTTTACATATATGGGTATATGTACTGTAAGTCAATGTTTTTAGTGTGGGCACTATATAAAAACTGTATGGACAATTAGTAAACCAAGTCTTGTTTGCCTATACAGGTTGGGCCTGATAACCAAAATGTATGCACTGAACTCCAAAGCCATGAGTGTTATTGAACTCTACGGTATCCTTGATCCTGTGACCCGTGATTGGACAGATGGAATACTTTCAAATATATTTCGTGACATCAACAAACCCACTGACAAAAAAGAGAGAAGGTGAGATTCTGGATTGTATCCACCATGGAACATATCATATCACCTTTGGGGGGTAGCATCAATTCCTGAGGGAGACCTGAAAAGTAGCAGCAGAAGTATTGCTGCCAGGGACGATATATATTAATGGGAGAACTGACCCAGCCCTCAATTTCTGCCCCTGGTATCCACAATGGTACAGAAATTAAACAGAAACCTACTTGCTTTCCTTCAGCATATGGCTGTTATGTGGCACATCCCTTGTATTTCCCTTCTCCCTCACTTTGTATGTACCAGTTCTCCAAAAAGCAGACAAAAATGAATTCCATATTTCATAGGTACATATTGTTTGATGGGGATGTCGATGCTCTATGGGTGGAAAACATGAATTCTGTGATGGATGATAACAAAATACTGACCTTGGCCAATGGAGAGAGGATTCGCCTGCAGAATCACTGTGCACTACTGTTTGAGGTACTCTTCTATCAATACACTAGTATACACAGTCTCATGTGCATAGAAGATCCACAGATGTCCTTTTCAGTCATGTTGTATTTGAATTGCCTCTTTGCTGCAAACATTTTGAAAACTTGCTATTATGTGTGTATGTATTTGTTAATGTATTTTCAATTCATACCTACTAGCTCAATCAGTTAGAAGAGTTAAAATCAGCTCAATTTAATGCTCTTTTGCGGTCACGTCCACCAGTGTACATGTGAAATGTATTTTGTGTAGTCTGCTTTAACAGGCTATTACAACTTATTGGCTTTGTCAGATTTAGATACTGTTCACAGTGCAGCGTGAGGCGCATTGCTAATGTTTCAGTCAAGAAAGTTATATAGTTACCTCTATAGCTGGCTACCTGGCACTGCAAAGACAAGTAGCTAAACAACCGACATTTTCAACAACATTGTTGAAAAACAAAAAAGTGACTCTAACTGTTTTAACAGTGAATTCTCACGTATGTGCTGCGTTGATGGATGGGTATTTCTTGCAAATGGAGTTGTGTAGATAGCGGAGACGTTTATAGCAAAATTGATAGGTCATCAGCTGTTTACCTTGTGGGTATTTACCTTGCTAATTAATATGACCATCTACAGAGTTTGGTCCACCATCTTTTTTTTTTGTAATATACGCAATTTGATTGACTAGCGCCTGTGCTGCCTCTCAAAAAGTTGAACTTTTCTCAACTTTCAACACAAGCAATGTGACAAAATATACTCATATTTTTTCTTGTCTTAAGAGGCCACGTCAACCATTCCACTACCACTTATTTCATGTATAGTGCCACCTAGTTACAAATGAAAAAGCAAAAATGGAGTGTTGAACATTTTATTTGTAAGTTGACAAGGTCAGAACTGCACGAAATCGGAGGTGTGGGATCATTATTACACCTTCTGACTGCACGTTAAGTTTCGTGGAATTCCGTTCTCGGGGGGGCATGCAATAAATTGATTTATATGATTATACACCAACTGGCCTGTAGGTGGCGCGACACAGTTTTCTTCGAATATCCCGAGAACCTAGGGCCTTGGAGGGCCAAATTGTTCTTGTATGTTTGTGTCAAGGGGCCATGTCAACCCATACCATAACCAGTCATTACATGTATAGCGCCACCTAGTTAAAAATAAAAAAACAAACATTAATCGAATATATGTCAAAGTGCTCGAAAAATTACAAAATTACATCAAGCCTGTAACCGTCCATCTTCGGTAGAGTTTTTGTCCATGGATGGAGCAAAATGGCTCTGTAGCGCCCCCTAGAACATTGCAAAAAAACCTGCGCATTGGGGTTATTTTGGCGTAGCTTGACGGAATTCGGTACACGTCTTCATCATGCTTGGACACACCAAAAAGTCTCTCGACGCCATGGTGGCAGGTCCACAGGAAGTCGGCCATTTTGAGTGGAAGATGCGTTTTGAGTGCTTTTGCACACCTCGCATCTTGAACTCCTCCAACAGCTTTAATGGTAATGCCTTGAAATGTGGTCCGGCTACTCATCAGCCATGGGCGACTAAAAGTTATATTGGATTTTCTTAATAGTCGGAAGGTGTAGGTGTGGCAGACCCTCAAACTTTGCCAACTTGTTAGTGCACAAAGTCTCTTATAACTGATGCGTACATTGTTTGATCCAGAGACAATGTCTTAGGGTGGACGCTGGATCCGGCCCGAACGCGTACATATGCCTGACTGATATCACCTATAGCGCCACCTGTTGGTGGTTGGAAACCTCACTTTGTTTCCACACCTCGCATGTGATTGAACTCCTCCTACAGATTGAATGGTAATGCCTTCAAAAGTGGTCAGGTTACTCTTCAGCAATGGGGAGTTAAAAGTTATGAGAGTCTTTTACAAAGTTTGAAGGGTGTGGGCGTGGCAGACCCTCAAACTATGCACTCTTCACAACTCCAGTCATTTATAACTTATGCATATATTGTCAAAAGTGCACGAAATTGAAAGTGGTGGATCATTATGAGACCCTCTGAATGCATGCCAAGTTTCGTGCAATTTTGTCCATGGGGGGCCATACAATAATTATTTTTTTATGTGACTGTACACCAACTGGCCTGTAGGTGGGCTGACACAGTTTTCTACAAATATCCCGAGAACTGTAGGGCTTAGGAGGGCCACAAGTTTTTTGTATGTTTGTCTAAAGGGGCCATGTCAACCCATCCCATAACCACTCATTTTATGTATAGCGCCACCTACTTAAAAATGAAAAAGCAAACATGAGGTGATGTACCGGTAATTGCAGGTATCTCTGGCTGACATGGTCAAAACTGCAATAGATACACTCACATACACAGTAGACATTCGTATGCCCACATACACACACAGTAGACATATGTACGCATGCACAAATAATTCCTTTAATACATAAAAATGAAACACAAACCAATTTACACACACAAAACGTTACGTCTAGTTCAACTGTAAGTTCAACAGTGTTCAAGTCTTCATACTTTTTGATTCATGGAATAAGCAGTGAGATTTGGAAAGAAATGTGATTCTGTAATATTTCCAGATGCATTGACTGCATTTATCGTTTTTTTCTGGTATTTGAAACATCTGTAAATTGCAGTGGCATTTTGACATAATACATGTTTGTTAAGATGTGTAAGATAAATGTAAGATAACTGTCAAATGTTTCTGAAATAAAGGTGGGAGATTTGCAGTATGCATCCCCTGCCACTGTCTCCCGCTGTGGAATGGTGTTTGTTGATCCCAAAAACCTGGGTTACGCTCCATACTGGCAGAGGTGGCTCAGCGGCAGATCACTGAAGGTAAACTGATTATATAATGGTTTTCATTCCGCCAATAGTTGAGTGTTAGATCCATACACAGATGTAACTGACTATCTGAAGAAAGGCAGTAGTAACAGTCACAAAAGCAGCATCTTCAACCTGAAAGAATCCTCTATGGCCAAGCGCACCACCTTATCACTAACATATTTATTTAACATGGGCCTGAGCCAAGGGCTACCGCCTGGAAGTGATCTGTTTGGTGGCTTAAATTGTGCTGGACTGCTGTCAATCCAATTCAAAATATGTATTTCTACATTGTTGCAAAGCATGCGTTCTGCGCTTAATATAGCATGGACTGCGTAACATGCAGGCTTTGCCAAAATATCTATTAAATAAGTTTTAACAAAGACAGGTTGGCAAAGTACATTTTGTTTACATAAAAAGCTTACATACAAATTGTGTGCTTCTCTTTTAATTGGAATATCATGTTTGCACTCTGTACTATATCAAATGTAGTGTTTCAAGCTTCACACATTATAATAGTGTGATTTAGTAATTATTATACCAACTCAGGTGAGAGTTGTTCAACAGGAAATCTCTATAGACATCAGCATAGATGTTGTACAGACAGGGTGGATTGACTACACTAGGTTTAGGTTTTATAATAACCATAAGTTATCAATTAGTTTAAAGATCTTTTGGCTTCTAAGATTGAAGTTGCTTTGCAAGCTTGGGTTTTCTTTGAGGAAATACATATCTAGTTTCACAGCAAGAAATCAACCTATTCAATATTTGTATAACATGCATCAGTGTTTCACAAGTCTTCCTTGTCAGCACACACAATTGGAGTCTTTTATGTATCTTTTTTTTCCTAACAGGAAAGTGGAGAGCTTTCCAAGCTGTTTAACAAGTATGTTTTAGGCGCCATTGACATGATTGTCGAAGGCATAGTGGATGGCAGGCAGGGAGCAAAGCTGAAAACCATCGTTCCTCAAACAGATCTAAATATGGTTGGTCGATCATTATGTTCAGCTGTGTAGGATAGATAGTTCCTGCTGGCTATATTTTTCAAACTTCAGTTAAAAAAACTGTGTATAGACCCAGACAACAATGATGTATCTTTGAACATATAAAGTCTTGCTTGACTGACTGTGTTTGTCTGTTCTCTCTTTTCTCGCAGGTAACTCAGCTGAGCATGATGTTAGATGCTCTTCTAGAGCCCGATGGGTTTAATACTGAGGAACTGGAGTGTTTCTTCCTGGAGGCTCTTTATTGCTCACTAGGAGCCTGTCTCCTTGACAATGGCAGGATAAAGTTTGATGAATACATCAAGAAACTGTCCAACATGACTGTAGTTAGCGATGCTGACGTGCTGGCTGGGCCTGGAGAGATACCTGGTGCGAACATACACTTAGACTGAAAGGGAAAACTCCAGTTTATTTAGCAAAAGTTCAAATGCAATTCTGACAATGATGTTTTGCCTGCACACAGGATATTTGCCAACCCTTTATGAATTCCACTTTGATGCATACCAAAAGAAGTGGGTGCCTTGGACTCACCTTGTCACTAGCTATGCACACTCTACAGATGTGAAGTTTGTTGACATTCTTGGTAATACATCTCTTCATACACACTTATCTCTCATTGTATTACATACCTATACTGATATAGTGATGTAAATTTTTTTTTTTCTGTTCTGTTTCCTTTCCAGTTCCAACAGTGGACACGACTCGTGCGAACTGGCTGTTGGAACAAATGGTGAAGATAAAAAGGCCTGTGGTGTTAGTGGGGGAGTCGGGCACCTCTAAAACAGCCACCACACAGAACTTCCTTAACCACCTTAACACTGATACCACGGTGAGAATTATACACAATCCAAATTGTTATAATTTGATGTCATTTTTATCAAGACTCTTATTGCTTGGAAAAGGAAAAGTTATTCCATGCATGAGATTGCCAAGTGACTGATGATTTCATACAAAGGTGTCCACTGCTGTCTTGAGAGAACAGGGCCAACTGGAACTACACAAACCTGGGTAGAGGTTTGAAGGAAAACCGCTTATGGTTTCAAATGAGGACCTGCAAACTAAAGTTTATGTTGATAAAACAGTAGTTAGCACTGCACGAAAAGCAAGATTATCGGGCCCGTAAATGCTGTGATACTGCCGCGAATGATAAGCATTCCTGGTTGATATCGGACATTCCCCCGAAATTTCCGTCTGCCGCAAATTCACGGAATTTCCCGCATACAGACCAAGAGGGGAGAGGGGGGCGATGTGTTAACTTCTCACCTCCCGCTGACAGAGGTGTGAAAGGCTCTTATTAGCATATTGACTGTCAGCAGTCTAGCCACACACACCCTGCTGCAGCCATTGGTTGAAAACGACAAGGAATTTAATTAAAACGTCTTGTGATGAGACGGAATGAGATTCTGTCTATTGGTCAGCTTTCAACTGACAAAACGTATCCCCTCCCATTTACAGCTATTGCCCCATAAAAACGAAATTAAAATGTACTCGATAATAATTTAATTAATATTCTGTCTTTATGGTTTTGCTCCGGTGTTATGACTTTTCTTGATTTGCCTTCCGTTTTCAGAGTTCTTTCTTTAGGGTTTTGATTTCGGGGTTATCACGATTCTTGCTTTGCCTTTCATTTTCAGAGTTCGAGAGTTGCAATGTCACGTTCGAGGCTGTTCCACTCATATTACGGAGCTTCCTCTCTGTAATATTCTTGAGATTCACGTAGTACGTTTCAATAACACCATACTATTACATATCGACATTCAAGGAGCAAAGATGAGACGTCGAAATCGCCTGCCTTCTGTTTTCCACGGTAGATCGCAGGTTATGCTAGAAATGGCTTAGCATGGGTGGGATGGGGAAAGATAACACCTTTCCATCCAGACGCAAATTTAGCTAATCGGAATCTGTAAGTGGTTTCCAGCTATATATATAGTTGATCTGTCTTATTTGACGAAGCAGTGAGTTAGCTGTCTTTCAATATCTCTTGTCGAATTATCTCACATGTTTATGGTGGTATGTGTTTAAACGTTTTAACTTAGGCTATGTGTAATGTTCCTAACTTATATATTATTATTTCACCTTAATGTTCTTGAGATTCGTTTCTGGCATGTAATTATACAGAGTTAGGCTTACTCTGATAACAGTCATTAATAGTCGTTAACAGTCGTTAAGCAACTTTGGCCATGGTTGCCACTAGTGGGGATCGAACCTGTGACTTTCAGGTTTTTTAAATCAGTGAAGCAGTGACGGGGTGCCTCCCCTGGCGGGGGGGGGGGGGGTTGTTTTCAATCCAGGTCAATTCAATTAACATAACAAAAGCTAGGCCTGGCCAAGGGGAAGGGAGGGGGTTTTCACACCAATGTGAGCTTCTACGGCAATACACAGGGTCGAAGATTGTCGTAAATCCCACATTTCATGCAGTGTAGGAAGTTATTAAGCTGTGTTTTTTTTTTTTTTTTTTCAAATTTGTTTTTATTGTTTTATTGAAGTAACAACACATGGAAAATAAAATGTGACGGATTCAAGTTTTACAAAGAATTCTCCCTTCCCCCCTCCCCCCTCCCCCCTCCCACGGCCCAGACAGCAACCCTAAAATAAAGACAAATCATAGTCTGTACACATGCATATATGTATATACATTGAAGAAAAGAATAACTAAAATAATAATAACTAAAATAATAAATAATACATTAAAAAGGGGGGGGGGGGGGGTTCTCTGGATTCCTAGATTATGGATGTTTGTGAGTATTAGGCTGTGTTTGTGTGTGTACGGGGGCACGGACTTCAGACTTAAGATACTAGTAGGGTAGTAAGTTCAGTAGCGCTAAGAGAAGAGAAGAGGGACATAAAAGGACCCCAGGTGGAGTGGAATTGCTCTGTCTTATTTCTTCTTGTATATCTAATTTTCTCCAGGTGAATGCAGTTCATTAGATCCCTCATCCAGTGGACATGAGAGGGTGGCTGTGGAGATTTCCATGCCATAAGAATGGACCTTTTGGCAACTAAAGTGGCAAAGGCTAGGGCATCTTTCTGGTGTTTTGAAAGAGGGATATTTGTAGGTGGGAGGTTAAGGAGGGCAACAGAGGGAGAGCGCTCAATGGGAGGGTTTATGTTTAAGGCTTTAGAAATAGAGCTAAATATGGACTTCCAAAAAGAAATGTATTTGGGGCAGAGCCAGAACATGTGCATCAATGTAGCTGGAGCCTGCCTGCATCTATCTCATATAGGGCCAATGGGCCTCATTCTCGACAGCAGTTGGGAAGACTTTCCGAAGGATTTCAGAAGGAACTCCACTTCGGAAACATTTATGAAAACATTTGCATTCTCGTTATTTTTTTCTTCTGTGCTTTCTTCTGAACTTCAGACAATTTTCAGAACTCGAAATAGCAGTCGTAACTCTACCGGAATCTTCTCAAATGGGATTCCACGGGCCATCTTGTGGTTATTTGAGGAATCGCGTTGAGGAATGACATTTGAAAAAACTCCGTATTACAGTAAAAGGGTTAACGGGCGAATTTGTGAGAACCCGTTGGTGATTGCGTTCAAGTCAACTCTACAGACATCCTCGGATTAAAATAATTATGATAATAATAAATACGAGAATATTTGTATCATTAACAATTACGTTTCACATTTATAGTCATAATTTTACGAGGTAGGCCTAGTGTTTATTGTTACACTAGGTCTATATGGCTCGCTTGACTGTTCTCTCCCTTGTACGTCACTTTGGATAAAGGCCGCGTCTGCTAAGGGACTGATTGTGAATGACATGAACACTGCAAATGTAAGTGAATAAATAAATAAACACTAAGCTCAATCTCTAAGAACTAAGGGATGAATTCATTGCAATTTATACTACTACTGGTGGCCAGTCTTCACCCCTATGGTGGCCATTTCGAACGACAGGACGAACTACAATTTATACTCGTACTTGGGACCGGTCTTCACACCTATGGTGCTAATTTTTCGATTTAAAAAAAAAAAAGTGACTACTTAAATGTGTTTTACGGACTTCGGACGTTCAACGTTATACAATATCTCCACCTTATTAATGAACACCTGTTACGAGGTGGATTCGGGAGATTGCGACAGCACACGTTTCTAAAATTGCATCTCCTAATAAGGAGCTGGCAGGGCGTGTATGTATGCAAATCCACTTTCACGAGAACGCGCATCAATCTAAGAAGCTAATCGGAGGGAACCCAGCTGAGAAGACTTCGGCTGCTTATGAACACATTTTCAAGCGTGCGGGAATACAGCGGAAGCGTTTCTCTTACGTTGTTTTTGCGAAGTCGTGTAAGAAACATTTCTGAAGAATTACAGAAAAAGGTCGAGAATGAGGCCCAATGTCTGGATTTATTTTAGAAAGTCTGGCTTTGGTCCAATATACTCGGTGGATAAACTTAAGTTGAATAAGACTGTGACGAGCACAGATGGAAGAGGAGTGGATTCTGTTTAGGACTTCAGTCCAGTCCTCATCATCAAACTTATAGCCCATATCTATCTCCCATTGTTGTCGCACAGACAGATCTTCAGGTGGTGCAGAGCCTATGATGCGGGCATATAATGAGGAGATGACTGGTTTGGGGAATCCTATCTAGAAGTGTCTCAGTAGGGGGTCCTGGAAAGCCTTTAAAATTCTTTTGCACAAAATCCCGTATCTGAAAGTATCTGAAAAGGTGAGTTTTAGTGAGCTGAAAATGTAGGGATAGTTGAGAGAAGGAGGCAAGTGTTTTATCTATGTATAGATCTTTAAATACTGCAATGCCTTTCCTGCGCCATACCTCAAATGCATTGTCAGATGGGGGGAAGGCTGGATTATTGTTGCAAGGAGAGAATATAGAAATGGCTTTAATTCCATAACTACAGGACCACAGTCTGGTTTGAGAGAGGGCATAGGCAGCGGTGCACAAGCCAGTGCTTCAAGAGACATTGTTCTGCATAAAGCCTCCTCCAATTTTACCCAGGTCGGGACCCAGTCACTAAGGCCATAATGGCAATGTAACCAGTACAGTATGCGATGCTGACCAATAATACACTTGGAAATTTGGTAGGGCAAGTCCCCCTGATGTTTTTGGTTTTTGTAGAAGTGACTTTCGTATTCTAGCAGGGCCTTTGTTCCATATGAAAGAGGAGATGATCTGGTCAAGGGATTTGAAAAAGGACTTGGGAATAAAGATTGGAATTGCTTGGAAAAGGTACAGAAACTTTGGCAATACGTTCATTTTAATTGAACTTACACGGCCCATAAGGGTTAGCTGGAGGGAAGACCAACGGCTAAAGTCAAGTTTGGTGCGCTCTAAGGTAGATATGAAGTTCTTTTTATACATGTCTGTACATTTTCGGGTGATGTTAACTCCAAGATATTTGAATTCATTCTTAGCTAGTTTGAACACAGTGGCTAATTGTGGGAGGGCCTCCGAAGCAATATTTAAAGGGAACAGTTCACTCTTGCTAATGTTTAGTTTATATCCAGAGATAACACCAAATTGTTCAAGACGGTAAAGAACTTGAGGGAGCGACGTAGCTGGATTGGATAGATAGAGTATGACATCATCTGCATAAAGTGATATTTTTTGTTCTATTCCGCCCCTCGTGATGCCAGCTATTTTATCGTCTGAGCGTATGGCTATAGCCAAGGGTTCGATGGAGAGAGCAAAGAGAAGAGAAAATTCTAATGGAAGAGTCCTTAAATGAGAGCTTGCCTTGTTGGTTTTGAGCGAGACGGGCGATCTCCTCCTTCATCTGAAAATGGTGGAAAGTGACGATAATGGCTCGTGGAGGCTGATGGGGTGCTGGTTTGGTGTTTAGGGTGCGGTGGGCTCGATCTATAACTGGATGTCTAGAGAGCTTACTGTCCCCGAATAGGGTGGAAAAGAACGATGACATGAAGTCAGTGGGTCGTCCTTGTTCCGAGCCTTCGGGGATACCGACAACCCTCAAGTGCATCCGGCGGGAACGGTTTTCGAGGTCATCAGCCTTATGACGGAGTAGCTGGTTTTCCGTTAGCAGGCTAGCACACTGTTTCTCAGTGTTGTGGAAGCTAGCAGACATCTCCGTTAGCGCTGATTCCAATGATGAAATCCTGTTCTCGTGGTCTTCTACGGTCGAGATGAGCACGGCTTGGGATTTACGTATTTCGACCAGCAACTCAGCCCTTAGCTCTGAGATCTCCCTTCAGAGGGTGGTGGTAAGCAGCTTTTCCAGCAAAGCAGGGGTAAGTTCACTGTTCTTTGATAGCCCTCCAGGCTCGGCTATGCCATGTGCTAGCTCGTTGTCATTGCCAGCAAGGTCATCAGCAGCAGTTGATCCTAACTCGGATTTCTGCAGTCTTTTACGCATCTTGGTTGGTTTGTGATTAGGAGGAATTATAGTGTAAAATGTATAAACAAAAAAAGATTTAAAAAAGCTTCGCTTGAATTATAAAGATTGAACGTTGTTCACAGAGAGCTCCCACGCACGTCTTACCACTCCGAACGCATACCGGAACTCCATTAAGCTGTGTTTTAATTGTAATAAAACACTTAACTTTTTCAGCAATTGTCTGAATGTGTTTGTGTGCATTTTATTTCCACAGACGATGCTGACCATAAATTTCTCATCAAGGACCACATCCATGGATGTTCAAAGAAATTTGGAGGCCAGTGTAGAGAAGAGGACTAAAGACACATATGGTCCCCCTATGGGCAAAAGGTTGTTGGTCTTCATGGATGACCTTAACATGCCACGGGTGAGTCAGCAGTATACATTTGATTGATTAGAATGGAACGGTAAATAGTATCAAAACATTTCACTAAATAAATTGAAATGCAGAAATGTATGCCCATCCTCAAAAGGACACAACACATTCCACAAGCAATTGCCAGGTGGAATGTATTATTTGACATACAAAAGCCCCACTCAAATGGTGTATTTAACCTCAAAAACTTTAACTCCGAAATAAACTTTTTATTTTTAAAATAATTTATAATTATTTTTTTTAAATATACAGCCATGAATATGTATCATCAGGCATGAGAATCACTCACCTTTCAGCGAAATTCGCCGTTTTGAAAACAAAATAGGTGACCTACGTGAATCGTGTAGATTCGATGAGTTTTGTTTTTGTGGGGGGGGGGGGGGGGGGGGGGGTTGGACATATTTTTCATATTCAGATGACATGTACATTTGTACTGAACTAGTGCTGGCGGCGGCAAGGTGCTCAGTGTTGCCAGATTGTAAATTGCGTATCATATCAAAGGCTCAAAATGATCGTATTTGGAGGATAATGAATTATATCTGTCAACACTGGGAAAGTTTGACCAATGACAGAGCTCGCGCAAGAAGGTGGAACGTAAGTGATACCCTTTCCAAAACGTGTAAAGACGTAATAACTCATTTGTGAAAGACCCAGAGAAACAATAATATCCGACGAGGCAAAATCCCGGACAATTTTGGAATCCCTGCTGGACGCATTTTTTTGGTGTGACCGTAATGTTACCATATAAAACGTTAAAACATGTGTTCGGTAACTTAACGGGATGATTCATTTCAAGGGGCATAACCTTCAGATACAAGTATGAAAAAGTTAGCAATGATGTGATTAGCCTGGTTACGAGACGGCTACGGTGTGAATAACTGATGGAGTAAGATAATGTAGCTACATTAACTCAAACGCCACGGAGACTCCCTGTTCTAACTTTGAATCGCTCTGTTGGGGCAAAGTGACCATTGCAAAGGTGTTTGACTACAGACTGTTAACGTAGCAAATAATTCCTACTATTTCAGCCAGTCAACTTACAAGCCTTGCAGGTATAAAACAAATCATGACGTCAGATGACCATTTTCAGTCTCGTTACCATAAACAAGACCCAATACAGTGCAACCCTGAGCACTGACATGATAAGCACTTTGGTGACAAGAAAGGTGAGCATGGCTGCAAAGGGGACTCTTGTCACATGGAAGGCTTCAGTGATGCTCTGCTCAAAAAGGCCAAGTCGCCAAGCTATGAGGCAAAGCAGTCAAGAGCAAGTGCCACTGGAAGTAGATAGATGGATACTTTAATAGGAGCTTAACATATTTTTAAATATATATATCCAGTTATTCAACATAATAAATCAGCGGCGAAAAAAACAATAGAATCATATTTTCTTGACAAGAATTCCATAAATGAAAAGAGATCCTTACATTTTGCATCATTTAGTACTTCTAAAGAATATATGATTGTATTGTTTTTTTCGCCGCTGATTTATTATGTTGAATAACTGGATGATGCGAGTGCATGGAAATATTAACGCGAAGGGCCTCGCCAATAAAATTTATTGAAATCTGAATTACATAACATTGTATTGGCTGTCAATCATGATGGAAGAGTAGACAAGTTAAGTTACGGCATCTCTCGTGGGGGCTATGCATTAAGCCATTTGTGGTGCCCTTACCACATTGTGCCTCATATACTGTAAATGATAGACCCAGTGACAGGCTGGCATGAAATGGCTTGCATAATACTAAGTAAGGAGGCCAAAATATTTTTTGACTCATGGCTGAAGCTAAGTTTCTCCAGCTCTCCCCAGGTAAGCATCTCAAACTTCATCAGATTGACGCTTTAAAATATGGAATATTTAAATTTTACTTACAGGGGGGGCACGCCCCCGGACCCCCCCAGAGGGGTAATATCCTCCTCACCTTTTTCACCCCTTACCCGTTTTCATGCCTGATCATGGTTGGAGGAACATCACATCATAGGAGGGGAGATACAATGGAATATACAGTATTTGTTAGGCATCATGACACACATGCATTCACAGCTTTGCAGCCATGCACCACAACACACCGACCAAACTAGACTGTACGCTACGTAATATGACCGCCGTTCAAAGTAAGAGAATGAGCATGGACTGATTCTGAAATCAAGGGCCCATGGGCATGAAAGCGTCCTGGGCCCTTCAACTCCAGCAACTCAACCAATTGCGGCAGGCTTTTGCAAGGCAGGCTTGCTTAACGTTTCATAGAGATATACAAATCGCAGTAGTTTGCTTTACTATTTGTTAAATGAAAATAAACATGCTGAATGTGTTCAGTTTGATTGCCAGTTATGATAAAAGATAACAGAGACATCATCTGCATACTTATAGCATCAAGAACATATCCAATCTGATACCTTAGATGGATATTCAGGTGCAACCACAACACAACTTATTACAAAATGTTGATTAGCCAGACTTTTATGAGGAAAATGGATATTCCAAATATTAAGATCTTCTATCATTCTATAGGCCCTCAGAAACCCTTAGAATTTGAATCTGAGAACCTCGCTGGGGTGGAGGGCGTACTGAAATACTGTTTCTTTTGGTCATGTCAGTAAAGTGAGTCTCTTTGAACTTAATTGAACTAAGAGAGAGAAAGAAACCTTCTTTTGACAGACTTGGTTATCAGTTCCCCAAAGGTCCATTTTTGGTGTAAGGGCTATCTAGCTCGGGTTGCTATATAGTCACGCTTGTAAACAATTTTTGTGTAGTATCCATGCTAAATGACTTGCCCCTGAGCTTTTCATCTGGGTGTATGTGTCTCAAACTTTGTGTGCACTATGCAGCGTTCCCCCTCATCCGGATGCTGCAAGTCAAATTCCAGTCTGTTACAGTCTGTCTGTTGTTTTGCTATAACCACTTACGTTTTCAGGGCGAAAATACTCAGGGCTAGGCTTCAAATATCTGGGGCTGTAGGCCCAAGGGATCCAACCTAACGATGCTACTGGATCAGACTAGCTCTAGACCACTTGCATTCAGGCTGGGGCCCATGTTTCCCTTTATGTATTGCTAGGGGCCTTTAAGGGTCTCTCATTGGTCAACCCTGGAGCAGTGGGGCCTACTTGGGGTTTTAGGACCCTTTTGACTTCTAGGCCAGTGCCCGTTAGGCCCAGAGATGGGCAGTATTTCAATTACTTGTATTTGAAATACGAGTTAATTTACTTTTGAGTATTTTGTAATTTGTATTTCATAGGGGCGATAAAAAATCGAATGTAATTTGTAACAAAATACTTTAGAGTAATTTTGTATTTAAAATACTCAAAATACTTTCTCCAGTGTTTAGGCAGAAGGAGATTTCTACCACTAGACCATCTGATCTGCCTCTGAATTTCATTGTCGAATCAGGCATCAGTCAATTTGCCAAAAGTGGTGCTTCCTATGGCCCGCCCCTTTTTGGGACGAAAAGGAAATCACCCCAGATCTCTCTCATTGACTCTCATGTTAAATCCATTTTTTTCACAAAACAGGGCTGTGTTCGAAAACTTAGATAGCTGTCTTGATCTTTTTCAATTTATCTTCATTAGTACACCGACTAAAAGGAGATTCTTTCAAAGAGTGAATCAGGTTGTTGCACTGAACGTTAGCCATCTTGACAGAATGTGACTTGATCAAAGCCGTATGATGTCCTTATACGCAATTACGTCTGACGAAAGCACGGTGGGGATAGCCCTCCCGGAAGCCATAGAGATTGCAATGAGAGCCCTGTTTTGTAAAAACATGAAAGTTACACAGCTGCTGCCTGCAAATATATATATATATATATACATAATCAATCAAGTTGTTGTTTTTTAATAGCTTTGCTTAGTTACACTGACATTCTGTGACTGTTCTTCCTTTTTTACGGGGTTCACCAGAGCTTTGTGTACATTATATAGCCCCATAGCCAGGGCCCATAGACATATTTATGTCAATCTAAATATTCTGGAAAACCATGTCGCATTGCCAAAAATATTGATGTATACTCATATTCAGCGAAAACATTACACTGACAGGTTTACTAGGCGGAATATGTGTGCGGGGGGAGGGGCGTGGTGGCGGCGGTTACAAACATGAAAAAAAAGATACGGGACTCAAATGTTTGGGAACCACTGCCTTACAACACTGACAAGGGCCCGTCATAATAGCCTGCACCTGGGCCTGTGGTAACTAAATTACGCCATTGTATAGCCCAAACCTGAATGTTCTGAAAACAGAAAAAGTATTTCCTTTATTTTAAAAATACAAAATACATGTATTGTATTTTGTTACATTTTCTGGCAACAGTATTTTGTATTTTATATTGATACATTTATTGGAGGGGTATTTTGTATTTTGTATCAAAATACATTTTGATGTATTTTTGCCCATCTCTGGTTAGGCCCATGCAGTAATCGAAGCCAAAGAATGAGCAAAAATGTATTGAAATAAGAATTTATTTTCCATTCCAAGAGAGCAAATACATTCTTGTGCAGTTTGTGGAATTTACATGTATACATAAAGAACAATGTGAGGTTCTTTTTATCAATGTACTTGGCATTTATTTACACAGTTTTGAGAAATATGCATGTATGTATAAAATGTAGGATTATTAGTTGAAGCAAAAATATGTAGAGTATCAACATTTATAACAGGACAGGCAAATACACTATCATAAAAATGTGTTTTAATATAGCTGCAAGCAGCGATCATTGGGGTCCAAGCAGATTTTCATTAGGTTTCAACCCTTACATCACAGGCATGTATTGGCTGCCAAAATATCATTGGCCGTTGGCTACCAGTTTGTTGAGCTAGCCAAATGGCACCTTAAGAGATGTAAGCAAAAGTAGCCAAGTATAACCATCAACCAAATGTAGCCAAGTATAAGCATAACTCATTTCAAGATGTTTGTTTTAGTTTAAGTTTCTGTAGAAAATGACTTTAGAAACACCTACCCTCACCAACCACTTGGAACAGTACTCTCGTAGTTATGATGTGTTCTTGGTTTCCAGTGGTTTGAAACATCTCAGTCTATGTATATGTTCTTAGGTGGATGACTATGGTACTCAGCAGCCCATTGCTTTGCTAAAGCTACTACTGGACCGCGGGGGCATGTATGACCGTGGAAAAGAGCTGAACTACAAGATCCTTAAGGACCTGGGTTTCATTGCTGCCATGGGCAAGGCTGGAGGTGGCCGCAATGAAGTAGACCAACGTTTCGTTTCCCTCTTCAGTGTATTCAACATACCCTTCCCTGCAGAAGAGGCTTTAAATGTCATCTATTCCTCTATACTCAAAGGCCACACCAAGGTGACCTGTGCATTACCATTGAGCTTAAGTAACACTTCAAATATAGAAAATAATATCTAATTCAATTATTTTTCCTCCTATATTAGTCATTTGAAGATTGCATCCAGAATATTTGTGACAAGCTGACGTTTTGCACCTTGGAGTTGTACAAAATGATCATTAAAGACCTTCCACCCACACCCTCCAAGTTTCATTATATCTTCAACCTCAGAGATCTCTCACGGGTCTACAGTGGTTTGACCCTGACCAACGCTGAGAGGTGTGGAATACTCTGCGCTGCACTTCCACGTTTAAGTCAATAATTGAAATCACTGTTGATCATTAATATTGAGGTTTTTTTTTCTATGAACATATATAAATGACTGCCTTTTTGTAGGTTTCTTACAGTCACCCAGTTCGTTCGTGTGTGGAGAAATGAATGTCTCAGAGTGTTCCATGACAGACTCATCAACACAACTGATAAAACACTGGTGAGTCACTCTCTATAGCAAAGGTTTTTCAGTGCCAAGTTTCATCAAATGCAGTTAGGTTTGAAGGTGCAGTAATTCCCTATCGCAGTTGGGACTGTAATGTGACGGATGGGAAATGACGCATTCATTGACCAATCGAAGCACTTTCTATTCACGCCGGAAGGCCGAATTGCAACAAATCACTGCCCTGAGCCCGCCCCCTCAGGTCCCCATATATTGGGGGTGATTATGTCGCCCATTCTCTTTGACAACTTCGCCTTTGAGGCTACGGACCGTCAGAACAAAACTCTACACGCTTTGCGTATCCTTTGTCTTTGTGTGCAAAATTACTCTTTCGAGTTGGTGAGTTGCGGATTCATTCCCTTACTAGCTCTGAGTGCTACAAGAATATTCTACGCTTAAGCAAGCTGCTGTCTAGCTGGTGACCACGCTCGTCCTCGACTTGCCGTCTCACTACTGCTTACAACGTACTACGTTGTTATAGCTCTTGCTAATTTGTATCTCTTTTTCAGATTTATGATGACCAAACTCTACCCAGACTGTGGTCATCCCCGCGAGAAGGGAGACCGACATCGCTGCTGTGTGCTCTGCCTGGGTAGAGCACATGCTGAGGCGGCGTTGTCCGGGGATATCCCTCCCGCATGTGCGCTCTGTGCCGCGACCACGACGGCACGAATCACGAGGCGCCTCTCTCTATGGGAGAGAGAGGACAGTCGTCCGGGGGCGCAGCCTGTTCCGTCCGGGGTGGTGTCCCCGGTCGGACGAGGCTCCCCTCGCCCTGGGAGCAGCAGGGGCCAGGCGGTTTCCTTCGGGAACTCGCTGGGTCCTCCTGTTCTTCCCCAGCGCGCACGGTGGCCCCAGTCGCGGTGACTGCGGTGGCCGCTGAGCCGCTGTCGAGTTCGAGTTGGACGAGTTGGACGTTGACGCCGGAGGAGAGAGTCTGCTGGATGAATCGTTCGAGAACGACTCGGACAAGGACACAGACATGGTTTTGGGTGACTGCAGCGCTCTCCCGGAACCTGGGCCACCAGCTACACGAAGTAGCGAGGAGGGCGCCGAGCCGGCTTGGTCTCCCCCTCCCTCCCCCGCCCAGCGTGCGTTCTGCATTGCTGGACGGGGAGTACTATGGTGGCCCAACCCTGCCAGCTTCCTCGGATATTCCCTTCTTCGAGGAGGTTCACGAGGAGCTGGAAACCTCATGGGCTGCGCCCTACTCAGGGCGCGCTCCATTTCCGGGGTTTGCGGAATACCTCCGACTGGACCGTGCGAAAGAGAGGGGCTATCTCTCCTTCTCAACAGTGGAGGACACCGTAGCAGGTTATCTCTCGCCTGCTTCCCCGACGATGCTCCTCGGCCAGAAACCCGTGCTACCCACGAAGAGCGCGAGACATATGGCGGTTCTGGCCGAGAAGTCTTACCTAGCTGCGGGGCAGTCAACGTGTTCCACCGCAGTCCTCGTCAGGGCAAACCACACCTGCGCAGACACAAGACAAGCTTGCTTTTCCCCTCCCGCGATGTACCCGTTGCACTCGCAAAACCAATTTTTTATTCAAACCATGAGGGGGAAAACCCAAATCCACCGTCCTCCCTGGGAGTGGGGTCAGATCAAGGTTTAGACAGATTGGTTATGAGCGGACTAAGATCCGACCAATTCAATGTAAGCCCCAGGCTTGCAGACTGCGTTTTGGGCTGGCGCGCATGCGCAGTCTCGCCCTGGGTGCTGAGGACAGTCTCAAAGGGCTACACACTGCAGTTCGACAGACCTCCTCCCAAGTTCACGGGTGTAATTCAATCAAGGGTGCCACAAGCTCGCGCACATTTCATTCAACAGGAGATAGATGCGTTACTCGTGAAAAGGGCTATAAGCGTAGTGTTGCCAGAGAACACAAACTCGGGCAATTACAGCAAGTATTTCCTCGTCCTCAAAAAGGACGGGAATTATCACCCTATATTAGATCTACGTGTACTGAACAAATCACTCATGCCGCTGAAGTTCAAAATGTTGACTCCACGCCGTCTGATTCAGTTCATAAAGCCGAGCGATTGGCTGATCACGATAGATCTCAAGGATGCGTATTTCCATATACCGATTCATCCCAGACACCGCAAATATCTGAGATTCGCATTCGGCGGAATAGCTTACCAATTCCATGCACTCCCCTTTGGTCTCTCCCTAGCTCCGAGGGTGTTCACAAAGTGCGTAGAAGCTGCCATTGCCCCATTAAGAAGAATAGGCATTCGCTTATTCAATTATCTGGACGATTGGCTGCTGGCTTCTCGCTCAGAGGCAGAGGCGGTGCAAGAGTGCCATCTTGTGGTGGCACACCTGTACCGCCTCGGATTCATACTGAACGAAGAGAAAAGCTTGTTGCGTCCTCAGCAGTTAGTGCATTTTCTGGGCATGACAGTATACTCCGTCTCAATGACGTTGTGTCTGTCGCCAGCACGAATAGATGCCATCAGAGAATGTGTGCAGCTGTTCAGACTAGGGCAAAAGGTCTCATCCCTTCGCTGTCAGAAGCTGTTGGGGTTGATGGCAGCCGCGGCAGTGGCACGCCCACTCGGAATGCTACATGCGCAACCATTTCAGGCGTGGTATCTGTCTTTAAAGCTCAGCTCCACCAAAGACAAGTTTCGCTTGATCACGGTGGATCGCAGATGCTGGCAGGCCCTGGCCGTATGGTGAACCCCGTTTCCTCTGGGCACAGTGACGCGCTGCGTTATCGTCACCACAGACGCCTCAATAGACGGCTGGGGTGCGATATGCGAAGGATATTCTGTGAACGGGCGCTGGTCATCAACGCAAGCCGCATCACATATAAATGTGTTGGAACTGCGAACGATTTTTCTAGCGCTTCGGCATTTCATACACATACTAAGCGGGCGTCATGCTCTCGTCAGGACGGAAAACACGTCCGCCATGGCATACATAAATCGCCAAGGGGGGTTATGCTCCCCTGTGCTTTACCATTGGGCAAACCGACTGCTCCTGTGGGCAGCGAAGCGCATTCGCTCTCTCAGAGCATTGCATATACCAGGTCATCTCAATTACGGAGCCGACCTGTCGAGAGGCAACCCTCAAGCAGCAGACTGGTGCCTTCACTGTCAGGTGGTCGACCAGATTTGGCTACGGTTTTACAGGGCACAGGTAGACTTGTTTGCAAACAGAGAAAACGCCTGCTGCCCTCTGTGGTTTTCGCTAGGAGGCGACAACCCTCCATTAGGCGTAGACGCGCTTAGCCAGCAATGGCCCAACATGCGTCTTTACGCATTCCCTCTGATCCCTCTACTACATCAGGTCATCTGCAGAGTGGAGGAGGAGGGTTTAGAGCTGATATTAGTAGCGCCCCATTGGCCCAGTCAACCATGGTTAGCGGACTTAATCAGATTGTCAGTGCAACCTCCGTGGGAGCTCCCTCTGCGCAGAGATCTCCTCTCGCAAGCTCACGGGACGGTCTGGCACCCCAGGCCAGAGCTGTGGCGGCTCAGGGCCTGGCTCCTGAGAGGAACAGGCTCTTAGCATCAGGCCTGTCGGATTCAGTGGTGAATACTATACAGAGCGCTCGGGCAACGTCTACCCGATCTCTGTATACGCTCAAGTGGTGCATGTTCGAGCGATGGTGCGCTGCACGTCAGCATGACCCTATTGATTTCGCTTTGGGCATCATCCTAGAATTCTTACTACAATTATTTGATGAGGGAAAGGCGGCTTCTACTATCAAAGTGTATTTAGCAGCTATTTCCGCCTGCCATATTGGCATTAACGGCACATCTCCCGGTAATCATCCATTGGCTTCGCGCTTTATGGCTGGGATAAGGCGTCTTAGAGTGCCTGTCAGGCACCTATTTCCCTCTTGGGATTTGCTTGTGGTGTTACGGGCGCTCACGGGTCCCCCGTTCGAGCCCTTAGAAACGGTGGACATAAAGTTTGCTTCTTTCAAAAACGCGCTGCTCCTGGCATTGGTGTCAGCGAAGCGCGTCGGTGACATGCAAGCGCTGTGTGTCAGCCCGTCGTGCATTCAGTTTCCGATTGCCGGGGATAGGGTAGTATTGCGGCCTAACGCAGCATATACTCCCAAGGTGGTGACAACTCCGTTCCGTAACCAGGTCATTGAGTTGACCGTATTCTCGCCCCCCTCCTTTCACATCTGCAGAGGAGGAGCGTTTGCACAAGCTCTGTCCAGTGCGCGCTCTACGCACTTATGTAGAGAGCACTGGTTCATTCAGGCAATCAGATCAGTTATTCGTATGCTTTAGTGCAAGCGCCAAAGGCAAACCTCTGGCAAAGTCAAGCCTCTCCCGGTGGCTGGTGGAGGCCATCACTTTGTCCTATACAAGTTTGTCATTGGAACCCCCGGAGAAGCTTCGTGCGCATTCAACTCGTGGGGTTTCGTCATCCTGGGCCCTGTTTAAGGGCGTTACAGTGGATGACATTTGCAAAGCTGCAAGCTGGAGCTCTCGCCACACCTTTATTAATTACTACATGTTGGATGTGGCAGAGCCTGGTTTCCTGCATAGTGTATTGCACGCGAGTGATCTGTGATCATATGCAACCTGCGAATATGCTTATCAATTGTGTGACCATCTCCCTTTATGAATTAAAGGCGGATGGCGCAGATGGGTGTATGTTTTCACAAGCAAGGGATCGGTGATCCCGTTTCACTTATATTGAATTAATTCCCCGTATAAGGCACACTGCCACCGCCACATGAACCTCTCTGAGGGCAAGGCGAATGAGTTGGCGTGTGCATATATGTTGGCCGACACTGTTGCATGCGGGGTTAGACTCGGTCCCATCCGTCACATCGCAGTCCCAACTGCGATAGGGAACATCTCGGTTATAATTATAACCTCGGTTCCCTGAGTAAAGGGACCAGATGTGACTAAGGCTGCGTGCACAGTGCGTGTTTTTTCTTCTGATAGGCTCAAAGGCTCAGAGTCTTCAGAGAATGGGTGACGTAATCACCCCCAATATATGGGGACCTGAGGGGGCGGGCTCAGGGCAGTGATTTGTCGCAATTCGGCCTTCCGGCGGGAATAGAAAGTGCTTCGATTGGTCAATGAATGCGTCATTTCCCATCCGTCACATCTGGTCCCTTTACACAGGTAACCGAGGTTATAATTATAACCGAGATGTTTTTTATGTGCAGGTTCAGAAACATGTAAAGACCCTCATAGAAGAACACTTCTCAGCAGACCTGGAGTCAGCCATGAGAGATCCCATCCTGTTTGGTGATTACAGGGCAGCCCTAAACGAGGCTGAACCCCGTGTCTATGAGGACATACAGGATTATGATGCTTCTAAAGCATTGTTCCAGGTAATGAAAATTCAGAAATGAAAGGAAAGCAAACACCACCTCTTTACCACGTACTTGATACATGTAACTTTTTTTGCTGCAGGAGATTCTTGAGGAATATAATGAATTCAAGACCCGAATGAATTTGGTTTTGTTTGACGATGCATTGGAGCACCTGACCCGGATCCATCGCATTATCCGTATGGACCGTGGACATGCACTTTTGGTTGGGGTGGGTGGATCAGGCAAGCAGTCACTTACCAAACTGGCTGCCTTTACTGCAGGATGTGAGGTAATGTACCATAATGCACCCATCTATTAAGTGAAAGCTTAATCAGTAAAATTATTATTTCTTTATTCTTTTTAACCTGATTGCTATACTGCTTTGCTAATCCAGTTTTGAGAGTGTTGCTTTTATCGTTTTCTTGTCTGTTTTTTTTTTTTTTTTAAAGGTATTTGAGATTGTGCTGAGCAGAGGTTACAATGAGACATCCTTCCGTGACGATTTAAAGACTTTGTACCTGAAGCTGGGGATTGAGAACAAGAAAACTGTGTTCCTCTTTACTGATGCTCATGTGGCTGAGGAGGGTTTCCTGGAGCTCCTGAATAACATGCTGACCTCAGGTAGTTATGTCAATTATCACAAGCTAAAATTAGCTACAAATCTTAGTTTTCTTATCCTTCTCTGTGAAAACACTTTGACTAAGTTTCATACATATTTCAAAGTTACCTGTGAAAATGTCTTTTCCATTTGTCCTTTTGGAATGTGAAGCACTGTTATTATTTTCCCCTTATATTCATTCATGATTTATAAAGGTAAGGAATACACACACAGACAAAACCCCCAAAAGGCTTTTTTTGCAAGGCTATTTTCAGGGTCAGCTATAGGTGCTATTCTTTTTTCAGACCAGTCCAAAATGTTGGAACATTTAAAAGATGCATAATCTGCAATGTAGGGAAAGGATCACACCAGTGGTGGATAGTCAGGACCTGTTGAGAGTTCTTTTACAGGCCTAAACATTTTCAAAATGAAGAAAAATGAATGCATTCATAAATAGCATTTAAGTTGTTGGTTATCTATCTGCATCTTCACATTTTCCTGATTGCTTCCTCCTCCCATCATATTCAAATACCCGGTTTAACAGCATAGAAACAGAGGGGAGAATGTCAATGATGATGGTGATTGTTATTAGTATTATTATATGCATCTGTAGTTTAAATGTCATGGATGCATTTTCATGCAAAAAAAAAACTTTAGTCTTCATGGCCTTGATTGGAAGAAATCTTTTATCTTGTTTATTTTTAAATCTTTTTCTTTTAAGGGATGGTCCCGGCACTGTTTTTGGACGATGAGAAGGAGTCTGTTTTAGGACAGATCCGTGATGAGGCCATGAAAATGGGATTTGGTCCATCGAAGGAAAGTGTGTGGCAGTATTTTGTGAACAAGAGTGCCAGCAATCTTCATGTTGTCTTAGGAATGTCTCCAGTAGGGGACACCCTTAGAACACGATGCAGGAACTTTCCAGGTACAAGAGTTTGAACTGTATTTTTTTTGGATGATCTGAGGTATTCATTGTTTTGGTGCTCATTGAATGTGTCTGTAATCTTGTATTTCTGGTATACCTCAGGTCTCGTGAATAACACAGGTATTGACTGGTTCCTACCCTGGCCTCCTCAAGCATTATATGCTGTGGCACAGACCTTTTTGGGTATGTACTAAACAGATTCCTACCTTTAACAGATCATAAATTGGAAATGATAAGTTGTCTCTCTCACTAAATCCACCACTTACAGTTAGTCAAAGCTTTCATAAGGTTTCTGGATATACAATGTCATTGATGTTTGTAAGTGTAAAGTGTCAGAGTACCTATGCTGACCCCCTGATGCTCTCCCTTAGGTGAGAACCCCATGGTTCCAGAGGAGCATGCTGAGGCCGTCATAGGCCATGTGTGTATGGTGCACGCCTCTGTGGGGGATCACAGCAAGAAGTTCCTCCAGAAGCTCCGCCGTAGTAACTATGTTACCCCAAAGAACTACCTGGATTTCATCAACACCTACTCCAATTTGCTGGAAGATAAAGACCAATACATTCTTGGTGAGAGCTTTGATTTTGACACTCACTGAAAGTTTCTTAAGCTTTCCAAGAACTGAAAGAGGACCAAGCATTGTTGGACTGACGTGTGACTGAGGGTATTATTGACTTCCCGTCAAGGAGCTTTAAACAATGAGTTAACACCATGGAATCTGTTTTACTATAAGTTTAAACATAAACTTGTTTGGCATTTGGTAGAATCTCAGGAATATGTATAAGCAAGTAAGTAAATAAGTAGTATTCATCTAATATTAGTATTTGTACTTTCAAATACTACTTCACTATGAAATAACCTGTAACTGTAAAAGCATTTTTTTTTTTTTATTATTATTTATTTATTTTTTACTTTTGCTGGCATGTGTGCAAAAACATACTGCTTATATAATCCAAACTACGTCTTTAGCAAGTGAATAGAAGGGATGGATGTTTACTCTGTCTTACCGCAACAATGACTGAGAGATGTGCAAACCTGCACACTTCACTTATTATATGGATAGTTTTTATTGGAAGGAAAAACTTTAAAAGCAGCAGTATGCAGCAATTCGTCCCTTTCTGAGGAACATTTTTATTAGGTACTAGTTTGGTATCATCTTAAAAATGAATTGTCATGGTATTTGGTCATGTGAAGGACAGATAAGCATACCTGTCCCAGTAGCTGCCCAGACTAGGCACTATGTAGTTCTCTGGTACAGGATGGACCATCCTCTCAAAAATCTAAGAAAAGCTTTGACAGAGTGATGTGGCCAACTATATTGAAAGAAATCACTAATTGGCTTGCTCGCATGCTTTTAAAAGTGTCATGATAATGTGGTGCAAAGGTTCAAAAAATGACAATTAAAATAATTTTTCTCAGCTTTTCCAACAATGCAGCCTACTTCAGATGGTTAAAGAGACATGTAGATTTGAGTATCTAGTTTGTCACAAGTCTCTTGACTGAATAATGTACTCTTTTGTGTGTATGTGTGCTACAGCTCAGTGTAAGCGCCTCGAGGGAGGTCTGGATAAACTTGAGGAGGCTAGTGTCCAGCTAGCTGAACTCAATACCAAACTCGCTGAGCAGAAAGTGGTCTTGGCTGAAAAATCCACAGCCTGTGAAATCTTACTGCAGGAGATCTCCATTAACACTACTGTGGGTCAGTATGAAGAAAGAAAAAAACATTGTATTGCCACACAGTTTTCCTATAATGTTTTATTTCTCAGCAAGCATGCAGGTTGGCATGCTTTCATTAAACAGCATCTGTTAAATCACTCTATAGAATAAAAAGTGTCAACAATTGTGCGACTGTAAATATCCTGTGTAGTGCGTTTGTAGAATCAGATAGTAATTATATGGCATAACTGCTGGTGGCTGATGGAGGTAGATCGATAGCCGAAAACTGCACATATAGAGAAATACTAAATTGTGTGGATGAATTTACAGACCTAACCAAAGAAACTTTTTGTTCAATGCAGCTGAGGAAAAGAAAAAGCTGGCAGAGGACAAAGCTAAAGAGATTGAGGTGCAGAACAAGGTGATTGCAGTGGAGAAGAAGGATGCAGAGAGCTCTCTGGCTGAAGCCCTGCCAGCTCTGGAGGCAGCCCGCATCGCCCTGCAGGGCCTCGACAAGTCTGATGTCACTGAGATCAGGTCAGTCATGAGTCATATGCATCACTCTCCAGGGCCTCTACAAGTCTGATGTCACTGAGATCAGGTCAGAGTCATGAGGCATACCCATCGCCTTGCGGGGCCTCGACAAGTCTGATGTCACTGAGGTCAGGTCAGTCATGAGTCATAAGCATCACTCTCCAGGGCCATGTCAAGTCTGATGTCACTGAGATCAGGTCAGAGTCATCAGTCCATACGCATCACTCTCCAGGGCCATGACAAGTCTGATGTCACTGAGATCAGGTCAGACTCATGAGTCATACTCATCACTCTCCAGGGCCATGACAAGTCTGATGTTGTACAACTTAGCAATAAAGTCTTTTAAAAAGACTTAAAGGTATTATGTTGATTTAGTTGATACCTGCAGAGTTGTCTGACTCTAAACCTGAACTGTATCCTACTGATGTAGGGTACAGTGGGGAAAATAAGTATTTGAACCCCTGCCGATTTCGCAAGTTTGGCCACTTGCATATAAATTTGTGATCTAGAATTGTAATGGTAGGTGTACTTTTACAGTGAGAAACAGAATATCAACAAAAAAAATCCAGAAAACTGCATTTTATAACATTTATGAGTTTATTTGCATTTGAAGCAGAAAATAAGTATTTGAACCCCTAGCTAAACATTGAACCCCTAGCTAAATACATCACAATGCCTCGTAGAATCATGACTATAAATGTGAAGCGTAATTGTTAATGATACAAATATTCTCGTATTTATAATTATTTTAATCCGAGGATGTCTGTATGTAGAGTTGACGTGAACGCCCCGTTGACCATCTTGTGGTTATTTGAGGAATCGCATTTGAGAAGATTCCGGCAGAGTTACGACTGCTATTTCGCGTTCTGAAAGTCTTCTGAAGTTCAGAAGAAATCCCAGATGAGAAAACTATCGAGAATGGCAAATGTTTTCCTAAATCCACCGAAGTGGAGTTCAGAAGAAAGTCCTTCTTAACACTCTAAGGTCCAAGGCCTTTTAGACTTTTCTAAGTTGTCTGACATGCCTTGATGTTTTTGTACATTTTGCTTAACTTAAAACATTGATGCACAAATGGAATATATGATTCTATTCTAGACGACCTCAGCAATAATATCATGTAAGTAAAAGGAGTGTAGTAAAAAAAAGTTTAATTTAAATCAAATGTAAACATACTACCCTTGGAAAAACCTTGTTTCAGAGGTGCTCAGACTTTGTACATAAACACATTGTAAAGATTTATTCACAAGACTTTTTATTTCTGAGCCTTGTAAACATAGGTGTTGGCTAAACACATGTTAGTTTAGCATTCAGAAAGTATGTCTTGTTTCACTACCACATATTTATAATTTCAGAGTGTCCTGTACCATTCCTAAATCTGTGCCCCTACAATTGCATATTGATGAGTTGGTGTGAACAAACCTGTGACACCTCTCGCAAAGACAAAGGCCATATCCTAATGGCCCTAGAATGTCTTTGTGGCCCAAACCCCCCGGAGTGAATCTTGCCCCATCATGACCCAATGGAGATCACTGAATCACCATCTCCTTATCATATG
This sequence comes from Sprattus sprattus, assembly GCF_963457725.1. Classification (NCBI taxonomy): domain Eukaryota; kingdom Metazoa; phylum Chordata; class Actinopteri; order Clupeiformes; family Clupeidae; genus Sprattus; species Sprattus sprattus. Next base: position 27,747,320 of record NC_137914.1, read on the forward strand.
AATAGCTGTCATTTGCTAATGGGTGGGTCCTTAGCAGCAGAAACCCCACTCAGATACTAGAAAGTGCAACACATCAGTTCTATTCCCCTGACAAAGTGCTTATTTATTTTAAAATTTTGAACTGTATATATTATAAAAGAAAAGGGTTCAATGTTTCCGTGGTTGTTCTTTTTATGTCTCTAAGACGAAAACTCGCGGAGCTTTACATTTTTTTGACAAAAAAATAAAAATATCCCGTACCAGGGATATAGACCTTAGACAGTTAAAGTCTGTTGGTGTGCTGTCGAGAATGAGGCCCAATGTTTCCACCTCCATGCTTGACTGTGGGTATAGTGTTCTTGGGGTCATATTCAGCATTCTTCCCCCTTTCAAACACGGCAAGTCGAGTTGATGCCAAAGAGCTTGATTTTGGTCTCATCTGACCACATCCTGTCTCCCAATCCTCCTAAGAATGATTCAAGTGTGCATTGGCAAACTTCAGATGGCCCTGTACATGTGCATTCTTGAGCAGGGGGACCTTGCGAGTGCTGCAGTACTTCAAAAAATTACAGCGTAGTGTATTGTTAATGGTTTTCTTGGTGACAGTGGTCCCAGCTGCCTTAAGAACATTCACAAACTCCCCTGTGTAGTTCTGGGGTTATTCTGCACCATTCGGATGATCATTGATACCGCACGAGGGGATATCTTGCATGGAGCCCCAGACCTAGAGCAGTTGACAGTTGTTTGGTGTTGCTTCCATTTACGAATAATCGCACCAATAGTTGTCTGCTTCTCACCAAGCTGCTTGCCAATGGTTTTGTATCCCATTCCAGCCTTGCGCAGGTCTACAATCTTATCTCTGACGTCCTTGGACAACTCTTTGGTCTTGCCTATGGTGGTGAGGTTGAAGGTGTGAAGTATGATTCTTTGGACAGGTTTCTTTTATAAATGTAACCAGTTGAGATCAGGTGAACCTTGTTAGACCTAATGAGGACTAATCTGTGTGCTTCTTGGGCACATAAGTGATCATTGTGAGACAGAATTCTTGCTGTTTGGTTGGGGGTTCAAATACTTATTTTCTGCATCAAATGCAAATAAAGTCATAAATATTATAAAATGCAGTTTTCTGGTGGTTGATATTCTGTTTCTCACTGTTAAAATACACCTACCATTAAAATTTTAGATCACACATTTCTTTGCAAGTGGCCAAACTTGTGAAATCGGCAGGGGTTCAAATACAGTACTTATTTCCCCCACTGTACAGTATGTGTATGTTAGCTCTCAGATTTATTGCAGTGCTTGCAAGGCAAAGTGTTGTGTTATCACCCCAATTGATTGAATAGATTCTTACTCTTAAATATGTAATAAGCTGTTAAATGCATAGACTTTACTCTGCTACCATTTTGAAGATTTTCTAGATGAAAGCTTTAAATCACTTATACTTACAGTGGTAAAATGTTTGTAACTTTGTAAAAACTGCTTCAATGTTGCTTTTCATCATGGTCTGTTATCTTCATATGGCAGCTTGCTTTGCACTCATACTCTTTTACGTATGTACAGATCATTCGCCAAACCACCTAAACAGGTGCAGGTGGTATGTGAGTGCATCCTGGTTATGCGTGGGTACAAGGAGATCAACTGGAAATCGGCTAAGGGCATGATGTCTGAGGCCAACTTCCTGCGCTCTCTGATGGAGATGGACTGTGACTCGATCAGTGCTAGCCAAGTCAAGACTGTTCGAGGTGAGATACACTCAGGATGGTTGAGTTTCCTCAATCAAATCCATTCTTTTCATGCAGTGGGACATTTCAGATGTCGTTATGTAAACATGTGATGCCGTACCTTTAAATCAGTCAGAAATAAGAAACATTGAAGGGAAACTGCATTTTTGAACACTGGTGTACATGTTGAGTGTCAGTTTGGGTAAATGTATCATTTTAACACGCTTTTCTCCAGTTATGTATGCAAATCTACCATGTTTTTTCCCGTTTTGTTCATATTTTCCACCAGGCTTCTTGAAACATCTGAACACCACCTTAGAGGAAATGCAGGGAATCAGTAGAGCTGGCTCAGGGATGCTGAAGTTTGTGGAGGCTGTCATGGGCTACTGTGATGTTGCCAGAGAGATCAAACCAAAACGAGAGAAGGTGAGAAACTACAAATCATGCATCTACAACAGTGTAGTCATTGACATTAAAACACTCATTAAAACAGTGCTGTGCAAAAAAACTGTTTAGTCCTCTGGAGTCCGAGACCTGTTTTTAATACTTGTCTCCTAACTACAAAACATTGAAACCAAAGCCAGATATACTATTCAGTACAAAGCCAGATATACTATACAGCACAAAGCCAGACATAGTATTCAGTACAAAGGCAACAGCAATAATAAGAATATGTGCTATTCAGTACTTCAGCTGTTTTTCTCCACAGAGGTCATTGCCACCCTGTGCTATAACTCATAAGGAAAATGGACACCTTTAGGGTTTACAGACATTTTTCGATTTTGTGGTATTCCTATAATTATGGACATTGTCCATGTTTCCTGGGTCCAAGATTTCTGGAAAGTTGATCATATCTGACAGATTCCTTTTATAAGGAGGTTTATGACCAGGGAAAGATTCCACGCTATCAGTTGCAGTCCAGACACAGACCTCCTTGAAATAATTAAAAAAGAGGAACAGCAGGCTATGAAAAGCCGTGTTTGGTATTAGCTAGCTACATTAGCCAACAAATTGAGTTATTGGGAAAATGTAACGTTATGACTTGGCCAGCTTAGTAAATGGGCTGAGATCTAGAAAGCGGATCCATGCTGTATTTGGAAGGCGGAGGACCATAATGAAATGGAGCCGGACCCCAGTGCTGGCTTGTATCTGCTTCAGATCCATTATGTGGATCCAGGCCACTTTTGGGCCAATGTGAGTTTAGAGTAAGGAATTGATCTGGTTGGCGGATCCAGGCCAAACCGTTTTTTGGATCCGGCACAGATCCGTCGCTGTGTCTTTTTTGCTCTCTGGGTTTCCATCATGAGGGCCAATTGTTCCATACATTTTTGGTGTAATGTTAAACCTGTAAATCAAACCAAATAGATGGGCATAAGTAATTTAGGTTAGCCGGGAATAGCTAGAGTAGATCTTGTTCCATAGCAAGAATTTGATGTCCATCTTTGGGGATCCAAGTGTGTGATTTGGACCATAAACTTAATATAGAGGCTCAACTCTTTTTTACAATCATTGGTTTGGACTAACATGCCACTGTGAAAATAGGCTTTTCATCAGAATGACACACTCGTATGGCGTTTAACAAGTTTAGGCTTAATGTTATCTGTTTGAGGCTATTTGAGGCTGTTTGAGGCTAAGTCAAATTGGCTGTCAACTGCATTAGTAACTTGTTAAAGCTCAAATAATGAAACAACTGAATTAAAGTGATCCAGCCAGCACTGTCTTCAACCACCTAGCCAGCGGCTGGGTTACAGAGAACAACCCAGAAGAAGTTAAAGTGACCCAACAAAATGACCCAACAGTCTCAACCCAGTGTTTGGGTTGAAAAAAACAACACAATGTAGTGTAGTGTAGAGAACAGAGTGTAGTGTACTCATTTGTTATTATGCAATGTAAAAAGGTTGAGTCCCCGTCCCCTTCCTTTACTGCATACCACAACACACCACATCACACCACACTGCCCCTTTCAACAGACTGGCAAACGTCCTTCATTCTTCAGTGACAACAATTCAGCCACTGCAAGCAAGCAAAGTAATGACAAGTGCTGCTGCGTCCTCAAAAGAGGTTACAATTGGGAAATAGGCCAAGTAGTTATTTTTCAGTTAATAGGATAATACTTCATTATTGAGTACTGTATAGCCTACAGATTGATGCTCAAGCAAGCTGTTTGCAGTAGTGTAAACATTAACTAGGCAACCTTTATCAGTGCAAATGTATACATTTGTGGTGGTTGGATTATTATGCTTCATAGTCTCTCAATTCAACCCCATGTGATGCAGACCAAGTAGACTTACTATGGCCCAATCTCAATACTTCCCCTTACCCCTTATCTTACCCCTTACCCTTGAAATTGCGCGTTCATGTGAGAGCTAGTGGTGTCTCAATACCCAACTTGATCAAGATTAAGGGGTAAGGTTAAGGGGTGTATGGCCCTCGTTTTTGAGATGATCGGAGGGCTACCTTAACTCCAAGGGCTATCCCAGAGCACACCGCGAAACCAGCTCGGGAATTTTCAAAAAAACATGGCTGCTTGAAGCGAGGAATATTTTACATGAATAAAGCTATCTACACAACTTTTTATATGTTTATAATGACTCGGTTTGATCTGAAATGTGCTACTCGAACGATGTATAGTATTTTAGGTCTTAACTGAAGCTTTCAAACGGTAGTTTTAGGATACATTTAGCGCGTATACCACCACTCCATTGGCTTATATGGTAGCTTGCCAGCTATCATGCTAAATACACTACATGTAAGTATTTTTGGCTTATAATTAATTTAAAAATGACGACAGTCTTGTTTCGTGCTCTACACAGTTGTATACATATATATTTGCAACCATGTTCTTCATTAGACTTTTTTTTAAATCGCTAGTTTCATAGCTCATACAGTCACGCATGACGTACCCGAAACCTAGTGGCGTCTCATTTCATAGGGGAAAGATCTCAGCCCTTGGCCCAACACTTGCAAGTGCTAGGGTTAAGACTAAGACCAGATTAAGCAAAAGGGGCAAGGAGAAGAATCGAGATTCGGCCTATGTGTATTTTTGAAAGAAATACTGCAGTCATGTAAATGACTAACACTTCCCTCTTTACTACAGGTGGCACGGTTAGAAAAGAACTTCTTCCAGAGTAAGCGTGAACTGGAGAGGATCCAAAATGAGCTGTCTGCTATTCAGAAAGAGTTGGGGGCACTGGGAGACAAATATGAGGCTGCTATGAGTGAGAAGCAGCTATTACAGGATGAAGCTGAAGTGATGGAGAGAAGGCTCATTGCTGCTGACAAGCTTATCTCTGGCCTGGGCTCAGAGAATGAACGGTTGGTGAAAGAGCTTCACATACTAAAAGTTATATTCATAGCAAATTTTCACTGTATCTGTGTTGCATTGCGTTCGAGAATGAGGCCCATTACTTTTTGCTCTAACTAGATCAAAATCGTTTTTATTTTTTGATGTCACATCAGTGTACATTTTTGACTGTGGAACGAAGCACCTTTTTACTGTGGTGATACTGGTGTTTACCTGATCAATTTGTCTACTCCGCAGCTAATGGGTAATCAGGCTTCCATAGCCTGCAATCTGATTGGATGAACAAATCCATTGACCTGTGCTCATTCACAGGGTGCGATTTGTCCAAAAACCAGAGGGGGGGATGTTTTTTTTTTTTTTTTTATCATGAAAAAAAAACAAGCAATACATAGGCCTAATTCTCTTCAAATTAACAATAGACACTATTAGGTTACATTTTGAACAGTATATAAAATAGCCTACATGAAATATATTTTTTTCTGAAACAGGTTACTAGGAGATGCCTAATTTAGTTTCAGGACCGCACCATCAAAAGAGAAAAAGTTTCAGGACCGGAAATGGGCCGATCAGGTGAACATAAGGCCAATGGGCAACTCATTCAGACTGTAAAACAAAACTTAATCACTGAGCGAATAGTTTGCTCTGATGTCAGACTTCGTGTGGCCCTTTCGGCTTCCCAGTTGGCGTGTCATCTGCAGCGTGTCGCCCTTCTTTTATCCACATCTCTGCGAACTTTTGAGCAGGGAACGAGCGCACGTCCGGCCCATTAACAGCGATGAGTTTATGTGCATGGGGACGTTCGCGAATTCTGAGAATGCCGACAGTTCGGGTAAGGTGAACGTTAGTGCCAGCGATGTAAGCAAGTGTAAGAAAACGCTGTCACAACCTGTCTGTTTTTTCATTGTCTTTTTAATAATTGAATAATTTAATACCCCCCCCATGTATGAAATTCATCCAGCTGAGGTGGGGATGTAAAAAACAGAGGGGGGGTAAATCCCCACCATCCCCCCCGGCAAATCGCACCCTGCTCATTCATAGCTCTCGTTGGTGACCCTGTTATACCATCGGAGGCAGAAGCTGTTTGCTACACTCCTTGTGTTTATTAAATGTTTATTTTTAAGCATTCTGAGCTTAAAGGCACCCAGTGCAACTTTCGAGGCTTAAAAATAAACATTACATTTCTAGTCTTTTTTACACGTAGTAAGTTTTAATAACTCCATACCGACATTCAAGGAGCAAAGATGAGACGTCGTTGTGTGGTGAGAACTGATAGAAAATCGATAACAACAACAATCGCCGCTATTTTCTTTATTTTTTGTGACCTACAATAAATAAAGCAGGATTCCAGTCAATGGAAAAATGGCCTCTCCCCACCGGCGATTGTTGTTGTTTACGATTTTCTATCAGTTCTCACCGCACAACGACGTCTCATCTTTGCTCCTTGAATGTCGATATGTAATGGTATGGAGTTATTGAAACTTACTACGTGTAAAAAAGACTAGAAATTGAATGTTTCTTTTTCATTGAATGTTTATATAAAGTTGCACTGGGTGCCTTTAAGTGGAAAGGATTTAAGATGTACTCTACTTTCTTAAATTAATGAAAGCAAAATACTCATGAAGGGGCTCCATGAGGACATTTTAAATATAAAATCCCTTTCTCAATCATTTTAAAGAAAAAGGAATCCAGCTTCTTGCTCCTGTTTTGGAAATTATATAGCCCTGTTCAAACAACATAGTCATTTTTGTGACATATCGTCTATCTATTTATTTTAAATTATTGGGGGTATTGTTTTATTGTACTGTTACTATTACTTTCAGTTATTTACTCTGTATACATATTGTTATATTAGTTTCAATTATATTAAAATGAATGAGCTGTTACTAAACTGAACAAAAACACTACCCACACACTCTAGTAACTTTGGTAAAATGACATGCATATAATGCAGTTGAGTGCTCCCATGAATATGACAAGAATATATGTTAACAGCGTAACAAATGACTATACGGGTGTGTCTAATTATCACATTATTGATACTGTTTGTTTCTGAGTTCTCAAGATTATCTTTTGGGTCTGTTCCTATGAGCAGCTGGACAGATGACCTGGAGGAACTTAAAGTGCGGCGCATTCGTCTTCTGGGTGATTGTTTGATATGTGCAGCCTTCTTGAGCTACGAGGGAGCTTTCAGCTGGGACTTCAGGAATGAGATGGTGTATGATGTGTGGCAAATAGACGTACTTGAGAGAAAGATTCCTCTCAGCCAGCCCTTCAGAGTGGAGAGTCTGCTCACAGATGAAGTGGAGATTAGTAGGTGAGTTGTCATTTACAATAATCATCACTAAGTGTGAAAGATATAGTAGACTGATATGCTAAACTTAAATGACATCCAATTGATGGAGGAAAGTGCAATATCGCAATCCATCACAAATCACAAATAAATAATTTGTTGAATTTGGGTGTTGTGATTTCATACATCTACTGTGTTTCTTCTTCAGGTGGGGCTCAGAGGGCCTTCCTCCTGATGAGTTGTCAGTGCAGAATGGCATTCTCACTACCAGAGCGAGCCGCTTCCCCATGTGCATCGACCCCCAGCAGCAGGCCCTAAACTGGATCAAGAAGAAGGAGGAGAAGAACAACCTTAAGGCACACTTTTATTACCTGCTCACATTTGTTGTTGTTGTTAATGCTATTTGAATTTTACAAACTACTATAATCTATGGTGGAACCAAACCAGTTCTCTGTACATGTTTAAGTCAGATAGATGTTAATAGTGAGTATTATTACTTAACGCAAAGTTAATAATCAGTATAATTACTTAACACAAAGTAAGTTAATCAACAGCATTCAATACAAGAGCTAGTGAAACGAATATAACTTACTCACAATTATCCTCTTTTCTACCTGCCATGCCCCTATCATATATACGCATATAATAGCCCTCATTTGCTAATGGGTGGATCGTTATACCAGCTGCTTCCCGACTCAAAGACTGAAATGTGCAAGATTTTAGTTTAAGTCCTCAAGAGGAATATTGTTTCCCAAGGGTTAATGATTGGCTATTGTCTATGTTTGGCTGCAAGCTGCATGGAGTATTTAAAAGAGGTTATATGTCACTACGGTGAAATGCCAAGGATAAGGGCACAGTGGCATTACCTGTTATCTCTGGACCCTATCTCTCACTCTGGCCTATAGGAAAGCCCCTGGATTGGCAGCTACCTAATTTGAATGTATCATTCAGATCTATGGACCACTTTTTTTCCACTGATGAATTCTGTGGTCTTTCCGCAGCAAAATATTGCAATTGAGACTCTTTCCATTTGTGATATCTTTGTAGTAGAATGACCAATCTTTTGCTACCCTCTCTAGTGACAGATTTGGTATATTAAAGAATCTTTTAAAGACCAGAAAATCTCTACCAAATACAATGACCATAAATATCACTTGCAATATCTTTCAGATAACATTATCCTACAAAACCTGCAAATCTCCTAGAAGTGGTATTTCCATGTATTTGCTCAGTTAATCCGTAGTTGTAGTTCATCAAGTTCCACACTCCATTATGTTCCATTGTCCTTAGAATAGGAGAACTTGGCAACATTTCTATGACTTGATCTCCTTTACCCCAAACTAGTATGTAAGTGTTACTATTCGGCTAACATTCATGGCTTTAGCAGGCTAAATAAAGCTTTTCCATTTCGCTTGCTCTTCCAGATTTCTTCATTCAATGACCCAGACTTTCTGAAACAGCTTGAGATGGCCATTAAGTACGGCTTTCCCTTCCTCTTCCAAGATGTTGATGAGTACATTGACCCTGTCATAGACAATGTCCTGGAGAAGAATGTCAAAGGGGCCGAGGGACGTCAGATGATTATCCTTGGTGACAAGGAAGTGGACTATGATCCCAACTTCAAGCTCTACCTTAACACCAAACTGTCCAACCCCAAGTACTCCCCTGCTGTGTTTGGCAAAGCCATGGTCATAAATTATACAGGTAAGAAAAACCATGTCTGTCATATCTATGCCAACGCTAATTTGAGATTTCCATCCATTACACTGTTTATATCACACTGTCCCTGTTGTGTGATATAAATAAAACCAATCAGTCAATAAATAAAACCATCAAGTATTTTATTGTTACTGTTTTTAACTGTTAACAGTTGTAGTAGTTTCTAAGGATGATCATCTCTCTTCCAGTTACACTTAAAGGTCTGGAAGACCAATTACTTAGTGTGATTGTTGGCTTTGAGCGGAAGGAGCTAGAGGAGCAGCGAGAGCGGTTAATTCAGGAGACTAGTCAGAACAAACGCCTTCTGAAGGATCTGGAGGATTCGCTGCTCAGAGAACTATCTACTTCCACTGGAAACATGCTGGATAATGTGGAACTTGTCCACACATTGGAAGAGACCAAGTCCAAGGCCACTGAGGTGAGTGAATAACACTGGAATGCACTGCAGAAATTAGAATTCCTAGTAATCATTCAAAAAAGGTCAAGACACAGCAGATTCATTTCAATGCTGTTCTTCAGTTGGTCTGCACTGGGATTGTACCATGTGGAATGTAGCAACAATTGTCACATCCTCCACTTGCATACATTTTGACATTCAGCTATCTTTCAAAAGGCTTAAACAGTACTGTTTTAATAGCCATCTGGGAATAGATTATTTGCAGTAAAGTATGTTGTAAGCAAATTACGACACAGATATAGAGTTGCCGTTTTAAGTACAGGTCTTAAGCAACAAAAGAAGCAGAACGATAATCTTGTTAGATGTGCCTTCTTCTCCACTTGGTCTCTGACAATAAGGCCTAAAAAAAAATTCAGAAATGTAATTAAATTATTTAGAACTGCAACCATCATTATTTTGCAGTTTGCAGCACCCCACAGTATTGTTAGGTAAATTCATTCTGTTGTAAGGTTAGCTTACTCATAGCCTGACGATGTCATACTCATAATTCTAGTCAGAATATGAGTCTGATACTGCCCATTGGGCTGTGATTATGGGGCGTGTTTCAACGAACCAGGAAAAAAAATGCCTCTTCGCTCAATTGGATACCTACAACCAATCAAAGCAACATAGTATGACCATCTGATACATTAAAACTTTTACCGGATCCCGTAGGAAGGACGGCAAAAACATATTTTCGATCGACAAATGCCTTGATCGCGTTTCTCTGTTCCTCTTTCAAAATTAATGCGCTGTCAATATCTGTGAGATATGCCTGCTCACGTACTAATTAGCAGCAAGGCTAGCTAGCTACTATGTGTTTCAATGGATTTTTTGTCTAAGCGTTAGCAATAACCTATCAATAATGGTCTAGAGCGCTTCAATCCTCGGCAACATTCGTGTTGTACATACACAACTAACCGAGTCAATGTAGACATAAAAAAGTTGTGTAGATAGCTTAAATCACATAAAATATGTCCCACTAAGCTCCCGAGACGCCGCCATCTTGGTTCGATTTCTAATCTATCTATCTAATCAACTCAAGCGTTGGTTGGTCATCTGTCCATCATCGTATAAAGTCCGCCCTGACAATTTGATTGGTACGACAGAATCCTGACTTCTGATACTCTCTCCCCAACTGCCCAAATCCCAATCCCAATCCCCCTGACCAAATATTTTGTGGGCGGGGTTCGGGCTGGTATCCAGGCTAGCTAACTCAACCTGTCCTTTTAAAAATGCCTCCTATTTTACTGTTGCATGCATTAGAGTACACCTTTCCCTTGATTTCAGAAAAGTGAAAAAAGGGAGTACTACAAGGATTAAAATGTTACAATTCTCATAGAAAAACTTGACATTTGGAGGTCTAATTTTGCAGACCTTCCTTTGAGGTGTCCGGGCACATAAAAACCGCGAATAAGGAACATTTGAGAGGGTCAAGCAATGCATGGAATGACTCATTTAGTAATAATTTGTCGTTGTTGGTCTTAAGCTGAATGTGTAGTCAGATAACTCTTTTATGTTTCCAAACAACTTTAGGTGTTTGAGAAGTTGAGGTTGGCAGAGAAGACATCTATTGATATTGACAAGTTTCGGGATGGATACCGGCCAGCAGCCAAACGTGGTGCAATTCTTTTCTTTGTGTTGGCTGAGATGGCTTTGGTTAACAGCATGTACCAGTACTCACTTGCCTCTTACTTGGAAGTGTTTGATTTTTCACTACGCAAGTCATTGCCTGATTCAGTATTGCCCAAGAGGTTGAAGAACATCATGGATACCCTTACATACAACGTCTACAATTATGGCTGTACAGGTAAGTCGGGGTTGGGGGTAACTGGGGGTAACTATTCCATTATTGTTGTGCTGCAGAGTACAAAAACATAGCCTCAAGCGGCAATGGTGGGGACTTGCATCTCCAGAGATACTTTACTTACTACTTTATTAATCCAGAGGGAAATGTTAGGACATCCAGTAGCATCCAGACACAACATCCAGGATCCTGGATTAATAAAGTATCCATCCATCCAAGATCAAGTTACTGCTTACTACTCATTACACAACAAATCACCCTTTATTAATCAGTTAGTAAAATGTATAACTGGAAAAACGGAGCCTTATTGTAAAGAGTGAAACACATCATCATCTAGTAATCAGTTACAAACATTTAAAACTGGTAAAATGGAGCCTTATTGTATTTTTTTTTGGGGGGGGGGCTCCTGGGGTTTAATCTCTAGTAACAGAAACAAGAATGGAAGGGAGTGAGGAATAGGCTAGTAGAGCAAGTTAAGGGATAGACAGTGGGTTGCCAAGATGGAGATCTTCCCAAATCCTGCATCGACGTATAAAAAACTGTGTTTATAACTAATTTATAAGGGCTTATTAATGTCCTACAAGGGGTTTACAACCTAATTAATAACCTATTTATAAACCATTTATAAACCATTGATAATTGAGTCTTATTGAAAAGTGGTCCCGGAGTGGACTTGGTGCTTACTGTGCCTTTCATTAACTATAGGTGTGTGTCGCCTCCATGTATCCATGTGTGTGTTGCAGTGTGTCACTTGTGCCATGCAATTATAATGCATTAATGTCTCAATAACATTCTGGAAATTCTAGTTAATGTATGTTGGGGGAAGTAGTTCTATGAATTTGAAGTAGACACCCAATTATCACCTGCTCTGCAATAAGCACACAGTGTATTCAGGTTTCAAAACATGTAAACCAGAGTCTCCATTGGAAGTTTATTGAATATGAGGTAAAGAATTATACCTCAAGCTTTCCCATACTTACATTTTTAACTCACTGTCCAACTATATATGTATATAAACTTGTCAGGTCTGTTTGAGAAGCACAAGCTGCTCTTCTCCTTCAACATGACCATCAAAATTGAGCAAGCAGAGGATAGGGCTCCACAAGAGGAATTGGAGTTCTTCCTTAAAGGTCAGTGTTCTTATTACAATGTCATATCAGGAAACACGTTAGCCTAATAGCTACCAGGATGACAAATCTTTTATTACCAATGTTATTCCAAGCTTTAACGTGAAGCTAAAAGAAAGTCTTCATGGGTCCATGTTCAGGCAACCTCTCTCTGGAGAAGAGCAAGCGGAAGAAGCCATGTGTGTGGTTGCCTGATCAAGGCTGGGAAGATCTCGTGAGACTGGCTGAGGTGTTTCATACCACGTTTGGCAGTTTATTGGATGACATAGAGAAAAATCTCTCTGAGTGGAAGGCTGTAAGTAATGCCCTGTGTGTGTGTGTGTGTGTGTGTGTGTGTGTGCAGATTGATGGTGAAGTCATGATTGAAATTGAAAGTGATAACCATTGCCATGATTATTTAGCAGAAACTTTTTATTCTAAGTGACAGACAAAATCATATACTTTACCATAAATAAAAGTGATTATTCACCTATGTCCCAATCTTCAACCAACACAAGGCTAAGCGATATGAAAGTTACTTTGGACCACTGTATACCAGCAATGGCGCCTCACTACTGCGTTTCCAAATCAGTGTTAATTTTGGCAGCTATTTTAGATTTTTAGACAAAAATGCATATTAGTTTTAGTCACATTTAGTCATTTTTATCCTTCTTAGGTTTAGTCTAGTTTTCGTCAACGAAAACTCATTACATTTTAGTCTAGTTTAAGACACATTTAAGTCCATCTTACATTAAACTCCTTTCCTTCCCTTCTCAGGCCTAGGGACCCCCTTGTGTTGTTTCTACAACTGCATAAAAGTCCAGCTTGCAGTACTTAAATTGTGGATACAATTAGGCTCTGATACAGATCTCCTAGTATATGCCTACAGCTGGATTCCAATTAATTCAATGTAAATAATAATTGTAAGGCAATACTTTGAAGATTAAGATGATGTGATAGCACAATACAACTACTACGCCGACCTGGCCTTAGAGTTAAATCAACCACATATCCTCCATATGAATTGCTGTGCAATCTGATAGCCAACAGAGTTAGCTAGACAGAGAGTTTTGACAGTTGAAAGTGGTGCCAATGATAATAACAATTCCCCAAATAGACAATGATATGTAAACCAATCACATATTCATTTATTTTTATCTTGATTAATGTAATGCGTGGCCTGTCCAAAAGTCCATTCTGCAATGAGTTTACTATCTAGCTATCGACAGCTAGTTTAACTCATCTTTAGCTAACGTTACCTAGCTAAAAGTTTTGGAGATCATTTGCCCAGGCTAACAGGAGGCTTCAATTAAAAATTCCTCTCTAGCTATCCAAGCTGACACAACCTATACACTCAACTGCCCCTTTGAAGTTAACGTAACGTTGGCTTATATATTCTAATAACTAGTTAACATAAGCTAATTATCATTGACAGTTACCAGCTAATTTACCGTGGCAGGTGCAGGTGCCTCTTGACGTTTGTTGTGTTCTTCTTCCCACCTATTTTGAAGACACAAAGTTTCTCTCCCATTATTGCGGTGCATTGTCTTTTATTTTCTGTCGAGTTATAATTAAAGACTGTCCTGATATCTATTCTTGTTTTTCTTCCAGTACCGAGTGCTTGAACTTGAGCCATCATATAAAGATTGTTAAGGTCACTTGCATGTCTGGGCATCTCAGGTGGTGGAGGAGGGATACAGGACCAGGCCACATTCAACCAATGATGTTAGGTGCATGCAAGTTTAGAAAAAAATTATAATTGTGAGTTAGTCAACCACCAACATTTTCGTCTCGTCTTGTCTCGAAAAAATAGATTTAGTCATAGTTTTATTTTCAAAGATCCGTTTTCGTCACGTCTCTTAAAATTAAGATAGCTGTCTGACTACCTTGGTGTCTTGTCAAGGCCGGTGTCTTGCGCAAGATATTTCTACGTGTGAAGGTATAAAAAAATCTTTGTTTTCGACATTCTTTTAAGATAGCGTGTATGATAACATGTGATGTTGGTATGCTGAAAGAACATTAGGCTATCTGAGGTAGGCTAACGTGCTAATGTTAGAAAGTTGGCTGACTGACGCTTCGCAAATCACATCAACCATTATTGCTGGTTACAATAACGGTGTTATCGGATAGTGCAGTGTCTATATCTCTGTAACTTTTGAAAAGTCTAAGTGAGAAAACGCAAAATAATGTACAAAACACGACTGTCAGCAGAGTTTGGTCCACCATCTTTGTTTACAATTTGCAGTTGCCGGAGGGACTTGGCGCACAGTTTTATGGGTAATAGGCAGCATCAAGGCTGTGCCGATGGTACCTTAAAATGAAGGTATTTCGAACAGTCATTCCTTCTCTTGCCTAAGAGAGGGAAGGTAGTAAGACAGCATTTTAAGAGTTTTCAAAAAGGGCCTTAGTCTCATCTTAGTCATGGGAGAAAGGTTGTTAACACATATTTTTCGTCAACAAATGTAACACTGTTCCAAATGTACATCTTCTAGAGAAAAGAGATCTTATAGAGGTCAAACCTTCCATTGTTTACCCAAAGACATCATTCAGTCTGGAAAGGACCAAAAACGCTTCTTCAATCTAGGGTGGTTCAAGAGAAAAACATGGCGCTGCTAGTGTCACTGCTACAAATTATGATCACTACGCCATTGACCACTGCTGAGTCAGACAGAAACTTTTTAATCGTTGAAAAGGATGAAGGCATTTACTAGGCTTGCTATGCTTTCAATTGCAAATGCATTCCTGGATTGGTGACAGAAAGGTTATTGACAAGTTTGCCCAGATAAAGGATAATACAAGTTGCATTATGAGTTGTATTATTACAAGGCGTGTTATTTTGGCTGTAGGTTAAGGCTCAGAAAGCAATGGGTTTCCCTGCCCTGGAATGTTGATTTGGATCAGATTTGTTATTACTGTTGCTGACCACAATGATTGTACACTGCTTGATAACTCTTGTGCCTAGTTATGTTATCCCTGATTAAAGGACCTAAGCTTCCACAACAAGTATTCTACACTGTTGACAGCTTCGGTCTTACATTTCCAGTTCAGTCTTTTGTTGAGCTGAACATCCAGGTACCTGTAGCCCTCAAACAACCTGCTTGTTGCATCAGTAACATTGTAGCTTTCAGTTACAGTTTATTAGTTAGCCAACAAGCTAACTCTCAAATGTTGAATCCAGCAAAGGCGGTCACCAATCATGGCTTTTCTTCCACGTCCTGCACATATTCCTCGATCCAGTTACTAGCCTTTCAGCCCGGGAAATCTTGCACTCATTTTTCAACGTCTTGCATTGTAAGTTCTTGTAGAGAGCAATGGTTTGTTGTCCACACAGGCACTGCCATGATGACTGATGCCTGTTTAATCGCGCTCTGTCACTGTTGGGTAGGGTGACCAGATTTGAGTTTGTGAAAAAGAGGACACTTTGTCGCGGGTGAGGGGGCGGGGTAGTGTATACTGGATCTGGCCTGCGGGGCATACAGATGACCCCGCCCCCTCCCCCGCAACAAAGTTTTAACATCTATTTCATATGCAGAGGACCCCGCCCCCTCCCCCTTGACGAAGTCTTGACATGCAGATGTCATGCGCTCTTGTCAACAATGCAACTACTGTAGGCTGGAAGGTGCTCAGTGTTGCTAGATTGGAATAATAATCGTATTTGGAGGATAATTATCGTGCATCTGGCAACACTGAGAGGGCAGTCGACCAATGACAGTTGTCTCTACAGTCAGAGCTCGCACAAGAAGGTGGGACATAAGGGAGATACCCTTTCCAAAACGCGTAAACAGTTGTTTGTGAAAGACCCAGAGAAACACAAATATCCGACGAGACAAAATCACGGACGTTTTTGGAATCCCTGCCATATGCATTTTTTAGGTCTCGAAAAGAGGACATGTCCGGGTATAAGAGGACGTCTGGTCACCCTACTGTTGGGGAACTTCCAGTTTAGGATCATACCCCCTAGCCCGAATTTGGTTTTCAACATGGATGCAAGATAAATAAGGGGATTGATAACCATAGTTTTCTCTTCTTTTGAGGGGTCATTTATTGGTATCAAGGTTACATAGTGGACTTTTACCGCATCTTCTGAAATTGTCTCTCATGCCTTAGCTTCTTGCTTTTCTTTTGCCACAGTGGTGTGATTTGGATATCCTGGAGCAGGCCCCCTACCCAATGAGTTACAAGGATACCCTGGCACCCTTCCAGAAGCTGCTTCTTCTACGCTGCTTTCGTATAGACCGTGTCTACCGTGCAGTTAGTGACTATGTCACTGTTGCTATGGGAGAAAAGTAAACATACACAAAACTGTCAAAAATCAAGCAAATAATCAGATAATACACATAGTGCATGCATGCACGCAAAGATACAGATATTCACACCATAAATATTTCTCTCTGTCTTTCCAACCAGGTATGTGCAGCCCCCTGTAATCAGTTTTGAGGCTATATATGAACAGAGCTCTCCAAACTCGCCCATAGTGTTTATTCTCAGCCCAGGGTCTGAGCCAGCCAGTGATCTGATGAAGCTGGCAGAGCGATCAGGTTTTGGGGGGAGTAGGCTCAAGTTCCTTGCCATGGGACAGGGCCAAGAGAAGGTACTGTATACCTATAAATTACTATAAGTTATTCACAGTTTACAGAGCAGCTGCTCGTATGTATGTTTACTTCCAATGTTTTGTCTGCCCTCTAGATGGCGCTGCAGTTGCTGGAGACAGCTGTATCACGTGGCCAGTGGCTTATGCTCCAGAATTGCCACCTGATGGTGAAGTGGCTTAAGGATCTGGAGAAATCTCTGGAGAGGATCACTAAACCCCATCCTGATTTTCGCCTCTGGCTTACCACTGACCCAATCAAGGATTTCCCCATTGGGATTTTGCAGAAGTCCCTTAAGGTTAAAACTATGCTTGTATAGAAACATGTAAACTATTGTATGATCTCATTACAGCCTTCCACATCTCCTTTAGGCCAATAGAGATCAAAATAGTGCTTGTAGTAACCTGGACCTCATTATTGTATCATTATTAGGGTCCAAGGCCAATGAAGGCAAACATTACATGTGTATATTTATAGGAGCCAGGCATCTGTGGTGTGATTTCCCTTTTATTATTGTATGCATTCTTATATGTGGCCTATTGTTTTAGTAAATTATAACACAGGAAAGACTCCAGAGGGGTGTACACCTATGTTCCATAATTCAGGGTTTTGCTTTATTAATAAGGCTCTTTGTGAGGTTGGAGCAAAGAACTGGACTTCCAGAGACTGATAATTTCCCTCAGTCTCTGTGATGTGTTGAATGCACACTGCTTAGTGCCCTCACTCAGTCACAGACTGGGAATGTCTGTGGAGCCTCAAATGAATGTCTTGGTCCAAACATACTGTCAGAGAGAGATATAGGCTTTTTGTCTTGTAAAAGCAAGCATTGCCTTTTGAATAACATAAACATAGCTTTACGGATTATTGGTTCCCCTCCCTTTGTATAGTTATTCTATTTCATTTTTCTTGTTTTCTGTTTCTGCACATTCTTTGTTCAAACTTCAAGCGTATCAAGAATAAAAAACTGTGGGGGTGCCTCAGAAAAACTGAGTGTGCCACATATCTATGTTTTCTACAACACACAGTCGGCTAATGAAGCTAAACTGCACCTTTGTAAAGCAGACACTATGGTGTTGCTAGACTAATATGCACCTCCAGGAAACTAGTACTATCCATCATAGCCATAGCCATATTATTGCTCTTCATAACCATAATCATTATTTTAAATGGCACCGCACAGTATTCTTTACCTAGGAATATCAAATTAACCCAAAACAGGTCTACAATACACAGCAGGCAGGCAAGATTAGAACTGAATCTGCTGAATTAAGAATGGCTTATTGGTCTGTACACCAAATTATTATACACTTGCGCCATCTAGTACCACTTGCGCCATCTAGTACCTCTTGTGCCATCTAGTACCTCTTGTGCCATCTAGTACCTCTTGTGCCATCTAGTACCTCCTCTTTGGGAGGCCCCCATGGCTAGTTGGCCAGTGGTTCAAACATCTCACCATCTCAACAGTGTAACAACTGTAACCCCATCACAGGGGTTGTGTTCCCCAGTTCCTTTCTAAAACTCAGAATGTATATTCTGGTGCTGTGACCAATGTGCATACATGTATATTTCTCTGTTCTGAGATACTTTTGATCCTGGCCAAGCTGGCAGTAAACAGTTTAATGGTTGGAAATATATTTTTGATCCATGGTTTAACAGGAAGTTAGTAGCAAGCCAGTATTTCTGTAGTGGTTGTAATCAAAGTGTGGTTGTATTTTCATGTCTGAAGGTTGTGACCGAGCCACCAAATGGTCTGAAGCTGAACATGCGTGCCACCTTCTTTAAGATCTCTCATGACACTCTGCAAAGATGTGAACATCCAGCATTCCGGAGCCTGGTGTATGTGCTGTCCTTTTTCCATGCTGTTGTGCAGGAACGCCGCAAGTATGGAAAGATTGGCTGGAACGTGCCCTATGACTTCAATGAGTCTGACTTCCTGGTGAGGGATTTCCGTTTTGATCACACATGTGACAAGTCATAGTAACCTCAACCTCATTCATACTCATATTCATATTCCGTTTCTCCTTAGGTGTGCATGGAGATCCTTAATACATACTTGACAAAAGCCCATATCCAAGGAGACACCAGGATTCCATGGGGAAGCCTTAAATATCTTATAGGAGAGGTCAGTTTATGGCAGCCTTGCCCTCTGAGTTGAGTGCGATTCAGGATAAATAAACTGGAACTTTCAAACTAATTTCAAATGTTTGATGTATGTGCTGCTCCTTTAGGTCATGTATGGAGGCAGGTGTATTGACAGCTTTGACCGCAGGATTCTTTCAGTCTACATGGATGAATATCTGGGAGATTTCATCTTTGACAAGTTTCAGCCCTTCCATTTCTTCCACAATAAGAACGTGGACTATAAGATACCTGAAGATGGACCAAAAGAGAACTATGTTGGTATGTAGAACAAATCTTAGAAGAATACAGTAAGCCATTCTATGTGTTCAATATATTTTTGTGTTTTGCATTAACAGTTTTTCACAGTGTGTGATAGGGGTGGGAATCTCTTGGCACCTCACGATTCGATTCCGATTCAGAGGTCAACGATTCGATTTTAAATCGATTTTGTAATTGAAAATTATTATTATTATTTTATTTTTTTAAACACATCCATTTTATGTTGAAATGCAAGCTGCATCGATTATTGCATTGCTCATAGAAAGTCAAAATTGTGACAAGAAAAAGCTTTTTCTCTAATAAAGCAAATAGAGAAGGTAATTCATCTGTTGATTTTCTTTATCAAACACAAAGTAGGAAGTGATTTTTTGAGTTGCAAACTCAAATTATTTAATAGTCGAAATGCATCGATGATCGTTTTATCGGATTCGAATTGATAATCGATAATTGCATTTCAACATAACATGGATGTGTAAAAAAAACGATGATCGATTATCAATTCTAAACCGATAAAACGATTATCAATCCATTTCAATTTTTAAAACATTCGAGTTTGCTACACTTCCTACTTTGTGTTTGATAATTAAAGAAAATCAACAAATGAATTACCTTCTCTAAGCTTTTCTTTGTCACAATTTTGACTTTCTATGAACAATCCAATAATCGATGCAGCTTGCATTTCAACATAAAATGGATGTGTAAAAAAAAAAAAAAAAAAAATCAAATTACAAAATGGATAATGAACTTTTCTGAATCGAGAGAGAATCGTTTTAGAGAGAATCGATAAAAATCGAATAATCGATTTTTTTCCCCCCATACATTTAAAAATTGTTTAGTAATGCTCATTGTAATGTTTCCTTTTCAGGAGAGATTGAGATTCTACCATTGGCAAACACTCCTGAAGTGTTTGGACTCCATTCTAATGCAGAGATTGGGTACTATTCCCAGGCTGCACGAGATATGTGGACTCACCTGATAGAACTGCAGCCCCAAACTGGTACATTTGATGTATAACAAAGTGTTTATAAGGAGCTCCAAAGCATTGAATATGCTGTATGTCCATATAAAGCTGGACAGAGCTATGCTGTATATTTTTTCAATAGATCATTTGAGAGAGACTATTATGACAAATAACAAAATAGCTGTGAATGCAGCTATTAAGCAATAGTAAATAAGAGTGCTCTATAGTGTGTTTTATTTCTTTCTTAATAACTTTTTAGCCAGTTCTAATACAGTAAAGCTGTGGTAATGGTTAAAGAAATGCTTTGAGAAGTATAACAGCGTCATTGTGAAAAGCAACAAAGAAACAACAAACCTCGTAAAAGGTTTTATGGTAACTACATGCATGCATAGATAAAAACAGCCTTTGGAATACTCTGCCAGAGGACCTAAGAATGGCTGAAACTTTGGAAACCTTTAAGCAAGATCTTAAGACATACCTCTTTAATCTTGCCTATTATTCTCTGTGATATTTAGCTGTGGCTCTGTAGTACATGTGTGTGTGGGCTTTGTAACATGTTTGCACTTCACATTATATGGCTTTTATATCCCTCTTGAAAATATGTGTTATATATTAGTGGTATAAGTGTTTAAGTGCTGCAAATGGGGAATTATTTTGATAAAAAAAACTATTGTAGAAATCCAAAGAATAAGTGGCAATCATTATTTTAAATCCTTTTTAGAGTGTAACTATAGTTCTATACATTTTGCAACTTAAATAATGGATAAGAATATATGTTTCCACAGAAAATGTGGCATTTTAAAGTTTCCAAAAAAAAGTTGGAGTTCAAAGGGTCGCTTGAATACTGATGTGTGACCTAACTTCTATATAGTTGTGTTTGGTTGGAGGGAAGTTCTGGGGATTGTTGTTCTCCTAAATCTGCTGTCTATCAGGAGCATGTCAAGTGAACCCCACATTGACTCCTCTTTCTGCTCTGTATGAAGGTGATTCTGGTGGAGGCATTAGTCGTGATGAGTACATTAGCCAGGTGGCACGGGACATTCAAAACAAGCTGCCTCCATTGTTCGACATGGATGTGATACGCAAAAAGTTTGGCCTGGAGGTGTCTCCTACTACGGTGGTGCTCCTGCAGGAGCTGGAGCGCTTTAACAAGCTCATCGCCCGCATGTGGCGCTCACTGGCTGAGCTGCAAAGGGTAAGTTAACCAACAATGGATATTGACCTACTGTATGAACTGTTCTTGAAATTATCATTGCCTTGGATATTGGATAGTTTTGAGATAATATCAATGATGTGCACAACAGCCCTGTGATTTAACTGTACATAGACTTGGAGATGTAGTTAGAGTGTTGTGAAAGCTTTTCTTACACTTTCGTGGGGTGTGCCATCTTGGAGAACCACATAGCTTGAATGTCGAGTGGGAATGACAGGCATGTTCATCTGTCGTTAACATGACCGTATAATATAAAAAATACATTTGAAGATGATACCAAAATGAGTTACCATGAAAACGAACATCAAAAAAAGCGAATTGCTACATAATGTTGCTTTACCTGCTACATGCTTATACGTAAGTGTTCAAGTTCAAGTATTTTATTGTCAGATGCACAGAACAACACAGATTCAGACTGGGCACTGAAATTCTTGAGACACAGCACAACAACCTACCATACCATAACATAACATAACATAAAATAACATAACCTAGAATATAAGTACTCTGAACATAAATAACACATATGATAAACATATAATAAATATAAAAAATAAATATACACTATAATCTGCTAAACTATAATACACACATATATAGTAACCTACAGTATACTATCCCAATACACCTATACAAGGGGTCGGCAACCATTTGTTTTGAAAGAGCCATTTTGGCCCCTCTCCCACAGCACAATTTAATTTGGAGCCCCAAACTTTTTCATTCGCCCCCTGGTGCGCCCCTGGTGTAATTTATTACTGGCTGCCCCTCAGTATTTTAACCATGCCTTTCTGGTATAATGTATAATAAATAGACATATTATTTGTTTTACCAGCCTCTGTAAAATCCTTAAAGAACTATGTGACATCTTTTCTTTTTAACTTCACGAAAGTGCCCGGGGCAATTCTGGCATTCATGAAAGTTTTCTTATCTGGTATTCATTCTTGGCTAAGAACAGGACATAAGGCTTTACCCCTCTTCTTGGCACGTTTCTCATCTGTGTACTTTTAAAGTAATTGCCCATGGAGCCACAGCAAACTATTTTAGTCACTTGAAGGGATTTGGCTGTCTGTATTAGATAATGTATTACATTATTCAATTTGTTACACATTCAGTCATTTCTACTGCAATCATTCAAAAAGATTTAACAGGTTTACTGTACCTTTGTAGCTTCACAATCAGTCAAGTCTTAGTGGTGAATAAAATGTATATGTCATATATGTCTAACCATTTCCTGGTATAATTCCTACAAATACGCAATAAGGGTTTTCTGAGGGATTGTTATTGCTGCATGCAAGTAAGGACTCAAATGTATAAATACAGTCATCACACTGCTGTCCAGAAAAGAGGAATGTGGAGTATCAAAACATTGTTGGTTAACTGTTCATCTTCACTGTCTTTGTCAGGCTCTGGCTGGTGAGGTGGGTATGAGTGGTGAGCTGGATGAGGTTGCACGTGCTCTCTTCAATGGACAGATCCCTGCCATTTGGAGAAAACTGGCACCTGATACTCTCAAGTCTCTGGGCAACTGGATGATTCACTTCAAGAGACGGCATGAGCAGTACACCTCCTGGGTGAGAGAGTTATTGAGTTATTGTTTGATATTGTTTTTCCTTAGCGAATTTAAGGTCGTTTAATTTTCAGAAGCCATTCAGAGTTTGGGGTATCCATTGATTCATTATTTATTAATTTGTTAGTTTAGGTCAGCCTTTTTTTTGGCATCTCCTTTTTCCTGTCTGACTAGACAAAAAATTAACCACATTACATATTTTATTTTTCACATTTATGTCAAAATTGTTCCTCACGGTCCTCTCAACTAACCCTTGGACCCACAGTTGGTCACTTAAGTTGCGACCCAATTTCAGATTTATTTCTCCAAAATAAGATCATACATAATGCCATGTATTTGTTTAACATAAAAATATGAACATATACATATTTCATCCCTATATCCTGGGCACATTACTATTATTAGGCAAAGGCAACTGTATGAAAATTGCAACTGATTGATCCTGATGAATATGAGTTGAATGCTAATTTTCTATCTTGAGTATCTTGGTGTATGCCTTCTAAACAGTATGTTTAAGGGCCTCTAATGAATTCATTTGAATACCCTTTACTCCTGACAAGAATTTCAATGTCTGAAATGATGGTAGATAGAGCTACTCGAAGATCATGATCAATGTCCAAACGGTTCCTCTGCTTTGACTTCAGCTGGACATCTTGTGAAACTGAAGTAATTTTTGGTTTGTAGGTGAATGAAGGGGAGCCCAATGTAATGTGGCTGTCAGGACTACATATCCCAGAGTCCTACCTGACAGCAATGGTGCAGGCCACATGCAGGAAGAATGGCTGGCCACTGGACCGGTCCACTCTTTACACACAGGTCACTCAGCACTGCAGCCCAGATGAGGTCAATGAGAGACCAGGACAGGGTATGCGCACTCATAAACCTGCACATTCGCATACAGTATATTTTCACTGGATGTCTTCTAAATTTTACAGCTGGGTGACAAACATGCACATACACATAGTTGAAGTTCAAATATACACCCAAACGTTTGGTTCTCTGGTTTCTTCTCAGGTTGCTTTGTGTCTGGATTATACCTTGAAGGAGCAGACTGGGACACGGAGAAGGGATGTCTGATTAGGAGTAAACCCAAAGTGCTTGTGGTCCAGCTTCCCATCCTCAAAGTCATTCCAATAGAATCGCACCGCCTCAAATTACAGGTACACAATCAACTTAGCTGTTTTTTGCATATGGCCATTAGGGATGGGCACGGTAAAATGGTTAACTGTTTGAACGTAAATTAATTCCTAACTGTTTAATAGGGATCGAAAAAAGTATTTAAACAACCAATATATCACGTGACAAGATGTATTGTTTGTCTATCAGTGATGTGCAGATCCACTCTCAAGCAGCCTAAAGTGCATTAATTCAATCCAACTGGAACTCAAATCACTAATATTAAAGAGGATCTATTATTCTCATTTTCACTGATCATAAATCAATGTTTTGGGTCTACTAGAAGAGATTTACATACTTTGTTCCAAAAACCCAATTATTTTTTTCATACTTTACATCTCTTTTCATCCTCTGTCTGAAACACTCAGTCACAGTAAATCGTAAACAAAAATGGCGGACCAAACACCACTGACAACCGTGTTTTGTATGTAGATGTAATTTCTTATTTTTTTATTTACATAGAAATAGGCACTGTACTATGACGTGATCCTTTGGTCAAAGAATGCAGTACAAACACTAAATATTCTTGAGAATTCAACAAGGATATTAAGCTATAAGGCAGCCGACAAGTAAAGACATTATGAAATAGCTGTATGTAGGCCACACTAAGGGCCTAATTTACTAACAGAATTGCGCCCATTTCAGGCGTAATTTCTGCGCAAAATATGGGGAAAGACATGGAACCGTTTTAACAAAGGTGGCGCACTTGAGTAAAAAAGGCAGATTGCCTGCTGCTGGTAGGGTATAAGGGAAAGTAGGTGATCGCCCCAAAGAGATGGGAGGAGATTTGTAAAGTGCTCCTTATTATGTATTCCTTGGTATTAACTAAAACTGCCTTACGAGAGCGTGTAAATTCTCCGCCTTATAAAAGCAGGTCTAAACCAGGTCTGTTCCATTTGTACCGAAACAAAATGTGTTTTAGCATGACATATCAGCTGCTAAGCAAAAACGACGTGCGTGCGAGGAATTTGACACAATTCATTTTTTTTTTTATATACGACAATCAGAAATGTTAGAGGGTGGAGTAAGGAGCTGATTACGCAACGAGGTTCTTGTTTGATAAATACTTCGCCAACATTTTTTTTCTTTAGGTGGTATTTCACTTAGGCTATCAGTTGAAATTTGATCTGTGGGTGTCCACTAGGGGTGGGGGAAAAAAAATGATTATTCGACTTTTCGCGATTCTCTCTAAAACGATTCTCTCTCGATTCAGAAAAGTTCATAATCGATTTTGTAATTTTTTTTTTATTTTTTTTTTTACACATCCATTTTATGTTGAAATGCAAGCTGCATCGATTATTGGATTGTTCATAGAAAGTCAAAATTGTGACAAGAAAAAGCTTTTTCTCTAATAAAAAATAGAGAAAGTAATTCATCTGTTGATTTTCTTTAATTATCAAACAAAAAGTAGGAAGTGTAGCAAAGACTCTGAGTAATCGATAATCGTTTTTTTACACATCCATTTTATGTTGAAATGCAACTATTGATTGATTATCGATTATCAATTTGAAAACCGATAAAACTATTATCGATGCATTTCGACTATTAAATCATTTGAGTTTGCAACTCAGAGTCTGAAATCACTTCCTACTTTGTGTTTGATAATTAAAGAAAAATAAACAGATTAATTACCTTCTCTATTTTCTTTATTAGAGAAAAAGCTTTTTCTTGTCACAATTTTGACTTTCTATGAGCAATGCAATAATCGATGCATTTCTTGCATTTCAACAAAAAATGGATGTGTTAAAAAATAAATAAATATATATCATAATCGATTTATAATCGATTTCAAATCGAATCGTTGACCTCTTAATCGGAATCGAATCAAATCGTGAGGTGCCAAGAGATTCCCACCTCTATTGTCCACACACTTTTGCTTTAATTTAAATGCATTATTGTATTATTAAAAATGTGACATCATAAACAATTAACCATGCTTAACCACCAGGGTTTCAACGTTAACCAAAATTTGCCAAAATGCCCATCCCTAATGGCTATACAATCTTAATGTTTTTATTTGAGAAATAATTGTCTACATTGTGTGTATGTTTCTGTGTTTGTGTTTGGCTTTTTATTGAATAGAACACACTGCGTACACCAGTCTATACAACTTCGATGCGAAGAAATGCGATGGGAGTCGGCTTGGTGTTTGAGGCTGATCTTTTCACCACCAAACACATGTCTCATTGGGTGCTGCAAGGTGTCTGTTTATGCCTCAACTCAGATTGAGCTCATATACAGGAATTTAGAGTAGGATAAACCATTTGTTAAACCTTTTTATGATTTTCCCTTTTATGGTTATCGAGATTAGAAATGTATTAAATTTTTCTTCATCTTCATCATTCCACATTAAAAGCTTTTGGGGACAGAATGTTGTACTTGCTGAATCATGGTTTACCCCTAGGAAATGCAGATATGGCTAATATATGTTTGTGCAGTATGTAAATACACTCTACCAGGTTTTCTCTTTATTTCATAACGAAGAGGTTTTGTACTTAAAGGCACAATATGCAACAATTATGCTTCAGGATTAGGGTTAGGATAAGCAGTTTAACCTTAAAATAACAGCTTAAAAAAAATTGGGGCGCTACAATGACTTTTAATATGGAGAATTGCGTCCGTGCCAATGGCATAGCAGGGTCGATAGGCATATAACTGCCTTCTGTAGTTTTGCCTGCCGATGCCCGCCGACCTGACTTTGATTACCTTCTGCCGATCTAGTAAGTAGCTTATTTGCCGTCTTGCTTAGTCTTGTGTTGCACATGATTGATGTTTGACTGTGTAAGGATAGTCGTTGAGTAATTAGTTTGTCATAATGTCAAAGTCAGCACATTTCAAGAGATTTCGTTAGTTTTAGCTGCTAGCATACCTTTAGCGAATAGCTATTAATCCGTAATGCACCTTTAAATAAGGAGCAGATACAAAACATTAAACAAATTTGGGTGGAACCCACGTCCGGCAGAAATAATTAAGTATAAAAATAACTTAATAAAAATAAGTATGCCCTCTTGTGTAATTACTGACCCATGGCATTATGTAAAATAAAACAAAACGTATTAATACAATTAAACCGAGAGTCAGCTATAATACAGCCAATGTGAAACAATATTCTTATCAAATAAAGCTTAGTCTAAACCGTTCATTATTTTGGATCCAGGCGTGCTAGCGAAATCTAGCTAGACTCACTCACATCATTGTTCCGTTCAGTCTGAGACCTTTCTGTCTCGATCTTTTGGATGAAGGCCTCTACATCTGAAGGAGTAGGAAACGTAAGCAGTTTACCCTTGTGGTAGATTCTCATCTTTGCTGGAAACTGTAATCCAAACTCAATATCCAGATTATGCAGTCGGGCTTTCACGCCATCGAACATTCTCCTCTGTTGCTGGATCTCCGCGGAAAGGTCTGGAAAAAACACCAAGCGATTCTCCCCGAACTGTAGCGATTTCTTCTTGCGAGCTGCCTTCATCACTCGGTCTCTATCGGCCAGCCAACGGAATTTCACGAGAACTGCCCGTGGGAAAGGTTTTATGTTTGGCTTGTTAGCCTTAGAAGTTGCTGCTTTTGGAAGCCTGAATGCTTGGTCGATGGAAGGAGTAATCGGGAAATTTTCTTGACCAAGGAGGTCGGGTAACCACTTGTTGAGGAAAGATACTAGGTCACCTTTCTCTGTGTTTTCTGGCAAGCCTACCAATCTCAAGTTCAGGCGGCGCTGGCGGCTTTCCATGGTCTCTGTGGGTAGACGATGGATTGACTCCTAAAACGATCGGTGGACAATCAAATTCTAGAATGTTGACGCAAAAAGCGATGGGTTGACAATGTAATTCTAGTACATTGATTGGTTAAGATTAGTTACTAGGCAGGAACTGGCTAATACCAGGACCTCTATTTTTCGCTGAGCAGCAACGTCGTTTGCCTGACTTTTAAACGATCGTTTTATTTTTTAAATTTTAATTCTGTGAAGTTATACGTTTTAATACTCAACTGTTTTGTTAACCAAATTTTTACGAAGTCATACGGCTAAACACACAAACGACTTGTTAACCGAACTTTTCAACAGTGGAAAATACATAGCTGCAAGCTAATGTAGCTAAAATGATGAGTTAGTTTAACCTGGTGGCCAACCTGTTGACATCGTATCTTGGTCGCATCGGGTTTAATTCATTTTGACACGTCTCTTACCTTGAACATCTACTCCTCATGTCACGAAGTTGCTACACTAACTGTCCGTAACACTATGCACAATTTCAAAATATACACAAAACAATAAAGCACATCGATATACAACCTAGAAATGCTAAGCCCCCTGAACTCCTATGCTTTGTTATGTTATTGTTATCAGTTTGCGTGGAAAAATATGTCTGCAAAGAAAAGAGCAACCTTCCTCGCAATTTACATTTATCTTAGTTACAACCAGTCAACTATTTTACAGAGGTATATAAAACCTTGGCGATAGAAACTAGGTTCTAAAAATGGTCTTTGAAACAAATCTATTTATTTAGTGGCATAGTCTTGACACATTACTGCTTAGTCATTTGACTGACAGCTGAGTACTTACACATTACAGCCATCAGTAGAGCTAACAATACATACATTTTCCAAACCAAGTGAAGTAATTGCACTAGGGTGTAGATATGCAGACACATGATAAACAACATATGTGAACGAATTTTACAATTCAATTGCCAACATTGAAAACACTATGACAGTGTATATGTTTTTTTATTTCGATGCAAGACATTCAGTGTCGAGTGATTGCAGGGAGATAGGTGCCAGTCTTCAGGTGGAGGTTCTTGTATGCTGTGGTCAAATTCATTGAGTCCCTAAATCCAAAATAGAGGTCTAAACTGGTTGTTATTAGGCTACTTGCCATGGCTAGATCAGCAGACATCCATCAATCTGTCGTAGATGTAATCGAAAAAGTTTTACTTACATCCATCATTGGTCATCCAGATGAACTCAGTTGACCGTTTAAATCTCGGAATGTGGTTTGGCAAATGTGTTGACCATGACCATGTCACTTTGCGAAATGTGCATCTGTTCCATAAGTAGGCCTACCTGAGGGATTGGTAAACATGTGGACAGAAGTTAACACACAATTAAATCCAGCGTTTACGTGAATGAAGCGTGTTAAATGCAAATTGTATCTGTAATTGCAAAGCAAGTAAATCAACTTACCTTGACCGGAGGTCGTGTGGGTTCCTGTTGATGTTGACACTTCGACCGAAATGAGTTTTCCAAAGTCCAGGATTAATGAAAATAAAGTGGTGGGCTCCTTCATCTGATACATGGTATGAGGACTGTGAGACACAAACTCCTGCACTGCACGCCTCTTCACCGGAGTTCATTATAACTAGTAACACCATACTCAAAGCTAACACAATGGACCATGTCTAATTAGTCGTCTGAGCAACACAACGGGTTAATACAATGTATTAATGGCAGTGACCAACTGAACAGCATGCATTAATTTAAGATAACCAATTACCTTATTTCCCCCAAAACATCAATTGTGTGTCTGTGAGATTAGCTAGAGCTAACCAAAACACCATATAGCTAGCCTGAGCTAACCAAAACACTGTAGCCAGCTAGGTCAATTACCTCGCTTAAAATAAGCTAACCAATTACGTTATTCTCAAATTAAAAAAACATTGTTCATATGTGTTTGTGAAGAGTAACATGTGTCCTTTATCAATCACTCACGTTATTGTCGTTTATGTTATTTACCGCTACAGATTACACCTAACACAAGTGTAATTCAGTTGCTTTTAATGTTTAACAGCAGCGTTAAGCGTGACACCCCATTAAAAGTCAGGCAAAGTCGTTGTAGCTAAGTGAAAAAAGTAGAGGTCCTGGTAATAGCCAATCAAATAAATGGTGTTTTCAGTTCCTGCCTGGTAACTAAATCTTAGACGAATTCTAGAATAATGATTGGTTGTCAACCGATCGTTTTAGGAGTCAATCCGTCGTCTACCCACAGTCTCCACTGATCTGGTAAGTGCTAGCATCTTTCTTTGAGTGGTTGCAGACACGTTAGCTAG
This sequence comes from Sprattus sprattus, assembly GCF_963457725.1. NCBI lineage: Eukaryota > Metazoa > Chordata > Actinopteri > Clupeiformes > Clupeidae > Sprattus > Sprattus sprattus. Next base: position 27,777,626 of record NC_137914.1, read on the forward strand.
GTTGTTTAATTGGTCCTCAGCGGAACTTATACGGGATTCTGCTCCATTAAGTCTTTTGGAGAAGGAGTCTAGGGCTTCTTTGATCTCATAGTTTGAGGCGATAACTTCTTTGAGCTGGGCAGAGAAGTCTTTTCGAAGAGCATGAATAGCTGCTAAAATTCCATCCTCCCTAGCTTGGGTTTCTGGGGCTTCAGCTAGCCCATGAGCTAACTCCAAATCGTCATCTTTCTTCTTCTCTTTACCTCTGGAACTTGGTTTACTCAACTTCATTTTGGATCCTACTTATATCTTGCACTTATATCACTCGACTAAGACTTTTTAAAACATCAAACCAACGGGTTTACATTTATATATGATATATTCTACCGGAGCACCTGGGTTCTGCGACTTCTCACATCCACGTCATAACCGGAAGCCCCTTCCTCCATGTTTTCATTCATTTTTTTAAACACGAACAAGATTACCCTCACCCACCCTCCCCATACACCTCTTGGCAGTTAGTATGTTCATTAAAACAAAAACAAAATACATTTCTCAGTCATGAATGTACATTCTTACAGCTATGCATCAATATTCTTCCAAAACATAGGCCCTCATATGTCCATAACACATTTATTGGCTCAAATATAGTAAACATTTACAATGCGTCGTCAACCATTCTGTGAGGCGATCAAATATAAATAAAAAAACGTCTAGGAAGGGATAGAGAGGGGGGAAGGTCTCAGTTACAATTAGGGACACTCACCCAGTGGGCAACTCTTTCAGACTTTCAAAATACGACAAAAACGGTTCCCACTTCAAATAGAACCTTTCCACAGACCCTCTGAGTGTAAATTTTATCTTCTCCAGCTTTAGAAAAAACATTACATCTTCCAGCCAGACCGAAGCTGATGGGGAAGAAGAAGATTTCCAAACTAACAAAATTCTTCTACGGGCCAAAAGTGATGTGAATGCAATGATGTCTGACTGGTTTGCATTTAGACCCAAGGTTTCATCAGCTACACCAAATATTGCTATAAGTGGACAGGGTTCCAGCATCACTCGAAGAACATCGCTCAGCGTTTTAAAAACTATTGCCCAGTAACCTGAAAGTTGGGGACAAGACCAGAAAGAATGAACTAGGTTGGCTGGAGAAAAAGAACATTTATCGCAGCTAGCGTCTGTCTCAGGGTATATGCTGGCAAGCCTTGCCTTGCTTAAATGAACTCTATGCAAAACCTTGAATTGTATAAGCCCCAGTCTGGCACATGATGATGAAAAATGTACTCTTTTCAGTGCCTTTACCCAATATTCCTCCGGCAGATCTATATCAAGCTCTTCTTCCCACCTACTTTTATATTTGTTTAGGCTTTGATCTTCAAGAGACATCAGCTGAGAGTAAAGTAGAGAGATTAGACCTTTATTCACAAAGGTGAGAGTAAGTTTATCCAGCACTGTGATGGCTGGGAGATCGGGAAAATGAACAAATGTACTTTTAACAAAGTGGCGAACCTGTAGATACTTAAAAAAAGAACTGCGAGGAAGGTTATATCGTTTACACAAATTTTCAAAACTGTCAAATATGTTATCTGTATATAGGTCTTTGATGTATAAGAGACTGTTCAAATTCCATTGTTTAAATGTTGAGTCAAGTGTAGAGGGAGGGAAAAGATGGTTCTTATAAATCGGGCCCAGAACAGATGCTGATGTAAGCTTATAGTGACAGCGAAATTGATTAAAAAAATTGAGAGTTGACAATACAACAGGATTGTTTATAAATCTAGAGAGCTGCACTGGCAAAGAGGAATACACTAAAGCTTAGAGAGATGTGGAACGACAAAACTGAGCCTCAAGTAGACACCAGTTTGTATCTGATTGATGGAGCCAAAATAATATCTTTTGTATGTTGGATGCCCAATAATAATGGATAAAGCTTGGAAGGCCCAATCCCCCCACCTCACGACCTCTTTGGAGAAAGGACTTCTTAACTCTCGGAATCTTATCCCCAAATAAACGATGTTATGGATTGGTCGATGGATTTAAAAAATGACTTGGGTATAAAGACTGGCAGGCATTGGAATAAATAAAGAAATCTGGGAAGTATTGTCATCTTTACAGACTGTATTTTCCCTGCCATGGTAAGTGGTAAACTGCGCCATCTTTCAAAGTCAGCCTTCATTTGATTGACTAGGGGGCGATAGTTAGCTTCAGACAGAGAGGAGAAGGAGCGAGTAATGTGTATACCTAGATATTTGAAACCATCTTGGGAAAGGGAAAAGATCCTGTTTGAATATGTAGAGCTGAGTTCTTAGGGTAAACGTACCTATTAAGCCCACGTACCATATAAGCCCACTTGTGACTTCTGAGTCAAATAAAAAAAAAAACTACATCACCATTTTTGCTGGTTCATGGTTCTTCCAATGAAGCTGCTTGTTACATAAACTATACTTTTTATTGTAAGCCAATCAGATTTGTCGATCTTGAGTTATCTAAGCACATGTGCGACATGTGCCTGCTGCTCCCAGGAGAAGACACAAAAAAACTTCATGTATTTTGATGCTATGAAAAAAGAACATTTCTGACGTATTTCTGCTCCTTCTTTTGGTCAGCACTCATTTGTTATCAAAAATTAAGAGATTAGTGCTTTAAATAAAACACATGTTAGAATTTTACTAGAATTAGACATATATATATATTTTAAGTGAAAATATGTATATTGGCATACTAGCAAACTGCTCACATGCTGCACCAATACAGTTGCTGCCTAGCATTGTTCATTGCAATGGCATAAAGCATGATAAGCATGTATAGTTTACTTTTTTATATGCAGAATATATTATTATACTATTAAATTGATAATATATGTCTGTATTTATCTTTATTTATTTTTTATTAAACACTTTTACCAAGTGGGCTTAAAGGGAACACTAGCAAAAAAATCACACCATTTACAGCGGATGTAAATGAGTATAGCTAATTACTTAAATGCATGATCAATTAATTATTTTCATGTTATGTTAGTGCCGCATATCTAGATTAATGGCATGTAGTTGTTTCTTTAATGTCATGTGTGTAGAATAAAATATTCTGACTTTTAAGCAGATATTCACTGATGTTCCCTTTAAGCCCACCTGCTCCCATTAAGCCCACTTGGCTGTGTTTCAAATGGAGATGTTCTCCCATTAAGCCCGTTTGGCTGTGTTTCAATGGAGATGTTCTCCCTTTTGACTTTTGAACCATTTTCTTGCCTAACTTTGACCTCACCAAATTACTGAAATTGACTCATTTATTAACCTTAGAATATTACTATTGAACCAGGAAACTGTCTTTCTTTCAGTCATTAGGTATTCAGATATCTAGATAAAAACAACTGCACTTTCAACCAGCTGTCTGGACCAGAAATTTTGGCCAGTTGTAAATGCCAACAGTACAATGTAGGAAAGAGATACAGACAAAATGGCAACACATATTGAAAGATGAAGTATTGAAGATACATTTCCATTCTAAGTTTTCCATTCTAAAAGTTTTTTGGCTACATTCCCAAGAAGACATGTTGTAAGTTTAGCTTTTTCTCTGTTGAAAAGGCTGATAACACATAATCACGCCTATTTCAAATGCCATTTGCAGGCCAGAGGAAAGGAGTAGAGACAAAATGAACATAGCTATTAAGAGCTAAGAGTCTACATATTTCAATAGAACAAGTTTGGATTGTTAGTACTTTTTAATATATATTTGTATTTATCAACAAATCATGAAGTGGGCTTATTTGGAACACCCATGGGCTTAAAGGGTACATAAAGTACCCATTAAGCCCATGCCAGACTTTTGACATATTTTGACAAATTAAACAATATAAACATTGAAAATTGGTATAAATGAATTATTGACAGTTCAAATGAGACATTAGACTATCATTTTAACTAAAATGTTCAAACTTAAATTTGGGCGGTATATATTATTAATGTCCGAAAAGCAGATTTGGTTGGCTTAATAGGTACGTTTACCCTAATAGGGAAGCTTTTTTGAAAATGTAATTTATAACCAGAAAAAGCTCCAAACTGATCTAAAAGCGACACAATTCTGGGACCACTAGCCAAAGGATCATTAATATAGAGCAGCAGGTCATCCGCATATAAAGATACACGGTGTTCCATGTCCCCCCTCTTAATGCCCTGAAATAGAGATGTTGATATAAGTGCAATAGAGAGTGGCTCAATTGCAATGGCGAAAAGAAGGGGGGACAATGGGCAACCCTGGCGAGTGCCACGAGTTAGTGGAAAATAGTCAGATCTAGAGTAGTTTGTTTGTATGCTTGCTAAAGGTGAATGGTATAAGAGCTTTACCCACTGCACAAATATTTTACCAAATCCAAATCTCTTCAAAACATCAAATAAATAAGACCATTCCACTCTATCAAATGCCTTCTCTGCGTCCAGAGAAATAACTACCTCTGGACACGGAGAAGCCCTGGGTGAATAGACTATAGCAGCCAGCCGTCGAATATTAGAGAAGGAATGGCGGTTTTTAATAAAACCTGTTTGGTCATCTGAAATTATTTGAGGGAGGCAGCGCTCTAAACGGCATGTTAATAATTTAGCCAATATTTTAACATCTACATTCAAAAGAGAGATGGGGCGGTAGGATCCACACTGAGTTGGATCCTTGTCTTTTTTAAGAAGAAGGGAGATAGACGCCTGTGAAAGGGTGGGGGGTAGAGAACCATTTTTCAAGGATTCCTGAAACATTTTCAGAAGGATTGGTGTGAGCTCCTCTTTGAATTTCTTGTAGAAATTTGTTGGGTACCCATCAGATCCTGGGGATATTGCTCTGCATTGCCATGATGGCACTTTTAAGTTCATCTTGTGTAAGAGCTTGATCTAAATCCCTTGATGCCTCAGAGTCCAGACTTGGTATTTGCAAACTAAGAAGTGCTCCATATCCGTTGTATCAGAGGGAAATTCAGAAGTGTAAAGAGAGTAGTAAAAGTCTTTGACAATATTATTAATTTCTTTTGGCTTGTTTGTGGTGTTTTGGTGGGTATCTTTTATGAGGGGTATAAGTCAAGAAGCAGCTTGACGTTTCAATTGATGAGCCATTAACCGGCTTGATTTATCACCATATTCAGAGTAGAGACCACGTGTCTTAAGAATGAGTTGTTCTGACTGTTTGGTAGAGAGATAATTAAATGTCGCCTGCAAATCAGCCCGCTCCTTATATAATTTAGCAGAGGGAGTCTCTGAATATTTCCTGTCCAGTTCTAAAATGGACTGCTCTAGAGCTTGCATTTCCTTCTTACGTTCCCTACTGGCAAATTAACTATAGGAGATTATGAGACCTCGCAAGTACGCTTTCAAGGTTTCCCACAGCACAGAATATGAAACAGAATCAGTTTCATTAATCGTCAAGAATGTATTTATGTTAGTTGAGATAAAACTACAAAATTCCTCACTTGATAGCAGAAGTGGGTCAAATCTCCATGGAGGTCGCTCTCTAATGTTTAATGGAAAGCACAGATCCAACAACACAGGTGAGTGATCAGATATAACTATAGCGGTGTATTCAATCCGTTTGATCATTGAAATAAAGGAGTTATCAATAAAGAAATAATCTAGACGGGAAAAGGAACGATGGAAATGGGAGAAAAAAGAGAATTGTTTACTTAGTGGGTTCACAATTCTCCAAGGATCCACAAAACCACTCTGTTGCATGAAAAGTGAAAAGGATTTGGCCATACCAGAAGATATTCGCTTGGGATTGGACCTATCCAGCAATGGGTCAATAGCACAGTTCAAGTCTCCTGAGAAAATTAGCTGGTGTGTATTTAGATTGGGTATAAGTGGCAATATCTTATTTGCAAAATGAACATCGTCCCAGTTAGGGGCATCAACATTCACAAGCACAACAGGCTTCTGAAAAAGGGAACCAGAAACTATGAGAAAACGGCCATTGGGGTCACTGATTACACTAGAGGGAGAAAATTGAGTACTTTTGGCAACCAATATAGCCACACCTCTGGACCTGCTAGTAAATTTGGAATGAAAGATCTGACTAATCCAATTTCTACTGAGTCTATTATGATCCTCCAATCTGATATGTGTTTCTTGTAAAAGTAATATATCTGGTTTTAATTGTTTTAAATGAAAAAAAAACTTTAGCTCTTTTAACAGGACCATTAAGCCCCTTGACATTCCAAGAAATAAACCTCACAGGATGGCCTTCATCAGGGTTCAACATGTTGGCAACATTAACAGACATATAGGGCAAGCAATTATAAACAATGTGAGCATACGCTGTATTTTAGAACACCTACTGAGAAAAACAAAACAAAAACGACCATCTGAGGTAAGCTGCCATGGTGAATCCCCAGAACACCCCTTTATAACATTCCCCCCCCAAACCTAGATCTACTTCCCCAATTGAAGACGATCGCAGGCATTACAAAACTAGAAACTTCCAAAATCATTTCCTTTAAAACTCAAACTAACGTTTTGATCGAGGGTGGCTCCCTTCCTAGAACATTCTCATCACCTTCAAAGCACAACCCGCTTAGCTACAGAAAACATCAGTTTAGCACAATAATAAAAAAAACATTACTCATCTCTTGATTGAGAGGATACTCATAGTTAGTATATCACAGCCTTATCAAAGTCTGTAAAGTAGCCTTAATTAAATGGGATACAGCAATCAAAGAAGAAAATCAACAGGTTACCTCGATAAAGTAGGCTAAACCAACATCAACAGTGCCAGCAGTGGGCTACTACGTGAAAGTATCTGTATCTGTTAAGTCATTCAACATCTCGTTGTTTTCCCCAGTGTGAATCGTAAAACTCTTTGGCTGCCTCTGGTGAGTCAAAGTAGTGTCTTTTACTTTCATGGGTGACCTGGAGCCGGGCAGGGTACAATAAGCCAAACCTGATCCCTTTCTCGTAGAGCAGGGATTTAACATCTCTGAACATTGATCGTTTTCTCCCCAGCTCCGCACTGAAATCTTCATGGAAAAACACACGACTTCCACGGAAGACTAGCTCCTGCCTCTGCCTGCTGACGCGATGTTTATCCTGAAAGTAGTGAAAGTGGACCAGGAATACTCTTGGTCTCGATCGCCGGCCTTCATCGGTTGGTTTAGCTCCAATTCGGTGTGCACGGGAAAGCAGGAGAGGTCCCGTAAAGACATCTGCGCCCAGTACCTCATGAAAGAAATCGGCCATGAATTTTACAGGGTCTGCACCTTACAAATTTTCAGGGATGCCGACCACTCTCAGGTTGGATCTCCGCGATGGATTCTCCAGGTCATCTAACTTCCTTTTCAACAGCGTATTTTCCCCCTGCAATGTTGCTATGGCAGTCTCAACACTCACCAAACGGTCACTATATTCACTTAGGTTCTCTTCAACCCCACGAATGCGTTCGTCGTGTGATTCATAGTAAGACTTTACTTGTTCAAGTGTGCTGTTCACTGGAGTCAACGCGATTTCTAGCGCAGAATGCACTGGTTGAGTCATATCAGTGAGGAGAACCGAGCGAAGTTTCTCAAGGTCTTCTGGTAGTGCATCAGGCATCGAGGCCGCAGCCATGTTTTCACTTCTGGTTGAAGCTTCGTCTTTTTCAGTTACTTTATTATTTCTACGGTGTGTTTTGCTTGTCATTTCGGTGTCTACGTAAGACCAAAGTTGAGCAAAAGGTTTACGGTGCAAACCCATGCCACCGTTGTGAGCGACGCGATTTCTAAACCCAATGCATTTCAACGGGAGCCAGTCCATAGATGATCGATCTGAGCGATGCGATCGATGAAAATTCGAACATGTTGAAACTTATGCAAATGAGGAGCGATTTTTCCCGGCAGCGGCCAATTAGATTGTTTGGTGTCGTCTTTGACGGTTTGAAAATTGTAGGACTGTATGCTATTTCCACACGCTACACCACGCCCACTCAAAGCGATGGAATTCGGTCACATCGCGTCGCGTCACTGGCATGGGTTTGCACCGTTAGGCTACATACAGATAACTGCAAGCATACAGTATGTTAGCAATGAAGGTGGAACAAGTATTTAGAATTTAAACGGGAGCCACACTCAAACACGTCCACTCACTCCATGTTCTAACCCGGAAGCCTCCAAACACAATAATCTTGTTTGTTGTTTGTCCTTTTGGACCCGTGCAAACGAGAGTAGGATGTGACATGAGCTGGACACAGCAATCAGATCTCAATGTGGACACTGGAGATGTATATTAATACCAGGTGTAAATGTAATCAGGTTAAAATCATATCATATACCAGATACAGTCTGGATACAAGACACATTTTAATGCCAGGTGTAAAAAGACCCATATATGTCTAACTTTATAACATATTTTGAAATTTAAAAATCATAACTGCAACATTCTCACCTGCAGTAGCGAGGCAGGACGAATGTAATAGATGAGGCCCAACACGTTATTTTCTTTTTCAGGTACACAATGTGTAGCAATATGGTGGTAAATTTATGCTACGGTGATACATTTCAAAGTAACAGTGTGTCTAATTGACCGATCGCCAGGGCTCCGCCCCCTAGTTATTGTTGCTACGTCCGACACTGCATCCATTAACATTTACATTTTTTAACATGAACACTTTAGTTGGAGAGACTAGTTATGTTATTTTAGTGGTAATAATACAAGTATTCATGAACCATAACTGTTTGGGGATTTTCTCTCAACTAGATAGTTAGCCACCATACCTAGCAATAGCTAGCTGGCAGCAAGCAGCTTAATTTACTTTGGAGCAGACATATGTGTATTCTGCGATATAAAAAAACCTCAAAGTTGTCGGACCTTCTTCTCTTAGTAGCGGTTGCTAAGGTATGATTGGACAAGGGGCGTTCTAGGGAGGAGTTTTGCGATCGGTCAATTACTTCATACCATCCATGATAATTGACCGATCGCTAAACTCCTCCCTAGAACGGCCCTCGTCCAATCATACCTTAGCAACCGCTGCTAAGAGAAGAAGGTCCGACAACTTTGAGGTCTGAGCAGCATGGTTAAACAGTGTGCCTACGGGACTTGTAGGTATGACATGAGGTACCCTGAGAGATTAGAGGGATACGTAGTTTTTTTCCGCGTCCCCAAAGCCCAAAACACAGGCGCAAAGGTGCCAGCTGTGGATTAAACAGTGTGGTCACCCCACACCCAACTCAATATATCGCAAAATGCACATATGTCTGCTCCAAAGTAAATTAACTGCTTGCTGCCAGCTAGCTATCGCTAGGTATGATGGCTAACTATCTAGTTGAGAAAAATTCCCCAAACAGTTATGGTTCAATCATGAATGAATACTTGTATTATTACCACTAAAATAACATAACTAGTCTCTCCAACTAAAGTGTTCATGTTAAAAAATGTAAATGTTAATCTATGTGACCGTCTAAATGTCAAATGTTACTGTCTGTATGAATGCACGCAGAGCTGTCGAAGCTATTGATCGCAAACGCCAGCATTGAACAAAACTTTTAACGAACACTTTGTAGTTTGTATTTATGCTTGATACAACATTGAACAGAACTTTTAACGAACACTTTGTATGCATGCTGCTGGCGTTCGCAATAGCCAGCTTTGATAACTCAGCGTGCACATTTACAAAATGTTTTACTGACGGTAACATCAACATTGCATTGAATGATAGTCACCATCCTAGCTAGCTACATACCTCCAGAGTCTCTTGCCAGAGACGGAATAAATAATAAGAATAATCTTTTGAGGTTATTAGCTAGCTTGAAATATTATATACAGATCTTACCCAGTGGTGAAATAACATGACTAGTCTACAAGGTTGTGCTGGTTGCATTTCAATGAAGAGGTCGTAGGGTTTCTATTTTCTTTTTTTTTATTGAGACCTGTATGCCTTTGCTTCAATTATTGTTGTGTCCACTTCGTTGTTGATCTTAATATTTTGGATATATCCTTCCACTGCATATTGCAGTCCCTTTTGGCTTGATCTGGAGGACACCGCGGAGGTATTACTCCAAAAATCATCACTCATACTGACAGTTATAGCGCTCGTACCCGTACTTGACATGGCTTTTAAGTGGACAGTTCCGTGAATTGTGTCGGACGTAGCAACAATAACTAGGGGGCGGAGCCCTGGCGATCGGTCAATTAAGTGTTTAATATAATATTGTCTGTTTCATTGTCCAGATCAAGTCATCACTTACTATAAAGCTAAGGGAATGTGTTTCAAAGATCAAACTAAGAATAACATAATCCAGGTAACAGATGTCTTACAATACATGCTGTGTAGGGTTGAGGACAGTGTAGGATTCATCGAAATTACAAATTATTGGGCTGCCTTGTCAGACACTGTAAGTAGGCCTGAACATCGGAAACTAGGCACTATCCCCTCATAACACAGTTGTCGAAGTAGCAATATTTAACGAACCCCCGATGATCAGTGGCGACTCCTGAAGTGCCCCAGGGGAAGCCGGGTCTTCTCAAAATTAGATGAGATTTAAAAATCTCTATAACTGTTACGGCCACATGTGTTCTGTGTTCTTTGTTTAGCCCTCCCTTCCAGTAGCTCCGCCCAGGTTGTGCTACCCATGATGGCCAGATGAGATGCACCTGGCCAGGTGATCAAGCAGAAGTTAAAGACTCCAGTTTCCTGCTTCAGGAGGGAGGCTTTTAGCTTGGGGACTGCTGGTCTTGCAGCCTCTCAACCTGGGATTTTGTTGTTCAGCTATGTTTTTATATGGTTGTCATGTAGTTTTGTATTCATAAATCCCATGGATTTGGTACTTTTAAAAGGTGTTTTTAGTAGTTTACTTGGGTGAGTGGTGGAGTGTTTGTTCGCCCCATAGGGCCACTAAAGTTGGGGCGTAACAATAACTATAACAATAACAACACGTAAAATACATTTTAATTAAACATTTAATGTGGTAAAATGTATATTATAATCAAGCTACCTACCTTATGGTTTTATAGTGATTATGGTGACAGGAAGGCTTTTTATTGTCACTTCGCTGTAGGGTTCTCACTTAACATTAGCCTATTTCAGACCACCAAGGGTCGTCAGTCTTGGTTCAGCATTGAATGTTATACTGTTGTTACATGTCTGTGAATGAGGAAAACAATGGCCAATGGGTGTGTAGAGGAGGCGTCTATGAAAACATACAGCAAATTGTCAATGGGCTGGCAAGGGACTAGCCTGACGATGTCATACTCATAATTCTAGTCAGAATATGAGTCTGATACTGCTCCATTGAGCTGTGACTATGGGGCGTGTGAGTTACCGCCGCGGCCAGCCCACGATTAGGGATGTGGACTTTGGAGATGGTGGAAAAAAGACTTGCAGGAGCAGTAGTTTACGTATTACCATTCAAACAATCTTTATTTTCTTTTCCAGTTAGGATTTTAGCAAAAGTAATAACAGCACCAAACAAAGTACTTCAAACAAAACAAAGATTCAATATCTAAAATGTAGCTCAACAGCATTACCTTCGTATCCAGCTCCTCTCAGCAGGAAAGCTGTCCTACCTTAACTCTCGATTGACACTTATTAGGGAATGCCTCCCGATAGCAGCTATCACACCACATACAACCGTAGTCTAGGGGTAGGCTATATCTGGATCCCACTGTCTACCGGAGAATCCCCTAATCTATATGCGGTGCATAGACTTGGTAGTCAGAGGTGTTCGATGCTAGGTGTCTGTGGTGTGCCAGAGGAAGTTGCCAGCTTACCTTGGTATAAGGCTTGGCCAGCCCAGACGAATGACCCGGTGCCGACTAGCCCCGTCGTAGACGCTAAGCGTTGATAGTTCACAAATAGGGAGGAAACAAAAGAAACAAACGCACCGAAATGTTCGATAGGCAAATAATCCCCGCAGGTGAGTTCACGGCGTGAGAGCTAGGCCGTCTCTCTCTCACCAGCTACATGATTCCACTCCGCTCGCCTAAGTGCTCCCAGGTGAGCCATTATCACATGTTGCCTCTTTTCGCTCAGCCAATGAGCAGCCTGTGTAAACCGGCACTCCCCCTGGTGTATGGGATGTGAAACTGGTAGTGTACTGTCTAGGTCAGTGGTTGTCAACCGGGGGTCCGCGTACCCCTGGGGGTACGTGAAGGTAGTCCAGGGGGTACGTGAGATTTTTAAAAGATATATTTTAAATTAGCCTCCATTCAAAAATAATTTAAAAATAGTTATTATACGGCTCTTCAGAATGTTCCAAAATGAAAGTTGATTTGTATGGGCCATATGTGTCACCGCTGTCATTGGCAACGGGTTTTTTGCTTCTAATTCACATCTTTCATATCATTCCGCAAGTAGTTCGGTTAGTTAACGTAACGGAAAGCCATTGAAACTTGAAGTCAGAAGGTGGATTGCTAAGCATTTGCCTGCAGACTATTTTTTTCTTAGCGGAAATCACGAAATGGCAACAAACTCATTCAAAAGAGGTATTCTGGAGGAATGTCTTCTATCGTTTTGGCAAGTAACTGTATAATAAGCACGATTTTTTTTCGCAAAATCATGGGAGCTGAACACACACAACTGCTGCTGCACACAGAAGTGCGTTGGCTCTCTCGAGGGAGAATACTCAAACGGCTGTTGGAATTACGATCTGAAGTACAGACCTTTCTGATTGAGCACAGATCCCCCAATGCCACACAGACTGGCTTGCAAATGTATGCTATCTGGCAGATATTCAGCAAACTGAACGAACTGAATATGTCTGCAGGGAAAGGACCCCAGCATTTTAAACCTGTATGACAAGGTGGTAGGCTTCCCGAAGAAAGCAGTGCTGTGGAGAAGAGCCTCTGCACAGGGGGATTTCACCTGATTCCCTCAGATGCATGATTTTCTCTCTAGTGAGGATGTGGGGACAGAGCACCAGTCCAGTTGGTCATAGTGGGACATTAGACCAATTTGATTCAACATTTTAATTTTCAATTTCCTACTTTCCTGACATGGAGGAGAAATCTACACAGCTGGATTGGGTGAAAACCCCATTTTTCTTGTCCGAAGCATGTGGAAGCTCATGTGGAAGCTCTGTCACTAATCAGGAAACACTCATGGAAGTGTCATCTGACCGTGGGCTCCAGATGAAGTTTGCCACATCCACACTCACACAGTTTTGGATTTATGTGAAGCAGGAGCACCCTGACCTGGGAGAGAAAGCTTTGGAGCAGCTACTACCCTATGCCTCCACATATTTATGGGAGGCCTCCTTCTCTGCAATGACTGTGATCAAAACAAAGCAGAGAAACAGACTGTGCCTGGAGAAGAGCTTGATCACAGCTGTTGCCTCCTTGCCACCAAGACTGACAAAGATTTTCAGTGAAGCACAAGTTTCTTACTAAAATGTAATTGCCAACGCACTCAGTTCAATGCAACAATGTTCAATGTTCAATCTTCAGTGCTGACAGTTTAATAAATCAGACAATGATGGCATAGCGCTGTGTATAACATATTTTTTTCAATCAAAAATGCTTTGAGCTGGTTAGGGGGTACTTGGCTGAAAAAATATTTCACAGGGGGTACAATACTGAAAAAAGGTTGAGAACCACTGGTCTAGGTAATGCATCTCACTTTGCCTATCGTAACATCCCTCCCCCCTTCAAACAAAAAACAAATCTATTTATATATTTTTTTTTCTTCATGGCTTCTTTGGACTCTGCAAATTACTACGGGCTACCTCACAGGCAAAATTCAGTCTGTCCTTGACCACAGCCACATACTGCAACAGCCTGCCTTGTTCCTTAGGTTCCCAACACTCCTCTTTCCTGATCTTCCTAGGCCCTCGCTCCTCATGACCATCTTTCAGAGAACAGCCTTCCGACACCGTTTCCATTTCCTCCGCGGAGGCAGCATTTTCGATTACTTTAGCAGGCGAAGGGTCCTTTTGTTGTTCTTGCCTTACTGTTTCTCGTTTACAAACCAAATCAGCTGATCCCCCAAGCACTCTACCCACTATGGTGTCGCCCAACGGAAACCCCAACTCATCCTGGGTACCTGGTACTTCTCTTTCTCTCTTTCTAGACAGAAACAGCACACACGCACTGACCACTCCGGATATTCTGCCTCCAAGGGCTGCGCTTCTGGAACTTCACACGGTGACCTGCACACTACTGGGTTGATATAGACTTGATCCCCTGCAAGGACATTGCCAAGCAGCAACTGGATGCCCTCTACTGGCAGTGAGGGTACTACTCCTAACACCACCTCTCCATTCACCAAGTTACTCTTGAGATGGAGCTTGTGTAAGGGCACTGCACCAATTTCACCACCTAGTCCTTTTAACCGCACCAAACTAGTTGCCGCCTGTGTGGATAACTCCACCACTCCCTCCAGCAGCACAGACTGGGCCGCTCCTGTATCACGTAACATGGTTACAGTGACCTCTGGCTCACCCTCACTGAGAGACAGGGCCCCCGTAGACACAAATCCACTGAAGATTCCTGGGTTAGTACCTACTGGAGTCGTCGCATTAGCCACTTGGGTCTTGGTATTAATAATCCCCATCGATTTTGGAATGTTTCATGAAAGTTTGGATGAAATGGTCATTTATTATCACATTAGCATTTTATTATCACGGCAAACAATTGCGCTGCACTGAACTGTAAGTAAAGTATAAAAAAGTTTCACGTCTTACTAAACCTGTAATTATTTCTTGTGAACAAATATCATTCACGTCTTACTAAGCCTAGTCACGTGAAAGTGAACGTGGTTAATAAGTCCTTTCTGTTTCCACTTCTAAGCATATGCAGGTTACGTTAAAAATTATCCAAAGACCCGTATCCGAAGACCCAGTCAAAATGAACGAAACATTTCGGTTTTCTCTAGCTTCCCATGCTGAGCCTATGCAGATCAAGTGAAAAATTATCCAAAGACTTGCATCCGGCAGATGACGACCGTGTTGGATCAACGTTTCGTTCATCTGCTGGATACGGGTCTTTGGATCTATGATTCGTTCTTCTGCCGGATACGGGTCTTTGGATCAATGATTCGTTCTTTTGCCAACCGTGTCTTTGGATCTATGATCCTGCATAGGCTCAGTACTGGTAGAGGAAACAGAAAGAATTCGTTCTTTTTCCGACTGGGTCTTTGGATACGGGTCTTTGGATAATTTTTCACGTGACCTGCATTCAACGAATATTTTCTGTTTCCTTGGCTTAGCCTATGCAACAGTCCCGATGCGCGGTCATGAGAAAAAGAACGAATCTTTTTTTGAGAGGACTCATTACTCTCGAGTCCTTGTAAGGATTCGTTCAAAATGAACGAATAGTTCACGAACGACACATCACTAGAATCCAGGCTAGCAGGGGACTTCAACCTGGCGCGGTCTTCTCACCAATCAGATCAGAAATGCAAATAGTGGCTGTCCAAACTGAGCAGCTATGAAACTAAATTTTAACCAGAAGGTCGTAGTGAAATTGGATTATTTTTATTGCAAAACGATTGTATTATGTTGTCATTTGAGCAACAGATTAATAATAAGGAGGGAGGCCACACCAGATATTGCTTTAGGGCAAAAAAGTTGGGTAAACCTTTCTTTACCCAACACTGCAAAGACTGCAATGTTAACTGCTAGCATGACACACAAGAGGCTATACTGCTACCATGCATGCGGTTTGAGAGCACGGCTGGGTTACCACAGGGTTTGCAGATTTTTGTAATTTTGTTTGAGCAATTGACAGACTTAAGAAATCCCACATTACATCTAGTCTTAAATGAAAGCTATTCAGCAAAGTAAGGATTGACCAGGCCCCCGATCAAGCAGTTGCCATAACCGTCCAAAAGCACAACAGCCAAGTTACTGATACATGTGAGATAATGAAGATTCTAATCAGTGTGGTGTTGTACTTGGGAAAGCAAGTATTAGTAAACGTTGATTAGTTAACGGGCCTCCCCTGTTTACTGGTAGGCACTTTACCCAAATTTAGACAGTACTACATAACGCTTCAGATACCTTTCAGGCCCACAGATGAGCTTTTGCATCATGAACGTTACATTAAGTTATTATGGTGCCAACTGCATCTAGGAATGGCGAACCTTTTGCAAAACCTGTTGTGGTCATTGCCTTTTTGGTCTAATGAAATATATTTTACTTTCAGCTTTTTTGAGAGCTCCTTATTCTCACCATGTTTGCTAGTTTCAATACGCACACAGCTTGGATTAAAATACGTAGGATATCACAACCTCAGAGGTACTGTAAATGGGGATTGTTTTTTTCTTATAGATTAAAATGACCTCAGTCTTGAAACTGTCATTGTCAATGTAATTCTCATTTTTAATGATCAGTCATGTTTACCTTGCAACGACAAAAATATGCACTCAACATAGTCTACATTAGCCTTATGAAAAAAGATATAGAGCAAAAGTCTGCTCTTGATTGGTCTCTAAATCAAATCATTAACCATTTTATAAGGATTGTAAAATGTGTGATGTAAAACATTGTAAAATGTGTGATGTAAAACCACAATCATTTTGTATAGTAATACTGCTACGGCAAAGAGAGTCTTCCCATGTAGCCTACCATTCATTTGTAGATACAAAATGTCAGTGTCCTGAGAAATTGTAGGTTCCATATTATGGTTTGAGGGCATGCTGAGAGCTTGCTGTATTTTCAATTTAGCCTATAAACACTTGGGTTTAGACAATGCGACCTCCGCTTCCAGTGCTTTTCCTGTTTTTATTCCGCCAGTGTCTGGTTTGTGCTTCCAATACTCTGTAGTCATAGAAATATTGAATGTACTGTTCAAGATGCTCAAGCTATAGCGTTTCAGCCATGGGATAAAATCGACTTTGGTATTGAATCGGAAGATTATCTTGAATGTGGTGTATAAAAAAGCCATTAGGCTACTGTGTTCGAGAGTAGGTTTGGTGAGGGGCATGTCCGCGTTAAGAAATACTGCCCATTGTGTCAATGTCGACTAAATTTCAGACGACGAGGGGGTAGAGATTTGAGAAAGAGGAGGGACTGCCATAGTGTCGAACGCGCCTAGACAAATACCGTCGGGGTTACTGCTTATTCCACTGTTCTCAGCACAGGGGCAAACTTATAAACGAACGCTTGCTTGCCGTGGCACTCGCCCAGATAGGTCACTTTCATTTGGACGCGCTCAAAACTTTTCGGTGACGAAGTTTCACTTCTCCGTACATTGTCAAAATAAGCTATTTATCATAGACTATGTAGTGGTAAGGTAGTAGATGCTTTGATACGTTTATAGCTGAGATGTGCGACTACACTTTGTAGTTTTATTTGAGCCTTTTAGAGAGCTAATGCTACGTTCTTGTTTGACATTTCTCGCGTTGAAAACAGACTGCAAAACGCCATACGTCGCTCTGCAATGGAAGTGCCTCCTTGCAATGCTGTGACTTTTTGTCCCAAAAACTTACAGTTGACTCTGTTACTGCTCTGGTTAACCTGTAGTAGTCACGGGACGTGGGCAACGGTGCCTAGAAAGTTTTCAACGAGCACACAGCTCAACAAAGAGATGTCCGGACCGTCACGAACACCCATTTACGAGAAAAGGTAATGAGGGTTACGTTTCCATTCTCTCTACTTTTTAGATTGAGTCACATTAAAGCGTTACTACAAATATTGAAGAAATAGGCCCGAAACTAAATCTACTCAATCTGTAGACACTTTTATTGTAACCAATCCAGCTACTCCTAAAAGCTACAGTCCGGTAGGCTATGGACTACAGAACCGGCATTTTAGCCCAACCAATCCAGGTACCAGGTGGTGTAGACAGGCAAGACATGTATCGTGTCAATTGTCCTCTAGGAAGAACAAATACAGAGAACAATGTGAATGTACAAATCATGTAAAGCAATGTAGGCTACTGTAGGCCTACTGTTATTCCTAGGCTTCTTGTTTACTCTTCAAACAGATTGCTGCGACAAATTCAGCTTGAACCGTTTAACATTGAAACGTCGTGCAAAGTTTGTTGCGTAGGTAATTGTAATTGACAATTAATCTATGATATTTCCATTTTTTTTTTAGAGTTAGGAGGCCTACTTTTTAAGATTTTTAAGATAAGAGAGTAACACATTTTAATTTTCGTGGATACAACATTCTAAAACTGTCAACATTATACTGTCACTACTGCAGTATGTCTCCCTTATCTGTCTGTCTGTCTTTCTGCCTCTCTTATCTGTCTGTCTCTCTTTCTGTCTGTCAATCTCAACATCTAACTTCCCCATCTATTTAATTTCTGCATATCTTTCTCCCTCAATCACTTCATTTATTTTTTCCATCATATTTTCTAACTTCCCTTTACCTTTAATGTATCTGCCTTTCCTTCATTCTCTCTCGTTTTCACTGTACTGTCACTCTCTTTAATAAATTGAATCAACATTTGAATATATCAAATGTATTACATTATAATAATAATAATAAATGACCACCTCATATTGTGGTTTATTTATTGTATGAATACATTGAGCTATTTGCTTACCTTTTGTAGTCCTGTTCAAAAGTACTCTACTGTTCAAAAGTTTCCATGAAAACATACGTGAAATGAGTTTGATAGGAAATATTGAAAAACCAATAGGAATAGCCGTCATTGATAAGGTTAGAAATAATTATTTTTTAATTGAAATAATAATTGTGTCCTTCAAAGCTGTCATCAAAGAATCCTCCATTTGCTTTTCTTTCAAAAACAAACTTGAATGGTAGTGTCCCCTTCCCCATCTCAGCTGCCCTCACACGGCTTGCTTTTCTCTATCTCCCCCTCTCTCTCATTACATTTCTTTCTATATGTTTCTAATCTACTTAATAATTTCATTGATTTGAGTCTTGTTCAACTACCATTCAGAAAAAAAACTATGAGAAGGGATACAACATTACACACAATTTACTGATGAAATCATGTTATACCACACCGAATTGGTGTAGGCGCGCCTTCTCTTGATGCTCTTTTCACTTGTTTTCTTTTTCGAAAAGTAAATAATGAATCATGCCACCAGGAAATCGAATTACTGACCAATCCCAGTCCTCCAGCCAAGAGGGGGGGTGCTTGAGGTCGCCGTGCACCATCCTGTGGGGGGGGAAACAAACTGGTCTCCTCAGTATCAGTCCATGGACTTACATTAACTTAATTCTCTTTTTCATAAAATGTTTATATTGATAATTGTCTATGCCAAAAAGTCTGTATGGTTGAGAAGACTACAAACAACTGCAAATACCACTAACTCAATATTTCAGTCTCCCAAAAAGGTTGCAGCGGTGTCTATTAGACTGTCTAAGTCAGCTGCTATTCCTTATTTTACCATGGACTGGATTGAAATCCATCCCGAAAGTGTCCAGTTTAGCTAGGTATCACACTTCATCACATCAGGCATTGAATGATCCATGTGGATGAGAAGCCCTATTGAGCTGCATGACATTCTAGGGACTGTTCCACCTCATCATGTGGTTCATTGCCCACTGGTTAAAGGAGCCACTCAGTAGCTGATATGGGAGTGATTTGATCCACTATTGGTATCGGGTGACGATATGGATGATTTCACTAATCAGATATTGGACTGACATAACCGATCAATGTACTGCTCCAGATGTTGTGATCTTCAGCCTGCAACTTAGCCACTTGATATCCATGCTGCCAACAGTGGACATTCTGTGAATTTGCAGTGCAGAAAAGTGCTGTTATTGCGACATGCTTTATTCAGTTCTTTTAATTCAACATGCCATTTTGCATTGAGGACATCTGTCACCGTTATACTTCCATAATAGCAAGATAAAGTCATGTTCGCTGCTATAACTGAGAATCTCCTAAATGGCCTTTACTCATCTTTCCAGCTTGTCACAAACAAGCACTGTTTCGAATGTCATGCTACTGTGCAGTTTACAGATATAGGGTTGGGAATTCTACAGTGTTCTCTAGGCAGACTAATAGACACCGCTTTGACCTCTTACAGCGATGAAAAAGATTGAGGTTGTGGTGTATCAAGTTGTTTGTGGTCGTATGAGTCATATAAAAACATTTTGGCATGGAGAATTATCAAAATAAGTGATTTAGAAAACAAGGGTTAAGTTTAATTTCCCCCACATGTACACACTTGCCGGGGGATAGAGGACTGTGACTTTGACAGTGAATAAAAGTCTTGGTGGTATGATTTCAGCATGCTATTCACAAAAGAAAATGAGCTGATAGAGCCTTAGGACAAAAACAAAGAAGTGTAGTTGGTATGGTATGGCATTACATTGTGTGTAATTAAACGGGAACACTGGAAGGAATAATCCCTTATCATTGTTTTGTAGATGTTAATTGAACATGATGCAAATGATGAAACAATTGAATTGTTCTCTTCACGTCACACAGTGGAAAGCAAAGTCTCTTGAGCAGGGGTCTCAAACTCATGCCCGTGGGCCAATTCTGGCCCCTAAGCGATTTCATCCGGCCCGCAGAATAAAACAAAAAAAAAACGTTCCATTGATTTAAATGGGCCACCCCAACTTTAAAGATCTATCTGCGTGATAAACTATTTTATCTTTGCGGAAGTCACGAAATGGCAAGACAATTATTTAAAATAGGTATTTTGGAGCAATGTCATCTTTCGTTAAAAAAAAAATCTGGCCCCCCAATGAGCAGACTGGACGCTCATCAGCCCCCGGATAATTTGAGTTTGAGACCCCTGCTCTTGAGCATTGCATTTTCACATGTACAGTAGCACAATACATTTTGGTAATTGTTTTTCCCCTCATCCCAAAGTGTTGTTTTCATCTAAAGGTGGCATGCAAGGCAATGCACGTACTGTATAATTGTTTTTAGACTGCTTCTTCTTCTTATTGTTATTCATTATTAGTATAATTCAACTCAAACCACTAAGCCTAAAAGCTTCGTTCAAACTTTGTCGCATAGAGCTTGTAAATTACACCTTGGCTATGTTATTTTTAATTTTTCTACTTTTCAGACGTTTAAAGACACATTTTCCATTGAAATAAATGGTGGAAGCTTTGTGACTTCAACATTCTATAAAAAAAGGGAAAGTGGAAACCTAGGGGTAGTGGTTTTGTCCCTATCGGTAAACAGATTGTTTACAGATGTAAAATCCCACAGACCAAATTTCCCAAAAAAGGTTATCAACTAAAAATGTTTTCAGTGTTTGAACAGTAGAGTTCTACTACTAACTACCTACTTACTGTAAAAAATAAATAAATCTAAAATCGACTCTATGAAGAATCCCATCGATTTCATTCAGCATTACGGACACCACCGAGAGCGCCTCAATGACTTTCCTTCCCTATTATTAACTGTCAACAGTAAACTCTTCCAAGATGCTCGACTCTTTCAAGGGGTTTAACCTTTTAAAACAAACATTTTATTCTTGCCAGCCTGTAAGTTTATGTGTATATCTTCGACGATATTCTTTTATCTAAATATTTAAACCAACCACCTTTTGAATTTATTCATTCATTCATTCATTTGCTGTATAATTATCCTCTTTTTCATTCATTCTTTCTCTCCTTCTGCCTGTCTATCTTTTTTCTTTCTTTCTTTAGAACTTTCCCAGTTTCACACACCAAGCCTTCCCTTTTGCATGACTGTGAACACGCACTTGTTCTCAGTTGTGTGTGACAAGGAATGTTCCTTTGAGGGTGCTTGCTTGGGGGGAACAATGCATTTTTAAAGTCATTGGCCAATAATACAATACAGTTTCTTAAATTGAAATCCAATTTTCTTCCCTACTTCCCATTGTCATGTCTGATGCTGTGTTTAGAAAACAGCACCCAAGCACGGGGTGAGGAGACGTTGTATTCAGGAGTAGTTGTTGTAGCCTAGAAGGTTACGGTTTAGGTATTTAACACATTAATCCAAATATAAAAAATGTTAAATAAAAAATAAAATATCTATACATACTTAAAAATTACGATGATTATGGTGGTGGCAGAGAAGAAGAAAAAGAAGAATATATTTTGAAGAAGGGGGGAAATCACAGAAATATTGTAAAAGTCAAGCTGGGTTTTTAAGTAACATTATGCAACAATGTTTCATTAAAATAACAGCTTCAAAATCATTTTGGTGGTACACTGACTTGTAATACGAAGAATAACGTCTGTGCCACTGCCACAGCATTCCTGGTGCGCCTGCTATTGAAACTGTAATCTAACTTGGAGGTACAGTGTACAAGACCTCTCACGAGAAATGCAACCTTGAAAACCTAATCAGCTAGCTTGTAATAAATTACACATTCAAATGATAAGCAAACACTATATGGGCAGAAAACACGTGCAGTATTTGTCATTATTTTTGTTGTTATTCGTTGGTTATGTTGGCATTAATCTTCGATGTAACAAAAATTACAGAGCCCAGATTTACTAGTCCAACTAACGTTACACCAAGAGTTACCTCTCTTATAATGGAAAGTACTACTTGCTTTTTTTAAACTAGGCCTATGATGTGAATTTCTTAACTTAGTGAAAATAATTAGTTTGTACAGTCAAAGTGTTGTGTTTATGAACTGGCTTATGGTTTGAAGTTGATGGTTGAAATAGTAACCCATTTGGCTGGATTTGGTTGAGCCAGCATTGGGCTGGCTCATTCATAAAGCCATCCAAAGCTATTCCAATCATTTTTACACTCTCTTGAAGTAGCTAGAAAGACATTTTTGCTAATTTCTTTGTCAGCAAGAACAGTTGTTTGGCTACTAGGTTGCCTTGACTACATTTAATGTGGCGCTCCTTCGGTATCTTCAGAAGCTGGGGCTGATGGTAGCTAAAAGATGCAGTTGAGAACCTGAAACATATTGATGCTCTCTCTCTCTTTTGTGTGTGTGTGAAAAAATATCCCGGACGAGGGATATAGAACTTTTAGTGTTAAACTAGCTAAACCGAACTTAATAATTTCTAAAATTATTATTACTAGTTATCATTCACCATAGGCGATGGCTTGTTGCTTGGCGCCTGGCGACGAAAGGCCATGTATTTCTGTATGTTTTTCTTGATGAAGTCAGCAGAAGAATTTGCCTGTGCTAGATTGACAACAACTTGGGCAACTCGTTGTCCACAAGCCCGACATACCTTGAAAAATATTTGCTTCTTTTTTTCTCGTTGTTGTCGTCGTCGTCGTCATACTCCACCCCAAGCCAATCTAGCTTTCATTTTTCGACGTGGGCTGGGCGTGTGAATTTTATCAGAACCTGAGACTGCGACAGTCTGTGTTCGCTGATCCTCATTTCTCCTCACTCTCGCATTCTGGTTAAGAAGCGCTCCAAATATTTGTTGTTAGAACGTTCGGTTCTTCACGCAACAATCAGTTAAGGCGAAAATCAAAGCATTCTGAAACTGATTGTTCAAATCCTTGATTGTGATTGGCTAAAAGCCGTTGTAAAATCCAGCCTAACCTTACAGTTTGTCCTCATAACATTCCATAACATTCCATATTACTGCGCAGCGAATGGCAAGGCAAGGCAATTTTATTCATGTAGCGCATTTCAGTTTGTCTGGGAAGTCCCGCCCCTCTTCTTCCGGCCAATGTGATTTTGCCTCTGAAGTGGGTCTGGCAAACTTTCTATAGAAGTTCATTTCAGCATTCTCAGGATCCTTGGGGCCAATCACAAACTGTCTTTTGGCTACCTGGCGCGCCATTGGCGGATTTAAAATAACCACGTCTACGTAACAAAAGCGAAAGCAAAGAGAGAAGCACAGCAAAACTATATACTGCTCTCGCGGCTGTCTTGGATGATTTCAAAGGCAAGTTTTCTTTAAAAAATAGAACAGAAACCTGCTCTGGAACAATTCATACAGAAAAAATATGTGTTTGCTTTATTACCGATCGTTGTATCGTTGTATAGTATCGTTGGTCTGATTGGTTAAAGGCGTGTCCAATTACGTGACTGAAGTGGACCTCCATTTAGTATTTTGCCAGACTAACTGAGCAAATGAAATGCAGTGAAGGGGCGGGGAATTCCCAGACAACATTTCAGTCACATGTGGAGCAACATCATCTGGGACACTGAAGCGTCAAAATCAGGATACCCCTGTCGCTGCACCAGCAAAGAGGAGCCCGTTTGAAAACTATTTCAACAATTGCACTATTAATGGCGATATACAAATTAATGTGAATATATAAGCACCCCTTTTTAGTCATTAGCGCAAGTGTTCCATCTGGCTGTTGCGTTGCTTCAAGGGTTGCGTGGAAACGATTTATTTAGGAACTATATTTCGTAGTGGCGGAAGAATGACGGTTTATCATTAAACTATTGTTTCTTAAATTGAATTGTTTTTATTTAATGAAACCATATCAAATATTTGTAGTAACAGTTTAAGCAATAAGCCCCAAGAGGCCGTGGTTTGCGCTGATTTTAGAACAGGTAAGGGGGTTTTAGGCGAGACAGGTAACTCCCCTTACCTGTTCTAAAATCAGCGCAAACCACTATGGAGGACTGAAAGTGCCAAAATTCAATAAATAAATACACCATCAATAATTATTTAAATGTGTCATTAATTAATTTAAATTGGAATTAAATAAATAAATGTTTCAATAAATGTGTCATTAATTAATTCAAATTGGAATTAAATACATAAATGTTTCAATAAATGTGTCATTAATTTATTAAATACCTATTCATTTTATGTAAAAAAAACACATTTAATTATTTCACTATTTAATTAATTATGTCATGGTCCTGTGTTGCAGCGCATCAATAATTTATTTTATCTGTCAAACTCACCCATCAAAGTCAGTGGGCGGGGCTAACGCTGATTTAGTCTGATCCATTGCTTTAGTCTGAAGTGCCTGGAGAGAGACATTTTTCCACCGGTTCCAGCACCAAAACTTAACGTTATGGAATCTTGTGACATGTTACTTTGGTTAAAATTGTGAGTTATTCACGAGTGGTCTTCTTCCAGCGAGAACGCAAATTCATTTCGATAAAACTTAAATTTTGTTTAACTTTTTAATACTATGTACTTTTTAATACTAGTACCATACGACCTAAAGTTAAAGTTCTGTTTACTTGATCACTTTAGACTAGAGTTTTTGAGATGCTCCATGGACCAGCTCAGCAGTAGTTAATTCCTCTGAAATAAACCTTTCAGCATATTCACACCTATTTGCCTTGAGAAGTTTCTTGAGAACTCTTAGAATTTTCCACGACATATAAAAGTTCTGTTTACTTGGCCATGGCTTTCTATATTTTCTCACGTAGATCAGACGAGTGGCAATGCAGTTCATGACGGGAGTTGACTAGCTACTTAACAACTGTAGCAGTAACCTACAGCAGCTAGTGCTAGTTACTACACGAACGTGCTTAGTCAAGAGCTTCTTTTTTTTCAAGTGGCAAGTCTTCTACAGTACACACAATACAAAACCAGCACTACATCAGGTCTCAGTTAATGATGCAACTACGGGTTTTCTACGAGCAGGCAATGCAGCTCATGATGGGAGTTGACTAGCATACTGTAGTAGTACCTCACGACAGCTAGCAGCTAGCTGCTACAAGAACTTGCTTAGTCAACTGTTAATATCAAGTGTAATATCACACAAAAACAACAAGCCAGATTGAAAGAGATAATGTATACAAAGCAGACAAACTAACACATTTTGATGGATGAAAGCCCTCTTTATTATTTGTAATGTGTTTGTTATTAGGTCTGTTGTCCTTTTGAACCATGCTATCCAACTCTCCTCGTATTTCCCCATACATTTTAGCTTTCCTTACTGACTTTTCAATTTTGTTTTGCATTTCTGTTGATGGCTAAATTGCTTTCGAGGTATTTAATCCATGGTCCACTACTGGATCGATTTTCCGTTTTCTTCATCTCGCACGCTCTGGATTTTTAGCGTTTAAGAAAAAGTTTTGTTTGACACAGTGTTTAGGAATGAGGCCTGCGTCAATCCAAATATCTTGAATCGGTAAGCCTTGACTTGATGTGCAGGGTAACCAATCAGGTTTTAGGAATCCGCCCACTGACTTTGATGGGTGAGTTTGACAGATAAAATAAATTATTGATGCGCTGCAACACAGGACCATGACATAATTAATTTAATAGTGAAATAATTAAATGTGTTTTTTGACATAAAATGAATTTGTATTTAATTAATTAATGACACATTTAATGAAACATTTATGTATTTATTTCCAATTTGAATTAATTAATGACACATTTAATAAAACATTTATGTATTTAATTCCCATTTTAATTAATTAATGACACATTTAAATAATTATTGATGGTGTATTTATTTATTGAATTTTGTCACTTTCAGTCCTCCATAAACCACGGCCTCTTGGGGCTTATTGCTTAATTTTATTGCAACTGGACCGGGCCATATAAGCTACAATGTTTTTGACAAATTCATTAAATTATTATTACAGAAAATTATGGGGGCATGTTTTGCCCCTCTCCTAGTAATTTTGGGGGCAAAATAATACTTCTTAGGGGCAGTTTTGTGTATTGTGTATTTCCGAATCTGTCTTCAAACGTGGTGTAATAGGTCACAGACAAATACTAATGAACAGTGATTTGAACTTGTGTAGTGAAGCTATAAACAAAACTCTAAAAATCATTGCAAATTTCAATAGCAATTATTGAGATTTGCAAATTCAGTTAATTTGCTTGCAAAAATCATAACAAACCCTAACAAGATGCAGGTGGTTTAAGGCAAAACAACTTCTTATCATATCTAATGTGTGCATTTTTTTCACAGAAATTGGTGCCCCAACACTGTAACAAAGACGGTGACATGCAACGTTCACAATGGAACGATTCTTCAGCGTGTGTACCAGACCTGTCGCTGGCCCCAAGGTTGTACAGGGGGAAGGTGAGTTTTTTCACGTGCATGCATAGGCACACACATACACACACACGCAGGGAAAAGTGGGATTTCAAATAATAATATTAGCACTGTTCACTATTATTTCTCAGCTGAAATGGTGCAGTAACCATGGGTAATAGTAAGACCAGCAACAATATTTGTTATAAGATTGGATTTTAAATGTTGTATTACAATATGGTATAATAGTATGACTGGATACAACTTGTCCAAGGGTTTCTAATGATATTTAGTTCAGCACACCGTAATGCCTTTACTGAATGACTACTTAACATGAATGTTACTGGGCCTGCTGTATACTCTCCTTAATAGGGAGTCATAGCTCTTACCAGACACATGACTTCCTGACCCTTGGTAAAATGACCAGGTTCAAAACAGGGGTCAGGCAGGGAACACTGACTGGTGCCAGAAAGCTGTTTGTTCCAATATCTCTCTGTCTCTGTCCCTGCTGCTTTGGCATCGCTTCAGTCATTTGGTCACATTTCTGGCTACACATTAAAGTTGATTAAGAATGATATATCCTATTAATATAGCTACACAGACATTCCCTGCCCTTTTCAAGTTGTTAATAGCTTTACATATCTTGAAGTCCAGGTCACACGCAAATTTAAAGACTTTTACAAGGCAAATTTTGCTCCCTTGCTATCCTGAACTCAGGAAGATGTTGAGCATGGGTCTCTCCTCAACTTGTCTTTGGCCGGTCTTGTCGACTCTATGAAGATGACTATTCTTAATAAAACGCGTCCTAGTCTGCGTTAACCTCAACTACAGAGACCCATGCCACTTGGGGATTTGGCTCTTCCTAATATGAAGTTTCACTACTGGCCCACAAAATATCAGAATTTCTAAATTCTGGCTCCATTACGAAGCTTTGGACCCCAAACCCACCTGACCAAACACAGACGCATTTTCCACTTGAAGGCGCTAGTGCATTCTCTTACCTTGCCTTCCACTGCCGATTACAGTAAAAGTGTGCTTATTTATGGCCCAAGGCTTTCTTTAGGTTTTCTGCAGGCTTCAGAAGGAACTCTTTGTAACCTTGTCATAGAGAGTGGGAGGTTTTTGCGTGCTTTAAAAGTGTGAGTTTTAACACTACAATGGTTAACAAAAACGTTTCTGGGTGAAACTTATCTGAACCCAGTTTCTTTGGTGTGATCACCAATAAATCTATGATGTCACTGACAGCAGTGCTCTTGGTCTCCCCCTCAGGGACTGCTCATGTTATTGTCTCCACTCCCAAAGTCATCTGTATGGAATCATTACATTGGAAGTTGTGTGTATCAAAGTACATTGCTTACTTACAACAACTTACATTGTGTCAAGGAACATAAATTATGACTGGGCAAACAAGACCCAGTCCCAAACAAATCCCAAAAGTAATCATTAACATACAGTGCTGCTTGAAAGTATGTGAACCCCTTGAGCAGTTTAGAGTTTTCTGTTGTTCTACCATGATTTTTCTATTTTATCATCACCAGTTTTCCATATATGAAATGTCAGGTTTATGTTTTTCAGTTGCATGGACTTGTTTAGAGGGAATTGTGTACCCAAAAAACTACATGAAACATGGTATTACAGTGCCCTCCACAATTATTGGCACCCCTAGTGAATATGAGCAAACAGGCTATGACAAAATTGGTCTTTGCTGTTTATCCTCTTGGTCTTTCACTCAAAATATTCACAAAAATCGTCCCTTTTGAAGTAAATTTATTGAGAGAAAAAAAAACTGAATAAATATTTTTCTCTAAAACATGTGTGCCACACTTATTGGCAACCTTAGAAAAATCTTCTAACTGAAGTATATTTTCAGTCATGTTTTACATTTTTAAGTTCACCTGTTTGATTAGGAACTCTTAAGGGGTCAACCATGACTTCCTGTTCCACTGGCGTACAAATATGAGGTGACACAGGCCACATTCCATTAGCCATTCATCACTTTGGGAAAGACCTAATAACACAATGATGATGTGCAATGAAAAGTTGTTGAGCTGCACAAATCAAGAAATGGACACAAGAAAATCTCGTAACAGTTGAAAATACCCATTTCCACTATCATGGAAATAATTAAGAAGTTTAAAGCGACAGGAGATGTTAAGAATCAGCCTGGACATGTGTGTAAATTGACCTCACGCAGGAGGATGGTTCAACTGGCAAAATAATCTTAAAAGATCACAGCTGGAGAATTGCAGACATACAGTCGTATGCAAAAGTTTAGGCACCCCTCTAAGGCTGCATGATAATTTACTCTGTCTTCACCAAAAAAGATCACAGTGGTCAAATATTTATTTTGTAGTTATCACTGAGTGCTGGGGTGTTTTCCAGACAAAGATATTTAGTGTAGCAGTATTTATTGGTGTGAAATTAAATCAAATGTGAAAAATAGGCTGTGCAAAAGTTTGGGCACCCTCATCATTTTGTTGATTTGAATACCTGTACCTACTCAATGCTGATAAAATGCAACACAGAATTAGTCTGGTTAGCTCGTCAAGCCTTCAATTCCATAGAAAGGTGCATCCAACCATTAGAAAAGGTATTTAAGGTAGCCAATTGCAAGTTGTGCTTCTCTTTGATTCTCCTCTGAACAGTGGCAACATGGGGGCATCAAAACAGCTATCAAATTATCTGGAAACAAAGATTGTTCAGCAGTTTTGTTTAGGGGAAGGCTACAAAAAGTTATCCTGGAGGTTTCAGCTATCAGTTTTCTACTGCAATGAATTTAATTATGAAGTGGAAGGCAACAGGCACAGTTCTTGCTAAGGCTAGAAGTGGCAGGCCAAGAAAAATAACAAAAAGGCAAAGGCGAATAATGGTCAGAATGGTCAAGAATAACCCTCAGACCACCTCCAAAGATCTGCAAGGTCATTTTGCTTCAGATGGTGTCACTGTGCATTGCTCAACCATTCAGCGCACATTGCACCGAAAACAGCTGTATGGGAGAGTGATGCAGAAGAAGCCTTTTCCGCACACACGCCACAAACAAGCTCGCTTGAGGTTTGCCAAACTACATTTGAACAAGCCAGGCTCATTTTGGAACAAAGTGCTGTGGAATGATGAGACAAAGATAGAGATATTTGGTCACAACAAGAGGCGTTACGCATGGAGGCAAATTAATGCAGCATTCCTAGAAAAACACATGCTGCCGACAGTAAAATTAGGTGGGGAGTCCATCATGCTGTGGGACTGTGTGGCTAGTACAGGAACTGGAAATCTATTTAAAGTTGATGGTCGCATGGATTCAACTCAGTACCAGCAAATTCTTGACAACAATGTTCAAGAATCTGTAACAAAGCTGAAGTTACGGCGGAGTTGGGTGTTCCAGCAGGACAATAACACGAAACATTGCTCCAAATCCACTAAGCCATTTATGCAGAGGGACATCTACAATGTTCTAGAATGGCCATCCCAGTCCCCAGACTTGAATATAATTGAAAATACGTGGGATGTCTTGAAGCAGGCTGTCCACGCTAGGCACCCATCAAACCTTACAGACCTGGAGCTGTATTGTAAGGAAGAATGGTCCAAAATACCTTCATCCAGAATCCAGACACTCATCAGAGGCTATAAGAAGCGTCTAGAGGCTGTTATTTTGGCAAAAGGAGGCTCTAGTAAATATTATTGTGATTTTTCTGTTGGGGTGCCCAAATTTATGCACCTGTCTAATTCTGTTATTATAAATTTGGCATATTCTCTGTTTATCTAATTAACCTTATTTCACTTCTAAAATATCACTGTGTCCATGTAGTATTATATATGTGACAAAGAAGTTCCTGATCCAAACGCCCAACAATTTATAAATGAAAGTAATAAAGATTATCAGGGGTGCCTAAACTTTTGCATACGACTGTAAGTTGAGTCTAGGGGCCAGAAAGTCTCCAAAACTACCATCAGATGCCACCTACATCACCACAAGTTGTTTTGGACGGTTGCCAGAAAAAAGCCTCTGTTTTCGATCAACAACAAACTAAAGCGCCTACAGTTTGCCAAATGTAACAAACATCAAAGTAGGGTTTAGCGTAGACAGAAGGATAGCCATACAGAAAAGAACCTCATACCCACAAGTATGGTGGCGGATCTTTAATGTTGTGGGGCTGTTTTTCTTCCAAAGGCCCTTACCTGGACATCTTGTTAGGATACATGGTATCATGGACTCCATCAAATACCATCAGATTTTAAATGAAAACCTAACAGCCCCCTCCAGTAAGCTTAAAATGGGCCGTGGTTAGACCTTCCAGCAGGACAATGATCCGAACAGTTTTTTTTTTTTTTTTTTCAATTATTTTACCTCAATGAAAAGGAAAGATTTGTATGGATATTTTGAGTGGGAGACCGAGAGGATAAACAGCAAACATTTCTTCACTAGGTGGCACAAATCAGATGTTATGAGCCATGTGCCTCCAATTTGCTATAAAATTCTGTAATTTTTAGTGAAACAGTTGTCAAGCTATCGCCGAAAAAGTGCTTTGAGCCTACCTCACTTCAGGGGGCGCTAGCACGAAGGGACATGTCCACGTAGGGACACAAACTTTATATTCTGTATCAGCCATGTGGTGCTACAGTCATGCCCAGTTTAATATGGATTGGTGAAGTATATGATATTATTAATCAAAAATCAGTGGGGAGAGAAAAGAACGGAAGATAAACTTGAAGAAAGACTATATAAAGTCAAAGTGATAGATAACACAGACAATCTTGTTTATACATATCTGAGATAGATGTAGAAATATAACTGTTTAGATGCGAAAATTATTTGTTTTGAATATGAAAGCTAATATAAAACTTGAGCAATTAATATGATATGAAATGACAGCAGATCTAGTTAGCCCTGGCTGTCCTGAAAAGCACAACATATAGCATGTATGGCTACATCTTATAATGACCTAAATAGAAGTTTCCAAGTAGTCAAATTATGACCTTTAATGAGCTTTTGGATTCATTTGGATTTATTCACCTTTTTTGTGTGTTGGTGGATGGTGTGTTTTGTGGAATATTAGAGGTTCATTTGAAAAACTCCAAGGACGAACACTGTTTCCATCCCTTGTATACACATGTTAATACTACGTAGACCACTTTGTTTGTTTGACAAGTGTTGGACATGGTTTTGTTTTTGTTCCTATGCCCTTCAGCTATCGCACTGTGGTGCGCCCGTCCTATAAGGTGGTGTACCGCACTGTTACAGCCCTGGAATGGAGATGTTGTTCAGGCTTCACTGGAGCTCAATGTGAAGGAGGTAAGCTGGCGATGAATACTGTGATAAACAATGTCTGTTTGTATGTAAATGTAGATCAAGATGAAGAAGAATTATGCAGTAATGGTGATCGGTGCCCCCTAGAGTTTGCTTGGGAACACACCTTTCCTTGTGTAACTCACTTGTGACAATATCACTGTCATAAATACAAATTATGGCCTTCCCCTTGTGGACATCATTTGTTTATGAAGTGAAGGAGATGGAACCTCCTAGAAGACGATGGAAGTCAATGGACCATGTCAACCTGCAAGGTAGAGTAACTGGGTTTTATATAAGCATAGCTTTGTATAGTTGTGTTTTTAATGTGCGTTTGTAGAGCAATGAATAAGCTAGCTAGATTTTTTTCTTTTCTTTTTGTGTTGCCAACATATTTTGCCCATATACGTTAAGCGGGTTTGTAAACTGGTGTATAACCTCTGGATCCATTGTTTTTGATGAGATAATAGACATAGACAAGGTAGCTGAAAAGTCTTTGATTAATCTTCCATTAAAAGCATTGGCAGAGATGTACACTTAATTTGAACTTTAGCAATGCTCTATATGTATTTATATACCTGCACTCTTAGTGTTTAGAAGGGGCTCACTGCAGCTACACTAGAAATAGTTTGCAACCCACCATCAGGTAGCTAAATTAGATTTTTTTGGTTATTTTGTTTGGTCTTTTGCCTCCTATAATGGTTCTTCTCATGGTTTTATTGCAGGAATCCAGTGTTCTGAAGCAGCAGAAAGTCATCTGAGAGGAAGAAGCAGAGGGAGTGGAGGTGGAGAGCAGAATGAGAGGAGGAGGAAGATGAGGAGAGGAAGAGGATCCTCACATGTCAGGGTCAGAGAGGGCACTGATCCTGAAGCCTAGAGAAGGAAATACAGGTGATGTATGTTATGTGTCAATACTACTCCATAAAAAAGGTTATCAGAGGCAATTAGATACTAAGCTTACTAGATTTTTTAATTATAATTTGTTTGTTTTGCAGGTGAAAACTGCCGGAAGCCGATGACAAAACTACCAGGTTTTATGTTTGATAGCATACGTGACAAGCAAGAATCAGGTGTGCGTTAGCGACAGTGATATTCAAAGAAATCCTCCACTATCCATATACAATGCATCACTTTCATAGAAGATCACTAGGGCAACTTTCCTTGATACTTTGTACTAAGGAGTGAGAAAAAAAATCACAGACCTCTGACAGATTTTATACATATATTCCTGTGAACTTTCACAACCATACTTTACATACACATCCATACTAGAATGTTAAAATAAAGAGCATATAAAATAAAAAGTCATGCCTTGGTTTTAAGCTTTGAATTCCAAAATCACAAGTTCTTGTTAATATTCACAATGGTAATCCTGCACTATAATAATGACTAATCCTCTAATTAGTCATTATAGTCATCCTTCTGCTCAAGAAAACTGGACAGAGAGCATGATTAAACAGTCATGGCTGAATATACAGTTAGACGCAACAATATGCCTTAAGTTTAATGTCATATTCAAACACTATTCACAATTTCACAACTGAATCCAAGACAGAATAACTTAATGTGTAAGAGATAACGTAGAGAGAGCAGATCACAGTGGCACATTAAGCAGTGATTAAGCATCTCTGCCCAACCGTATACTACCATCAGGAGGCCAGAAGAAGTGAAAATAAGTTTCAATTTAACATCAAGGCTAATGGCTGATTTTGCATTGAATTCGCGAGTCACAGAATTTTCCCTTTTTTAAGCATTGCATATCAAACAGTGTATATCTATCAGTGTGATATGTGGTATAAGGGCCAAGCCTATACATTTAAGATAAACCTCCATGAACGTCTTAAGTTGTGAGGGGGGTTGTGCCATAGGCTAAGGTGATATCTGAACCAGCATTGAGATCAGAAAGAGCCTCCGGGTGAGCTCACATTTTTTATTTCCATGCAGCCTCTGTTCCACTCCAGTCTTATTCCCACCCCCCCCCCCCCCCCCCCCCCCCCCCCACATGCAGTCAAAAGATACCCAATTTGAAGAGATTAGGAGGAAACACTGAAATTTACCATTTTGATCTAATGCTTTGGGGTTCTATCTCCAATAATTCTGTTCCAAGAGAATTTTGCTTCCCATTGCTTGCTGTAACATCAACAGACAAAATAAACTGGTCTACATACCTTTACAGATGCAGAACCACATCACACAGTGGATACATGGAGGTGTTCATGATTCCAGCCCTGCTCATCCAGTGGAATGCAAACACAAAATTATTTTGACATGATGGCCACAAGAGGCACCGTGGGGAGAGCACATACAGGTGGAGGGAGCGTGATGCTCTGGGGAAACCCTGAGTCAGACCATTCAGCAACGATAACCTGCAATAAAATCTGCTCCTATGTTCTCAACCATACTTGTGTGTGTGTTTGTGTGTTTGTGTACTGAGATCTGGGGTTATAACACATAAATTGCTCATCCCACCACGAATGAAAATGTCTCAATCGGATCTCTCGTCTTTCTTTTATTGTTTATCAGAGGAACGAAGTTATCAACATGGGGAATAGATCTGAATGAATCACTAAATTGGCTAGTTATAGGCTATAAAGTAATCACTAATAGGCTAGTTATAGGCTAGAGCAATTGTAACAACCGGATGGTAGTCCCGCACATCGCACATGCTCAAACACAAACGGTTTAAGGCAAAAGGCTCAACATCAACATATAGGGCTTGTTTTTACGCATAATGTGGGTTTATTTTACGTTATATTGAATAATGTTGTAAACGGTTTACATCATAAGGCTCAATGTTAACATATGAGTGTTGTCTTCACGCATAAAGTGGGTATATTTAATGTAATATTTAGTTATGATGTAAACGGTTTACAGCATAAGGCTCAACATCAACATATGAGGGTTGTCTTCACGCATAATGTGGGTATATTTAATGTTATATTTAATTATGCAGACGACAGTGTCGCAAAGTGACGCATACGCGATCTGCAGGACTAACATCAGGTAGCGATTGATCGGGTAGTGCGCATGCTTAAGTTGCGCAACTACCATACGGTAGAAAACTACCATCCGGTTGTGACCGTTATCACTAAATAGGCTAGTTATAGGCTACGCTGCTTTAAGAGCACTGTAGCTGCCAAATGTGAGGACCTGCCTGATGTGAGGCCGCATGCGCAAACTTTGCGACACTATTGTAGTACAACGAGCCAGGTAATGCTGGTGGTGTAGGCTACAGCATGAAGTGGAATGACAAGCGCATTTGTTTACGTTTGAAATCCACCAAGGTTTATGATGTTAAGCTTCATGTTTATTGAATTATTAGTTAAGCAGTGCATTCATTAGCCTACTAGTAACAGTAATACAACATAGCCCCATATGTTGACACTGAGCCTTATGCTGTAAACCGTTGACAAAATTATAAAACACTACGTTAAATAAACCTACATTATGCGTTAAGAGAAGCCAGATACGTTGATATTAAACCATGTATGAGAATGCACGTCTTGGATAGTTTGCTCCTGAGCCTTCTGCCGTAAACCGTTTGTGTTTGCGCATGCGGACTCACATCAGGCAGCGGCGGACTCTAGACATCCTATTGGCGGACTCACATCAGGCAGGGTCCTCACATTTGGCAGCTACAAGCACTGCCCCATAACATTTTGACCTGGAGTTAGTTGTTTAGTTTCTTGTTCTGATTTTTCAACCTCAACCCGTGCCACTCTTGCTGTATCGACATCTCCCCCCACCCCTGGAAGGCTGCCCCAAATGTTGGAAACCACTGCCCTAGAACAAGCCCAAGGTGATGGTGGCAAGGGAACATTCCCTTTTACCACATTGGACCTCAAGAGGATATCCTGTAGTGGTTAGTAGAAAGTTTGAGTGCTTAAAGCATTACATGTCAGCAAGGGAATGTGCGGCATTGGCCATGTTACAACTCTTTTGTACAAAAGCAGATATCCTTGAGGTTGTATCTCTTTCTGAAGCACACATTCATGTGGACTTGATCTATGGACTTCATATG
The DNA here is from genome assembly GCF_963457725.1 of Sprattus sprattus. Lineage (NCBI taxonomy): Eukaryota > Metazoa > Chordata > Actinopteri > Clupeiformes > Clupeidae > Sprattus > Sprattus sprattus. The sequence continues at coordinate 27,813,597 of NC_137914.1, forward strand.
GGCTTGTTCAACTTGCTGACCTGGGTTAGCATGTTAGCATGAGGGTACGCATTTAACAAATATGATTGAATCATATGTGCTTTATGCATTTGCATAAAGCTACTCACACAGCTCACAATGCTTTGTTGAGTATTTTTTGATTTTATAGTACTTCCTTCAAGTAAATACTCAAACTCTGCCAGCTGTGTGTCCTTGGAGGACTTTTTAGTCTTTCATTAAAGTATTTTATTGACACAATATGACACCTCCTTTCTCTCTTCCCATTCTCCCCCTGCCTTGGTTTCCTCCATTCCTTTTAGAATGGAATTACCAATATAAGGTCTTTATAATGGAACTACCAATATAAGGTCTTTATAATGGAATTACCAATATAAGGTCTTTATAATGGAACTACCAATATATGGTCTGACGATATCAAAATGAACAGAGTAAAAAAAATAGTTTTAATCTTTATAAAAGAGATCCCCTTTCATCTCTCATGTTTATTTTGAAACATAAAGAGAGTTAGTCGAGACAGAGTTCATATTTATGTTCACTAATGTACTAGTATGAAGATCTGTCCAAGCCAATTATATGATTATTTGGATTATGAATACAGCACTGACTTAAAATGACTTAATTACATCTGCATTACAGATATCACTATTTCCTTATTTTAAAAGTCCTACATAGTTACCACGGAACCAAATATGCTCTCAAATTTACATTCTCCATAGCAATATACAGTTAGCCTGTATGACATTGTTGAACAAAGTCAAGTAATACACATTTTAAGTTAAAAATAAGCATCTTAATTCCAACGTGGATTATTTCACAACATTATTAGTAAGATTGTTACTAATAATAATTACAAGTGAATCACAGTTACAGTTATGAAGCTGGTGACCAGGACATGGTTGAATGCAGCTGGAATGTTAGCAGTGTGTGACATTGAAGTCTGATCCTTTTTTTAAATGTGGATGATGAGTGAAACATATTGAGGATATGGTTTAAGAGAGTTGCCCTGGAGCTTTGTAAACATGTGATTTAGGTGTGGGCGGATACACGTCCATATGTTGAAACAAAGCAGCCAAGCGGTTGTGGTTTGTGGGGTATAAGTAGAGCATGGCTGTGGGCTAGATGCAGTGTGCACATGAAAGACCAAAATATAGTCTGTCACATCCCACTGCTGTGCAGTTCATCAGTGGTCTTCACCTACATTCTTGCCTCATGTAATAGCTGCCTTTACACAAGCATGCACAACATATTTGTATTCATGTTTGTCTCTGGATTTGAATGTTGTTTATCTGCTTGTGTGGGTCTGTGTATGTGTGTGTGGCAGGATTCATTTCCTTTTAATTCTAGGTAGTGGTGGGTGCTATTACCAAAGACGTCACGTTATAATTTTTAACATATAATATTGAACAATATAATAGCTATTTCCCACTCGTTGTCTCTAAGTTTGCCGTTGTGAATAAGTTGTGAAATGGCAAATCATACACAGACACAAACAGACACATTTTTTGGAGTATTAAAAATAGTTTTTCATATAAAGGTTCATGTTTGATGTACACACAACTTTGAGTTCAAGGTATGGCTAGAGCTATAGAAGCCTAGCGAGTCACACGATGAACACATTCAGCTGGGTCTAGGCAAGCTGTATTTTCCATTGGGTTAACTATTGCAATCAAACACGCCACAAAGGCATTGAATTGCTAAAAACCGCAGACTTTAAATACATAACCAGGACAAATAAGGGATCATATAAATGAGCTTAAATTTACACAAGCTATGCGTTTAATAGCCTTGGCTACTGTTACCAGATAGCACCCCTTCTCAAGACTGCAACAAGTTAGCTTATGATATTGTGTAAAAAAAATTCTCACATCTGATTACAAATAATTGCTTCTTCTCGACAGCCTCCCATAGTGGCTCGTTTTATGGAAAGCTAAGATCATCCTACACCTGCATTCTTATTAGCCATGAACTTTGTAGATGTTTCAGGGTGATGGCTTGACTGGTGGTCTCCCTGCCCAGTTAAAGTCTTTGTAGATGTTTCAGGGTGATGGCTGGTCTCTGGTGGTCTCTTTCACCAGTTAAAGTCTTTGTAGATGTTTCAGGGTGATGGCTGATCTCTGCTGGTCAGTTAAAGTCTTTGTAGGTCTTTGTGGTGGTCTCCCTGCCCAGTTAAAGTATTTGTAGATGTTTCAGGGTGATGGTTGATCTCTGGTGGTCAGATAAATTCTTCCTTGGATGCAAGCTCTACTTCTGTAGGTAGAATATTTCAATTTGTAATGTACCAATTTAATTTAATGTTACCAGGCAAATAACTTATTTTGCTTCTGGAAATACAGTTGAGCATAAATGTTCACAAGAAAAATAGATGATCAATGACCACCTGGTAATGTGGTGACTGGTGTACATAGAACATGGAAAGACAGGCCTTAATCTGAAGAGGGTTGTTTATCTGATGCACATGGGTCATTTTAGTATTCCAAGAACAATAGAATGGAAAATAATTTTGGTGCTAATGGTTTCTAATATAAACATTATATTTTAACTATCATCACTCAGAGACATTGCGTATGTAGTAATGAAGTCTTGAGCGTGAGCTTGAGCATGAAGTCTGACTTCACTTCTGCTCCTTCTGTTAATAGCTTGCTGTCTTGTCTAATTTTGTCAACTGTTCTTTTTGTTTGGATCTCTTTGTGTGGTCGAAGTTTCAGGGGAACCCTAAACAAACCTCAACTCCTTATTCCCATGTAATGCACTGACAGCTCATTCTGATCCCAAAACCTGACTTGGATCTTGCAAATTTGTCTGTGCAAATTTTACTTAATCTTTTTATTTCTGTTTAGTTTCTTTGCTTTTGGTATGCTTGTGTTATTTTTATGTATCCTGTGGTCACACAAAAGAGGGAGAGGCTGTAGCAATTGTGGTTCCCAGAGATGTCTTGTGGCCAGGACAGATATAACACCCCTAGCCAGACAGACAGTTATAGTGTTTGTGGTCGTCACCCAGAGGCGTTACTCTTTTTGCTGCCTGTTTAAACTCAACTCAACACCCAGGAGTGAAGCTCATATACACATTTATATATACACACAAAATAAAGGGCATGAGAATCTTAACTCTGAAATGATAACCAACAGTCAGTAGATGCACACACTGTCTCCTTTTTATTAAGCAAGAAGAGCAAGGAGTGTGATATCCTTGGTCAACATATTGTATATTATACACTCCCGATGCTTGGTTTACCATCTAGTCAGTTTTGTTTGTGAGGAAAAACTTAAATCCCAAGTAGCATTTCTTTGATTTCATCCTATTTTAAGCTACTTTATAGGTCCACAACGTTGGCATTTGTTTTTTAGTAAACCATGAACTTTTTGAATTTAATTTAAACATTTTACTGTATAAAGACCACACATAACAACATTTATTGTCCCTTTAACCCATACAACAACAACAACAACACTGCAAAGTGCAAACTGAGGTTTTCTTTTATGTGGTTTGAGCTTTATATAACACAAAGGAGTCACAGTATTATGTCATGCCTGTAAAAAATGCCTTAACGTGTGATGCATGTAGTTCTAACTCACTGGGCGTGAATGTCTGGGTTAATGTGTTCAGGAAAAAAAAGTCCTGTTGATGCTTTTTAGAGGAGCATCTGACAGTGCCCATGAGATATGATGGATTGTAGTGCTGTCAAACGATTCAAATATTTAATCGCGATTAATCGCATTTTTGTCATAGTTAACTCAAAATGAATCGCGATTAATCGCAAATGTATTAATCGCAAATTTCTATCTATTCTAAATGTTCCTTCAATCATTTTTTTTTGTAATGCTCTTATCAACATGGAAAAGTGGATTGGCTTGCTTTATGCAATGATATATTGAAAAACAACATTGCCAAACAGGGCGGTACAAAATAAAATTATAAAATGCACATTTCAGATAAACAAGGACTAAATATCAGATAAACAAGGCTTAATATTTTCTTTTTTTCAAGTTTGCTGTGAACATAGAAGTCAGGCCTCTTATTTAAAAAACAATGAACCGTAACAGTTAGGTTACCAATAAAGGTAAGCCTACTACTTCTGTGCTTTCAGCCAGCTGCCTGTTGACATTTTCAGACAACAGTCAGTGCGTGCACATGATGGCAGTAATTCGGTTTCCGCCAAGCCCCGATTTTTCTCTCCATGGGGTCTCCATGGGGGGTTAACTGCGTTATCTCACGGCACATGGCAGTGACAAATTCAGATCTTGGCCGTGTCAGTTCAAATCAAATGAGGAATGTTTACAAGCGGGCATCTGCTACCGTTGATTATACAGTAAATAAGTTGTGAAATGAAACAAAAACACACCACAGTTAAAGTTGTATTAGTATTGATTGATTCACATCGATATGAATGGATTACATGACTAACAAGTGGTGGAAAAGTAATATGAAAATATTTGTTCACTGAATTAGCGCGTTCTGTCACCAACAGTTGCGTTTCAGTTTCAAAGTTTCAGTTTTGGTTTCAGTATTTCAACGTGAATGAGAGGGAGCACAAGAACTGAGCGTCTAGTAGCGATTATCATATCATAGACATATATGATGCATTTTTTTTTTTTACAACGCGTTAATCGCGCGATAAAAAAAATTACGCCGTTAAAATGGGCTTGCGTTAACGCCGTTAATAACGCGTTAAACTGACAGCACTAATGGATTGATTAAGCGCCCTCTATGGTGATCCTATTAGAGATGATAGATTGATTATGCACCCTCTATGGTGTTCTTATGAGATGTGAGAGATTGATTAAGCACCCTCTATGGTTCTCCTATGAGAGATGATAGATTGATTAAGCACCCTCCATGGTGCTCTTTTGAGTGAGGAAGTATCATGATGCCATGATAGGAAACCTTTCAATGGTCAAGTGCCCTCCAGGAAAAAATTGTGTCAAAAAGGTGTCCAAATGTGTGCCCATCCAGTTTAGAACATGGGATACAGGAATAAACGGGCCATTCAGTCAATTTATACTTTACGTAGGTTGAAAATCAAGCACCCTTACAGCATTTTGGCTTTAGAAGTAGTTCTAGCTGACATATGTTCCACTCAATAGATTGTGTTACAGTACAACTCAGTAGTCTTCTCATCACACCCCCTTCAGAAAGTTATTGGGGGTCAGTATAGCCTAAGGTACAGAGCTTTTTGCATTCAATTCATGTATGAAGTAAATATGAATACGAATGTTGCAGTTTATTTTCCTTTCCACGCAGGCTTGTACAAAAACTGTTTAACATTTTTGACTCCTACCTTTTTGGTCCGATACACCCAAACAGGATGTCGTCTGCTCTTGAGGGTGCCTAAAGCTTTGGCACATGGTAGTACATAACCAACTGAAAGTAGAACCCACAGTGGCCATCTATTCCATGAACCCACAGTGGCCATCTATTCCATGAACCCACAGTGGCCATCAATTCCATGAACCCACAGTGGCCATCTATTCCATGAACCCACAGTGGCCATCAATTCCATGAACCCACAGTGGCCATCAATTCCATGAACCCACAGTGGCCATCAATTCCATGAACCCACAGTGGCCATCAATTCCATGAACCCACAGTGGCCATCAATTCCATGAACCCACAGTGGCCATCTATTCCATGAGGGGCACATGGAGGGGGACATATGGCTCATGTTAAATATCTGGACAGTTGGTTACACTATTCCCATCTTGGCCCTCTCTCCTCTATTACATTCATCCAAGGCTCTGTGAGGGATCGGGCGCTCACCCTACGTTATTTTGGGATGTGTCGACTGGACTTGGTGGTGAAGTTGGGAAAACACAGGGCAAGAGATAGTAGCTTCTTGTAAAAATATAGATCTATTTATTTACTACAGGGGGACTTAATGTCAACCCCACACATGTGCCAACAAACAAACATCATACTACAGACAGTACCCACATTAACCCAAGTAACCTGTATCCTTTGCGCCAGCTTGGCCAATTTAGGCCCAAATACCGGCACCTTTCTAGGCCCAAGCTAGGCCCCACACTACATCCAGACACTATGCATGAAACCAGGTACAGCACAAGGCCCCAAAACAAAACACATAAACTAGGTACAAAGACAAGGTATAAAGACACAGCACAAAAGCAAGGTAACCTAACAAAGCTAACAGTGTCCACACTCCTAGACACGTACTGCCTTTTCCTCACACAGGTAAGCAGGGAAAGCAGTACACCTGTTTCTCCCAAAGTTATTTCCTTGTGCTGTCGAATGCCTCTCTCGAAGAAGTCTCTCTCCATGCTTGCCTGAGGCACCCTTAACATAGGGCAGCCACTTGGGCTAAATAAGACCCCACCATTGACGTGGAGCACGGAACCAACCATTACGTAGGGGAGTCAAAGTGGCTTAAAGGTACCATCCTGAATTGCCACGGTGAGGAGGGGGAGATTTCACCTTCTCACAGGCTGTCCAGGTTCTTCCAAATGTTTGTTTGTGATTTAGAAAATGTAACTGATAAGCGTTACAAGGACCCATCCCCACCTGCCGCAAACACACAAAACACAACATGGGCAACCATATTGTTACATTTGTGAGGCATTTCGTAAATGGGTGTTTACACAGACATAGTGACCCACGTACTGCAAAGGTGGTAGTTTCTAACGTGCACGGCACAGCAGTCGAATGGACTTCAATAAATTATTATATGCTTTTGGGACTGAAAATCCATGAGATTCATTGTCACGGATGGAAAAAAGACTTGACAGGTTTGGTCCTGTACCGAGAGGCGGAGTACAGAGAGGAGGAGCCAGAGTAAGAATGTCAGAGAGAGGAGAGAGACTTTAACGCTAGTAGGAAGGGATGTTGACGTTACTGTACTCGATTTGAACATTTTTATTCGTTCCACGTACTGTATAGAGTACTGCACAGTTTCTGACGTATATTTCCACTGTCTGTTGCTAAGGTATTAAACAGCCGTGGCCAGTTGCTCCTGATAGCAGTACATTACTGTGCGTTAGCATGACAGTGTAAGCCAGCTTTACTTGGGACCACTTCACCAAGCTATTTTGTTTTCTGTGTCTTCTTTTGGATAATCCTCCTACACCCAAGTATTCAAATTCTCAAGTTACCTGACTAAACCAGTTGCAGGAGTATAGCAACGAGCTAACTACTAAAGCTAACTAGTAACTACTAACTACGGTACCTAAAGGCATTTTTGTGGTGTAACGGACCACAGAACTACATAGTGCATAGTCTGGGTGGGAATGACAGTTGTGTCTATCTGCCATTCACATGACCATATACCCTCAAAATTATTTTGAAGATGATGGCAAAACATAGCTCAAAAATGTGTAAATTGTTGTTGCATACTGCCTTGCGGTAATGATTAAGACCTCCTTTTGTCTCTGTCCTCTACAGTGTCAGAAAACCAGGTACCGGCCCAGGAAACTGTGCGAAAACAGAACTCTATTACCAAACCTCCTACACAGACAGGAGAGATGCAAAGTAAGTCCTTTTGTCTGCCATTTCTCACTCCAGAGTCACTCAGAGCTCTTCTTCTTGGGTGCTTGTCATTGCTGTTGAACTTGGCATTGGTATTCAAATTGCTGATCCGTCACTGATTATTATCCTGGCTCTGTTGCAGGCTGTATGAATTGTAGTCAAATAACTTTCCTGTCTGACCGCCTAAGGACTCTGGAGACAAAGGTACAAATATTTGTGGAATTCTTATGAAACCTGTGAGGCTCCTAGGCTTCCACTTGACTTGCAAAGTCTGTGACTTTTATTCTGTAATGTTACATTCATGTTACACTAAAGTGCTTTCGACTGTTACTTGAGACAAAAAACTGCAATGTGTCAATATATTTACACATAAATAATATCCTTATTATGTTTGCATCCATATTTTGTGATGCAAGTTTGTTTGTGTCAACGATTTCTGTGTATTTATGTATTCATAATTTGTATTTGGTACTATCATAATGTTGAACCCTTTCATCAGTTGGTTTTTATCAAAACAAATTGTAATGACTCTGTGTTCCTTTTCCAGGTTCAGCTCCTCACTAACCCTGCCTCTGCCCAGGACCACCTTAAAGATGGATCAGCACCAGACTCTCCTCTAACAGCTCCAACTCAGGCCAAAGGGTCTCCTGCTTCACGGGGCTCTGTAGGTATGTTTCTCCCATCACAAAGTCAGGTTTGGCTTTACATGTTTGCTGGCGACACTGGATGAAAAAGAAGTTAGTCGTTGATTCTGTAATACTGTATTTAATAAATGGACTGACCTATAGCATGTCTAATCTACTTTACCCTATTTCTAAACAAATGTATCAATCTTTGGATAGAACTTGTTTTAGGATTATGTGTGCACACATTCCCATGGTTTGTGTATGTGGGTTTTCCAACCCATTGAGTTTTCAAATCAGCGTACATTCATGTGCAAATGAACGATAACATCCACATGTCAAAATCCACTCCTACAAACATCCTTCTATGGCTTGAGAAGGCAAAGACAACAGACACTCATTAGAGGAGCAAAGTGGTTAAAAGGGTGAATAGCCCTGAATTATGTCATTTAAATAAACTGGTGCCAATCCAGTGGCTGTCCTATGGGGTTGGCAAGTCGATGCGTCACCAAGACCAAAATCGTCACTTCCGGATCCATCGCTAGCAATTTTAACATAGTAAACGTCAGTGACGTGCGGTGAGGTTCACAGCTGGTGAGGCACAGAAACCGGAAGTGATTACGTCATTCCGATCTCTAGTTGTTTAAAAAAAATTGAAATGTATACATCATACATGTATATATGCTTATGGTTTAAAAATTGTCATCCCACCAGAACTGAAAAAACTTTATGTTTTATTGTCTAATACTATTACTTTTAAACGATTATTATTACAAGAAGTTATGCGGCTCAATAGTTAACTGACTTTTACGACAGCTAATAACATACGGTGTGGTAATTGAACTTTTACACCGTGTTAAATAAGATATTAATCGTTACAAGGAAGCGTATGTAGCCCTCCCACCAATGATATGGCTCATTTCAATTTGTCTAGGGAAAATATAACCTTTTACACAACTCGGCAGTGATGGGCAGTAGCGTCACTAGATTTGTCAGTAGCTTGGCAGTAACGTCGCTATTTACAAAACCAAGTAACTTTTCAGTAGCTAAGCTCTTTTATTGATCAAGTACCGCAGTAGCGTCCTCGAAAGCTAATTTATCCTGGACCTTTCTGATGTTTATTCATAACAGGCTTCATCTTATAGAATTCCTATTTAAAACAAACATGTGTGAGATACTTGGTATAATATTTACCTCTTCTTAAGATTGAGTTTGAGAGACTGGTGGCTACAGCTTGTGCATAGATTTGATCCGATAAGGCTACCAGCTGGCGGCGCGCGGCACGGCTCTCTAGTATCTAAGTTAACGACCGGAAGAGAACATCACCAATCATATTGCATTTAGGAATCTTGTGAAAGAGCGAAAAAATAACGTTATTAACCGGTTACCATTATTTACCACATATTTTTTTTTAAAGTTTCTGGTTTCGTTTCTGTTCCTAGCAAAACATCAAAAGTTTCTGGTTTTCGTTTTCGTCCCGTGAACCGGTTCAAAGCCTTGATTTCATCCATTCAACCGTTTTTATCTGACTGACAGTTGTGTTGATCCCTAAAATTGCATTGACTTGGCATGCAGTTTGTTTAACTGAAAGTAGCTTCTAATGTATCAAACTACTTTTGACAGGTTTATGTAACTTAGCTTGCTACTTTTTTTTTGCAACTCGGACACTTGAATTCGAAGTTGACATTTACATATTTACAGTCGTATGCAAAAGTTTAGGCACCCCTCTAAGGCTGCATGATAATGTACTCTGTCTTCACCAAAAAAGATCACAGTGGTCAAATATTTATTTTGTAGTTATCACTGAGTGCTGGGGTGTTTTCCAGACAAAGATATTTAGTGTAGCAGTATTTATTGGTGTGAAATTAAATCAAATGTGAAAAATAGGCTGTGCAAAAGTTTGGGCACCCTCATCATTTTGTTGATTTGAATACCTGTACCTACTCAATGCTGATAAAATGCATCACAGAATTAGTCTGGTTAGCTCGTAAAGCCTTCAATTCCATAGAAAGGTGCATCCAACCATTAGAAAAGGTATTTAAGGTAGCCAATTGCAAGTTGTGCTTCTCTTTGATTCTCCTCTGAACAGTGGCAACATGGGGGCATCAAAACAGCTATCAAATTATCTGAAAAAAAAAGATTGTTCAGCAGTTTTGTTTAGGGGAAGCCTACAAAAAGTTATCCTGGAGGTTTCAGCTATCAGTTTCCATTGCGATGAATTTAATTATGAAGTGGAAGGCAACAGGCACAGTTCTTGCTAAGGCTAGAAGTGGCAAGCCAAGAAAAATAACAAAGAGGCAAAGGCGAATAATGGTCAGAATGGTCAAGAATAACCCTCAGACCACCTCCAAAGATCTGCAAGGTCATCTTGCTGCAGATGGTGTCACTGTGCATTGCTCAACCATTCAGCGCACATTGCACAGAAAACAGCTGTATGGGAGAGTGATGCAGAAGAAGCCTTTTCCGCACACACGCCACAAACAAACTCGCTTGAGGTTTGCCAAACTACATTTGAACAAGCCAGGCTCATTTTGGTGCTGTGGAATGATGAGACAAAGATAGAGATATTTGGTCACAACAAGAGGCGTTACGCATGGAGGCAAATTAATGCAGCATTCCTAGAAAAACACATGCTGCCGACAGTAAAATTAGGTGGGGGGTCCATCATGCTGTGGGACTGTGTGGCTAGTACAGGAACTGGAAATCTATTTAAAGTTGATGGTCGCATGGATTCAACTCAGTACCAGCAAATTCTTGACAATAATGTTCAAGAATCAAGAACAAAGCTGAAGTTACGGCGGAGTTGGGTGTTCCAGCAGGACAATAACACGAAACATTGCTCCAAATCCACTAAGCCATTTATGCAGAGGGACAACTACAATGTTCTAGAATGGCCATCCCAGTCCCCAGACTTGAATATAATTGAAAATACATGGGATGTCTTGAAGCAGGCTGTCCACGCAAGGCACCCATCAAACCTTACAGAGCTGGAGCTGTATTGTAAGGAAGAATGGTCCAAAATGGTCCGTGTATCTTCTGGCCAACCGATTTTCGTTTTAAAACCAGGAAATGGAAAACGGACAACGAGCCGTCTCCCGTCCACCGTCTCGGAGTCGGAAAATGGGAAACGAGGAACGAACCTATTTCCCATTTCCCATTTATTTTCCAAACGGGGAACGGGTCGTTTTCTGTGGTTCGTGTGCGTGGTTATGAATGGAAATTCGGGTAAATAAAAACAGGGGCAATTTTCCATCACTGATTTTGCATTAATATGACCCGGAACTTGATGTCTTTTGTCAGTGTCTGTTAATCATGGCTGTACCGTTGATGAAGTTGTAAGCAACAAGTGTCCGAGAATAGTAGGCTACACCATCAGCGGACTGGCCCCGAGCTGCAAGACCCCTGTCTCCATCCTCCACAGGCACCAGGATGTGAAGATAATGTGTCCGAGGACAGTGCACCATCAGCTGACTGGCCCCGAGCTTCTAGGCCCTTGTTTTCATCCTCCACAGGCACCGGGATGTCAAAAATATGTGTCCGAGGACAGAGCACCATCCACGGACTCTCTACGAGCTTCCAGGCCCTTGTTTTCAACCTCCACAGGCACCGGGATGTTAGAAATATGTGTCCGCCAAAGATGCACCATCAACTGACTCTCTACGAGCGTCTAGGCCTTTGTCACAGAACCAGTCCCAGGTCATATTAATGCAAAATCAGTGATGGAAAATTGCCCCTGTTTTTATTTACCCGAATTTCCATTCATAACCACGCACACGAACCACAGAAAACGTTCGAAACGTTTTGAAATGGGAAATAGGTTCGTTCCTCGTTTCCCATTTTCCGACTCCGAGACGGAAGACGGCTCGTTATCCGTTTTTCATTTCCTGGTTTTAAAACGAAAATCGGTTGGCCAGAAGATACACGGACCCAAAATTCCTTCATTCAGATTCCAGACACTCATCAGAGGCTATAAGAAGCGTCTAGAGGCTGTTATTTTGGCAACAGGAGGCTCTAGTAAATATTATTGTGATTTTTCTGTTGGGGTGCCCAAATTTATGCACCTGTCTAATTCTGTTATTATACATTTGGCATATTCTCTGTTTATCTAATTAACCTTATTTCACTTCTAAAATATCACTGTGTCCATGTAGTATTATATATGTGACAAAGAAGTTCCTGATCCAAACGCACAACAATTTATAAATGAAAGTAATAAAGATTATCAGGGGTGCCTAAACTTTTGCATACGACTGTATTTACACAACGTATTAACAAGCAAACAGTTAAACACCACAGACATAGCACACAATACCAAAATGTTCTGCTGACCGGTATAATTTAAAGTTGGTGCACTGCACTCGCAAGCTCCTAATCCATTCACGGCTCCACTGCACCTAGCAGCCTTTAGCGAGGTTTGTGTTCTGAATGAATATGTCCCGTTGGAAAACATGAAACTCTCCAATGCAATGTCAATACCTTCGGTCCCGTCATTTGAAGCAAACATTTTAGCTCCACCATTGGTCTCCCATTATTAATCATTTCACGTTTGGACTGCAAGTCCAATTTTGAGAACTGCTTCAGGTTAGCAATGCAATCTTCCATTTTCGCCGTCAAGGTCAAGTAGAAGTGTGTAGAAGAGGTCCAACGTCAGACTATATACCCGAGAATTGCGCTCATGCTCGCCCCCTTCACTGAATCCGTGCTACTGCCTGCCTCAGTAGCAATATTTTTCAATGCATTTTGAGCTCAACTGCGCTTGCGCACGCATGCGTAAAACCCAGTTTGGAGTGATTGCGCAATCCCTACTGAGGCACTGGCTCAGCTGTCCATAGACAGCAATGCATTTGCCTCAGTCCACGGCACGTCTATGGCTGATCACTGTCACTGGGAACCGGAAATGCTCAAATTCAGCGATTTTGATAATAAAAATGCTCGAAATGATCGTAGCACAGATAACTAGAGAAAAATGAATATTTATTTTATAATACACAAATATATATATGATTATTATAATTTTAAAAAAACATATTTTTTTAATATTTTTTTTTTTACTTTTCAAAGGCTCTGCCTCCTATGACTGCACGTCCCTGGTAAACGTCAACATCGAACAGTTACATCAGTTTTCTAGTCGACACCCACATATTTTAGCTAATGTTTCTCCTCACCTCCACCTCATATTCTTTTTTCTTCATGGAAGCCTGAACTTTCCCTTTCAAGCTGCCACCTGTCATAACATTCACACTCACAACTCTGTTTGAAATTGTAGCGTGGCTAACGTTAGCACAAACAGCACTGGGTCCTTTTTGTTAGTCGCACTTTCATGGAGTTCATTGAATGAGATATAAAGGTCTGATCGACTTACTTTAAGATGTAGATGAATCCTCGTGGTCTCGTCTTTTCAACTAGGTGTTCCTTGCCTTCGTAACCTTAGCAGGCGTTTTACAATCCAACCGTAAATATTGGCTTTAACATTACAGTATACATTGGCAGCTGAGGATTTGGATCTGTGACGTCACACTTGCTAACCCCATAGGCAAGAGAGAGAGATTTGATTTAACTCCAGCAGCTACAGGGAGTCAGTGAAAAGTGACCAGCAGAGGAGTTACACGTGTCCTCTCCAAAGACCAATCGCACAGTGGAAGAAACTAGAAACTAGAATTTAGGCCTACTGTATTGCCCAGAAATTAGCAGGCTAACCAGTTAGCATTGGCCCAGCCTCTCTCAGAAAACCACTTTGTACCTCAAGCATGGCTGTTCTTTAGTTAGTTTCAAGCCCATCAGTTTGCATTCATGTGTAATGTAGCCCTGAGCCTCTGCCATCTTGGCCAAACGTGTTGTGTTTACTTCTGCAAAGGGAGAGAAGATAGGGGTGGATACACTTATGATTTACAGTCTTGGGACTGAATGGAATACATGTAATTATGAAAAATGAATGAGGTAGAAAAGTGAGAGAAGATGTGGAGTGAGTTTGTTTTAGGACTAGGTTGTGCGATCCCTTATTGTTTTGCACTCCTGAGATGTGAGGTGGGTTGATGCAGACATCTGAGGTGTTTCCGGGTAGGAGTCATGATGCTGTCTTTGGGACAGAAGGGTCAAAAGTATCATTGGAGTCCTCAGTTGGGCACCCTCCTTCTCTGGTGTTTCGATGATAGGCCCACAACACTTCCAGAGGGCATTGGCAAGACCTGCCGTCCCAGATGTGCCCCCCTCTGCTCTTAACCCTTCTGCGCCACAGATGCTATTTTGGGGCCCAGGTGGCGTCTCTTCACCCACAGCCACCGGCTTGCCTGTAGCACTTGAGAGGGATTTGATGGCTTTGATGGCTTGGCGTTGGGCTTGGCTTTGAATTCCCAAATCCTTAAGCAGCCTAGTAGTTGTTTTACCCACAAAGACTCTGCAGCCGACTTCCACTGGGCAAACCTTGGCTTGCCAGCCATGTTGCTCAGCATCAGCTGCCAACTCAGCGTACTTAAGGCTCTTTTGTTCAGCCTTGGTCTTGGTTGGAGGAGGATGTTGTGTTTGGAACTTTTGGCATGGTTGGATGATTTAGGTCGCTGTTTTTGGAAAAACCCTGCGTGAGGTTGGGGTCTGAGATGGATGGATGCACTTTTGGAGGAATGTGGGGATGAGGGTCTGGTGTTAACTTTTGAGCTTCATCAGTAAACATCTTATAGCAGAATGTGAAGGCTTTCATATCGATAACCCAAGTCAGAGACGGCATCCGGCATAAAAAAGAAAATGCTGTCCCTCCTTCATGGCAGGATCTACTGGATATTAGGGATTGGGGCGCTTAGCAGAGGCAATATAAATCCCCTCCCAGATTGTAGTGCACGTTGTTTCCTCCTCAAACTAAAAACTTTACAAAAGAAAGGGAGAGAGGGAGAGAATCAGAGACATGGCAGATGAGTTCATAGACATTTTTAGAATTCAGGGAAATTATTTACAGAGGTATTTATGTGATAGTCTTTTTTTGTCAAGATTGGGGTTGCTATATATTGGGGCAGCCATTGACAGCACATAACATATCTCTTAGATGTAGGCTACAATGAATACTATTTTGTAAGTCATGAATCATCTATTACATTTTGACCTCTGATTATATAACTTCCCTCAACCCACCACAGATATAACATCCCTCAACCCACCACAGATATTTATCCTTCAACCCACCACAGATATAATATCCCTCAACCCACCACAGATATAACATCCCTCAACTCACCACAGATATTTATCCTTCAACCCTTCACAGATATAACATCCCTCAACCCACCACAGATATTTATCCTTCAAACCACCACAGATATAACATCCCTCAACCCACCACAGATATAACATCCCTTAACCGACCAGAGATATAACATCCCTCAACCCACCACAGATATAACATCCCTCAACCCACCACAGATATAACATCCCTTAACCGACCAGAGATATAACATCCCTCAACCCACCACAGATATAACATCCCTTAACGACCAGAGATATAACATCCCTCAACCCACCACAGATATAACATATCATTCTCTTTCCACAGGCACACAGGGTGAGAGAGGCAGAGATGGAGCCCCTGGCCGTGATGGTTAGTGTATTCAACAATAAAGGGGGCTTGTAAGCAAAGTTGGTTTGTGTCAGTTAAATGATTGGCAAAACTAGTGTCATCACAGGAAAGGAACATCACAAGGAACAAAAGTACACAAATTCATTATTATTCAGATTTCTTCATGACCCTACCTATTCAATATTCCATTTTGTAGTCTGAATGCAATGAATGTCAGAACTGTAATTCACTGAGGAATAGCAGTGGCCTTCTGTGTTAAAATAAACAACATATAAACTGTACAAACTGTTTCAGACACATGTCCTGGACAGGAACTCATTCACAGATATGTCAGGCTTTAGAAAAAAGCTCAAAGGATGATTGAACGGGTAATTAAGTCTCACAGAAGGACACACAGTTTAAGGTCAATATCCAGAGATGTGGAGAGCAGTAAACAAACTAAATACCAATGACCACGGGTACAGGCAGTTTTAGAACCCATTGAAAATACAGGCCAGTTGTAGAATGATTGAGGAAGACAGAATGCATGACCAGGAATCAGGTGGAGAGAGAGGGGGGGGATACTTATCAATCCCTTATTCTGAATCAGGTGGAGCGAGAGAGAGGGGGATACTTATCAATCCCTTATTCTGAATCAGGTGGAGCGAGAGAGAGGGGGATACTTATCAATCCCTTATTCTGAATCAGGTGGAGAGAGAGAGAGAGAGCGAGAGGGGGATACTTATCAATCCCTTATTCTGAATCAGGTGGAGCGAGAGAGAGGGGGATACTTATCAATCCCTTATTCTGAATCAGGTGGAGAGAGAGAGGGGGATACTTATCAATCCCTTGTTCTGAATCAGGTGGAGAGAGAGTAGGGGATACTTTTCAATCCCTTATTCTGAATCAGGTGGAGAGAGAGAGAGGGGGGGATACTTATCAATCCCTTATTCTGAATCAGGTGGAGAGAGGGAGGGGGGGGGATACTTATCAATCCCTTATTCTGAATCAGGTGGAGAGAGGGAGGGGGATACTTTTCATTCCTTTATCCTGAAACCTCCTCAGTCCTCCAACCCCAAATCATGCATCTATTAAAACATATATAGAGGGAGTCTGAATCATGCATCTATTAAAACTTATATAGATGGAGTATGACTCTCATTTCTCTCAAAGGGACACCAGGGTCTCAGGGAGCCCCAGGCCCAAAGGGAGAAGCAGGTGTGAGGGGTCCTGTTGGAACACCAGGGTCACAAGGGACTCCAGGACCTCTGGGTAAATATTTTTTTAATTTTCAACAGGATCAACTAATCCCTGATGATGATTGTGTTGTTGTACTGTGAATACAGCTTTACTGATCCATGGTCTAACATGTGGTGCATTCTGCAGCTGTCTCCTGCCAGTTGTACGTTGTTGATGTTGTATATTTGGTTGGGCAGTTGTTATATTGGTTAGGTTGCTGGCTATGAGTACTTGCATGTGACAGTGAGACAATTGGTCGCTGTTGGAAATCCCCAACCAATAGCCCAAGGAATTGAACATCTTTTCCTGTGTATAACTAAAACCGATATTTATGTTTATATTGACGGTTGATAAATCTTTACTTTGTTTCTTTTCAAGGACCCCGTGGACCACCAGGTCTGCTAGGAGAGAGAGGTCTGCCTGGCCCTCCTGGTCCTCCCGGGTCTCCTGGGTCTCCAGCCCCTGTATCGCACCCAGACATAGGTGAGGAAGCACATACACAGGCATGGAGTGGTGAACGAATAAACCAATTGTGTACTTGAGTAAAAGTACAGTTACATTGCATTGAATATTACTCAAGTAAAAGTAAAAGTATTCACCTCATTTTTTTTACTTGAGTAGAAGTACAAAAGTATCTGCCTTCAAAAATAATTAAGTATTAAAAGTAAAAGTATTTTTCTTTTTTAACTGTCACATCAAAACCCCTACTTGAACAGGTGAACAATGCTTAACATTTGCATAATCAAACCCAAAATACTCAAAACTATCTTATCTTTAAGTAAGACCAAGTGGTTTTGAAGTAGCAACACAAAAAGCATTCCTTCAAGTTTCATTATTTTATTTTCCATTAATTCCACTTGTCATAAACAGAGTAGTCATAGGAATGAATTGCGAAGTTCACTTCGCTTGGCCATGAATTCGACTGTGTCCCCGGCGTTAACGTTTGGTGATGGAGGCTGTATTAAACTGGCACTTAGAATCTGGCACTTAGCATCTCCACAGATAATTTGGGTGCTAGCATATTGCTTTGGATAAAAGCACCTGTTAATGTAATGTATTTCAATGTAATAGAATCAACCGGGGCATATTTATAACCACTCTGTTAGTAGTAGTCATGTAATGGCGAAGTTACCTCGATGTGCTTTTTTAAATTTGATGGCGAGTTCCAGAATGCCGACAGCGTAGTGTTCTTAATGCAGAGGCGACAATTGAAGTAATAGGACTCTTTTTTCTTTTCGATGAATTCAAACAATTCGGCTAAATAAGGCCAGGGGTGTTGAGCACCAACTTCTGTTTCATCCGATGATGCTGAAGTCAGCTCCTCAGCCATTTACCTGACAAATAATATTAATAATCTCTAGGAGTAAGAACTCTCAATGACCACAAGCACGTACACCACCTTGTGCTTCCAGCTCCAGCGTGACTTTGCAATTCTTCAATCAGGACGACACCTGTTGTTAACTTCAGCAGATAATCGCGCGCTGCCGCTGATTGGTTATAGTCGCGATACACTTTGACCTTTTGGTATTTTATTAAAAATAAAAAAGGAACGAGTAAGGAACGAGTGTTTCTGTAAATGTAAAGAAGTGAAAAGTAATAATTTTCGCTTTAAATGTAGTGAAGTAAAAGTATAAAGTCTTACCAAATAAATGTACTTGAGTAAAGTACAGATACATGGAAATGTTACTTAAGTACAGTAACGAATTACATGTACTTCGTTACTGTCCACCACTGCATACACATCTTATGGTATTGCTAGATTTTCCTCATTCATGTATTTATACTGGTTATACAAGGTTTGTCATCACAAATGCCATACACAACCACACACTCTCACACATACAGTATCTTGACAATGTTCTACTTTCCTCTTACGAAACATTGAACTGTCCTGAATTTACATCCCATCATATCCTGTGTGCAGATATGCAAAGTAAAGAAAGATAGAAATGTAAGAGAACATAATGGATTGGACAACATAATCTGGATGGAACACAATTCTCTTTTCTCTGTATACTCTCCTCCTCCCAGCATGTTTGAAAATAAACGAGTTGAGGTTAATTCTTTGCCAGTTAATGACAGTAATAGTAGGATTTCTTTTGAGCGAGAGGGACACAAAAGTGGACACCAGGCAAGTACAAACAGGACTGGAGAATGGGGCAAAGCACGGGATTGGAGATCGCTAGCTGATGTTGGTAGGGAACTTCAAGTTCTACAATGTATTGTTGTGACTACTATGAGACCAGACATGGTGGTGTATTCTCAGTGTGAGCCCATTGTTTACTTTGACTTAACAATGACCTTAAAATATGCAATTGAGGAAGCATTTCAAAGGAAGAAGCTAAAGTGTGTGGAACAGGTTGATGCAGCGAGTTGTCTGAGGCTGACAACTATGGAGCCACTATCTGTTTTTCTGCTTCTTAAATATGAAGTATAATCTAAGTTTTTAATTGTAACGATGTACGATTTGACTTAACTTATTGTTAACTAGTTGTTCATCTTACCCCCAAAGCTCAAAGTCAATTCGAAAAGTGCTTAGACTGGCAAAAGCTAAGCTTCTGCTAATTCACTACTACGGTTTTCACAATGCAGGTTCATCAACATATCTGATATTAACTACTTACTGGCCGAGAGTGAGGTCATGCAGGTAAATATCAGACAGAGGTCGTAACGTATCGACCGAGCGATAGCGAGGTTGATGCGGCGGGGCCGAAGTCTGATATACCTGCATGACCGAACGGTAATTTCATAATAGGAGTCCTGATTCTATCAATACATGCTCATGGCTGTTGATATATCGCTAATTTTTAAGGATGTAATGTTTAGTACTTGGTACATGGTATCACTCATTTTTAAGATTGATGGGGTGTGCAATAACAATACTTACCAGACCGCAGACCGGCTAGAACGTCAATACGCGGCTGGCATGACTACCCATTAGCCAATCAGAATGCTCGTACTGTCGTTGCCATATAATACAACTTTTTAAACTGCCCAGATGCAGGTGATGGGTCAATATTTAGAATATTTGCTGGCACACATTATTTCTTCTAATGTTTTCATACTCCATAAAACTATTAATTCTGAATATGTGTGACCGGACAGGATTGGAGTTTGCTTCTCCGTCAGTTTTATTATCATTAACAGTTCTCGTCCTTTTCCATCAAATCCAGGTCGGTCAAAAGAGCTGCTTCTCTCTAATGCGTTTCCAGACCAGAAGGGGGCATCCCCCCAAGGGCCCCCAGGAGCCGTAGGTAAGCAGTTTCTTTAGATGTAGCATCTTTATGCAAACTCATTCTGTTGTGTTGAAAGGAAACATGACATTATGCATGTTTTACCTAATTCATAAGTGGAATACCTGTTCCCCTTTTACTACCAGATCCAAAATGTATGTTCACAAATCCATATTTATGTAAATATAGTCACTGTGATATGCTTCACAAAGTTTTAGACCAGCTGTGGAATATCTTCTGATTTGTGTTCCGGCTATGATTTGATATCCTCTGCTCTTGCTTTGCCTTAAAATGTGCTGTGATATCTCTTCACTTCAACAAAAAGTAATCTTCTGTTTAGTGCAAAGCTATAACATCTGTATGTTCAATTTGATATTTCACCTACTGTATTATTTCTTAAGCTTATATCTTGTGGAAAAAAGGGCTAATATTTCATGTATTTCAGGGTTTTAAATGGGGACTTTTTTCCATTGTTTTGTACATTCTTTATGCATTATTTTCTACGGTATTTTGTTAAGAAGATAATGACTCAAACCTATTTAATGTTATGGATTATATTATGGATTGAAATTTCAGCTGCTATATGCTTCCTTCTGTTGATAATTGATGGCCGGCTGTCTTCTGCCTTAGGTCCTCCAGGATCAGTTGGCCCAATAGGACCCCCTGGTCGAATGGGACCCAGTGTAAGTAAATCAAAGTGCATTAGCGGCACAATTCTTTTGAAACTGTGGAAACCACATTATGACCGGCTGAGGAAGCGTAGCACCTATCACAATTATGTAGGCTACATTTCACCATATTAACTTGAAGCCACCTAATCATGGTTTAATCTTGTAAAATCCATGTTATATACACTACCGTTCAAAAGTTTGGGGTCACTTAGAAATGTCCTTATTTTTCTAAGAAAAGCACTGTTCTTTTCAAAGAAGATGACATTAAATGAATCAGAAATACACTTTATCCGGTGTTCTAATGGTACATTGTGTTTGCTAATCGCCTTACAAGACTCATGGATGACTAGAAACCCATGAAAACCCTTGTGCTATTATGTTAGCACAGCTGAAAACTGTTTTGCTGGTGAGAGAAGCTATAAAACTGGCCTTCATATGAGCTAGTTGAGTATCTGGAGCATCACATTTGTGGGTTCGGTTATACTCTCAAAATGTCTTGAAAAAGATAACTTTCATGTGAAACTCGCCAGTCTATTCTTGTTCTTAGAAATGAAGGCTATTCCATGCGAGAAATTGCGAACAAACTGAACTTTTCCTACAACGGTGTGTAGGTACTACTCCCTTCAGAGAACAGCAGAAACTGGCTCTTACCAGAGTAGAAAGAGAAGTGGGAGGCCCCGGTGCACATAAGTATATAAGAGTGTCTAGTTTAAGAAATAGACGCCTCACAGGTCCTCAACTGGTAGCTTTTTAAATGGTACCCGCAAAACACCAGTGTCACCTTCAACAGTGAAGAGGTAGTGACAGTGAAGAGGTAGCAAGAACTATATGGGCCATTCTACTGAATTCGTGTAATATGCAGTCCCTCAACAATAAAAACTATTTACAAAACAATTAGGTATTTAGGCATAGATATTTACAAAGAAAATGTTATGGTCTATATAAACCCAATGCATTAAATGAGATAGTGATAAGCTAAATATTTACAAAATCATCATTTATAGGGTACTTTCTATTGGGAAGTAGCTGTCCCCAACCCTGACATCTAAATTTCAATGCCTGTAAATAACACTTTTCAATTTTTTTAGATTTTTTTCAATTATTTAATTTCAAAGATCCTTATGATTGGGTTGAAACAGAACTTGGAATATTTAGATTTATTGTGGGTTTAATTTTTAAATCAATTAACTATACTCAAAAAATCATGTCCCTAGTTTTCATGTCACTACCGAAACACAAGAGTTTTAGTCCATTGGCTGAGCCTGTGTTTTAGCCACGACCCTGCATTTTTGACCATGCAGTGACACTGCATCCCTGTCCCTCATGGTTGAATGGTAAGTAGCTAAATCCCATAGTTTTTATATAAATGTGTTCCAAAGTCTGAAAATCTATGTGTAACCTTAAGAATTGTCACTACCGAAACGCATGTTTTCTTCAATTAAGTAAACCTTTTGGAGTTTTATGCAAAATCTTATGTTTGTATGTGTGTACACCTCTTCAAAGATTTGTTTGCAAGCCGTGTGCTTGCTAGAATTCTTTATTTATGCTTAAAGTTAGCTAGAATTGTCACTACCGAAACAGTCACTACCGAAACATATGGTAGTGACCTGATGATTTCGGTAGTGACAAAATGAAATGGTAAGTAGTTCAATCCCATAATTTTTAAATAAATGTGTTGTGTGGACTAAAGGGCGGCCCAGAGCACCTTTTGGAAGATTTTGGGAGAGAAATGAATATCCATCCAACAGTGCGGTCACTACCGAAACACTGGATGTCACTACCGAAACAGTGCAGCACTACCGAAACACAGGATGTTTTGTAAAAAATGTAGTATATTGAGTAATCAACTAAAATGTTATGATACTGATTGGATTAATGTACGTTCAATTTCATCAATCAACAACTCTGGAATCAATATGATCAGTATTTTGCATTTTACAAAGAAATATTGCACTTAGATTTTGATGAATTGTATAAATTGAACTTGAACATTTGGTAAAAATTTCAAAAATTTCATGGATTTCGTTGTGAAAACCTTCAAGAAATATTTGTAAAAATACTCTTCAGAGAAGGGAAGGAAACACAATCTGAACAGGTCAATAATAATACTTTTTTACTATAGTAAATGTGATGTTTCGGTAGTGACAATTTTTGGAAGAGGAAAAACATTCCAACACATTCTGAAAATACAATATAAAAATTGACTGTTCTTTTACTAGATATGTGTACTTTAGATATGGTACAATATACATACGGACAAAGTTTTGGGAATAAAACATAAAAAATTCAAAATATTTCCGACCTGACTTTGCACCAATTCGGTAGAATGGCCCATATAGGGAAGAAGCAGGCAGCTCGTATGCTGTCTGTAATGGAGTGGCCAGCGCAGTCACCAGATCTCAACCCCATTGAGCTGTTGTGGGAGCAGCTTGGCCGTATGGTACGCAAGAAGTGCCCATCAAGCCATTCCAACTTGTGGGAGGTGCTTCAGGAAGCGTGGGGTGAAATTTCTACAGATTACCTCAACAAATTAATAACTAGAATGCCAATGCTGTAATTGCTGCAAATGGACCCTTTTTTGACGAAAGCAAAGTTTGAAGAGCACAATTCATATTTCAAATAAAAATCATTATTTCCGACCTTGTCAATGTCTTGACTATATTTTCTATTCATTTTGAAACTCATTTGATAAATACAAGTTTGAGTTTTCATGGAAAACATGAAATTGTCTGGGTGACCCCAAACTTTTGAACGGTAGTGTATGTAGCATGGGGCACCGACCAATCACTGTTAAAGAGTGAAACTGATAAAATACTCATGTGATGATTTCATGTGATGCTTGATAATTAGCTCAGATGTGCAAAGATGTGACTAGACTTTGTTTTAAATTGAAGTTAGCAAGACACTGAACCCCTAATTGCTCCTGATGCGCAGTGTGCCATCAGTGTAAAATGAAAAATGAAAGTGATAAAAGTGTCTGCTAAATGACAAAATGTAAATGTAATGAAATTAATGAAAAGTGCCTTTGTGTTCCAGGGAAAGGCAGGGACTCCTGGTGTTCAGGGACCAGTTGGGCCAAAGGGTGAACGGGGTGAAAGAGTGAGTCGACCTCTACCTTAATTTATCTTCCCATCACTTATTAGACGATATTTATTAGATGAGTTTATGAGTGCTTTCATTCTGACCTTGATTTTGCAGGGACCTTTGGGATATCCAGGAGATAGAGGGTTCAAAGGAGATCCAGTAAGAGGCCCAATAACATGTTTCTATGTATTAAATCATTAACAGTGTATAAACAATTAAGGGAAAGTGTATCATCCACAATATGAATTTGGACACAAGACCAGCTGCAGCTTCTTGAAGAACTGCATGGCTACCACACCGGTCTTATTCCACAGTCTTAGCATAAACCTGCTTAGAAGGATCTTATACCAGTGACAACGTCTGTGCACAATAGATATCCATTATTAACCTGCTTAGAAGGATCTTATACCAGTGACAACATCTGTTCACAATAGCCAATCATACCAGTGACAACGTCTGTGCACAAAAGCCAATCATATCAGTGACAACGTCTGTGCACAATAGCCAATCGTATCAGTGACAACGTCTGTGCACAATAGCCAATCATATCAGTGACAACGTCTGTGCACAATAACCACGTTTTCCTCTGTGTCTATTTCATTAGCTTTCGCTGCTCAGAAGGCAACTCAGCAAAGTTGTTTTAACCCATTGTGTACTACTGTATGTTCAGAAATGACCACAGTCACTTATAACAAAAACATGGAAAATAGCTTGACTTAGATATCACACAAGATCTTAAATAAAGTTGTGGAATACATCATGTTGAATTTAACCCCTTTTTGTCTACAGGGAGTGTCAGGACCCAAGGGTGAGCCCGGAATGAAAGGCCTCCCGGTAAGATTCCATAGTCAAATCTTGACATGTCAATGTGCTTCTTATCACTGCCTTCCCCAGAATAATCTGGTAACAACTATTTTGTCTAAATTTGGATGAGATTAGTTGTATGTGCTGTGGTAAAGTATCGTGATTGTTATTAGAGATCTCTGTGATTTTCTCCCTGCTGTAAATCTAAGATTAAGCTCCAGGGAAGTTCTAACATATTTCAAATTCCCTGTTAATTATTTATATTTAATAGCAATAATGTGTAAACTGACATATATGTCTGTGGTATAAGTCTATGTTGGCCATTCTGTGGAACAATTACTTTACAGACCTGCATACAGAAAACTCTTGGGTCATTCCATGTCAATTTCCAAAATATTTGGCTGATTTCAAGGATGACCTTGTTAAAGAAGAAGGGCTTCAGGATGCCATAGTAATTGCAATAGTGTGACCACAATACTAAACTCAATACCAAACTCAGTGGTCTCGTGCATGTCGGGGATAGACACAGTGAACGTCAGGGAGCTACCCAAATAGTGAGCCTGCATCGATGTATAAAAAATGTGTTTATAACTCATTTATAAGGCTTACAAAGGGTTTACAACCTAATTAATAACCTATTTATAAACCATTTATAAACCATTTATAATGGAGCCTTATTGTAAAGTGGTACCGTGCAGTTAATCCATGGCTTAATATTTTCTTATAAACTCTTCAAGTTTGCTGTGAACATAGAAGTCAGGCCTCTTATTCCAAAAACAATGAACCGTAACAGTTAGGTTACCAATAAAAGGTAAGCCTACTACTTCTGTGCTTTCAGCCAGCTGCCTGTTGACATTTTCAGACAACAGTGAAGCTCAATTCTTTTGCACAACACAACTTTTAAAGGTAAACTTTCTAGAAGCTTTTTATCATCCATTTCGCCGTATCGCGCTCACCATTCACTCAAACGTAACGTTAGCCTACTACACAGTTTGGGAGGGCAAAAAGATAAAAAAAAAAAAAACAGTTTTACGCGTTAATCGCGCGATAAAAAATGTCAATAACGCGTTAAACTGACAGCACTATTCTTAACATATCTTACTACTTCAGCCTTTAGCGGTTAAGAAATATTGTCTTTTTTTAATGAGAAAAACAATTGTTAATTTGTAGTTTTGTTTCAGTTATTGTGATTCATAATCCTTCATAGTCAAAGATAACACTGTCCTGATCACTGTCCTGAACACTGTCCACTGTCATACTGCCCATGGCTACCTCTCACACCCTCTCAGCCTCCATTTTTGGCATACACATGCGTGAACTTAACATACACCTTTCCTTTTCTCTGCCCATTTAGATCTGTATTAACCAATGTGTTGTCATTATGGTGGCATCCATCCATTTAAACTTTTTAAAACTTAAAAAAACAGCACAGATTTTCATGTCAAATAAAGGGAAATCCACTTTGACATTATTTGAAGTATAGGCTGAAACATACTCAACTGAAGTATAGGCTGAAACATACACAACTGAAGTATAGGCTGAACCATACTCAACGGTGGAGAAGTACTTACCTATTCCATGAAGGACAGGTGGATGACAAGTGTGCATCCTTAAGAGAGTGGACTAGGTCCCCATTTCTGTAACAGTAACTTGAGCTAGCAGAAGTAGTGGATGGATGGATTGAGTCGGGCTCTCTGCCAACCTGCAATGTTGTTTTTCAGTCACAAAGCTGCAACAATATGTACACTATACAGCCTTCAGCTATCTTTTAGTTTCTGTGTATTTAGTGTCTTAAGTGTATTTTACCCTTCACCCGGTACAGTCTCTAAAGTTTTTTTTTTTTTTTTTATGTGTTTTGTACATGCTAAATATGTATCAAAATACTGTTTTTACCCATCCAACTATGTGTGATATCTGATGTGTGTGCCAAAAATGTCCATTTATATTTTTGGTTCCGTTTCTGTTGGTCAAATGTGGGTTGGGTTAAGGTATGTGAATAGATACAGCTTCAACATCCTCCAGTACTTCTCTGCATGTTATACTTTAACTGCTTGTCATTTTTTTCTCTTGCCTGCAGTTTTTCCTTGACTTCTTAAATGTAAATGCAAATGTATTAATGACGGAACACTCATCTCGTGTGGACTTTTTTCAAATGTATTGCCTCACTCTTTGGATCACTTAACTAAGCAGTTTCTTGATCACCCCTTTGTCCCATACCATTATTCCATACCATAATGCTCTTCAACATCTCCATCACTTGCAGTCCATAAGCAATCAGTATTATGGAAAGTTTTCCTGGTGCTTTTTAAACCTGGTGACAGTGTAACATTTATGACAGCAATCTACTGTCAAACACAAGACAATGATACTAGTAATGGAAAACATGAATTTATTTTCATGACCTGATGTCATCTTAACAGGACTGAGGTCCTTTTTCCTTGTAAGCATTCCAGTTTAGGGTGCTCACAACCTTCAGGATCAGCTTCATGAATATTTCATTCAGTCATTGTAGGGATTCCTTTGGCTGTGGGCCACATTCATTCTCTTCAGAACCACATATCATCCCGCCCTTTGCTATTCCCTTTTTCTTATAGTTTTGTCTATATGTTTGTTTGATCTGTTCAGGGAATACCTGCAAGTCAAGAGTCATATTCTTCCATTCGTGCTCAAGCCCTTTTGTGCATGCATCAGTGAGGCACTTTTCAGTTACGCATATTCTCCCCAACACACATAAAGGCAGGCTCATTACATTTATTTAAAATAGATGATTTTGGCTGTCAGAAAAACTAGATGTACTGTCATGGACTCTCAAATTTACCTCGTGAATGTCATTCAAAATGATGGTAAACATAAACCGGACTTTGATTTTGTAAATGAAGTCAAGGGAAGAATTGTTACGAATAACCTCAAATGAAAACATATGTTTCTATCACATTAACCAAAGAGGCAAAGAGGTCAATGAACCAAGTTGCACATTTGCAAGGCCAAGTTATAAAGACGTGTTTGAGGTGTTGAAATTCATGAGATTCAATCTCACCATTGAGGAGAAGATAGGCTACATCATACTAGCCACCCTCCAGATGCAAGTAAAGACAGAACCCCAGCACAGAATGTGGCCAATTGTGGCTTTAAAGTTATTTATCCAGGCATCTGCACAAGTGAAGTGGATTAAAGCTTCACAGTCAAGTACAAGTTGCTGGATGCACTGCGTGTCAGTAAGCTCTAGTCTGTCCAAACGAGGTCAGAATACTCAGGGCCACCTTTTGTTCCATCTTTGAATGCTCTTGCTGAGTTTAACTCTAATTTAAGAAATTATTCCTTATTATGTAATGTGTTACCTTATGTTACATAGTAATGGAAAAAAACGTAATGTTATTTAAAGAGTTTAAAAACAAAATGTGACACTCAAACATTGTGGTTTTGGATTGCGCTGACCAAAGCGCATAATTGCCTTCATGGCGTCCAAATCACAGACTTAAGTCAAGGCGGGAATATGCATAGGCTAAAAAGTGGGAATATGCATAGGCTAAATAGTGCACAGCTATGCGCTTCTTTATACTTAAGCGCATAGGAGAATATGTCCAAAGTCCATGTGGGCAAGGCATGCAAAAATATTTATAACCAGTTTTTGTCAAATTCAGCCTCATTTAATTTCTCCTCATTCCTCACTCCTCCAGCTGTCTGTTCTGTGTGTGTGCTCTTACACCTGATATGTGTACACAGTCCTGGCACGGTCAAGGAGACCAAGCCATACACTATTCCAGCCAATCAAAAAGAAGGAGTGCTCATTGCTTCAGGAGCAGAGTATTTGATTGGTTGTTGAACTGAAATATCATCTGAAGATGTTTTCCTGTATAGGCTGGATGGTATAGACATGAGATCTGATGAACATACACATTTAGTAACACTTGAGACATTATGACCCTTTGTCAAGCTCTATAAATCTATTTCCTATTCTAATTTTAGCAGAGCTGGCTATTGAAGTCTAATTGGGGCTGTTACCTTTTTGTGGCGGTGCAGTCAGAACCTCCTGAGCAAAGGGGTGGCCAATAAGGACGCAGTACTTGTTAACTCCTGTCCACTCACACTCTCGCCGTAATTATGAGAAATTGAGGTCATAATTACGAGATATGGTCTCATTTTTTTTTTCTTCTTTTAAGAATGCAACGTGCCTCTGTACTGGCCAGACAAGTAGTGCATATCAATTCTTTGACTTTTACAGAGCTGCTTTACATGATCTAACTTTTGAAATTGTCAGTGTTTTTGTTCCCAAATATATGTTGGAGGTGGCTGATGAAATGCATGCAGATTTGTGCATGATCTTGCAGCATGGCCAGATGGAACCATAATAAATCATTAGAAGAGTTATTGGGATTGTATTAACACTTCTAACTGCTAATAGATTGATCACTTAAGGCAATATTGTGAATGGAAACATGCATCCTGGCGATTGCTTTGGCTGGCTTTTGCACAATACCTTGACAGCTGTATCTATTTTCACAGGGGGATGGAATTCACCAAATCCGTGAAGCACTGAAGATCTTAGCCGAGAGGGTTTTAATCCTCGAAACTATGATTGGTATCCATGGTGAGTAGGTGGCCTGAGGCAGGTCAGAGGTCAGATATAGGCAGGGTCCCACAGGTCAGTGGTTGGGCAGGTCTGCGTATCTCCTCCCTCTGTTCTCCTTGAGCACAAGGTGGAATAGGGAACCTGGAGCAGACCCTCCCCTTGGCTATCTCCTATCAGTCTCTTGTTACTGCTATTTCCGATAGGATGTTAGTTTGCAGATGTACCGTGAGCTGCAAGCAGACCTTGAGCTTCTGGCTCGCAGGGTGCAACTGCTGGAGGCAATCATCTGGCCAGGTAATGTTCTTACGATTTCATACTATACACTGGTGATCAGAATACTATAAAGTAAAGTTGTTTCCTGATCTTTTATTTGCAATAAATAAGTTGATGTTTTTATATGTACGTGTACTAAATGTTTTCATATGTACATATAAATAATGTTTTCATATGTACATATAAATAATGTTTTCATATGTACGTATACTTAATGTTTTCATGTACATATACTTATTTTTTTCATTTGTACGTTAAGTGGAGAGGATTCATGTTATGGTGACATCTGTACACTATACAAATATTATCTGTATATTTAAAATTGAGATGACGTGTTGTTTAAAACTGAAGGAACGTGGACATACCTACAAGTGTCACATGCAGGATGCTTGAGTGGCAGTGCAAGAGATAACTGAGTCTACAAAGGATACGTTTAGCAGCATATCAGTTCAGTGGTGTGAGAATAATGCCTTCTTAACTAGTCAAATTTACTAGACATTGTGACGTCTGCAACTTATCATGAAATGTTCTGTTGAGACAGACAAAAATGTATCTGATTGGAAACAGCCAGGCAGAGAGGCTTGTGGGGAGACAATCAGAAATATGGCAGATTAAGTCATACACATTACAAGATTAGCATGCTAGCATACATGTGGTAAATGTACACCATACATAGAAACATAACATGGTATGTACATAATACATACACAATTGACAGTGAATAAGGTGGAGAGAGAGCATTCAATTATTGTAGAGCAGCAAGATCAAGAGACTACAGCAGCATAACACAGCGGAGATAGTCTAGACTAGGAGGGGGGGGGGGGGAGAAAGAGACAAAGTGAGTAGGTCGAGTTCAGCTGCCTAAGATGCATATATGTACTTAATGGATACGGTGATGAGGCACAATGTTTCACAGCCATCGGCATTTGTGAGCAAAGGTCACACTATAAGAGAGAGAACATTTGGTTAGTAAACATCAATTTGATGAAGAGATACAGATAAAAAATGTATTATGGTAGGGTAAGGTAATGTGGCTACTTTATCAGTATCAGTATTGGCATAGTATGATATAGAAGGAGAGGGAGAGGCTGCCAGGCAAGGTGTATGAGAATTTAGTTTAGTTTGTTTAGTTATGGTTGGCTAACAACGTGCATGCACATTTTTGCTACACAAGGATAGCAAGGGTGGCAGGATATACAACAGTGAACAACTGGCTGGCGACAGCCGCAAAATGCGGTTAGAATTGATAAAATGTATACCTGTTGGATGCTGGAAAGGTGATGCAATGTCTAATTGCACACATTTAGCCCCTCATTAAAATGTTCTTTGAGTTATTAATGAATAAGACTGCCAGTTTAATAACTGTGTGTGATCAATGTTATGCCAGAAACAATAAGCAAGAAAAATGTCTGTTTACTTATCTTAATTATAGTTGCTGCACATCTCCAGGGCGCACTGTGCTGAGACCTCATGGAGGAATCATCAGTGTGTAATAAGGGCTTAAGACTGGGGCAGAGACAGAGACCTGTATACAATATTATGTCCATGGAACTCCCCCCTTTTTAAGCAGGCATCCTCAATCAGGACACTGGCTCAGCTTCAGTCATGCTTCACAGCTTGTGGAGGGAAAGAAAGTCCCCAGCTCTGTTATGAAAATAGTCTTTGGCGCTTCTGTTGCTATATAATGTAATATGACAATCTTTGACAATGACGAAACTCGCAAGTAAAAGTTGATTAGGTTAATGAGCTTTTAACCTTCTCTGAAAGCATGATATGATTAATTCTTGAATTCATGTTTAAATGTATCATTTTGCATTGTTATAAAAACATTTGAATCTGCAATTTACCGCCAATTTAGATAGCTTTTGTATTATATTCAGGGGGAGAGTATACGCAATTATTTATGTATACATGGCAAATGAACTTGCTTGTGTTAAAATAGACCGTTTATTTGACAGCCTATATTTCTTTTTAGGAGGAGTGTTTTTGGAGAACATATAAAGTAGCATATGCCTGTTCTGCAGAAAACTTGTGCAGTATACAGTAGTGCTCTCTGTATCCACGGGGGAGATGATCCAAGATTTACCCATCTATGCAAATATAGCAATATACTGTAATAAAGGTTTTGTGAATGACGATCAAAATAGGTCCAGTATTGCATGAGAACTGCTTGTTCTCATTACTGACAGGCTCATTCATGTTATTATAACGGATTAGAGGTAGAGAAACACCTATGTCAATTTACCTCAATAAATGAAAATAAACTGAAGATAAAACTGTTTCCACAGTCATAGCCACTTAACCGTGGATAACTGAAACAGTGGTTACTAAATTTGCAGATATGGGGTTCCACTGTACTTTGGATAAAATATTGGAAAATATTTGTCTCCTGCTTGTTAAATGTTCGTTTCTTCCCCTTTGAGAGGTAGAGCTATGTAATTGATCAGCACTAAACAATTATCTGTCTTCCAACAGAGCCAGATATTGGATCAGGAGACGGACCCTTTAGCACCACAGCAACTGAATTCTCCCGCAACAAGAGGAGCGGTCCCGTGCCACTCCACGTCCTGTCCTCTCTTCGCACTACAAATCAAAAGTCCCCCGGGGAATAACCCTCATCACCAAGAGGATCTGAAGATGTTGATCTTCTCTCAGATATCTCTCAGACAGGCACCACCACTTGAGTTCTCTCATATCCTTATTTCACTGATGTTGTAATTGTCCATGATACTCTCCCTAGGACATACCGTATGCTCTAGCAAGGATGGGAGAAAACCTCAGGGAAGATGGGTGGATGGGGTGGGGACTGCCTCCTTGGACATCTCTAGCACATTCTCCATCTGTATATGGATTCTGCTACACCACAAAATGATTCCTACAAGTGAAGTTTTCTGTAGATTCAAAACTCATTTCTGGATAACAAAGCAAAGGATACTGGGAACATCCCGGTGCTGTAACAGGATGTGATGACAAACTTACAGTATATATATGAAAAAGAAATACAGTATAGAAAAACTGCTATGTCATTCATTGTAAATGTTGAAGTACAGTAAAGGTGAGAAGTGCATTTGATATGAGGGAAAGAAATATATGTTCTCTGTTGATCTCAGTTCTGTTTGTGTTTTAAAATGTGCAATGAGCAGCATGCTCTTTCTCTCTAAAACAATAGTGTGTCTGAAGTCTATCCAGATAGTGATAAAGTTTATGCACAGATGCTTACTGAACATCGTGTAAAATCATCTTTTCAGGCAGAAGACCTGGCTGCCATTTGGGCACAGGTCCACAAGTTGGCAAGTTTTAAAAGGTGGCTTATGCTTTTTTGAGAAGAGTGTTACCTAATATGGTATTTCATTTCACCACCAAGGGACAGAGCTGCCTATTGTACATACTTAAAGTACATATTCATGGTCTGCAAAAAAAAGAAGGATGGGGTCCAGCCACACATCACAACTGCATGTTTGAATACATACATACGCATACAGACAGACAGACAGACAGACAGACAGACAGACAGACAGACAGACAGACAGACAGACAGACAGACAGACAGACAGACAGACAGACAGACAGACAGACAGACAGACAGACAGACAGACAGACAGACAGACAGACAGACAGACAGACAGACAGACAGACAGACAGACAGACAGACAGACAGACAGTACCTTGCGTAAGTATTCACCCCCTTGGATGTTTTACCCTTTTATGGCTTTTATAAATCAGTCATGGTCAATATAAGTTGGCTTTTTGGACAAAAAAAATCACAAAATAGCTCTCTTTAATGTCAAAGTGAAAATATATTTCTACACAGTTATGTAAATTAAATACAAATATGTAATGAAAATAAGTGCTTGCATAGGTATTCACCCCCTTTATCACCCCCTTTGTATAGACTGACCTAATTCAACAGAGGTCCAGCCAATTGGTGCTAGAAGTCTCACAATTTGTGTAATGGGGGTCAGTGTGCAGTGAATGTGTCTCAAGTGATTGTAGTATAACGACACCTGTGTCTGGAAGGTCCATTCACTGGTCAGTATTCAGTAATCAGTATTACTGGCTATTGTTAAACCATTAAGACCCAAGATCACTCTAAGCAACTCAGAGAAAAGGTTGTTGAAAAGTATAAGTCACAGGAAGGATACAAAAAAATGTCCAAGGCACTAAACATCCCCTGGAATTCTGTTAAATCCATCATCAAGAAATGGATGGATTGTGGCACATGTGTAAATCTGCCTAGATCAGGCCGTCCTCACAAACTGAGGGGCCGTTCAAGAAGGAGACTAGTAAGATAGGCCACCAATAGACCTATGACTACTCTGAAGAAGTTTCAAGCTTCAGCAGTTGAGATTGGAGAAACTCTGCATACCACCACTGTTGCCTTGGTTCTTCACCAATCTAAGCTTTATGGAAGAGAGCCACTGTTGAAAAAAAGGATCGACTACAGTTCGCCAAAAGGCATGTGGAAGTCTCCATGGTCAAGTGGAAGAAGGTTCTGTGGTTTGATGAGACCAAAGTGGAGCATTTTTTCAACAGTGGCTCTCTTCAATGAAGCTTTGATTGGTGAAGAACCAAGGCAACAGTGGTGGTATGCAGAGTCTCTCCCATACCAGCTGCTGAAGCTTGAAACTTTTTCAGAGTAGTCATAGGTGTCTTGGTGGCCTCTCTTACTAGTTTCCTTCTTGCATGGTCACTCAGTTTGTAAGGACGGCCTGATCTAGGCAGATTTACACATGTGCCATATTCCTTCCATTTCTTGATGATGGATTGAACAGAGTTTCAGGGGATGTTAAGTGCCTTGGACATTTTTTTGTATCCTTCCCCTGACCTGTACTTTTCAATAACCTTTTCTCTGAGTTTCTTAGGGTCATCTGTGGTCTTCATGGTGTAACAGTAGCCAGGAATACTGATTACTGATTACTGACCAGTGAATAGACCTTCCAGACACAGGTGTCGTTATACTACAATCACTTGAGACACATTTACTGCACACTGATCCTCATATCACTAATTGTGAGACTTCTAGCACCAATTGGCTGGACCTCTGTTGAATTAGGTCAGTCTATATAAAGGGGGTGATAAAGGGGGTGAATACTTATGCAATCACTTATTTTCATTACATATTTGTATTTAATTTACATAACTGTGTAGAAATATATTTTCACTTTGACATTAAAGAGAGCTATTTTGTGAATTTTTTTGTCCAAAAAGCCAACTTATATTGACCATGACTGATTTATAAAAGCCATAAAAGGGTAAAACATCCAAGGGGGTGAATACTTACGCAAGGTACTGTACATACATACATACATACATACATACATACATACATACATACATACATACATACATACATACATACATACATACATACATACATACATACATACATGCACTTCCTATGTACTAGTCTTATTCAACATTTAATCATGATTCATACGAGACAGATACAAGATTCTCATCCAATACTCAGTAGTTTGTGACGTTGCTTGTTTCAGTAAGCCATACTTTTGTAACATTTGTACTGTATCACACTGAGGCCAAAGTTTTAAAATGTCATTTTATATGCTAATATTTCTTGTTATATCCAGTTGTAGGATCCTTTAAACGTGTAGGGGCTTTGAAAAAGTACATTCTCACTAACAGATGGAGCTTACAGTCTGGGGGAAAGTGAGATGCTTCTATTGGGTGTGTCACTTTTTTTGTTACCATGTTTGTACTGTATGTACGAACAGATAGAGAGCATATGTTACTTGAATGGTTTTCACTTACTTTCTACTAGTATTACATGTAATTCCAGACAACTGATGATGTTGCTTCAATTACATTTTTTTTATATTTTGACTTTTGTAAGTACTGTCTTGCAGTATTATTAAAGAAAATTAATTAAATAATTAACTTGTTTCCTTTATGTTAAAGCAGTACATTTATAATCTATTTGAAATAAGTTGTGCCATATTCTGACACTTTTCCTTAATATCCCTGATGCGTCTATTAACATGCAACAGTTTAGCCGTGTTCATTGCTCAATGCACATGAAATGGCTGTGGAAACCATTAATACCATGTCTACTATACATAAGCATTCATTAATAACTTATACCATGTCTGTCTACTATACATAAGCATTCATTAATAACTTCTACCATGTCTACTATACATAAGCATTCATTAATAACTTATTACATGACTACCTGTCACAGATAATTTCCATCTGTATCCTTATGGACACAAGTCTCTACCCGGATTACATATTTTCCTGTGATTAAAAACATCTGGTTTCAGCATGTCGTTCAGTCATCAGTGGCATCAGCCTGGAGCTGGCCAGGTAGAGAGGTAGGTAGGGAGAGGTAAAGACAGAGGGGAGGGGAGACAATCAGACACATGGCAGATTAATTCGTACAGATATCAAGGTAGGCATGCAAGCATTCATTAGATAAATGTACACAATACCTACAAAGATACCGTGGTATATACTGTACATGATACATACAAAATTGATAGGGGATAAGGTGGAGAGAGAGCATTCAATTATTGTAGAGCAGCTTAGTGGGTATACAACTAACAGTACGTTGTATAACAATGAAATCTGCACTCGTATTTGTAACATTTTAACAGCTTATTATCAGTTGAGTGAGTATTTCAAATTCTGTTAAATTATTCTGAGAATATGTAGGGACATATGTACATGAATTGTCACACATACATATAACCCGTAAACATCTAAAGACAAAGGCAAAACAGATGAATTGTTGAATTTTAACAAATACTTTGTAAACCCTCTGTAGGCAGACAATCCAAATAAAGTGTTACTGAATTTAACAGTATAAAAGTGCACTGTTTAATTTCCTAAATTAAAATGACAAATACACAAAGTGTAGACTGCCCCCATCACTGCAGTATTAGCTCTCAAATATTGGACAGTGTGTCTGTGGTTCAGCGCGAGGATTTCTCAGCTCTTGGTGATCCTGACTCTGACACTGGGCCTCATTTATAAAACGTACTTACGCACAGAATTGATCTTAGACTGTACGTGCGATCAAATCCACGTCTAAGCACAGATTTATAAAAACCGTCTTAGACGTAGAGAAGGACGTATCTCTACGTCTGGTTTTAGTTCGTGTAAGTACATTTCCTTGTGGCAATACTGGAGTACTGCAGGAATTTAGAACTCAAAACGCCGACACGCAGTTTCATTATCATCATCGTGCACCACCGTCACCATTAGGGCTAATGTTTCGCTCAATAAAATCAATTAAACTATTAGAACAATTCACACATGAATGAGATTCACGTCTAATAGGTATTCCGTTTTAATTTCACAAGTGTAAAACATTTCGCTCAATCTATAGCCTATAGAAAGTCTAATAGTGGCTTAGTTTTCGTTATGAGATATAGCTGCATTGGCGTTGATATTGCCAACTGCGCAATAAGGAGAGAAAGGTTTTTTTCGTGATCGCGCAGACTTTTTGACACAAGATGATGTATGGCTGATAAGCAGGTACCGCTTGCCGAGAGCGTTGTGCCCAAATGGCCTCTCGTCTACAGAGGCGCACCAGATGCAACCAGGCCATACACGTTCAGGTTTTGGCTGTTGGATTCCTGGCTACAGGAACATTCCGAGGAGAAATTGGAGACCAGTCGAGCAATCCCCGTCATCATTATAGCAGAATTGTGCCCGATGGTCTTTGCAGTATTATCCCTCTATGCCCGCATCAATTATAATTCCATACAGTGCCCAGGAACAGCAAATTGTGAAAGAGGATTTCCTGCGTAAAACAGGGTTCCCAATGTATTCTCATCCAGATTGTGCCCACTCAAACACTTCAATACAGCACATGCCCGTGTGCGGTCGGTAGTGGAGCGCACTAAAGCTATGGTGCTTTTGCCGTAGATGTGGCTTCTGGTGCTTCGGAGACGTGTCTACTACATTTCACATACTTTGCTTTTGCCATTACGCCACCAGACAGGCTTTCTAACGATGTTTTGGCCCGCATCTGCTCTTCCATCAGCAGAACGTCGATGTCAGCCTCACTTTAATTCTTCTGATTACATGTTTCTTTCTTGATTGCCACTGTCACAGAGAGTTTGTGCATTGAAGATGCGCTCTGTTTGTGCATTGATTATGCTGATTAGATAAAATAGGGGCGTTTTGAGGGCGGAGATTCAGTTGCGCACAATTCAACGACCATTTGTGATTTATAACCGAAAGATTGGCGTACACGTGTTTTTTTGTGTGTACGTCCGTTTCTGTGGATCTCACTTACGCTCATTTCAGGAAATGTCTTAGACAAAATGTAGGATGGTTTCAACACAACATTTTATAAATGAGGCCCACTGACTGAGAGCGACTCAAAGGACTTATTATCCCCATCTGTTAAGTGATAGTGAGTGACTCAGTGAGTGAGTCAGTTAACAGAGTCTATTTGCCATCTCTAGTTTGAAAGTATTTCCAACAGAATCTGTCAAGTATCTTTTTGCGCTCGCTTAGCTATTGGGCCTCATTTATAAAACGTTGCGTAGAAAGCATCCTACATTTTGTCTAAGACATTTCCTGAAATGAGCATAAGTGAGATCCACAGTAAACAGACGTACACAGTACACACAAAAAACACGTGTACGCCAATCCTTCAGTTATAAATCACAAATGGGCGTGAAATTGTGCGCAACGGAATCTCCGCCCTCAAAACGCCCCTATTTAATCTAATCAGCATATTATCAATGCACAAACAGAGCGCATCCTCAATGCACAAACTCTCTGTGACAGTGGCAAGCAAGAAAGAAACATGTAAACAGAAGAATTAAAGTGAAGCTGACATCGACGTTCAGCTGATGGAACAGCAGATGCGGGCCAAAACATCGTTGGAAACCTGTCTGGTGGCGTAATGGCAAAAGCAAAGTATTTGACATGTAGTAGACACGTCTCCGAAGCACCAGCACCAAGGCTTTGGTGCGTCCACTACCTATGTGCTGTATTGAAGTGGGCTTTCTAGGCTTACTGAGTGTGCGAAATCTGGATGAGAATACATTGGGAACCCTGTTTTACGCAGGAAATCCTCTTTCACATTTTGCTGGGCACTGTATGGAAATCTAATAAATTGCGGGCATATGGGATAGTAGCCTATACTGCGAAGAACATCGGGCAAAATTCTGCTTAATGATGACGGGGATTGCTCGACTGGTCTCCAATTTCTCATCGGAACGTTCCTGTAGCCAGGAATCCAAGAACGGACAATACCTGAACGTGTATGGCCTGGTTGACTCTGGTGCGCCTCTCTAGACGAGAGGCCATCTGGGCACAACGCTCTCGGCAAGCGGTACCTGCTTATCAGACATACATCATCCTGTGTCAAAAAGTCTGCGCGATCACACAAAAAAACCTCTCTCTCCTTATTGCGCAGTTGGCAATATGCTCTAACAACGCCAATGCAGCCATATCTCCTACTGAAAACTAAGCCACTATTAGTCTTCTTATAGGCTATAAGTTTGAGCGAAATGTTTTACACTTGTTAAATTAAAACGGAATACCTATAATATGTGAATCTCATTCATGTGTAAATTATTCTATTTGATTTTATTGAGCGAAACATTATTTTGGCCTTTCACCATTAGCCCAAATGAAACTGCGTGTCGGCTGTCTGCGCTCGGAGAGTCCTGAATTCCTGCAGTACTCCAGTATTGCCGCAAGGAAATGTACTTACACGAACTGAAACCAGACGTAGAGATACGTCCTTTTCTACGTCTAAGACGGTTTTTATAAATCTGTACTTAGACGTGGATTTGATCGCACGCACAGTCTAAGATCAGTTCTGTGCGTAAGTACGTTTTATAAATGAGGCCCTTTGTCATGTCCATGTTCGGAAACATAAGTTCAGACCTTCTTTTGACAATGTGACCAAGCATGAAATGACATGTTTACTTTAGTTCCAAAGAACGCATTATTAAAAATCTTAAATTAATTTCACTTTCATAGTATTCAAAAGC
The DNA here is from genome assembly GCF_963457725.1 of Sprattus sprattus. NCBI lineage: Eukaryota > Metazoa > Chordata > Actinopteri > Clupeiformes > Clupeidae > Sprattus > Sprattus sprattus. Next base: position 27,853,090 of record NC_137914.1, read on the forward strand.
CAATAGGTTAAATGACATAGACCCAGGGTATCATCATCATAATGTCAGCCCTCTTTAAATAAGGGGTTTAAATTGGGGCCCATGACAGACACACTTCACTGCTTGAACACATGACACTCAATGCCACTCTTTCCAAGTGGGCCTACTTGATTAAATGTAATAAGTGCAGACTAATTACATTTCTGTAATAAAAAAAACATTTACTTAAAAATTGATCATGATTTTCAATTCAACTGTGTACTGTGGCTGATGGTCAAGGCAACTGTATGCCGGGAAATAAGAATATATATATAAAGAATATACCTTGCTCTAAACATCATATTGAAACACAAATCAATCCTTGTTTGAGTGCAGGTACTGTATGTGACAGGTCAAATCAATTCAATGTAGCCTGGCCCATCGAGACCTGTGGAGAAATTTTTCCCTAACTTATAGTTACTGCTATGTACTGGGGACAGCTATCCACACACTGTAAGGCAGAATAGTGATCATTGGATTTGGATAAAATGTAAAACTGTGATAAAACTTCAAGTTAGTTTTGATGTCAACACCCAGGCAGTTCTTCACAGAAATGGGGTTTTGGGTTATCCTTTCACAAACATGATGAGAGACCGTGTTTCACTACCTTATCAGCAAATGTATTAAAACTTTGTGGTGTGAGGTGAGAGTGGAAGAGAATGTTGAATGAGAATGGTTAACCCCATATTACTTTATTCTGTAGGGGAGTTTAATGGAGTTCTGCTTGGGGAAAGAAGCTGTACTTGCCAACACCTTACCCGGAACCAGCAACAGAAGCAGAAAGAGCCTTCAACCATGCCAACCCAAAAACCAGGGCACATGTTGAGATTGGTATCAGTGCCTAAAATCCTTAGGGTTTTGCCAGACTGATATCACCATAACTTGTGTAGCCTTGCACAACACTGCTATCATATCATCAGGCACAAATAGTTTATTATTTCAGCACAAACACTATTGCATTGCTTTCTGCAAACACTTTTGCATGAAGATCTTGCATGAAGTACACGGCATTAGAATGCACCTGTGAATTCAAGAATGGTGCATGAAAGCTCTCCCCCCACCTTATCCTCCATCAATTTTGTATGTAAACATGCATTCCATGTTATGTTTGTATTGTGTACATTTACTACTTGTATACTGTGTGTGATTTATTCTGCCATGTTCCAGATCGTTTCCCCTCCCCTTCTGCCACAAGAGCCCCCCCCCCCCCCCCCCCCCCCCCCCCCAGCCCTCTTTTTCTCAAGCAGAGGGCGCCCCCATTATATGTTGTGGTTCTTCTTGTGAATAGACACACCGTTAGTGTTTACCACCGTATTGCTTATCATTGTGTATCTGAAATACAAAATAACGTGATGGGTCTCCTCTCTCTCTCTACCCATGCACAGGTGTTTTAGTTTTTTAGCAATATTATTCATACACAAAGAAGTTGATCTCCCGCAAGTTTGACAAGCCCCACTGTTCGTCAATGAGACCAGTTATGTCATCAAAGTTGGATTACAGTTTTTTACAATTGCTAAAACACATTCTTGAAACAGTCACTCATTTTCTCTAAACTCTAAACACAAAACCCCATCTTCAAGCACTATTTACAAAACCTCTGAATCCTCTTGCAAAATGAAACTTTCGCCTCAAAACAGTTTTACCTGTGCTCAAAATCAAACACTGCTCTCAAATCATAAACAAAGTGTTCAAAATGATATACACTTTCAATCAGTCAGTAAACAATACACCAAAAAATAGAAAACACACTGTTCAAAACACATAGTTCTCAGGGAGAAGTACATTTTTATTTTACCTCAAAACAAATTTCATATTTATCTATCATTGACTTTTGATGAATGAAAACATGTTCTCTCTCATAGTAGCTATACAAATGTATCAGAAATTACAACTTTGCTTTGCTAGAATTAGTGTTGGTTATTTCTCCTTCTTGTACCCCTATAGTACTGTACCCTGCATCTCACTACTCACAACTCACTCTTGTTCTTTGTTGATATGAACCTGCAACCAGTCAAAATCTATTGAGCAATCAGTACTGTTACTGTACCAAATAGAAAGCACAATGTTCAGGGCCATACAACTTGTTTACGTTTTGTCCTTATACAGCCTACAATGCACTGTAGGCCTACTACAATATACACTACCACAGTAAAAGGGACACAAATCAAAGGAGTCAACGTGGTGTTTACTTGTCCTCCTCCCCTCACATTGTTTCTTCTATTCATTCTCAGACTTTCTCCTTCCCACCTTCAACAACCTGTTTGCTCCCTAAACTGGCTCATATTGGTTGTGTCACATCATTTGATACAAGTTAAATCAATTTTGAGTGGTTGTGTTCAATCAATGACATTTGTTCTCTATTTGTATTTGATTGTTGCCACTTGTGTTTACCAGTATGGATGACATGTGAATTAGAGTGCAGAATGTGTTTTAAGACTGAGAATGTGTTTAGAGTTTTGCTGAAAAGTCTAAGTGAGACCTGCAAATTGTGTTTTCCCATGAGAAATAGTTTAAGGTATTGACAACAGACTGCCCAATTAGCTTCATGAGTTCAGGCAACTGAGAACTTTGTTCAGCCAGTGGGTTTTAGTGTTTTAGCAATTGTAAAAAACTGTAAACAAGCTATTTGGAGAGCTAGTCATTATTGCAGGCCAGCGGAACAACCACAAGAGGGCAGTAAAAGCCAAACTTAATTCAAACAGTGATATTAGATCGTAAACGGACAGACAAGGGCTATGCTACAGGTATTTCCCGCAGCAATATCGTTCAAATTTCTGTCTATTTTCAGATCTAGCCAGGCCTTGCTTGCCCTGACGGCAGGCCACTGGTGTGACCCAAATCAGCTTAAAGGAATCAGTGACAAAAACAATCAGTAAATCAGTCTAGTATTGAGTTAGAATGCTAAAACTGGCCAATGCAAAATGGCTACACAATGGACTTCCATGGAGAAAGCATGCATGTCAAAGTAAACCACCACTGACAGGCTTGGAACTGTTATTATAAGGGTTTGACAACATGAAAGGATCCCTACAAAGATACTCCTGCATCTGTTTACCTAAATAACTGTAAAGAAACTACAGAAAATTAGTGTTTGTTCAGTCAGTGTTTTACCTTTCTCTTATTCCGGTCTCTGACATAGCACACCATGTCGTTGATTATCGAAGGGAGTGCCAACTCCAGCACTACACAGTAGGGTAATTGACTACGGGCATTAAATGGGGTGCTATGGCAGAGACAGAAACGTTGACGTTGACAAATCCTAAAGTTTCCCTCTCAGATTTAAGCTTCATTTGAAAAGGTCTGTAATAAATAATACCTGGAGCGAACACCTTCTCATCAAGGAGAAAACCCTTTTGATGAACCACTGATACAATCATGTTAACTGTAACAATGCAGCTCAAAGTGTGGAATGGTACTCCTAAAAGCAGAGGCTGTTATACACATACGTAATATTTTATTAATGGAAGAATATCGCAAAACAAATTTCTTGTTGAAATAAATTTACATTTTTTTAACACATTTTTCATTTAGATGATTTAGTTTTTGGTCATAAAGCATCAGGCCTACCAACCTTTCCATAGTTAAGGGGGAAATCAGCTGTAAATTGTTAATATCCCTGGTTGTATCTAACCAAGCCATTTACTTTGGTCTATGTCCCCTGGGACTGGTTGGTGATACATCTGTCTTGGTTGCAATTAGTTGGTTGCAACATAGCTAAATAACAATCCAGCCTTTGATTGGTGAGATGAAGGGCCATAATATCCGTGTTTATCTAAGAATGAGGGCTTTTCTTGCCCTTGGATATCATCACTGCCTCTTCCCCAACTTGGCCATTGATGAGCAAGGATATAGCCCCATCCAGCTGTGCAGTGGCTGCCAGGGCAACCACAGCCTTCTCTGTCGTGAAGCCCATCTTCTGCAATTGCTGCAGCCTAAATGGAGGAAAGTGTCTCATTTACTTAAGTCATGAAATAATATGTTCCTATTCAGGTATGCCAGGATGCCACAGAATGCAACTCAAACAGATCTAATCCAGGTTGGACATGATTTACCTCAGGGAGGAAACAGAGGATTTTGGCACCTCTATTTTGTTCTGTATCCCTTCTGTGGTATACTGTAATGATGCCAAGATTCCTGCCTCTAACATCTGATCCTCCAGTGCCTGTGTGTCTGATGCAGCAGACTGCGATGTCTGAAGAGCTGAGAATGAATCAAACTGGGTTGGAATATGGAAGTCCGACGCTTCCACTGGTAGAGGCTGGATCTGGCCCTCTGATCTAGAAGATGAAAATATGTGTTTATGGAGTTCTGTATTGCCACTTAACCAGGTAACCGATGCAAATGAAACTTTCCAAAAGCTAGTCCTTTATATTTCATGAAAATCTATTGATAAAACAGCAATCACCTTTGTTGAATATTGTGGGTTGGTAACTGATATCTGGCTCTCACAGATGCAGAAGCCCAGCCAGGCAGAACACTAGAGAACCATTGGTCCTCGAGCCGCTGAATAATCCCAATCAGCGAGGGTGTGTCTTGTTATAGATGTTAAGGTAGAAGTGGCTCAGCTGGACACACAAACATCTCATGTCAACAGTTCCTAACATTGAAAAAGATACAATTGTAGCCCAAGCAGATTGCACAGAAGTGAAGCATGCCGGGAGTGCCAGGGAGCAGGAAGAAGTGAAGTATAAGGAGCATCCATGGCAGCAGCCAGATAGGAACACAGCCCAGGAGTCTCCTCTGCTTCACCTGCTGGCTCTGTGCAGTGAAGAGTGCCAGCTGGACAGCAGAAAAGCCACTAATTCTGCTGGTCTCATCATCTGTGATGAATAGAGCCAGTGTGTAGAGAGGAGGAAGGAGTACTGTAGAGAGCAGAGTAAGACTTATGAAGGCCACCGTACCCCATCTCTGCTCCTGGCACGGACCAAGCCACACAAGAAGAGCCGTGTCACAAACAAGGGATATTAGGTCTTCATGGCTGAAAGCGTAGAAAGTCCAACCTATGGATACAGAACAGTTTATTCGTGAAAAAAATACACGGCATGTGAAATACAAAAAAACATCACTTTCTGACCTGAAAGACCTGCTAGGTCTATAGTTTTCTGCGTTTCACAAAAAAGTAAGTTTTAAGCTTGGCTAAGGAACACAAATGTTTTGATGATAGCAGTGCAATGCAGATATTGTTACCTCTCAAACTTGGAAATTCGCCACCTGGTCCCAAGGTGAGGCTAGTCTGAATACCACAGAGCCACACCAAGACGTTCAAGGCTGTTAGTAGAGTAGTGCCAAAATAAAATCCAGGGCGAGTTGTACCTAACACACACCACACTGATGATATGTGGTTTCGCATTTTAGCTAAACGTTTATTCAAGTAGCAAAGTACATCTTCCGAATCGGTTAAGTGTTTTAAAGACACCTGCCCTTTCTTATTCGAGGTTTCTAGCTAGCGATAACGTTAGTAAACGCTAGCATTGGTGTTTCCGAACTCAGAAAGGCACGCCAGAATGTCGTATTTCCTGACACTATACATACACACTTAATCGTTAGATACATCTCCAATTAGTTACTGTGCGTAGAGAGATCTAAAACCTATTGTTGACGTGCAAAACTGTACTTTTGTCGCATATGACAGGTCAGTTTAGCTTTAGTATGCCTGTCACCTACACTAGGCTACACACATTGCTATGATGAAAAACAGAAATAATTCTAACCTATCCTAAAACGTGACTTTAGGTTTAAATAGAGTTTAATAGTGTTGTTACCTCCGACCCTCCTGCTTTGAAGCTTGTGTCGTAATATGAACCAGTGCAAGGCAAAGCAAATGTATCGGTGCTTAGTTCGTTTGCTGCTGATCACATGATCAGTGACGTCTGAAGCTTCATTCCAGCTCACGTTCACGTGACTGCTTCAATTCGATTCAAAGGTGCGCGAAACAGGGCGCGCGCTTGTTGGTTTGTAGTGGTCGAAAGTGTTGCGAGTCAGGAGAGTTTATTCATAGCGTGTTAGTAGAATTAGCAGAGAGCAATTAAAATTGAACCTGTGGCAAAGAGAGGTCGCTCCGACATGTGGGAGCACTTTAATTTAATTTCCCCAAACAAGGTTGGCAATAGGCAGGCTAAGCCTATACATTTTTTTTTTTTTTCGGAGGTGCGGTAGGCTTTGGCAAAGCAGGTCCCCACATTAAAAAACGGAGTTTTAATTGTGTTGTTATCATCAAATATGTTGTCAATGTTACTATCATGGACCAAATACATAGTGACAAACTGACCTTGATAGTCAACATTTCTGTCCGTGCCATAGATGAAGTTCCTTACTTAGGCTAGCCACCCATGGAATAATGGAGTTCTTTGCATATGTCTAATAATCAAATGTTGGCCCAGGTGTTTGGTTCTCTTCATTGTACTTTAGAATAAACGAGTGTCATCAAAATATTAAAGGCACCCAGTGCAACTTTATGTAAACATTCAATGAAAAATAAACATTCAATTTCTAGTCTTTTTTACACGTAGTAAGTTTCAATAACTCCATACCATTACATATCGACATTCAAGGAGCAAAGAGGAGACGTCGTTGTGTGGTGAGAACTGATAGAAAATCGTAAACAACAACAATCGCCGGTGGGGAGAAGCCATTTTTCCATTGACGGGAAGCCTGCTTTATTTATTGTAGGTTAAAAAAAATAAAGAAAATGGCGACGATTGTTGTTGTTATCGATTTTCTATCAGTTCTCACCACACAACGACGTCTCATCTTTGCTGCTTGAATGTCGGTATGTAATGGTATGGAGTTATTGAAACTTACTACGTGTAAAAAAGACTAGAAATTGAATGTTTATTTTTAAGCCTCAAAAGTTGCACTGGGTGCCTTTAAAGCTGTGTGCCATGCGTAATTGTCAGGAATGTGCGCGTTTGATAGATCATAATGGCGACTTGCTGTATCATAGCCTATTGATTAGTGAAGTTGTTGGCAAACTATACATGTGTATATTTATTGTATTTGTGAGAAATACCCCCATCTTTTTGTGTTGGCGCGGAATCTGTTGTGCATCCCAGCCTCGTCTGTGCCATGTGAGCGTGTCTTTTCCAAGGCTGGGGAAATTGTATCTAAAAAAAGAAACAGACTAAACCCCAGTACTGTGGAGAAAATTGTTTTTCTAAATAAAAACCAGTTTTGATGTTCTCAAGCACCTCAATTTCCTTGCCATTCTTTGACAAACGTGTCCACAAGCACCATCCCTGCCCCACTGACCTCTCCTCTGTAAAACACTTCTCACATTCAAGAAACAGTTAACATAAGTCACTATGACTGCCATAAACTGCACAGGCATTATTAGGTATTTTAAAGTATATTGCTTACATATCACTCCTCATCTCTGTTATTTATTCTTCTGCTAGTGTGAACACACACATACATGCACAAAGGTGCAGAAAGACACACAGAGTGTGTGTTCCACTTCTTCCCAATGTACAGAGAATTGAAATACACAAACATGGACACAATTCAAACAGGAAAAACAATAGTTTTATTCATATAGGAATCCACATATGTATTAGATGATTTATTTCACAATCATGTTCAACCCACAGAGACTGGGCCAAAATATAGGCGGTTCGAAACATACTACACGTTTTCACCAGCAGAGGTCATAATAGAGTTTTAGATGCATTGAATGAATTAACCTTTTTCCAATACAATTGGCTGGAAAGCTTCACTGGTTCAGAAAGCTTCACTTTGCCATCACTAGAATTTAATAAGACCCAGGTGCACCACGAAGTATGTATGCGAAATGTTAAATAGCTTAGATAAATACACTGTATTTCTGCAATTTTCTTTCATTGTACCAGACTCATCTTGCAAACAACCATTAACTGAGAAGGTAGCCAATAGGTTCACAACATTTAGTAAGAGTGGCGAAATGAAGCTTCATGAAACCAGCAAGGTGTGTTGAAAAGTGGTTCATTTCTCGACGCTTCGAATGCACTCTAGGAACACCTGTTGGTCAATGAAAATACGGTGTAGAGTAGAGAAGATTCTCGGGACAGTGAATTTGTTCAATACATGGTGCGCTAAGGCCTGCTACAAGACCATACACACAAAAGAATGATGAAAAAATATATTAGTTCATTTTAGGTATTTATGCTCAATGTACTTTCTATAATTAATCTCAGCTAACACTGGTTGGCTCAAACACATAAAAAAGTTTTTTGTTGTTCAAAACACAAAACAACATGATCAATTAATACATTATATATAAGGACAAGAATGCCTTTTTTGGGGAGGACGCTTGTCACCTTATGGGCTTTGAAAGGGCTAATCATCATTCAAAGCCTCCCTGGTTTCCTCCTCCCCTGCTTCCTTTTCCTTTATCTCTCTCATTGTTTTTTCTTCATTGTCTTTTCCTCCCCAATGTTTTTTCCTGGCTCCTCCTCCTTTTCCCTGCCTGAAATAGAAAAAGAAACAACACTAAAATGGCTCTCGGATCATTGGCAGTAACAAATTCAGGTGTTACGATACAGTTAAGGTAGGATTCAGGGCTCACGGTCTGATACACTTACAATATAGTTCACAGAGTTATTTATTCACCAATGTAAGACAGTTCACATAGTTATTTATTCACCAATGTGAGACAGTTCTCAAAGTTTTATTTATTCACCAATGTGAGACAGTTCACACAGTTATTTATTCATCAATGTAAGTCAGTTCACAGTTATTTATTCACAAATTTAAGACAGTTCAAAGAGTTATTTATTCACCAATGTAAGACAGTTCACAGTTATTTATTCACCAATGTGAGACAGTTCTCACAGTTATTTATTCACCAATGTAAGTCAGTTCACAGTTATTTATTCACAAATTTAAGACAGTTCAAAGAGTTATTTATTCACCAATGTAAGACAGTTCACAGTTATTTATTCACCAATGTGAGACAGTTCTCACAGTTATTTATTCACCAATGTAAGTCAGTTCACAGTTATTTATTCACCAATGTAAGTCAGTTCACAGTTATTTATTCACCAATGTAAGTCAGTTCAAAGAGTTATTTATTCACCAATGTAAGACAGTTCTCACAGTTATTTATTCACCAATGTAAGTCAGTTCACAGTTATTTATTCACAAATGTAAGACAGTTCAAAGAGTTATTTATTCACCAATGTAAGACAGTTCTCACAGTTATTTATTCACCAATGTGAGACAGTTCACAGTTATTTATTACTTCTATGGCATGCACATTCAAGATCCCTTCTGTCCAACATTAGCAATGTTTTAATTAGCCATGGGTTGTGTTTTATATGGGGCCTAGTACTTATCTGCCTTCAGCCCCACCTCAGCACCTCCCTTTAAGTTTCAGGACAGAAAGAGTGGCCAGGCTTCACAGCTCAAAACCGTCACTAATAGGGTTGAGTCAATAATTTGTTTGGTGAACAAATCAGAACGATTTCAAAAACTGTGTCCAAAAAAAAGTTTTGTCTATGGCCAGTCCAGTTCAGAGTGGGGCCCCTTACAAAGGCCTACATGACACACTTCTGATGCATGTCAGCGAAGCTCCGCCCAGCTCACGTCATACTCAGAAGCTGGCTGTTCAGTTAGCAGCTATAAACATTACTCTATTTCAATGATGATTCGCTTTATTTTAAAGCCAACAGTATCGTTATTACCTTTCAGACGTTCTCCAGCCGTCGCTGTGAGACTTTACCATGCAGACGACGTTGCAACTTTGGGTTCTCAGCATGACGAACAATCTCCAGTGTATCAAGTAGGCTTATTCAGTTTGTCCTTTAGCTAACTAACATTAGCCATCCAGCCTCCTAGCCTTAGCAAGCGTACTTAAACACTAGACAAATGTTTGTAATGCATGCGTTCAAAGTATCGCCTCTGATTCATGCTACAAAGGGTTATCTTGCACGATTAAAAGATGCAATGATGATTTGGTTTCAAAAGATAGAAAAGCATGTTGTCTTGTCTTTCGCCCACCCTGATAAACCTGTCATGTTGTTTAGTTGGTGGCTGACTTTGACTACAGACTGATTGTTTTATTCGTGCTTCCTTGTCATTGAAGGAAAACTTTGAACGAATGCAAGCACTTGTCAAGGACTTAAAGGACAAGACCGAGAAAATCAAATTGGGTAAGAATGACCCAACTTCTAGCTGTTTGTACTGTCTGTTTTTAGAAGGTCAACACCTGGAGTTGCGCATTTCTGACTATATTGAATATTCTCTATGTATACAGCAACATATTATACGTGTCCTTAAAATGTTGCAAAAAGTTCCATCGATTGAATGGGCCGCCCGAACGTTCGGAGAACTGATATGGAAGGGATAATGTATAGTCCGCCAGTCAGTATCAGGAAAGAAATCCTGGCAGGGTGAACATTACCCAGACCACAGAAAATATGAATGACCGCTGCCATTGGCAAAGTGTTTTGTGCTTCTAATTCACATCTTTGAAGAACGACAACAAAATAATTTAACTGAGGTATTTTGGAGGAATGTCATTTTGCCAAGTAACCATATGTATTGTAGTCCACTGACACGAAAACAAATCCCGACGGGACAAACACGACCCCGACGCGTAGCGAGATACCCATGTAGGAATTTGTAAATGTACAAGTGCGTCGGAAAAAAAAATTGAATATCGTGGAAAAGTGACACTTTAGATTTTGAATTCCATGAGCTGTAAGCCTAAATCATCAAGACTAAAACAAAAAACACCTGGAACATGCCAATTAATGTGTAAGGATTCTAGAATATATGAAGGTGTTACTTTTTGGACAAAAATATTTTTTTCCTCAAATGTATTTGAACCTTTACACAACTATAAAAATATATATTGCCGTCCATTCATTCGAAAAAATCTGAGCTTGAGAACTGAACTACGTTTTTGTATGTATGAAATTGATAACATGGAGTTCAGTGTGACCAGACCTAACTTTTTGTCTTGAAAAACTGTTAACACTGTTATTGGTCTGTCTCAGGAGGTGGTGAGAGAGCCAGAAAACTGCACATATCCAGAGGAAAACTCCTACCTCGAGAACGAATCGACAGACTTTTGGACCCAGGGTAACTATGATATTAAAGGCACAATATGCAACAATTATGCTTCAGGATTAGGGTTAGGATAAGCAGTTTAACCTTAAAATAACAGCTTAAAAAAAATTGGGGCGCTACAATGACTTTTAATATGGAGAATTGCGTCCGTGCCAATGGCATAGCAGGGTCGATAGGCATATAACTGCCTTCTGTAGTTTTGCCTGCCGATGCCCGCCGACCTGACTTTGATTACCTTCTGCCGATCTAGTAAGTAGCTTATTTGCCGTCTTGCTTAGTCTTGTGTTGCACATGATTGATGTTTGACTGTGTAAGGACAGTCGTTGAGTAATTAGTTTGTCATAATGTCAAAGTCAGCACATTTCAAGAGATTTCGTTAGTTTTAGCTGCTAGCATACCTTTAGCGAATAGCTATTAATCCTTAAGGCACCTTTAAGGGATAATGTGCTTTAAACAAGGTTTTATCACGGAAAAAGAACATTTCTAAAAACGTAGTTGAGTAGACTCATCTATTTTTATTATTTGATTTCATTGAGTTATTGAGTTATTCATATCACATATAGTAAATGGAATGATGTCCAGCCTAATGGACATTGCAACATTTCATCTCTCCAATGTATAGGTCACCTTTCCTTGAGTTCTCTCAGTTTGCGGCTCATCAGTTGTATGGTAAAGAAGAGGTTCCAGCTGGGGGCATCATCAGCGGAATCGGACGGGTCTCAGGGTAAATACTTTTAACAACATAATTCTGGGACATCATAATATAGATTGTCATGTACACACTTTTAACGGCCAACACATTTTGACTCCAAAAACAGGGTTGAATGTGTCATAGTAGCCAATGATGCTACAGTCAAAGGCGGGACGTATTATCCGGTAACTGTGAAAAAACACCTTCGTGCTCAAGAGATAGCACAGCAGAACCACCTACCATGCATCTATCTGGGTAAGTACTCACAGAATTAGTTTCAAGTGCTGTACAGTGCACACTAGAATCGAAGATGCATGCACCCAGATGAAAAGCTCTGGTTTTAAATGCCAAAAGTACCAACACACATATTTGGATGCCACTCATAACAGTTGAAGGTACAGTCCGCAATTCTAATCCAATGAGCCTTTGGTCTAATTGATCCTCATGGTCCTCTAGCTGTCTGTTCTGTGTGCACTAAAACAATGTAAATGTCAAAATAAATGGGGTGGCTCGGACACAGTGATAAACAATTCCAGCCAATCAACAAGAAAAAAGTGAGAGAAAAAATTAACATTAGAAGAAGAAATGCCATAAACATTTAATTTAGAAATATACAGCACCAACCTTTGGTGTAGAGAGAGATCTATAGTTATGGTTGTGTGGATGTGGATATTGATTTTAAACCTGGAGGTATTACAGTTGATTTTAAATTAGATGACCTGACCTGACCTGAAGATATATATATTTGTGCTATAAATGTACTTTTAAATGTACTAGATTGTTATCGATGTTGGAAATAGATAGTTTGGAAGCAGATAGAAGTGGCTCTTATGTCAATCTGTCACCTATTCATTTAGATTTTTGTGTTCTCCTGGCAGCTTTTCCAGGAAGCTACAAGGTTACAGACCCCATCATCATTAAGATTTGTTTGGGTTTTTTCGGCCAATCTTTGTTCAGAGTGAATGTTGTCAGTGAATGGTTGTGTTGGGATGACTAGAAGAAATAGAACTCTAGGCCCTAATCCACATTCAAGGGTTCAAGGAGTTTAATTGTCATTGTAGTACACAACGAACAACAGTTTGGCGCTCTCCAGCAGCAGTTTGTTTAGATATATAAAATTGACATCAACACACAAAGACACAATAAGAGCATGACAAATATGACAATTCAAGGACAAAGACCAAATTACAGAAATTATTAAAATATATATATAAATACTTAAAAATGGAAGGCAGTTGTGAAGTGCAAAGATATCATTACACACCATGCACAGAAACACATTCACTCACTCGCTCACTCACACACCCACACACATCACCATGTACATATTGTGCCCATCAAGTCTTTAGTGCTTTGTTAGGGGGTCAGGTAGGGGCGAGGGTTGAGGGGGTGATGGAGGCTACAGCTCTTGGGAAAAAACTGTTCCTCAGTCTTGTGGTGCGGGCCCGCAGTGTGCGGTACCTTTTCCCTGATGGTAGGGAAACAAACAAGGTGTGTCCAGGGTGTGTTTTGTCCGTACTTATTGACCTTGTCTTCCTCTTCAGGCGGTCATTACACACAGATTCCAGGTCTGGGAGCTCAGCTCCTATGATCTTTTTTGCTGACCTAATCACCCTGGCCAGGTCCCTCCTGCTCTCCACTGTGCAGCCTGAATACCACACACTGCAGCCCTGGCAGAGGATGCTCTCAATTGTGCTCCTATAAAAGTTTATGAGCAGGTGTGTGGATAAGCCAGCCCGTTTCAGCTTCCGTAGAAAGAAGAGCCTCTTCTGGGCCCTCTTTACCAGATTGGAGACGTTAGTTGCCCATGTTAGGTCCTTGGTGATGGACGTCCCTAGGAATTTAACAGAGTCCACCCTCTCCACTTCTTCCCCGTTGATGGTAAGAGGGGTCTGCGTGGTCCTCTTGGGCCTCCTAAAGTCCACAATGAGCTCATTTGTTTTTTCTGTGTTTAGGACCAGATTGTTGTCCACACACCACTCTGCCATGTGTTCGATCTCCTGCCTATAATGGCACTCGTTGTTGTTACTTATGAGCCCCACCACAGTGGTGTCATCGGCGAACTTGATTATGGTGTTGGATAAGTGTATAGGCACGCAGTCATGGGTGAAGAGCGTGTAGAGGGCTGGGCTGAGTACACACTCCTGGGGCGCACCTGTGTTCAAGGTTACAGTTGAGGATGTCATATGCCCTATTCTGACATTCTGTGGTCTGTTTGAGAGAAAGTCCAGGATCCATGAGCACAGTGAGGTAGGGAGACCAAGATTAATGAGTTTGAGGACCAGTTTATGGGGGATTATTGTATTAAACGCAGAGCTGAAGTCCACAAAGAGCATTCTTACATATGCGTTCCGGTGTTCCAGGTGGGACAGGGCTGTGTGGAGTGCGATGGAGACAGCGTCCTTTGTGGATCTGTTTGCCTTATAGGCAAACTGGTGGCTGTCCAGTGGTGGCACATCAGCTCCCTTTTGATTTCATTTTTCAACTTATTGAAAAGCTTTGGCATGACAACCTCAGATGGGTGTTGAATGAAGGATGAAATCATGTTTAAAAGCAGCTTAGCTTTTTTGTATCATCATGAAGTGGCAACAGGCAATTTCCTGTTTACTACACCTTCTCCATGTTACTCTCCACTAAAAGTTATGTTGAGCTTTCACAAAATAATATGAAATTAGACTGAACAACGTATTATAATTAACATCAGGTGTACTCTTTAACTGAAGTCATTTAGATAAATTGCTACTTTCCTGTCTTCAGTTCAGACTAAACAATGACGATAGCATTTGGTCTTAACTCTGCTTGAATTCTGCATACGTTCCAATTGGAGAGATGCATGTGGAAAAGATGCTGTGCCAAAATTGTGTATCTTTCACCCCCAAATAGCCTGGCATTTTGTGTCATAGCTGCATTCTAACTTTCATTATCTCTGAACCTCTTTATTCCCAGTTGATTCAGGTGGAGCCAATCTGCCCAGACAGGCTGATGTATTCCCTGACCGAGACCACTTTGGAAGAATCTTTTATAACCAGGCCAGACTCTCAGCTGAGGGGATAGCACAGGTAAAGACTGTTCATGAGAATCAAAGAACATAAGTTAGCATTATTGTATCATAACACGGAGTGAGTCCGAGTAGGGTTGTCCCAGGATATCCCCACTCATAAAATGTCTCTTATCAAATCAGAAAAAAAAAATTGTTTGGCGGAACCTATCTGTTATACATACATGTTTCACCAGACCTATCTGTTATATGATTCACACATGTCTTGCTGCTTGTCAAAGACACCAGTTGTGATGGCTCTTATCCTTTACTTTGAGCTTTGATATGTTATTAGTATTTATTTTCCATCGGTCAGTGTCACTCTTGTCTTTAAGATCGTAACAGATTTAATGAAGACGTGTGTGTTGCATGTGGTTGCAGATTGCTGTGGTGATGGGATCGTGTACTGCAGGCGGTGCCTATGTCCCAGCTATGGCTGATGAGAGCATCATTGTTCGAAAGCAAGGGACCATTTTCCTGGGTGGCCCTCCACTGGTAGGTCCAGATGCTGTACCTCAGGCTGATCTGATGTGTGCATTTATCTTAAGTATAGGTATAACATGAACAACTACATTTGAATTCCCTAAAGGTAATGCTAGTGCTTGAAAAGCAAAAAAATAAATCAAATGTTAATAAATAATTAATAAAATCTTAAAAGTAAAACGTAAGAAAAGATATTTAATGCATGCACAAAGAGGGGGGGGGGGGGGGGGGGGGTAGAGAAAAGCAAAGGGTAGGTGAGCTGGGGAAGGTCAAGGAAGAGAGAGGGAGGAAGATAGAGGGGGAATATACACACACACACACAAATACATTTAGAGATGGGATAGATAGATGGATGGATGGATGGATTGAAAGTGAGAGAGACTGTGACGGTGCTGAGCATGCAACTGTGTAGGGCCGGGCTATAGGTAGTTGTGGAGAGGAGATGACTATGCTCGTCTTGAATGTGGAGAGGAGATGACTCTATGCTCTTCTTGAATGAGGAGAGGACATGCCTTTACCCTCTTCTTGAATGAGTAGAGGACATGCCTTTACCCTCTTCTTAAATGAGGAGAGGACATGCCTTTACCCTCTTCTTGAATGAGGAGAGGACATGACTTTATGCTCTTCTTGAATGAGGAGAGGACATGACTTTACCTTCTTCTTAAATGAGGAGAGGACATGACTTTATGCTCTTCTTGAATGAGGAGAGGACATGACTTTATGCTCTTCTTGAATGAGGAGAGGACATGACTTTACCTTCTTCTTGAATGAGGAGAGGACATGACTTTATGCTCTTCTTGAATGAGGAGAGGACATGACTTTACCCTCTTCTTGAATGAGGAGAGGACATGACTTTATGCTCTTCTTGAATGAGGAGAGGACATGACTTTACCCTCTTCTTGAATGATGAGAGGACATGACTTTATGCTCTTCTTGAATGAGGAGAGGACATGACTTTACCTTCTTCTTGAATGAGGAGAGGACATGACTTTACCCTCTTCTTGAATGATGAGAGGACATGACTTTATGCTCTTCTTGAATGAGGAGAGGACATGACTTTACCTTCTTCTTGAATGAGGAGAGGACATGACTTTATGCTCTTCTTGAATGAGGAGAGGACATGACTTTACCCTCTTCTTGAATGAGGAGAGGACATGACTTTATGCTCTTCTTGAATGTGAAACAGGTCAAGGCCGCCACAGGTGAAGAGGTTTCAGCAGAGGACCTTGGAGGAGCAGATCTTCATTGCAGGTTTGATGAGATCTCTACCAGATGACACCATACTCTGATTCTAAGGAGTTTTGGATTTCATATTTTAATGTTACCTTTCCTCTCCTAGAAAGTCAGGTGTAACAGACCACTATGCATTGGATGATGACCATGCGTTACATCTGGCAAGGAAAGCCGTACGAAATCTGAATTACAAGAAGCACATTAATGTGAGCATATGTCTTTAATATCATTTTTATCTTATGTGCTTTTTATAAATGACTTTGTGTGTATACAGTGGGGAAAATAAGTATTTGAACCTCTGGTGATTTCACAAGTTTGGCCACTTGAAAAGAAATGTGTGATCTATAATTGTAATGGAAGGTGTATATTAACAGTGAGAAACAGAATATAAAAAAAAAAATCCAGAAAAATGCATTTTATAACATTTATGACTTTATTTGCATTTAATGCAAAAAAATAAGTATTTGAACCCCTAGCAAAACTGACTGACAAAAATGACTTAGTACTTGGTGGAATAACCCTTGTTGGCAAGCACAGACGTCAGACATTTCTTGTAGTTGGTCACCAGGTTTACACACATCTCAGGAGGGATTTTGGTCCATTCCTCTTTGCAGATTCTCTCCAAATCTTTAAGGTTGCGTTTTCAATGGGAGGGAATAAGGGAATGAGGTTTAAGCCCAATGTTCCACGTTACATGGCCCCATCCATAGTCCCCTTGATGCGGTGGAGTCGTCCTGTACCCTTGGCAGAGAAACAGCCCCAAAGCATAATGTTTCCACCTCCATGCTTGATGGTGGGTATGATGTACTCTTGGGGTCATATTCAGCACCCCCCCCCCCCCCCTGTCAAACACGGCAAGTCGAGTTGATGCCAAAGAGCTTGATTTTGGTATCATCTGACCACATTCTGTCTCCCAATCCTCCTTAGAATCATTCAAGTGTGCAATGGCAAACTTCAGATGGCCCTGTACATGCGCTTCCTTGACCAGGGGGACCTTGCGAGTGCTGCAGTACTTCAAAAAATTACGGCGTAGTGTGTTGCCAATGGTTTTCTTGGTGACTGTGGTCCCAGCTGCCTTGAGATCATTCACAAGCTCCCCCTTTGTAGTTCTGGGGTTATTCTGCACCTTTCGAATGATTACTGATACCGCAAGAGGGGATATCTTGCATGGAGCCCCAGACCTAGAGCGATTAACATTTGTTTGGGGTTGCTTCCATTTACGAATAATCGCACCAATAGTTGTCTGCTACTCTGCTTCACCAAGCTGCTTGCCAATGGTTTTGTAGCCCATTCCAGCCTTGTGCAGGTCTACAATCTTATCTCTGACGTCCTTGGACAACTCTTTGGTCTTGCCCATGGTGGTAAGGTTGAAGGTGTGAAGTATGATTCTTTGGACAGGTTTCTTTTATAAACGTCACCAGTTGAGATCAGGTGTACCTTGTTAGACCTAATGAAGACTAATCTGTGTGCTTCTTGGGCACATAACTGGTCATTGTGAGCCAGAATTCTTGCTGTTTGTTTGGGGGTTCAAATACTTATTTTTTGCATCAAATGCAAATAAAGTCATAAATGTTATAAAATGCAGTTTTCTGATTTTTTTTTGTTGATATTCTGTTTCTCACTGTTAAAATACACCTACCAATACAATTCTAGATCACACATTTCTTTGCAAGTGGCCAAACTTGCGAAATCGGTAGGGGTTCAAATACTTATTTTCCCCACTGTATATGGGCAGGGGTGGTATATTGTTTGAGTTTGTCTTACTATAAATTGTTTTATTGAAATTATTTTATTGAAGCATGAATGGAAAGAAACGTATAAATGCCCAAAAAGTAGAGTTGGAAATCAACACTTAGTATTGTACGTTTATTTAAACAAAGGATTTTGTAGCCATGTTTTTACACAACATGGTTGGTCGTCATGCAAACACAGGTACAAAAAAAGTCAGTTTACATTTCAGGAGAAAGGGTCCCTCTAAACTTGGTCTAACTAACCGAGTGTTTGGCAAGTCTGTGTGTGCCATTTGGTTCAAAATCAGTCATTTTATTGTTCCTTAGTTGATGGAGAGGGAAGTCTGATTTAAAGTTATTAGAAATAAGGATAAATAAACAGAAGGTTATGGCTTTTATGGGGCCCTACTGATAATTTGTGCTGTTGTTTTCATTTCTGTTTATTGGGTAAAGTGGTGTTTTGTTATACTTTGAACTTGTTTGTTGTTAGGTGACGGTGGAACCTACAGAGGGCCCTCTGTTTGCTGCTGAGGAGCTGTATGGCATTGTGGGAGAAAATCTAAAGAGAAACTTTGATGTGCGAGAGGTCTGTACCACCACCACCTATTCTTTGCTTTGTTGTGCGAGAGGTCTGTACCACCACCTATTCTTTGCTTTGATGTGCGAGAGGTATGTACCACCACCCATTCGTTGCTTTGATGTGCGAAAGGTCTGTACCACCACCTATTCTTTGCTTTGATGTGCGAGAGGTATGTACCACCACCCATTCTTTGCTTTGATGTGCGAGAGGTATGTACCACCACCCATTCTTTGTTTTGCAGTGATTGGACCATAAAGGCCAACGCCCACTGGCGGTGTCTGACACGCATCAACTGCATGTGCAAGGTTCTTGAGTGTCAAGTCCATAGAAATGGCTTGGTTTTCAATAAAAGCCACATATTTTGACAACAGAGACAACAATAGATACCCCAAGATACACCTCGACAAGATTTCATGTCGGTTTAAGTTCAGGTTAATTTACAACCCCAAGTATTCTGTGAGCACCTTATATTAGCCACAACCACTCCTTCGAGTGACCGTCCTCAAAAACCAAATTCCAAAAGAAGTGTTGTGGTTGATTTGGATACAAAGCCTGACATCAATGTCCACTGGTTGTCCCTTGTATCTGAACCTTTCTGGAAACTGACAAAACTAATATTCCTCCTGCCACTAGTGACTGAAGGAAGTGCCTTGTCAATGTAGCTTTTACACCTGCCATTAAAATTGTTCTCGAATCTAGATATCATTTTAACCACATTACATTTACAACTGATATTAATATGTGTATCCAGTGTCCACGTGTATATCTGATTGAGATCCAATCGCTGTGTCCAGCGTCCGTCACATCCTCTTCTCATTTGTGTGCTTTCAATCTGATCACCCAAAGCGCCATTCATTGGCAGGTGTAGAAAACCTCTGTGATTCAAACTAATAAAGAGTTAGATATTTAATGAACAACATTATCATTATGAATATTATTATTATTACCATCTGCTTTATTAATGGTTATTTTGCTTACTTGCAGGTCATTGCCAGAATTGTGGATGGGAGTAGGTTTGACGAGTTTAAGGCCTTCTACGGAGACACTCTTGTCACAGGTGCGTACCACAAGTGCGTATACTAACACTGAAAGATCATGTTGTGGAAAAAACTTTCAAGCAAGACAGTAGTGAGGTTGCAACTTTATTCACGGCACCAGGAAAGGTTACAAGCCTCACAAGGGTCAAGCAACAAATTCAAAACTACTTATTACTAATTCAACTCATATCACACATGCAGTCCCAGTATTTTTGTGAAAGACAAGTGGATACAGGCATATGACCAAACTAGTTATGGGGGCTTCACAAACACCATCCATCTGTCTTCCTATTGTCATCATATGCCCCATCCCATGGTCTCACTGATATACAGTGCCCTCCACAAATATTGGCACCCCTAGTGAATATGAGCTAAACAGGCTATAAAAAAATATGTCTTTGCTGTTTATCCTCTCAGTCTTTCACTCGAAATATACACAAAAATCTTACCTTTTCATTGAAGTAAAATTATTAAAAGAAGAAAAAAACATTGACATTAAATAAATATTGTTCCCAAAACATGTGTGCCACAATTATTGGCACCCCTTAATGTAATGTTTTGTGCAGCCTCCATTTGCCAAGATAATAGCTCTGAGTCTTCTCCTATAATGCGTGATGAGGTTGGTGAACACATGGCACGGGATCTGAGACCATTCCTACGTGCAGTATCTCTTCAGATCGTTCAGAATCTTAGGTCAACGTTTGTAGACTTGGCTACAGCTCATCCCACAGATTTTCTATGGGGTTTAGGTCAGGGGACTGTGATGGCCATGGCAAAACCTTTATTCTGTGGTCGGTGAACCATTTTTGTGTTGATTTTGAGGTGTGCCTAGGATCATTGTCCTGCTGGAAGGTCCAACCACGGCCCATTTTAAGGCTTACTGGAGGGGGCTGTTAGGTTTTCATTTAATATCTGCTGGTATTTGATGGAGTCCATGAAACCATGTATCCTAACAATATGTCCAGGGCCTTTGGAAGAAAAACAGCCCCACAACATCAAAGATCCGCCACCATACTTGACATTGGGTATGGGGTGCGTTTCTATATGGCTATTTTTCTGTCTACGCCAAACCCACCTTTGATGTTTGTTGCCAAAAAGCTTTATTTTAGTCTCATCTGTCCATAGAACTCGGTCCTATTGAAAGTCAGACTTACATTTGGCAAACTGTAGGCGCTTTAGTTTGTTGTTGATTGACAGCAGAGGCTTTTTTCTGGCAACCCTCCGAAACAACTTGGTGATGTAGGTGGCGTCTGATGGTAGTTTTGGAGACTGTCTGACCCCAAGACTCAACTAACCTCTACAATTCTCCAGCTGTGATCCTTGGAGATTATTTTGCCAGTAGAACTATCCCCCTCACGGTGCATGGGGTCAATGTACAGACACGTCCTCTTCCAGGCTGATTCTTAACATCTCCTGTCGCTTTAAACTTCTTAATTATTTCCATGATAGTGGAAATGGGTATTTTCAACTGTTTAGAGATTTTCTTGTGTCCATTTCTTGATTTGTGCAGCTCAACAACTTTACGTTTCACATCGTCACTGTGTTATTTGGGTCTTTCCCATAGTGATGAAGGACTAATGGAATTTGGCCTGTGTCACCTCATATTTGTACGACAGTGGGACTTGAAGTCATAGTTGACCTCATAAGAGTTCCTTATCAAACAGGGGGAACTTAAAAAAATCAAATATGACTGGAAATATACTTCAGTTAGATTTTAATGAAAGATTTTTCTAGGGGTGCCAATAATTGTGGCACACATGTTTTGGGTAAAAATATGTATTTAATGTCAACAGTTTTTTCTTTCTTTCAATAATTTAACTTCAATGAAAAGGTAAGAATTTTGTGAATATTTTGAGTGAAAATCCAAGAGGATTAACAGCAAAGACATATTTTTTTATAGCCTGTTTAGCTCATATTCACTAGGGGTGCCAATATTTGTGGAGGGCACTGTATGTCCGCAGCCTTTTCTGCTACTGTTTAGGTCATGTATGTAACATTGTGCCTCATGTCTGCCTATGGGAAGTCCCTTTGCTCCTGATAATGTGTTCATTTTTCTTATTAGAACAACAAATGCATACTGCAGTCATAAGACCATAAGTTTGTGTGTTGCTCTGGCTGTCCTATTAACCTGAGAACCTTAGGCAATGCTAAGAAAAATTAGATCAGTTTCACCCTGAATCTTGATTACAATCCTCACACTACATTTTCATGTAGTGATTAAAGCATTGACAGAAACCTTTAAGGCTTTTCCAAAAAAATCCACTGACAAAAAAAGTACAGTTTCAAAAGTACCTAAAATATGTGAATTTCAGGTCTGTACATCTCAGTCACAACTCTGGAAGGACTTAGTTAACACCCACATCTTTTGTAGTTCTATTTAGTGTCGACAGGCTTCATCATTAGCTTTGGTTTTAAGGAGGAGATTGATCATGCAGAGTGAAGTGCATTGTAAACAAAAATGCACCCAGGTCCAAGCATAATGATAAACAAGCCCTGGCATATAGATAGTTTATGATGCACGCACGTTTCCATGGGGGTCCGACATGGGCCACAGAACTTCTTTGTGCATATATTTTATAGATATAAAATTATATAAATCACATGTATAAAAATCTATAAAAGCACAATGGAATGGACTTTCACTGGTCCCTTATGGAACCACACTGACCAACAGAAAAAGGGAATGGGGATCAGGAAATGGGTATGAGTAATAAGATGCCTCTTTGCATGCATTTAACACGCCCATGATCACATCACTGTGAAAACTCATTCTAGAGAAGAAGAGAAGAGTCGGATGAAGTTATCTTAAATGCTCTAACAGTTGGAGTCAGATTAAGTTATCTTATGTGCAGTTGGAGTCAGATGAAGTTATCTTATGTGCAGTTAGAGTCAGATGAAGTTATCTTATGTGCAGTTGGAGTCAGCTGAAGTTATCTTATGTGCAGTTGGAGTCAGATGAAGTTATCTTATACTCTTACAGTTGGAGTCAGATGAAGTTATCTTATGTGCAGTTGGAGTCAGATGAAGTTATCTTATGTGCAGTTGGAGTCAGATGAAGTTATCTTATACTCTTACAGTTGGAGGCAGATGAAGTTATCTTATGTGCAGTTAGTCAGATGACGTTATCTTATACTCTTCCAGATGGAGTTAGAGGAAGTTATCGTATGTGCACTCTTGTGCATTCTCCTGTTCCATTCAGTTCTAATGCCTGAAACCTTCAAGTGTGGGGTTAAAACAATTTTTAACAATTTGGCTGTCCTGTAGTGTTTACAAGTATGTAATACCTTTAACAGGGTATTTTCATTTGAGTCATCCACAGGAACATAATTATGTTCTGTTGGTGGGGACTTCCCACAGCAGCCAATCCTCTCACATGTTACATGCAAGTACTCATACCCAACAACCTACCCTAACCAATATAATAACTGCCCAACCTACCCTAACCAATATAATGACTGCCCAACCTACCTTAACCAATATAATGACTGCCCAACCTACCCTAACCAATATAATAATTGCCCAACCATTGATACTTAGCAGCAGAATACAACAACAACAACACACAAATGACGGGTGACACACGTCCCATATTGTACCCGGGATCCATAAAGGTTTCTTCGTCACAGAACAACATGAGCTGTCTCTAGCCCACAACTATGGGCTATAAGCGTCAGCAAGGTGGTATTTCCGATCAGATTCATCAATAGTTAAAAATGACATTCTTCTTTTAGGTTTCTCTAGAATTTTTGGCTACCCTGTTGGTATTATTGGGAACAACGGAGTTCTGTTTTCAGAATCAGCAAAGAAGGTGAGTTGAAACTAAATTCAATCAAATGTTATTTCCAAGCACACCTTTGCAAATCCAGTGTGTTGCCACGGTTACTTCACATGCTGCTGCCAGTATTGTAAGCTTATGTATTTCCAAGTCTGAAGTGCTGCCATGCTCACACTATTCCTTGCTAGGTGGCGCAAATAGACACACAATGATTGAGACTTGATTGATTTTATTTTCCTTCGATGAAGATAGATCATGGCTTATAAAGCCAATCAAAGGAGTTATTGTCATCTTTAATTTTGTTGTTTCTTTTGTTTTTCAGGGAGCACATTTCATTGAGCTGTGTTGTCAAAGAAACATTCCTCTCCTATTTCTTCAAAATATAACCGGTAAAAATGTGTTCTTAGTTATTATACTACTGGTTTATCTGACTATTCTTATTCCATATTATGTCAAGGGAGGGACATGACACGTCTCTGTAGTGTTTGCATTGCATGTGAATTTGTTGGGTCTTTATTGTTGCCCCTCCACGAGCTCAGAGAAATGGCCTTATAAACTTAAAAAGTTGAAGCATTGGTTAAAAGCCAGTCTTCTATTATAGAAGTATGTAACATGTTTTTGGAAACTGCAAGTTTGTATGTCTGTTTTTGTTTTTGAGAAACATTCTATTGCTCTAACCCAGGGTATAAAAGAAGCAGGCGGTCTTGGTGCACCACTGTGCAAGAGCATTAAAGTTTGAAAAACAGAGCAGGTCTCAGGTCAGCTTTATTAAGTGATTTGGTAGGAAATGCCACACGTGGGACCCAAAGTTGCCCGTCATTGTATTTTAGACCGACTGCAAGAGTAAGACATGGAGCTGTGTTTTTCACTTATAACAAATAGGGTTAGGAACAGGATCGTTCTTTTAGCCAGAACTGCTGCCATTGAGGTTTGGTGTACTCATACACATTGCCTTTAGTTGTACAATATGTGCATATTATGGGATGGGTGACCCGTGTTGGAGCAGAGCGTTTCCTCTTAATTATGAGGAATTGCACTGAAGATGTTATACACTGCTGTGTCTTCTGCTAGGCTTCATGGTGGGGAGGGAGTATGAGGCCGGGGGCATCGCAAAGGATGGAGCCAAAATGGTGACCGCTGTAGCCTGTGCCAATGTGCCGAAGATCACCGTCATCATCGGGGGGTCCTATGGAGCTGGAAACTATGGAATGTGTGGACGAGCATATAGGTATTTAAATTTCTCATGCCAACCATATAGGTATTTACATTTCACTCATTCATGATGTACTATGTCACCCAGTATCTTGTTTTCTTTTCAAGTGTCTCGTTTCTCTTTGTGTGGATTTTGAATTGAAACAATGTTAACGTGTATTCATAATTGTAGCTCTGAATATAATTGATTAATTATTAACCCCTATGTCCTAAATTGTGTGTTCAGTATTTTATCCACTTAGCTAGGTGAATTGTCTGTGACTTTAATTATGCCCTATATTGGAACCTAAAGCTTGCAGTAATGTAGTATTTTTTTTAATTGATACCTATTTTACTGTAAAACTCCTTTTAAATAAGTCTAATGGTAAAAAGTGTTCATTCAAGCCAGGTGTGACTTTTTTGTAAAGAAGTTGCCACTTTTTGTACCTTATGCTCTGTTCTCTTCCCTAAGACCCAAGTTCTGGTACCTGATGCTCTGTTCTCTTCCCTCAGCCCCAGGTTCTTGTACATGTGGCCCAACGCCCGGATCTCAGTGATGGGAGGGGAGCAGGCTGCCACTGTCCTGGCCACCATCACAAAAGACCAGAGGACACGCGAGGGGAAGGAGGTAAGGACGTGAAAAAAGCTGAAGCCATGTGTCACATTAGCGCTCCTTCAGCTTTGTATGAAACATTTATTATGGCCAATAATATACAGTGAGAGCCAACTGTTTCTTATAGTCTGTGTGTGAATACATATACAAGACCATTTGCACCTTGTGATAAATGATGCAAAATCACTGGCTGGCACTACTTTCAACGGAAAATGTATCATTCTTGAAGTTCACAGCGGAGCAGGAGGTTGCAATGAAACAACCCATCATTAAACGATTTGAAGAGGAAGGAAATCCATTCTTCTCTAGTGCAAGGTAAATAATACCTATGAACGACAATTGGGAATACCAAATTGTTCTCACTTAAACACTTGTTTTATGAATCATTTGAGCCTTCTTTCATTCCATTTCATTCAGTTCCCCTATTTTGGGATTCATTTGGTGAGAAGTATTCTGTATTCCATTAAGGCATCAAAGCTGCTATCAGGATCACAACACAGGACATTAACACAACTTCAAAACTGGAAATTGTTAGTTGTGAAAATTGTCATTGAGAGTGTTTTTCTTTGCATTGCTCAGGCTTTGGGACGATGGGATCATTGACCCTGCGGACACACGGCTCGTTGTAGGGCTGAGTCTCAGTGCAGCACTCAACGCCCCGGTTCAGAAGACAAAGTTTGGTGTGTTTAGAATGTGAAGACTGTTGACCGTATAGGCATCATGCAACGTTGGGGCTAGACATCATGAGGAACTTAACAGGTGGTGTTGTTTTTTGTCTTTGTACTTTTTTCATATGAATAAAAATCTCTTCGAAATAACTGAATTGACAGCCTTAAGGTATGTAATGTCTATGGTCTGATCAGGGACAGAATAATGACAAAAAATTAGGTCATTATCATATTGTCTACCTGTTGAAACGTGTTGGTATTTGATTTTGCAAACTGCATTAGCTAACTAAGGGGCAAATGTACTAACATGTTGACGTCCGTTTTAGGCGTATGTTCGTATGAACAGACCGCATATTGCTAAAACCCCACCCTGCCTGCTGCAGGTGTTCTTTTCTGCCTCATACATGTGCACTCATGGGAGGGTGGGGCGAGAATGGGAAGATTGGAGAAGATGCACAAGGAGAGACTGATTGTTTTACATTGTATGTATGAATACTGCAGGGGATAGTGTACGTTTGTTTTGCTGTGAACATTTCCCGCCTTTTAAAAGACGGTGCAGTTTTGATTGTGTGTTTGATGTGTGCATAGGGGACATTTCCCGAAACATGGGAAGTGATTCTGAGCACAAGTTTTGTTCATTTGTATCATTTAAAAAGCAACCTTTTATGCTTATTTCTGTCTTCTGTCATCTTTTTCACTTCATCCATGAACACTATTCATTGTGTTTGTAATAGCTGCACCAGGCGACGCACACGTAAGGGATAATGTATTGTCCGTAGGTCATTATCCAAAAATAAATCCCAACGGCCTAAACAGCACCAATATCAAATGTATATCAATTGCCTAATTGCTAAACCTTTCCTTTTCTGTAGGTCAACGGTTCTAAATGTGTGTGATCATTCAATTGAGCTTCCATGGGACCATGATCACCACATATCTCTGACATCTCAAACACTTGCACCTTTCAAAACAAACCCAAATCCTAGAAGTACAGTCCTTATTTGGCATTGAGTGTTTACTCTCCATTGATTCACATTACAAGGGAAAAGCTTAATGTTCCAAAACAATTCAATTCAATTCAATTTTATTTATATAGCGCCGCCAAACTATAAAATTCTCAA
This sequence comes from Sprattus sprattus, assembly GCF_963457725.1. Classification (NCBI taxonomy): domain Eukaryota; kingdom Metazoa; phylum Chordata; class Actinopteri; order Clupeiformes; family Clupeidae; genus Sprattus; species Sprattus sprattus. The sequence continues at coordinate 27,880,313 of NC_137914.1, forward strand.
TGCACTTAAAACCTGAAAACAGCAATTATCCCCAAATTGGTCTTACATCTCTCATGTCATAAACACCATCTCTTATCAAAAAGGCAAAACTGAAATCCGAAGAATGTAGTAGTTCCTCTGTCCTCTATTACAGCAGGTTTTTGTGATGCTGCATAGTTTTCTATTTACTGAATTATTAGTGCAGAAAATTGCAGAAAATTAGCCTTTATGTTAAAGTGCAACTTATTTCTGGTTCTTCTGGCCTCCTTATGGTATAAGGTTATTGTGGTAAATTTGTATGTGTCTGGTATCTCGGGGGTTGGGAGTGGTACCAAACACATTTGTGAATCTAAGCGCGTTAGGAAAGTTCCAAAAATCCACACACACGAATGCAGGGATTTGTAACTCGTGTTCGTCAGGTTGCAGACAAATGTCATGGGGTCATCTATTTGTGAATCACAAAATCCATTTTTGAATCGCGTTACATTTATTTGTGAATTATGAAATACATTTGTGAATTGCGTTTCGTTTGTTTGAATCACGTTTCGTTTGTTTGTGAATTATGAAACTAATATAACTCTAAAGTAACCTTAGAAAAAGTACAGCACCACCCTGGATCTAGCTAGACCGGAAGCAAAACAATAGGCACGCCGGTTGGGCTCGGAAGCCTGAGCAGCAGTTCCGTTCTTTCAGCAACGACAGGAAGTAAAAGGAAACGAGGAAATGAAATACGTGTTTTGTATCAAATGAAAGTTTTTTTTTTTTTTTTTTTTTTTACAACAAACAGCCCTGTAAATCGACTGGGTTATATAAAAACCTTTTTTATGGAACGAGTTTTTGTTGCATTTGTCGTAATTATATCGGGAAAATAGTTGAAAGCGTGTTTGAAAGCTATTGTAGCCTAATTGTACTTGCTAGATCATTGTTTATAATAGTATTGTGTTATCTGTGCATTATATTAACTTGTTTTAAACAAGGTGAGATATATTAAATTACTTTTAAACGTACAGGATACTTGTAGCTGAGAACTATATTAAAAATAATGTATTTGATCAGTGCCCTTGCATTATAAGAGCAAAACAGGATTACAATGCATATAGTATACATATTTGGTACTGTTTAGAAGTTACTTTAAAATGGTTATAAGATACCATTGACTAGGCAGGCCTATGTATAAGATTGAAAAAAAAAACTAACCTTTAATAACCAGGACTACATCATGAAAGCACAGGTTTTACTTCACTTTAAATCATATCTTCTGCAGACATGCACCCTCTCAAACTGTCTATATTTTTATTGGTGCTATTTGTATTAACAGTGTAGGCTTATATTTTTTATATTCTCCTATTTTGGATTCAGTATAGGTCCAATGTAGTCAAATTATGCCTAATTACAGTGCATGAAATGCCCTGTGTTCTTCTTCTTCTTCTTCTTCTTACCTTTTTCTGCGATTAATTCAGCCCGAACCGCTTAACGTAGAAACTTCATTCAAACTTTGTCGCGTAGGTCTTGTAAAGGACACTTATGCTATGTATTTTTCACTTTTCTAAACTTTATACTTTTTAAGATATTAAATAAAAACGAATCTAAATTTTCCCATTGACTTACATTGGGCCATTATGACATCATAATAGGGTCTTTAAACTGGCTTGCACCTGTGCTTCACTGACAGCTGCACCAAATCAAAGGAACCTCTTCTCTGTCCCTCTCAATTTAACTGTAACTAGGAACATTAAGACACCTTCCATTCTCTACTTTTTTTTCTCTCCATCTCTCCATCTTTCTCTCTATCCCTCTCAGTCTACTTTCTCTCACACTCAATCTCTCTTCTTCACTCCATTTTTATCTCCTTTTTTCAATATTTTCACTCTCTTTTTCTCTTCCACTCTTCTTTCCTTCTTCCACTCTTCTTTCCTTTCTTCTTTCCTTCTTCCACTCTTCTTTCCTTCTTTCACTTTTCTTTCCTTTCTTCACTCTCCTTTCTTCTTTCATTCTTTCACTCTTCTTTCCTTTCTTCTTTCCTTCTTCAACTATTATTTCCTTCTTTCACTCTTCTTTCCTTTTTTCACTCTTCTTTCTTTTCTTCTTCCACTCTTCTTTCCTTTCTTCACTCTTCTTTCTTTTCTTCTTTCACTCTTCTTTCCTTCATCCTCTCTTCTCTCCTTTCTTCACTCTTCTTTCCTTTCTTCTTTCCTTCTTCCACTCTTCTTTCCTTTCTTATTTCCTTCTTTCACTCTTCTTTCTTTTCTTCTTCCTTTCCTAACTTTTGCATTTCATGCACTGGCATTTCCTTCAGGAAATGCATTTTCTAGTTATACCTATTATGAAGTCTCTGTTGAAGTTCAAGAGGAAATTATGGATGTCTTCTATTGACCAGCCTCAGATTATATACCTGATGTGTGGTGGTTAAATCAATCTTAGTGTTATTTTCTTTTTGAGTATGTATACTCTTCACTAACTGTTGTATATCACCCCTATTACATCTCCAAATTGTTCTAAGTAGCTTCACACTACGTATTTGACCTTTTGGTCTTTCATAGGGCCAATAAATAGCTGGGAAAATTGGATGTAACACTTTCTTTTACTAGAGAGAATAAATTGCAGTGCTATCCTATTGCAAGTGAGGAACTGTTTTTTTCCCTCTAAACTTTTTATGTTCAGTGTTCTTGAAAGGTGTAACATTAAGTACATTACGCTCCCCTCTGCCATACAGTTTAGATAGATGGATACTTTATTAATCCCGAGGGAAATTTAGGTCATCCAGTAGCTTATACACAAATTCCCTACTCCTCCCCTTATGCGTGGCATATGTTATAAAGCTGAATGGCCCTGATGACAAAGGACTTCCTCAGCCTGTCCGATGAGCATGACATTGACAGGAGTCTGCCACTGAATATGCTCCTCTGTCTGTTGAGAGTACTGTGTAGTGGTTGGTGGACATTGTCCAAGATGGTCAGCAACCTACTCAGGGTCCTTCTCTCCGACACTGTTGTGAGGCAGTCCAGTTCAGTGCCAACAACAGCTACCGCCTTCCTCACCAGCCTGTCCAGTCGCCCTGCATCCCTCTTCTTTATGCTGCCACCCTAGCACACCACAGCATAAAAAAGGACGCTGGCAACAACAGGCTGGTAAAACATGCGCAGGAGTTTGTTGCAAACATTGAAGGACCTCAACCTCCACAGGAAGTAGAGCCGGCTCTGACCCTACTTGTAGATTGCATCAGCGTTGGCTGACCAGTCCAGTTTATTGTCCAGATACACTCCTAAGTATTTGTAGGTGTTAGCCACCTCCACACTGACCCCCTCGATGGAGACTGGTAGCAGAGGAGGCTGAGACCTCCTACAGTCCACCACCACCTCCTTGGTCTTAGTGGTGTTTAGCTGCAGGTGGTTGTGCCTGCACCACTGCATAAAGTTGTCGACCAGGCTCCTGTACTCACCCTCCTGTCCATCCCTGATACATCCCACAACAGCAGAGTCATCAGAGAACTTCTGGATGTGGCATGTCTCTGTGTTGTAGGTGAAGTCCGATGTGTACAGGGTGAACAGGAGCGGTGAGAGCACAGTCCCCTGCGGAGCGCCGGTGCTGCACAGCACAGTCTCATAAACTGTGGCCTCTCCGTCAGGTAGTCAGTGATCCAGGATACCAGGTGGACGTTCACACCCGTCTGCACCAGCTTGTCACTCTCAGTCGGAGGGGCTGGATGGTGTTAAAGGCACTGGATATATCAAAGAACATGATTCTCACAGCACCTTTCCCCTTGTCCACATCTTTACACATCTCTCTCCTCACAATCTTTAGTTTCATCAGCAAAGTGTGATACGTGCCATATGGCCCTGCCATTGAAGATAATGCATTTTCACCTGTGGGTAGGCCTATGTTTAAATTATTGTGGAGCATTCAGGGACGTAAATCTCAACTACTTCACACATTTTATTTAATGTTTGGAATGTCCTGAACATATTCCACCCCCCTTTTATTGAGACACAATCTTTAGTTTCATCAGCAAAGTATGAAACGTGTCGTATGGCCCTACCATTGAAAATAATGCATTTTCGCCTGTGTGTAAGCCTATGTTAAAGTTTTGTGGAGCATTCAGGGACGTAAATCTCAACTACTTCACACATTTTATTCAATGTTTGGAGTGTCCTGAACATATTCCACCCCTCTTTTATTGAGACACAATCTTTAGTTTCATCAGCATAGTGTGATATGTGTCATATGGTCATGCAATTGAAAATAATGCATTGTCGCCTGTCTGATTGCCTATGTTATGCCTAGGTATGCCTATGCCTTATGTTATGCCTAGGTTAAAGTATTCTGGAGCATTCAGGGACGCAATTCACATCTACATCACACATTTTATTTAATGTTTGGAGTGTCCTGAACATATTCCAACCCCCTTTTATTTACACACAATCTTTAGTTTCTTCAGCAAAGTGTGATATGTGTCATATGGCCCTGCCATTAAAGATAGTGCATTTTCGCCTGTTTGTAGGGAAATATTTAAACTACAAAAAAAAATATTTACAACTACAGGGACGTAGCAATAACGTTGTATGCACAACTCCTATCCTTCTAATAGGCCGTAAGGTGAACACGGTTTTCGTTTCAGCCCGTTCCACTCACTGGCATCTACACAATCTTTAGCTTATAAAAAAGAACGAGTCGTGGTTAGTTACCAAAAAAAAGTTCGTCGCTGATTTTCCAGTCGATTGTCTATATGGCTTTGTTTCATGCAGAACTAGAGACTTCAGAGCGTAATAAGATATTTGTCGGGAGCCGTGCCACGGTTCGACACGTGATCATGCTACACCAATGAGAAGGCTGCATTTGTCAACAGAATGGAAAAATGGCGGCTCCCGTGTGGTTAGAAACATCGTTAAAGATAGAGGAAAACATCCGAACATCCTCAAAAGTGGGCTAAATTAATTCTAATTAGTGCTGTATAGATAGCCGCGTCCAAGAATAACAATGAGGCAAATATACGATAATGTTATTTTTATGTTAAGTCATTGACATCAAGTTTAACATACATGGGAATACCCATTACTGTGGATCTTACATGGATTGTGAACACCCACCGAAGAAATCAAGGCAAAGACTGTACTTCCTACATCAGCTGAGGAAGTTCAGCACCATCAGCTGTGTGTCCTGACAGCATCACTTGGTATGGGAACTGTACAGCCTGTGACTGCAGCACCGAATCATCAGAGCATCTCTCCATATTCTGCAGGAGACCTACAAGAAAAGACCTACCTACCAGCGCCCAAGGTATTGTAAAGGATTCCTAACATCCTGACCATGGACTTTTCAAAACACTGAGGTCAGGCAAACGTCTCTGCTGCTACAAGACCAGAACAGAGAGACTGAGGAGGAGCTTCTTTCCTCAAGCATTCCTTATCCTGAACACACACAATGACTATAAAACATCAATTACACCTTTTTTCACACACTGCTCTTTAAACTCCCTCTTGCTATTTATGAAAAATATTTCTTGATCTTTCTTTCTTCACACTCGCACAGAAAAAACAGTAGTATTTTTATGTATGTGACAAATAAACCTCCATGTATCAATAAAAGGCAGTAATTGTAAATACCAATGACCATCTGTTTGTTCATTCATTCATTCATTCTTCCACAAATGAAAACAACACTAATGAACCATAAAAACACTCTTTATGAAACATGAAATATGATATATAAAACTGTACAAAACTGAATAAGAAATAACAGATTAGGGACACTCAGTCCTCACTGTTAGTGTCAGTGTCAGGACAGTTATCTTCCAGTTCCTACAGCAACGACATAGGTCAACTATGCAACACAATCCTGCAGAAAAACATCTGTCTGTCTCACAGGCACCTTTGCAGCCACAGTGTATCACATGCAAAACACTGTCAGGGGCCGTATTTCTAGTCATCCAGGTGACATGCAAGTTCCCATTCTCTATTTGCCAACCATATCCAGCAGGTGATGGAGCACTTATATTATGTTTGAGACAGGACCTCATTATTGCAGCCTGGTAGTTTGCCCTTTTGCAGTGCTGATGGAGGGCATCAGTGGTAGGGGGAATGGATAATTCTGGCAAGGCTGATGATGTCATACCGAAAGCCTTGAACCTAGCTTTATTTACATTATCAGCTGCCGACTGATCATATAAGTGGCATACATACTGGCAAAGAAATGCAAATGTTGACTGCTCCAAGTTTAAGTTAGTACCTAAACTTTTAAAAGCCTTTAGGTACTCATCTTTCTCACATGCAACAGAAAATGTCTTTTTTTTCTCCTTTGCCATTAAAGGCACTTGTGGAGTCACACCCAGAAAATGTTTGAATTCCGATCAAGGCTGAAAACACACTGGTTCCAAGAGCTGATGACACCTTGGTAATGTCAATGATACATGTCCTGTTGCCAGTCCCTGTAAAAAAACATATAAAGTGCATGGCAAATCTGTCTGCACACTTACAGCAATGACTGCCACATCTGTATATGCCAGACAGTGTAGCGGGTTGAAACGGAAACAGGGTTCACCTTACAGCCTATATGAGGATGTGCATGTGTGTGAGTGTGAGTGTGCACACACTGGGCACCTTCACGAGGCTTCTCTCCAGTCTTCTCTTCCACACACACACACACACAAACAGAGTTGAAGACCTTGTAAATGTTTTCCCACATAGTATGTTTTTGCATATGAAAATGCCAGTGAAAATGCCTTTAAATATTGTAAACATATAAAAGGTCAGGCACATTTATGTGGACCTTCCCTGCCATGTACTATCAGGTGATGTTTTAAAGACCCAGCTTGTTTAGAAGTTTTTCCACATTGGCATGAGTATCAACATATGCATTTGAGAAGGGCAAACTTCAAACTTCAGAATTCAAGCATTTACATGGCTTTTCTTCACTGTGCAACCGCTGATGGCATTTCAGACTTGATGTCCTAGTGTAGTGTTTCTCAACCACTGGGCCGTTGCACTTATCCTTATTACTACTGTATTTTGTGCTGTGTCTTACTGATATAATGTATTTAACCCTTATTTAATGTTAATCACAATTACAAACGAGGGTCTGACAGGGCTTACAATTAGGTGTGAGTGCTCCAGATCAATGAGGAAAAGTCAACCCCCTCCCTGGATTTCTAAAGTTGGGATGATTATTGTATTTCCTTGATGACTTCTTACAATGTTGCATGGAATTGTTTGTGTATCATCTAAGCCTATGATTTCTCATAGTTAAGATCACCTTAGCTGACGTAGGAAGTACAGTCTTTGCCTTGATTTCTTCGGTGTGCTGGGTGTTCACAGTCCATGTAAGATCGTCAGTAATGTGTATGCCCATGTATGTCAAACTTGATCTAAATGACTTAACATAAAAATAACATTATCGTATATTTGCCTCATTGTTCTTCTTGGACGCGGCTATGTATACAGCACTAATTAGAATTAATTTAGCCCAATTTTGAGGATGTTCAAGTGTTTTCCTCTATCTTTAACGATGTTTCTAACCGCACGGGAGCCGCCATTTTTCCATTCTGTTGTCAAAAAGCAGCCTTCTCATTGGTGTAGCATGATCACGTGTCGAACCGTGGCACGGCTCCCGACAAAAATCTTATTACGCTCTGAAGTCTCTAGTTCTGCATAAAACAAAGCCATATAGACAATCGACTGGAAAATCAGCGACGAACTTTTTTTTGGTAACTAACCACGACTCGTTCTTTTTTATAAGCTAAAGATTGTGTAGATGCCAGTGAGTGGAACGGGATTCATTTTCTAAAGCACTTTTCGTGCTTCACCTTGCGGCCTATAACTGCCGAGCCATTATTGAACAGGTTGTTATTGTGGTGTATCTAAATGCAGTACATTAAGGGTTAATGTATTACGCAGGTTACGTTACAGTAGACCAATAGGGTTATGTGTGTGTGGTCACATGATGCTGGGTTCATACGTCTTCATGTCAGTTTAATAAAGTGCCTGTAATGTCAAGACACAGTTGTCCGCGCTGAATTAATATTCTACAAATAGAATATACGACATGGTGTCAGAAGTGCTGTGTCTATGACCAGAAAGAAAAAGCACAAGAAACAGCGGTCCACGGCGACAGAGACAGAGGGAGAGACATTGGTGGATGTTAAGAGCGAACAACGTGAGGGAAACGTTAACGTGCAACAAGCTAGCATGGCGGCTAATGCACCCACTGCTACATTCAACATCCAGCCACCGGAGCCCTTCGATTTCAACAAACCGCTCGATTGGACAAAATGGATCCGGAGGTTCGAGAGGTTTCGGCAAGCGAGCAACTTGACTACGAACTCCGAGGAAACTCAGGTTAACACTCTGATATATTGTATGGGGGATGAAGCCGACGATGTATTGAGAGGATTGAAACTGAGTGATGCTGACATGAAAATTTATGACAAAGTAAAAGACGGATTCCGGGATTTCTTTGTTGTGAAAAAGAATATTGTGTTTAAACGTGCATGCTTCAATATGCGAAAACAAGAACCAAATGAGACTGTCGAGGCATTCGTCACTGCCCTGCATGCTTTAGCAGAACACTGTCAATATGGGGACTTGCATGATGAACTCATACGAGATCGGATCGTAGTGGGGCTTGCAAACACCAGACTTTCAACGCTTGCAGATGGAGGAAAAATTGACTTTGCAAAAAGCCATTGATATGGCAAGACAGTCTGAAGAAGTCAAAAAGCAACAGAGCACACTTAGGGGAGACGCTAGCAGTGTGATGCAGATGGAGGGGAGCTCCATAGACAGACTGATGAAAAAGGGACAGCAATATACCAACTGGAAAAGCAGCGGCGCACATTCCCGCCAACACACGCAAGGCAGAGACAAAGGCATGCAGCACAGCGCCCAGTGCTACAAGTGTGGGGGGCCTTTTCACGAGTGTCCCGCCAACGATGCAACCTGTCGGGGCTGCGGAAAAAAAGGCCATTACCAGCGCGTCTGCAAAAGCAAGTCTGTGGTAGCATGCATTGAGGAAGAAGAGGGGAAAAGTTTCTTCTTGGGCTCTGTGTCATGTGAAAACAACATGTGGGCGGCTGATGTGCAGATAAAAGGGAAAGTGTTGAAATTCAAACTTGACACCGGCGCAGATGTAACCGCCATTTCGGACTGTGACCTGAAAGACTTGTTCCCGGGGGCACAAATGCCTGTCCTCCACAAGCCAGAGAAACCCTTGCTGGGTCCAGGAAAGATTCAGCTGGAGGTAGCTGGCTATGCAAAAATGCAGCTGACTTACAAAGCCAAGCAGACGGAGGAGAAGGTCTATGTGGTCAAAAACCTGAGCACACCTTTGCTCGGGCTACCGGCCATTACTGCCCTGGGTCTACTCATTCGAGTTGACAGCGTCACCATGGACTCTTTAAAGGCAACCTACCCAAAAATCTGCAAGGGCCTAGGCGACATCAGGCGTCCATACCACATCCAGCTCAAGCCAGAGGCCGTGCCATTCTCTTTAAAGACTCCACGGAGAATTCCCCTGCCTCTGATAGGAAAGGTGAAGGAGGAGCTCCAGCGGATGGAAGAGATGGGGGTCATCAGGCGCGTCGAGGAGCCTACGGAGTGGTGCGCCGGCATCGTCGTCGTCTCAAAGAAGAACAGCCAGCGACTATGCCTGTGTGTGGACTTCACGGGCTTGAACCAGTATGTGTGTCGAGAGAAGTATGTCCTGCCATCAGTCGACCAGAGTCTAGGAATGCTAGCTGGAGCCAGAGTCTTCAGTAAACTAGACGCGAACATGGGATTCTGGCAGATTCCTTTAGCTGAGGAGTCAGCCAAATACACAACATTTATAACACCCTACGGACAGTATCACTTACAGCGTCTTCCGTTTGGGATCAACTCTGCGCCCGAGCACTTCCAGCGTGTCATGGCGGAGGTGATAGATGGACTTGACGGGGTGGTCTGCCACATTGATGACCTGCTGGTGTGGGGAAAAGACCAAGAACAGCACGACGCTCGTCTCCATGCCCTGTTGAAAAAGCTTGAACAAGCAGGGGTGACTTGGAATGCAGACAAGTGCGAGCTCTCCAGGAGTGAGATGGTGTTCCTCGGGCATGTCATCACCACGTCAGGCATCAGCCCCGATCCAGAAAAGACAGAGGCCATCAGGGACATGAAAGAGCCTACAAACGTGAGCGAGTTGAGGAGTTTCCTGGGGATGGTAAACCAGGTGGGAAAATTCATACCCCAGCTATCAGAGAAAGACAAAACTCTCCGTGACCTTCTCTCAAAGAAGAACTGCTGGCTGTGGGGTGTTGACCAGGCGGTGGCTTTCAGGGTGCTGAAAGAAGCACTAATCTCTCCACCGGTCCTGGCCATGTGACACGAGCAGGGACACCAAAGTATCGGCAGACGCTTCATCTTATGGACTGGTGGGCGTGCTCCTCCAGAAATGGGACAGCGAATGGAGGCCGGTAGCTTACGCATCCCGCTCACTCTCACCCACTGAGCAACGCTACGCGCAAGTAGAAAAGGAGGCCCTGTGTCTAACCTGGGCATGTGAGCGCTTCCGGGACTTTTTGTTAGGAAAGCACTTCTGCCTAGAGACTGACCATAAGCCGCTCCTCTCCTTACTAGGCGCACAAGCACTCGACCTGTTGCCACCAAGGATACAGCGCTTTCGAATGCGGCTCATGCGCTACTCCTATGACATCGTGCACGTTCCTGGAAAGTCACTCTGGACTGCTGACACATTGTCACGTTCACCTGTACAGAAACAAATGACCGCAAATGACACTGAACTGATGGAGAGCACGAACATTTACGTGGACTGCATTGTCAACAACTTACCTGTCAGTCCCACGTTCATGGACACACTCAAAGCACAGCCGGGAGCTGACAGTGTATGCTCTCGTGTCATGAAAATGTGTGCAGACGGATGGCCAGATCATGCACAGCAGGAACCACTCCTGAAACACTTCTAGCCCGAGCAGGCTACACTCACAGTACAAGATGGACTGTTGCTGAAAGACACACGTGTGGTCATTCCAGCAGCAATGCGGAACGATGTGCTGGACAGACTGCACGAGGGCCATCAAGGGGTCGTGAAGTGCAAAGCACGTGCCCGTCAGACTGTGTGGTGGCCTGGGCTTGGACATCAAATCACAGAGATGGTGCTCAAATGCAGAACGTGTCTGCAAGAGCGCCGCAATCACAGTGAGCCACTCATGCCGTCAGACTGCCCCGAGTGCCCATGGCAAAAGCTGGGGGCCGATCTCTTTGAACTGAGGGGAAAAACGTACCTGCTCGTCGTTGATTACCTCTCCAGGTACGTCGAACTTGCCCTGCTGACACACACAAAATGCAATGATGTGATTAACCATCTGAAATCAATGTTTGCCAGACACGGCATCCCGGAGGTGCTCATGTCTGACAACGGCCCTCAATTCTCCGGCCAGGCATTCGCTTCCTTCGCCACTGCATATGGGTTCAAACACCTTACCAGTAGCCCCAAATTCCCACAAAGCAATGGCGAGGCTGAGCGAGCAGTACAGACCATAAAGGGTCTGCTGAAAAAGGCAACTGATCCGTATATGGCTCTGCTTGCATACAGAGCCACACCTCTTCAGAATGGATACAGCCCGGCCCAGTTGCTCATGGGTCGACGTCTCCGCACCACAGTGCCGACACATTCCTCTGAGCTGCAACCTACACTGCCCGACCGCAGCACTGTGTTCCAGAATGAAAGGGAGAATAGGACGTCAGATGCTGCAAACTTCAACAGGCGACATCGTGCAAAGCCACTCAGCCGTCTCCAGGTCAGGAGGTGTGGGTGACCGACACAAAAACACCAGGGACTGTGATCCAGAGTCACACCTCGCCGAGATCTTACCTTGTGGATGCGCCACATGGGGTGGTAAGACGCAACCGCCTGCATCTTATACCACTCCAGTCTCCGTCACAAGACGAGGCTGGACAGCAGCAACAGGAGCCACTGCCGGTCCTAGAGCAGGGTGACACTCCACCTGCTTTGGGGTGTCCTGTTCCCTCTCCGGGGGTTTCCACTCCCAGAACCAGGTCTGGGAGAGCAATTATACAGCCCACTAGACTGAACTTATAAGTGGGTGACAAAAGGAAAAAAATGTTCAATGTGAAAAAAAAGATTTTGTCATATGTTCATGCTGAGCAGAAAATGTTTTTCCAATGTACCAGTTTTACAGGGGAGATATTTACTTCAGAAAATAAGTTGGAAAATGTTATGTTTAGAAAGAGTATCAGTTTACCAGGATTTGTTTAACCCTGTTTTCTTTCACAGGTTTTAATGGACTTTGAAAAAAATGTCTACTGTGTGACCTGTCTACTTTCCCAATACAATAACCGAAGTAACTAATTTGTAAAATCCAAAATATTGTTGATATATATTCGCCAATGGTGTGTGTTCGCGCCTCACGCCTCAAACTCGCTTGCACTATAGAGCCCATCTACCTTATGCCACTGACAGGGCTCGTCATAATAGCAGGCACCGGGGCCAGTTGTATCTAGCCAATCACACTTGCGCGACACTTTGTGACGACTTCAGCGCCAGTAGAAATTTCTCCATGTAGCCGACAATTCAAAACGACGGTTTAAAGTGTCGTCCATGACGTAATTTGTGTTGGCGACCTTTTCAAAAGTGTCGTCTACCGAAGTATAAATTGGCCTTTAGCAGCACCGGCAACATCAATACCTTCTGAAAGTCTGTTTGGCAATGTTATTTTTCAATAAATTAAAAAATTTGCATAAAGCAAGCCAATCCACTTTTCCATGTGATAAGAGCATTAAAATGGAAAAAAAATAAATATGGAAAAAAAAAAATGAAGGGACAGTTAGAATAAATTATTTTTTCATCACCAATTTTCCATATATGAAATGTCAGGTTTATGTTTATCAATAACATACTTGTTAAGAGGGAATTGTGTGACAAGCCAAAAAACTATATGAAACATGTAATTAGTGTATGTGCAAAAGTAATCTAACCCCCAGCTGCATTGGTAAAGTCAAGAAGGTAACAGATTCGGGGAAAAGCTATAATACTTGGGAAAGCTATAAGACCATCTCCAAAAGGTTCCAGCTCCATCCATCCACTGTAAGACAAATAATGTACAAATGGAGGGCATTCAACATGACCGCGACTCTGCGTAGAAGTGGACGCCCATGAAGACTATCACCAAAAAGCACCAGAAGAATAATAAATCCGGTAAAAGCCAACCCACAGATCACCTCTAAAGAGTTGCGGACCTATCTGGCAGCATCTGGGGTAAATGTGGAGATGGTGCTTATTGGACCTCCACATTCAACCCAATGTGCACAAGGGTCCTGGTGCATGAGTGGGGGTGTAACGCTGTGGCCAGTTTCCAGGACACACAGGCTCCAGGGAAACGGTGTGGCACCCCCTCACTCAATGGAGCTCTCTTGTGGGGAGGTTGGTGTGGCTGAGACATACTAGGAGCGTTGTGGGACCTGAGGGACCTGTTAGAGTCTAGCAGACTAGACTGTGGGTTCTCAGATCTAGTTGCGTATAGGCTGGATGTTGCAGCAGCTGGAGCAGCAGACACACAAACAGTAGACACATCTGGCTGAGATGAACCAGCTCCAGGAACCAGGATCCAAAGGACCTGCTGGACTGTGGGCGCTATACATTTTCTGATAAAAACTTTAGTACCACAACAGGCTACCCTGGCAACATATTTTATAGCCTATAGCCTGGAATATTGTAGCCTATGTGTTCAAAATACAGCGGCATCCAGCTGTGCATGCTGTTGTGCAGGCCACTCACAAGACCTAGGGACCACAGAGAGGTCCCCCAATCGGGTATTCCCAGAGTTCTGAGGGGTGCATGCACAGTCATCATCAAGCAGTTCATCGGACGATTCACATTCAGATACATTCATGTTCGTCCTTGCCGTGCGTCTTTAAGATAAAACCACCGATTCATAGTTCAATGTCAATCCTTTACACGGATCATTGCATCACTGTTCAACATATCACAGTTCATCTTAGTCAATATTCAATATTCAGTCAATATTCATTCTATCATTGTCATCCAATTCATGTCAATCCTTTACACAGATAATTATATCACGGTTCAATGTTCAACAGTCATTTCATGTCCATCCTGCCATTCAAGGCTTGAGATTGTGTGTACAATAAGTACAGTAGTTAAATCCATCATCATTGGGACTTTCCTTGACATCCATCATTGTTCTAGCCATAATAAACATACCGGTAACCCTTTACCCTTGCGTTCCTCAGCTATCACACACAGTTTAAGTGGACGCACGCCAAATGTCATGATATTTCTCCAATAGGGGGCCCTGCAGCGGACACATTTAGAGTCTCACCTAGTTTCTGTGCCTGTGATGGAAAGGTGCAAACTTTTCTCAAACTTTAAATCTGCTTGGACCCTGATGATCACTGCTGTTGATTGTATTGTAACTTTTTTAAATTGGCCAAATTCACCACCCTTTTTTGAAATGCAGGATTTACTTTTGAGGGACTGTTTGAGATCCACAGTATGTCAGTTGCATGTACTGAACTCTTTATTCAACTAGGCTATGCCAAGGTAAAAAGAGTCTTTCATTCTATGGCACCCTTAAGAAGATACAACTTCCTCTGGAACATGCCATCACACCCACTGTGACAATGAAGGGGGCAGTGTGTGTGATGGTCTCAGGCTGTTTTGTAGCAGGTAGGGATGCAAACACATGTATGGTCAAAAAAGAGAGAGGTAATCGAAGCCCTCGCCCCGCGGCAAATATCTATCTATAAATCCAGAAATCTCTGTGTGTCAGTCAGTCAGTGTGTCAGTCTAGGGCGTACCTCCCTGACGTTAGTTACGTTAGTTGTAGCTTACGCATGTCATGAACCTATGCATCCTTGATTTTGAAGATTTTTGAATACATAGTTTGCGAGGTATTTGTATTTTATCATTTCCCGTAGGCACTATGGGTCATCGTTTCCCGTAGGCACTATGGGTAGTGAGGCATTATGGGTAGTGTAGTAATTCAGAGAAAGAGGTGAAATGCATTTGTGGAGGGCGCCGCCCAGGGTTTGTCGCGTAAAATTGCCTATAGTGTTTGTGGAGGGCGCCGCCCAGGGTTTGTCCCATAAAATTGCCTATAGTGTAGGCCATTCATGAGGAACACACACTTCAACCTGTGCATCCTTGATTCTTAAGATTTCTGAATTGATAGTTCGCGAGGTATTTGTATTTAATCGTTTGCGTCAGGCACTATGGGTTATCGTTTGAGTATACACCGCTACAAATGGTAGCTTATATTGATAAGCCTCGAGGCTTTCAGATTGTCCATTGCTTTCCCATCTGTTGCTATTAATTAATTAATTTATTTATTCACACACCCCCCCGCACACACACACACACACCCCACTCCACAACACACACAAACACACACACACACACACACACATATATACACCCTCTGCCAGCACTTGCATTATCATCAAAGATACCAACCCACACATCACCTCTAAAGAGTTTCGGACCTCTCTGGCAGCATCTGGGGTCAATGTACATGGGTCTACAATCAGACGAAAATTGTTGGTTTTGATCGTGACCAAATAATTTGGACTCATCTGTCCAAAGAAGGGACTTCCAGAAGGCCTTTGGTTTATCCAAGTGCTCTCTGGCAAAGTTGAAATGGACAGTTTTGTTCTTTCTTGAAGGCAGAGGCTTCCTTCTAGTAACCCGATCATGAATGTCATGTTTATTCAATTTTCGTCTGATTGTAGACCCATGTACATTTACCCCAGATGCTGCCAGAGAGGCCTGAAACTCTTTAGAGGTGATGTGTGGGTTGACTTTTACCTGATTTATTCTTCTTCTGATGCTTCTTGGTGATGGTCTTGATGGGCGTTCACTTCTAGGCAGAGATGCGGTCATGTTGAATGCCCTCCATTTCTAAATTATTTGTCTTGGATGGATGGATGGAGCTGGAATCTTTTGGAGGTGGTCTTATAGCTTTCCCAAGACTGATGGGCTGTCAGTACCTTCTTCCTAATGTTCTCTGATATCTCGTTTCTTCTCGGCATTGTTGATCTGTGTGGGTACACCTTGGCACTACAGTAGTTTGGTTGATTTCCTCTCTTTTAGTTTTAAGTTGCCCTACCCTTTTCCTAAGGATGTCTCAGTTGATTGGTTTGCTTAATTGACTAATTAAACACCCAAATAGGTTTCACCGAATCTGTTACCTGCTTGACTTTACCAATGCAGCTGGGGGTTCACTTACTTTTGCGAATACACTTATTCCATGTTTCATGTAGTTTTTGGCTACTCAAACAATTCCCTCTAAACAAGTACATGCAAAATGGTAAACATTAACCTGACATTTCATCTATGGAAAATTGGTGATGAAAAAAATGAAAAATCATGGTAAAACAACAGAAAACTCTTAAGTGCTCAAGGGGTTCACTTACTTTCAAGTGGCACTGTATACCTAGAGCAACATTCTATCCCCCTTTAGAATATTGATTCAGCATACAGTACTGTGCAAAAGTTTTAGGCAGGTGTGAAAAAATGCTGTAAACTAAGAATGCTTTCAAAAATGGAAGTGTTAACAGTTTATTTTCATTAATTCTTCATAAATTAACAAAATGCAGTGAAGGAACAGAAGAAAATTCTAAATTAAATCAATATTTGGTGTGACCACCCTTTGCCTTCAAAAAAGCATCTATTCTTCCAGATACACTTGCGCACAGTTTTTGAAGGAACTCGGCTGGAAAATTGTTCCAAACATTTTGGAGAACTAACCGGATGTAGGCTTCCTAAAATTCTTCTGTCTCTTCATGTAAACCCAGACAGACTCGATGATGTAGAGATCAGGGCTCTGTGGGGGTCATACCATCACTTGCAGGACTTTCTGTTCTTCTTTAAGCTGAAGATAGTTGTTAATGACATTGGCTGTATGTTTGGGGTTATGTTCCTACTGCAGAATACATTTGGTGCCAATCATACGCCTCCCTGATGGTATTGCATGATGGATTAGTATCTGCCTGTATTTCTCAGCATTGAGGACACCATTCATCCTGACCAAATCTCCAACTCCACTTGCAGAAATGCAGCCCCAAACTGGAAAGGAACCTCTACCAAGATTCACTGTTGCCTGCAGACTCTCATTATTGTACCTCTCTCCAGCCCTTCGGCGAACAAACTGCCTTCTTCTACAGCCAAATATTTCTAATTTTGACTCATCAGTCCAGAGCACCTTCTGCCATGTTTCTGCACCCCAGTTTCTATGTTTTCGTGCTTAGTTCAGTCACTTGGCCTTGTTCCCTTGTCGGGGTAGAGCTTTTTGGCTGCAACTCTTCCATGAAGACCACTTCTGGCCAGACTTCCCCGGACAGTAAATGTCTGTACCTAGGTACCACTGGTTTCTGCCAGTTCTGAGCTGATGCCACTGCTTGAAATCTTCCGATTTCGTAGGTAAATAAGCTTGATGTGTTTTTCATCAGCTGCATTAAGTTTCCTTGGCTGACCACTGCGTCTACGATCCTCAACGTCTTCTTCAAAAGTGTTTGAGCTGCACATTTTGAAACCCCTGTCTGCTTTGAAATCTTTGTCTGGGAGAGACCCTGCTGATGCAGTATAACTTTGTTGTGTCTTGTTGCTGTGCTCAGTCTTACCATGTAAATGGATAAAAAATAAACATTTATTGTTTACATTTTTCAAAGCATTCTTAGTTCATAGTATTTTTTCACACCTGCCTAAAACTTTTGCACAGTACTGTATATATCTACAGCAACATGCTATCCCCCTTTATAATTTTGATTCATATAAACCTACAGCGACATGCTATCCCCCTTTAGAATATTGATTCAGCATATACAGCCGCGGAAAAAATTAAGAGACCACTTCAAAATGATCAGTTTCTCTGGTTTTACTATTTATTGGTATGTGTTAAAGTAAAATGTACATTTTTGTTTTATTCTATAACCTACTGGCAACATTCCTACCAAATTTCAAATGAAAATATTGTCATTTAGATCATTTATTTGCAGAAAAATGACAATTGGTCAAAATAGCAAAAAAGATGCAGTATCTTCAGATCTCGAATAATGCAAAGAAAACAAGCTCATATTCATTTTTAAACTACACAATACTAATGCTTTAACTTAGGAAGAGTTCAGAAATCAATATTTGGTGGAATAACCTTGATTTAAAATCACAACTTTCATGTGTCTTGGCATGCTCTCCACCAGTCTTTCACATTGCCGTTGGGTGACTTTATGCTACTCCTGGCGCAAGAATTTATGCTACTCCTGGCGCAAGAATTCAAGCAGCTTGGCTTCTTTTCATGGCTTGTGACCATCCATCTTCCTCTTGATCACATTTCAGAGTTTTTTTATGGGATTCAGGTCTCGAAATTGGGCTGGCCATGACAGGGTCCTGATCTGGTGGTACTCCATCCACACCTTTACTGGCCTGGCTGTGTGGCATGGAGCATTGCCCTGCTGGAAAAAACACTTCTCAGAGTTGGGGAACATTGTCAGAGCAAAAGGAAGCAAGCGGGACAACGTTGTACTTTGTCTGGCTGAGGTTTGTAAAAGACCATAAGGATTGAAAAAAGCGGGCTGGAGGTTCTTCTAAGTTCGTCTTCTCTGATGAGTCCAATTTCACAGTAGGTGCAAGACTCTGTGGCTTGTAGGCCTCTCCAGGTCTCCGTCTAACCATCAGATGACCATGTGTTGGGCAAAGCTGAAAATTGGACTCATCAGAGAAGACGAACTAGAAGACCCTCCAGTCCGCTTTGGTTCAATCCTTATGGTCTTTTACAAACCTCAGCCAGGCAAAGTACAACGTTGTCCCGGAAGAAAAACTTGCTTCCTTTTGCTCTGACAATGTTCCCCAACTCTGAGAAGTGTTTTTTCCAGCAGGGCAATGCTCCATGCCACACAGCCAGGCCAGTAAAGGTGTGGAAAGAGTTCCACCAGATCAGGACCCTGTCATGGCCAGCCCAATATCGAGACCTGAATCCCATAAAAAACCTCTGAAATGTGATCAAGAGGAAGATGGATGGTCACAAGCCATGAAAAGAAGCCGAGCTGCTTGAATTCTTGCGCCAGGAGTAGCATAAAGTCACCCAACGGCAATGTGAAAGACTGGTGGAGAGCATGCCAAGACACATGAAAGTTGTGATTTTAAATCAAGGTTATTCCACCAAATATTGATTTCTGAACTCTTCCTAAGTTAAAGCATTAGTATTGTGTAGTTTAAAAATGAATATGAGCTTGTTTTCTTTGCATTATTCGAGATCTGAAGACACTGCATCTTTTTTGCTATTTTGACCAATTGTCATTTTTCTGCAAATAAATGATCTAAATGACAATATTTTCATTTGAAATTTGGTAGGAATGTTGCCAGTAGGATATAGAATAAAACAAAAATGTACATTTTACTTTAACACATACCAATAAATAGTAAAACCAGAGAAACTGATAATTTTGAAGTGGTCTCTTAATTTTTTCCGCGGCTGTATATCTACAGCGACATGCTATCCCCCTTTAGAATATTGATTCAGCATATATACCAACAGCGACATGCTATCCCCCTTTAGAATATTGACTCAGCATATATACCTACAGCGACATGCTATCACCATTTGGCAGCGTATTGTTGGTCTCAGTTTCACTTTCCAATAAGACAATGACCCAAAGCAAATATCTGGAGAGGAAACAGTCAGCTGAAGTGTCCATCATGCGATGGCGTGCCAAATCACATGATCTCAACCTCTGATGAGTGGCTAGAGCAGGAACACCACTATGAGTCAGTTGAGACTAGAGAAAAAGACAGTTGAAAATACTTTATTTAGTTTGTAACAACCAGACAGAAAAAGTAGGACATTCTTTGTTGCCCCAGTCGTTCGTATCTTACAACATACACACAAACAATATTTTAACTACTAAAATGAACTTCATTGACTGAAACAAAGTGATCATAGCCTGAGGTAATGGTGAACCGCAATAGTGTTGTACTTGTGTTGGCCTGTGGAGGAAATAGATTTGTAGGTATAGTCAATACAAAAAGAAAAAAATAAACATTTAAACAAGTTGACAAAGAAAAGAGATTAAATACAAACTCACTGAGATATTAAGGGCCTGAAGAAGCTCCTCTGTCTGCTCCAGTTCTGAAATGATTGTATTTTTCATTTGAAATCAGATGCAATCAGTAATCAGCTTGAGAGTCTAAACAAGAAGTGTAGTCAATAAGTGTCTTCAAACCCACCTCTCTCTGCAAGTGTTTCAAATGTTCCCACCTCTTCGGAAATACACTTCTCTATTTTGAGACCCTTAACTGAAAATATAAAAAAAACACGTTTTGGTAGTCGTTGAAGTTACAAGCAATTTCTATCCCTAAAGATGCAGTCCATGACTCTGGCAAAAGGTTGATTTGAGTTCAATAGGCAAAGTGACACTCCCTCCCATCCATGCTCCTGAAGCAATGTGTCGATTGGCTGGAATTGTTTACAGCACGGTCAGAGCCAACTATGTTTGTTTCCTACTTTCATAGCCAGGACTGTGTACAAACACTAGAGTTTTTATGACTTTTTTTATTAACTGAACAACAACCTGAATACGGTGAAGAACAAATTGAGGAACAAATTTTGCAAAAAGTGTATTGGGAAAAGTGTAATCGTGGACTGCAGATTTTAAATCAACAACTTTCCGGGGGGGGGGGGGGGTCTTGGCATACCGTTGTAGCTTTGTAAAGAGATGTCAGCTATTTCCGTTGGGCAAGGGAAGCTGATGGTAAAAGCTTGTGGAAACATCCCTGTGGAAATCCAAAAATTGTTTTCATTCCTGTGAGATAAGAAAACAGATGAATAAAATTGGAAACATTTTCTTAGTCATATGAACACCACCGTAACAGAGAAAAATGGATATCCCTTTGGAAAGACATGATGCATTTGCAAGACCTGACTGACGTTCATTCACCTAATGCTGTGAAACAGGGATTTATATCTAGCCTGGATACCAGACCGAACCCTGCCCACAAAATGTGAGGTTGGGAAGTTCGGTCTGGCTCTGTGCCGTTGGGGAGAGATTATCAGAAGGCAGGATTCTGCCGGACCAATCAAATTGTCCGGGCGGGCTTTATACGATGATGGACAGATGACCAACCAACGCTTGAGTTGAATTAACGGTAGAGTCAAAATCGTACCAAGATGGCGGCTTCCCGGGAGCCTGTTAGTGGGACACACTTTGTGTCATTGACAAGATACACTGTAGCATAGCCTGCTGTCAAACACTTGTGGGCAGTGCCTTACGGTGCGAATCCATACCAGCGACGAGACCTGCTTCCATCGTTTTGAGTGGCAGTGGTGTAGCGTGTGGAAATAGCATACAGTCCTACAATTTTCAAACCGTCAAAGACGACACCAAACAATCTCATTGGCCGCTGCCGGGAAAAATCGCTCCTCATTTGCATAAGTTTCAACATGTTCGAATTTTCATGGGTCCCGTCGCCCAGATCGCTGGTCTACGTCACAATGGACTGGCTCCCGTTGAAATGCATTGGGTTTAGAAATCACGTCGCTCATAACGGTGGTATGGATTCGCACTGCTACGTTACTAGAGGAAAAAATAAAACGATTGTTGCGCAACAAACATTTATGAATGACATTTAACACGGTTCATTCATGTAACTGCTGTGAAACAGTACGCAAAACTATGGTTGCATGCCTAACATGTATAAATGACATTTAACATGGTCCATTCAGATCCCAATGCTATTGCGATTTCCTGTTACCGTTGTGGCAAAGGTAATTTTGTGGGCAGTGCCTTACGTTACTAGAGGAAAAAATTAAACGATTGTTGCGCAACAAACATTTATGAATGACATTTAACACGGTTCATTCATGTAATTGCTGTGAAACAGTACGCAAAACTATGGTTGCATGCCTAACATGTATAAATGATATTTAACATGGTCCATTAAGATTGTTACCGTTGTGGCAAAGGTAGTTTTCCATAGTCTATCATCATCATAACCTACATAAGTTTTATGAAGTAGTAGTGGGGGTGGCCGTTGTGTTACTTCTGTCCACATGATTGCCAATCAGTCAAGTATTAATGGAACAGATTTGCAATGTGCAGCAAAACAAGGACACGGTCAGCATTGGAAGGTGTCACCAGCCACCTAGACTTTGATATGCCTTGGTGCTCTTGTAGTTGTGTTGTCCTCATTGTTGCAGTATTGGTCTGCAGGCAGTGCATTTTGCACTTATATTAGGAGAGGGCCTTTACGGACCAAGAGTGCAACATGCAACTGTCTGCTTTTTTTAAACGTCTTTTTTTTATGACTGATGGACACACGCACATACATTTACACACACATCTCCTCTATCTGAACATTCATCAGCTTACCTGACAACTATGCTGAAATATGCTAACGTTTCTTTTGTTGTGTAAATCCACAGTTGAGCTCAAAACTTCTGCTTGTGTCTCAGCCCTAGCTAGCGATTCACATTATGCGAGCTAACAATGCAATGGATTAAAAGAGAGAGAACAAAAATCAGTTTTAGCCTGCATTGAAGGATCAGCTACTCACCCATCAATAATATGTTCTGGTGGATAATTTTTATCACAGGACGTAGCCAAAGACACATATGTGCCAGATGAACGTAAGTCTTTGGTTTTCATCCTTTCGTTATAGTGTTGCCTAGCAGCATTGACAAAACCCGTCTACAGAAAGGCTCTGGTATTGGTCTAAATTCCTGACGCTGAAATTTGTCGTCATCAAGAAGTGCCAAGATGATGAACCAATGATGTTGACTTAGTAGGAAAAAGGCAATGCTGATGTATACCGCCTTGGTTAAAACTTATTATTTATAATAATTCGACGATATAAACGTGTATTTTATCAGGTGCTGTTATGGAACATTCTTGCAACGAAGACCTTATTTCCCGTGGAACAGGACAAGTAGGTCTAGCTATTCTGAAACCTTGGTATAAAGTCGATTTTATCCTGCAACGTTAGCACACCCGTTTGTAAAAAGACGTATTGCTTGGCCAATTATATTATATTTACGGTCATAAACTTACTCACTGCCATCAGTTTCAGCATGTTTACTGTGAAATCGTTATAGACGTAACCAAGAAATAGGCTGCAGGCAGCACATGTTCAAGCTCTTAAGATGTAAAGAGAGTGCACCTGATATAGGTCTGTTAAATGTTTGGCATTGTTTAAAAGTGTGTTCACCGTCATTTATCCAGAGTGACGAATCCGACATCTGGGACGACACGGCCCTGATAAAAGCTTATGACAAAGCGGTGGCGTCTTTTAAGGTAAGCATATTTTTTTTTTTAAATGTCAATGTAACAAGGTGAAACTTGCACTATTCGAGATGATGAAAACACAAAAGTCTGTCTCTCATACATGTACATACTTGCAATTGAAATATATTTGGCTGGTCAAACGGTGCACGAAAAGTACCTTTTTTTTTTACTCTGCTTCTCTTGGGTTGGACACGGGTTGACTTTGGTATGAATGGCACGACCTAGGGTGCTAATAACTATAAAGTTGACCACATTATAACTCTGAAGATAATGCATTAACAAAACTGGGTGCAGATTATGAAAGATACAAAGCCTAAAAGCTCCTCCGAGAAAATACAAAGGCAGGGTTTGAACTTTGAACTTATACC
This sequence comes from Sprattus sprattus, assembly GCF_963457725.1. Classification (NCBI taxonomy): domain Eukaryota; kingdom Metazoa; phylum Chordata; class Actinopteri; order Clupeiformes; family Clupeidae; genus Sprattus; species Sprattus sprattus. The sequence goes on from NC_137914.1 coordinate 27,903,954, forward strand.
GTTAGACCTAAACATGGAAAAAAAAAGCATAGTTACAAAACTTTATGAGCATTTGTATACATTCTTTACACCACATATGTACAGAGCCCCTAAGGGGACTAGGGGAGGGTTCTTTAATGTTTCTGGTGCGTACCAGAAACTATCCTGTGGGCAAGAGAGAGTTTACCATGCTCACAAGAAAGTATTGACTTACATGTGGCACACACAGAAGATCACCCTGTTCATTTCGGCTTGCAATCTTTTTGTGGGGCTTCGGCTTCCAGAGCTGGCAAAAGACCATTAAGTAAAACTGAATGGGGTGTTACGTCAGTGACCGGAACTAGAGAAAGGTAAACCACTGACTTTAGAGGTAACTACAGTTAAGTTAAGTATGTGCTGGTGGGACAGTTTAATTGTTTAGGTGCTAGGTGATATCTACCACCACTCAGACATAGTATAGTTAAAAGCTAAAATTCCATTTTTGTATTAAGAAGAGCAACCTAAAGGAACACATTCCAGTCAAGATATGTTTAACAGAGGCATTTCTTTGTTCAGTTCACAGCAACAACAAAAAAAAGTCAACAAACATAAAAAAGTAGATAAACAAATCATCAAGACCACTTCAGTTAGCCTACAAATAATAGAAACAATTTTGCACAAAAATGACTATGGGTGGTTGAGAGTTTGCTGGATGAGAGTAGTGTGTGTGTATACACACCCACTGTAAGTCAAACATGGCATCAGTTAGTTTTACCATGAGGCAAAAAAAAACACACTTTGGTTAAACCCTGGTATAAATTTAGGAAACCTACAGAAAACCTTTTCATTGAGTTTGATGAACTCAAAGTTCAATTTCACTTTGAATTTGCTCTGTGTAATTGCTGCTGATTTTACATACACCTATCTGATCTTACATACACCTATCTGACCCTGATCTTACATACACCTATCTGATCTTACATAAACCTATCTGATCTTACATACACCTATCTGACCCTGATCTTTCATACGCCGCATACACCTCATACTTAAGTAGGCTAACTTATATCAGCTGTGCTGCAGAGCTATAGTGAATGTAATACATATAGACCCTTGTACATGCATAGGAGGATCTTGACTGATTTGATGTGATAACATCCTAATGTAGTGCCAATGCAGTGATAACGACAAAATGATGTCTCTAGTAATCCATCTATTTATTTAAGCATTGAAGGTTCGTGCCCACAGTTGAGTATGAGTTTTATTTACAACCCGAATTCCGGAAAAGTTGGGACGTTTTTTAAATTAGAATAAAATGAAAACTAAAAGACTTTCAAATCACATGAGCCAATATGTTATTCACAACAGAACATAGATAACATAACAAATGTTTAAACTGACACATTTTACACTTTTATCCACTAAATGAGGTCATTTCAAATTTGATTCCTGCTACAGGTCAGTTGGGACGGGGGCAACCAATGGCTGAAAAATAAGATTCAGCTGGGAGAACATTTGGCAACTAATTAAGTTAATTGATATCCGGTCTGTAATATGATAAGCTTTAAAAGGGATGTCTTAGGGGCCGATCACACAGGACGCGACTTTTAAAAGCGCGTCGCTAGCAAAACCATTGTTTTCCTATGGTACGGCGCGCCTTTCATGTGCGCCTTTTAAACGCCGCGCCTCGCGCCTTTCTGGCGGTTTAAAGGCGCGCCTAAAAGTTAAAATATTCTCAACTTTAAGCGCAAGGCGCGGAGTCGCACATTTTAGCAGTTTATAACTATGAGGAATTGTACAACTCCAGATGTAAGAATTATTCGAATTCTATACGGCGGACACATGCGTGGACCTGCGTGAGCAACCAATTGGCCGTCTCTACACTATGCCTTTTATAAATGCCTTTAAAACAAATAGGCTAGCTGGCTAGCTAACTGTAGGCACCACTCCACAGGCGCATAGGCGCTTTTCCCCAGGCGCCTCTTGCCAACGCGCTTTCGATGCGACTGCGCTTATAAAAGCGCCCTGTGTGATCGGGCCTTTAGAGAGGCAGGGTCTCTCAAAAGTAAAGATGGGCAAAGGCTCTCCAATCGATGTAAGAGTGCGTAAAAAGATTGTGGAATACTTTAAAAACAATGTTCGTCAACGTCAAATTGCAAAGGCTTTGCAAATCTCATCACCTACAGTGCATAACATCATCAAAAGATTCAGAGAAACTGGAGAAATCACTGTGCGTAAGGGACAAGGCCGAAGACCTTTATTGGATGCCCGTGGTCTTCGGGCCCTCAGACGACACTGCATCACTCATGGGCATGATTGTGTCACTGACATTACTAAATGGGCCCAGGAATACTTCAAGAAACCACTGTCGGTAAACACAATCAGCCGTGCCATCTGCAAATGCCAACTAACGCTCTATCATGCAAAAAGTAAGCCATATGTGAACATGGTCCAGAAGGGCCTTCTTGTTCTGTGGGCCAAGGCCCATTTAAAATGGACTATTTCAAAGTGGAACAGTGTTCTATGGTCCAACGAGTCCACATTTGACATTCTTGTTGGAAATTATGGACGCCGTGTCCTCCTGGCAAAAGAGGAGGGAGACCTTCCATCATGTTATCAGCGTTCAGTGCAAAAGCAAGCACCTCTGATGGTATAGGGGTGCATAAGTGCATACGGTATGGGCAGCTTGCATGTTTTGGAAGGCACTATAAATGCTGAAAGGTATATTAAGATTTAAGGGCAACATATGCTCCCCTCCAGACGACGTCTATTTCAGGGAAGGCCTTGTGAAGTTCAGCAGGACAATGCAATACCACATACTGCAGCTATTACAACATCATGGCTTCATCGTGGAAGAGTCTGGGTGCTGAATTGGCCTGCATGCAGTCCAGATCTTTCACCTATAGAGAACATGTGGCGCATCATTAAGCGGAAAAAATACGTCAAAGATGACCACGAACACTTCAGCAGCTGGAAACCTATATAAGGCAAGAATGGGACCAAATTCCAACACCAAAGCTCCAGACACTCATAACCTCGATGCCCGGACGTCTTCAAACTGTTTTAAAAAGAAGAGAAGATGTTACACCATGGTAAACATGCCCCCGTCCCAACTATTTTGAGACCTGTAGCAGGAACCAAATTTGAAATTAGCTCATTTTGTGCATAACATTGTAAAATTTCTCTGTTTAAACATGTGTTATGTTATCCATGTTCTATTTTGAACAAAATATTGGCTCATGTGATTTGAAAGTCATTTAGTTTTCATTTTATTCAAATTTAAAAAACGTCCAAACTTTTCCGGAATTCTGGTTGTATATACAGCCGCGGAAAAAATTAAGAGACCACTTAACATTTTTTTCCAGTTTTCTGGTTTTACTATTTATTGGTATGTGTTTGAGTAAAGTTAACATTTTTGTTTCATTCTATAAACTACTAGCCTGACGATGTCATACTCATAATTCTAGTCAGAATATGAGTCTGATACCGAACCATTGGGCTGTGATTATGGGGCGTGTTTCAACGAACCAGGAAAGAAAATGCCTATTCGCTGAATTGGATACCTAGAACCAATCAGAGCAACGTATTACCATCTGATAGATTAAACTTTTACCTGATCCCGTAGGAAGGACGGCAAAAACATCTTTTCAATCGACAAATGCCTTGATCGCGTTTCTCTGTTCCTCTTTCAAAATGAATGCGCTGTCAATATCTGTTGAGATATGCCTGCTCAAGTTACTTAATTAGCACTCAAGGCTAGAAGCTACAGTGTGTTTCAATTGGGGTTTTGGTGTACGCGTTACTAATGACCTAACAATAATGGTCTAGAGAGCTTTAGTTAAGACAAACAATATGCTGCAACATTCGTGTTGCATATACACAACTAACCGAGTCAATGTAGACATTAAAAAGTCGTGTAGATAGCTTAATAAACATAAAATATTCCCCACTAAGCTCCCGAGAAGCGGCCATCTTGGTCGGAGTTCGAATCTACCGGTTAATTCAACTCAAGAGTTGGTTGATCTGTCCATCAACGTATAAGGCCCGCCCTTACAATTTGATTGGTTTAGATTGCTTTCTCAACTTTTCTGAAACGTTTAATCCCTCCCAACTAGCTCGACTCCAGACTGAATCTCCCAGACCAAAAATGTTGTGGGCGGAGTTCAGGCTGGTATCCAGGCTAATAAACTACAACATTTCTACCGAATTTCAAATAAAAATACTGTCATTTAGAGCATTATTTGCAGAAAAAAAATACAATTGGTCAAAATAACAAAAAAGATGCGGTGTTTCCAGATATTGATTTCTGAGCTCTTCCGAAGTTAAAGCATTAGTATTGTGTAGTTTAAAAATGAATATGAACCCGTTTCTTTGCATTATTCGAGATCTGAAAACATTCCATTTATTTTGCTATTTTGACCAATTGTCATTTTTTTGCAAATAAATGCTCTAAATCAGGGGTTTTCAACTGGTTTTGTCCCAAGGACCACCATTCTGACTAGAAAGTAATCCGTGGCCCACTGATGTGCCTGCGCGCGTGTGTGTGCGTTCGTTCGTGCATGTGTGACCTGTCAGTGTAATATCTGGGCATGGTGAAGTCCACACAGCCAGTCTATTCGTGGCGAAATGCTAGACAGCGACAGGCTCATATCATTCTCTTGCCCTGTACTTATTTTTCAAGTACGCAAAAACAAATGCTCTCACACAGGTGGTTTGAAAGTTTGCAAAATTCACCTCATTGCTTTTGCAGCACGCTCTGGAAATTCGGTCTGGCAACTTATCCAGAACTTAAGTCATATGAAAATCACGCAACATCTGTTGCATGTACTCAATAAGCTTGGCATATGCCGCAATAGTTTCGACGGCTTCATAGCTTCAGTTGACCGTAATGTTGAACACACGAAACACAGTGGTACCTCCTCTCCGGCTCTGGCTATCATCACTGTTAATCCGTATTTGATGTATTCCTCATTGTTTTTTCTTTGTTGACTTTGTTTCCCTGTATCCTGTGAAGGTGTACCTTTGTCGTGGCAGCCTGTCTCTCTCCTCACTAAACACCGATCCATTGGTGCTTCTGACCAGCTAACTCCACGGTAGAACGAAATGTTAGCTAAGGACAGTAGATAACTTCAGTCGTTCACCAAAAGTTGTACTTTTTCGACTAAACTTCAAAAGTATTCGTAGGCTATGCTTAACTGCAGATGCTTGTCAACTTCGCACGTGAGACTGAACGTTATGAATTATCCGGTATGGCGTGACGTTATGAACGCAATGCATTAACATCAGCAAAGCACAGGCTACCATAGACTGGATAGGTGCAAGGCTACATTCTGTCAGCATGAATCACCTTTATATTATTTTGACATATTTTTCTTATTTCAGTAATCTGGAAATGTGTTGAAATATCAAAGCAAATTATTTTTTATTTTTTTTAATCGCGGACGCCCTGCAATACCGCCGCGGACCACCAGGGGGCCGTGGACCCCCGGTTGAAAACCCCTGCTCTAAATGACAATATTTGTATTTGAAATTTGGTAGAAATGTTGTCAGTAGTTTATAGAATAAAACTCAAATGTTAACTTTACTTTAACTCACCAATGAATAGTAAAACCAGAGAAACTGCTAATTTTGAAGTGGTCACTTAATTTTTTCCGCGGCTGTATATATATATATATATATAATCCATTTTGTCTGTATAATGGCTGTATCTACTTTCACCATCAGCATGCACTGACAGGAGAGGAGAACCCGGAATCCAAACAACAACCTGGGAAGAAACGGAAAAACAACGTAAGGAATAGTTGCAGAAAAAGGAGCAACGCTTCCTCTAGCAAAGAGGTATAGTTGCCATGGTAGCACTGAACTAGTAAACAGTACAACTTTCTGATGTTCTGAACGTTCTGAATAGTTTGCACTGAAACTAGTACACTGTGTTGAAAAAGTTAAACTTTGATTTCCTTTAGTGGAAAGTTGGTGACTCCTGCTGTGCTCGGTGGTCTGCGGATGGGAACTTGTATCCAGCCAGAATTACCTCCATTGATCACAAGAAAGGCACTGGCTTTGTCGTCTACACAACCTACGGCAACAAGGAGGAGCATTACCTTAAAGATCTTCTGTCTGCAGGCACTGTCAAAGAGGAATCACCAGAGGTAGTCTGTCTTCTGTCTGCAGGCACTGTGAAAGAGGAAACACCAGAGGGAGTAGGGCTCTTTGCTTGCCCTTTTCAGATAACGTTACCAACGTTATCACTACTTGGATGTATTGTGTTTCTATTTAAATACTGTTTGCATTGCAGAGTGTACTGAATCTAAGTAACTTAAAATTCAATTAAAAGTAGAGAACAAACTGAAGCCATCTGGTTTGACCAGTCCAAAGAAATAGTTTTTGGAGCTAGCCAGGTTTAATAACCTGACCAATCTCTGTGATGACATTTCAGCATTTTGACTGGTGCCCAAACTGGTGTCTCGGCACTAAATATAAGTCTTTTAAAATCTTCAAGCCACCTTGGCGTTTGAGGCAACTACTAGCAAACAACAAATAAACAGAACTCAACTACTAACAAACAACAAATAAAAAGAACCAAAGTTGATCATTTTCTTTTCTCTGGAATGTGTTTCTATTGGTCACACATCTTAGGGCTAATGAATATTAGGGTCAATTATGAATTTATACCCGTACTAGTTAAACCACATGGCTGACTTGTTTTCTTCCAATCATATGTAGGTCCCTGCGACGGAGGATTCTTCAGCAGAAGATGGTGAAAAGTTTTCAACACATCTGTTAAGTAACGCGTGTCATCCTGGACCATCCTCAGGAGCCAAATCTAGAACGGTAGGAAAAAGTTTTACTCAAGTACTGGGTAGGACTCCCTTTACCACCATAGCAACCTGATTTCTTGATGGCATGGAAGACAAGGTCCTGGAGTTCAACAAGCACATTTTCATGGACTTCATGTCCTATCGCCTTCCTGTATACTTCAGCCAGTTTGGCCGTGCTCCTCGTCATTTTTCACCAACCACATTGTTCACATCCAATATTATAATATATATAATAATATTATATCAGAGCAAGCAGGTGTAAAGGTTTACCAAATAAAGTGGCCACTGTGTTAAGATCCTCTATATCGGTGAAACTAGTTGTGTGCTGGTTTATTAAGTGTAGACATGTAATTGACATTATTATATATTTATGTTTATTATGAAAGTATGTTTATTATAATTATGTTTAGTAATTATGTCTGTCTGTATGTGTCATTATTAGTGCTGTCAAACGATTAAAATATTTAATCGCGATTAATCACATTTTTGTCATAGTTAACTTAAAATTAATCGCGATTAATCGCACATTTTTATCTATTCTAAATGTCCCTTCAATAATTTTTTTTCCATCATTTTTATTTAATATTAATGCTCTTATCAACATGGAAAAGTGGATTGGCTTGCTTTATGCAATGTTTTTTTTTTATTGAAAAACAACATTGGCAAACAGGGTACAAAATTAAATTATAAAGTGCACATTTCAGATAAACAACGACTCAGCCTATAGTGCATTAAAACCATGGCTTAATATTTTCTTTTTTTCAAGTTTGCTGTGAACATAGAAGTCAGGCCTCTTATTTCAAAAACAATGAACCGTAACAGTTAGGTTACCAATTAAAGTTAAGCCTACTACTTCTGTGCTTTCAGCCAGCTGCCTGTTGACATTTTCAGACAACAGTGAAGCTCGCTTCTTTTGCACAAAACAACTTTTAAAGGTAAACTTTCTATTCAGAAGCTTTATATCATCCATTTAGCCGTATCGCGCTCACCATTCACTCTAACGTAACGTTAGCCTAGTACACAGTTTGCGAGGGCAAAATTGTTTTTTTTTAAAATTATTTATTTATTTATTTTTTACAACGCGTTACTCGCGCGAAAAAAAAAATTGACGGCGTTAAAATGGGTTTGCGTTAACGCCGTTAATAACGCGCTAAACTGACAGCACTAGTTATTATGTTTAGAACACTTTACATTTTAAGCTTCCTTACCTTTCACATGTCGAGATAAAAAGAACATCTAAAATACCTGCAAAGGCAGTTCTCTCCCTTTGTGACAAGAAGATCATTGAGACACTGATTCCACCTCACACCAATTGTCTTTGACTTCCATGTTGTCGTTAGGGAGAAGGCAGAAAGTCCAGTCACAGCAAACTTCCTAAATGTGGTTTCCCCCCACTCTTTCCCCCTGCTGCTGTTCCAGTAAGTGTTCTTCATTAAGTCATTCTAAACATTACTTTCTTTGATTCCTAATGTTTGTTATTAGGATAAATGGAACCACAAGATGTTAGTAATTGGGTCCAAGGAAAAAGGGCCAGGTGTTGTGGAAACACCTCCCCAGCAATGCTTCCAGGAATTTAAGAATTCTTGTTCTTTAAGGAAATGCTTGTTTTGATGGGAAATCCCTTTGATGATGACCGCTATAGTGGGCCACATTGGCAAAAGGTGCTGTTTGCCCATTCTGTGTACTTTAACAATCAGTGTTTCCCCTACAATGATATTAGGGTGGCGGCCCGCCCCCCCAACGGCCCCGCCCGCCCCCCCTGGAAGGTCAAGTAAAAAAAAAAAAAAAAAAAAAAAAAAAAAAAAATTTTTTTTTTTTTTTTTTTTTTTTTATAAATATAGCGCCAGATCACAAAATAAGTCATTTAAGGTTACCTTTACCATAAAACATGTAAAATTATACTTATTGACTGCTGTCATTCAAAGAAACACATGAACATCATAATTAATTTAAGTGTTTGTGTCCGTGTCCGCCGCCGCGGCGCATCCGCCGCCGCGGTGCATCGCGCCGCGCCCCTGCCGCCGTCCCCCTCCCCCCCCCCCCCCCAAGCTGTAAACCTAGGGGAAACACTGACAATGGAATGGATATGATGACTGTTAGGTGAAAATTCACCCTAGTTACCTCAGGACTCCGGAGCTGCATGTAAGTATATTTATTAGACAAACAACAACAACCGGGCTCCCCTCCCAGCACAAGGCTGAAAGTGAAGCAATCATAAACACATCTCACAAGGTTTATATAGACAGAAGTTTAGCTTTCAGCAGTGATAACCACGTGGTGGATTTCTGACGTCCGAGGCATGGATGGAAGTTTTGCACAAGATTGGAAAAAGCACAGTTCGACCCTTCTTATCATCTCAGGTCTTAACATGCTCTTGTTCGTATGCAGACTAAGTGGCACCTATTAATCTCACTTACACACACACACACAGAAAAGCCATGTTCCTGCTTTCATAAGCACATGATTCATACAAGGAATATATTAATACACGGCACTTGATTCATATATTCTTAAGTCTTTAACAGTGCTTGGACATTATCTCCATCAATGACCCATTAAAATCCTACTGGGTTGCACAACACTACCATAAACCCATCTGTAGTGTTTGGAAAATAAGCTAGCTAACATTGTTTCATTGCTAGCTAGCTACTACATAAGCTACTAATTTGTTCATGTAGCCGTATTAACTTATATAAGCTATTTGAGTGAGTTGATGAGTAACCATCTAGCCAATTTAGCTGCAAAATGACCCTGTGATTTCACTAGTCTTGCCTTTATTTATGCCAGGCATACCAATGATCCATGTAGCAAAGCAATTCTATTAATTTCATTTAAAAAATCACCCAGAATACAGTAGAATGACCAAATTACATCTTGCCTGTTCAAATCAACTTTTTCTTGTTTCTTGATGCTCTTGAAGAGTGGAGTGCAGTGAGCTTTTCTAGCAGTTCTGATCAAATGTCTGAAGCAAGTTTGAATGTATTTATTTTTTCCATGCCCATGTAGGGGTACCTGTTTTAAATAGCATATAATGCTGTCAAGTATGTCTTGACACTGGAAACCTTCTTGGGCCCCTACCTTTTTGCTATAATGAAATATTTTCTTTTTGCTTTTTTGAGAGCTGTTTTCTTTTCCATATTTGCTACCCAGCTGTTACACAAACTGCCATTCAAAGGTTTGAAAACACTCAAAAAATGACATTTTCCAGTAATGCTCATATATTTGTCCATGAAAAAATTGCTAGTAAATACATACACACACAGCTAGGGAACCAATTGAGACCACTGCCAAATCAGTTTTTCTGTTTTCACTATTTTTAGGTATGTGTTTGAGTAAAATTAATATTTAAGTTTTTATTCTGTGAACTGACATTTATCCCAAAATACAAATCAAAGTATTTGTTTGCAGAAAATTACAACAGGTAAAAACATTTTTTACTAATATTTTACACAATACTAATATTTTAACTTTTGAAAGAGTAAATATTTGATGGAAAAACCTTGATCACATTCATGTGTCTTGGCATGCTCTTCACCAGTATTTCACATTGCTTTGTAGTTTTTAGTTAAGGACACAAGTTAAGTCTTACTTAATTCTTTCTGCTTGACCTTTCCACTTATCTAGATGATTCCCCCGCCGCCTCCGATGATATCTGCCATACTAGAGGAGGATGAAGCCCTGGGTGCCATGTTGATCTCCTGGTACATGAGTGGCTATCACACAGGATTTTACTTGGTATGGGTCAAATTACATTTGCACATTTTTATAGTTATTGCCTCTTCTTAAATCTGCCATTACTTGAATTATTGCAACCATATAATACCATAGTCATTTCTCCAACTACTCTACTCTACTCATGCTCTACAATTTTTTTCAGGGTCTGAAACAGGGTTCTAAAACACAGGAACAAGAATCAAGTTTAGTTAAAAACTCTTCGTGATATGATCATTTAAAGCATATTAAAGATGGCTGCCCAGGTTGAGTGAAGAACATGTGTTGTTCAGTACCACACAACTCTTTTTTTTATGTGTTTTCTTTTTTTTTAAACTTCAGATAGTCTGCATTGGTGTATGTACAAGACTCAACATGGCCTACTCCAATGTATTGCTAAACTTTTGGTCTTTGAACATATAGAGACCTGGTGGTTTATACTTTTCAAATTAATAAAGTGATAGGGGTTTATATCAAAACATAGCCTTGTGTTATAATTACTGTTCACCTATATTTAATTAATAGAAAATGGCACCAGTTTTTCTGAATTGCAGTTCTCATTTAGGATGGATTTTAAAGTTATTGTCATTATTTATGAAGCACGGCATAGCTTGGTACCAGCATGCATTGTCGAATGCCTGGCAGAGTACACATCCCTTGAGATCTTCTGATTCCAGTCTTTTAACTAAATACTATAGTGAGGCAGAACCAAATAAGCTGGTAAGGCAGCGTTCAGTTTTTATGCACCAAAATGGTGGAAAAATGCCTTGAAGTCATTATGTCTATTTATTGTTATTATTCACAGAAACACAGTTGCTGAGGTTCTAATGCTATTTAATGAGTGTGGTGGCATGCAGTGTAAATACCAGCAGTCATTCAGAAAACCTGTCAGAGTCAGAGACCCCTTGGCAACAGCAGGGGGGGGGTGAATGAGTGCAGCCCCGCAACTATTCCCAGCGATACAGTAGCCACAACGAGACGGTGGCACAGGAGTAGAGGTCGACCAATATGGGTTTTTCTATTGCCGATGCCGATACTTAGAGGTCAGGGTTAACCGATAGCCGATATGGGCTGCCGATTTTTTTTTTGGCCGATATCTAAAAGTTTTCCCATTAATTTGCATGCTAAAGCGTCACACAAATAATAAGTAGATGCACACTTTTTTTTTTTTTAACATTTTTTAACATTTATTGAACTCTGACTTGAACCTTGAGTCATACATACGAGTTTTGTTTGGGCGCAAGTGTTTACTGAAATATTCATTTAAAGAAAAATGTAATAAATATTTTAAAACCAAATTACCATAATCTAGTAGTAGTCACACAAATACATAAATAACAAAATAACTGTCATGATGCACAGACTTGCAAGGGCAATGCTAAACCCTTTGTGATCTCACATTCTTGACTATTAACGTTATACTACTTTACTGTGGACGTAGGCTATATACAGACATTGGTCTGAACACATCACTTCATCAGGCTAACGATCCATTTTTATTCGCAAACACGTTGATAGAAACACACGCAGCTGCGCATGTTCTTGAGGTGAATTTTCTTTGATGTAAATAAATTGGAAACTCGGCTATTGTCTGCGTCACCTAAACCACGCTTCTGAACAAATGTCATACACCGTTCTGAGCTGCTCCATGGCTGCTCTGTGTCTCCAAGCACGGAGCTGTCTGCGAGAGGGGCGGAGTAGCATAACGTAGCGCAACATCATCCCGACTCCTCCACCCCACGAACAGAGGGACATTTTTCGACTCAAATACAGGAAAATGTAAGCAGAACTCCTAACATTTGGGCCAACATATTACTGTAAGCAAGCAAGCTGCTACTAGATTTCGAGTATAGTCTTTCAAGTTAACAGCAAGGACAAGTTAACTGTGAGCCTTCAATCAGCTGTACAGGGTTCCCACGGGTCATGGAATTTCTGGAATATCATGGAATTTCATAAAAGTTTTTCCAGACCTGGAAAGTCATGGAATTTTACCATTTTGCATGCACAGTCCTGGAATATCATGGAATTTTCTTAACAGTTGTGTAGAAGCAAAACTCGTGTGCATTTTGTTGCTTTACTTTTTAGTTTTTGTGTACAACTTTGTTTCATACGTGATCCTACAACACTTCACCAGGGACGGTTTGGTTTCGCGCTATAAAATGTGCAACATTCTAGAATGCAAGGTCTTCGTTCGAGCCCAGTGAAGTCTGGCTGGCGTCGGCTTCCTGATGAAACCTGCTATCCACCATTTTGGCCAAAATGAGATTAAACATCAGACTGGACCAAAATCGGATGGGGCATATCCTGATAAAACCTGCAATGTCAATCTTAATTTTGTGGGGTAGCAACGACACAATAAAGAAAAATGCTTAATCCTTTCTTCTGATATATGCTGTGATGAAAACTGCTATATCCCAATTTGGTTAAATGTTGGTTACACCTTTGACCCACGTTGTCGCATTGAAGCCTGTCATGTTATAAAGAGTTATAAAAAGTGATCTGATTGGGTCATACTGAAGTTTTGATGAGATCTGGCATTTTACAAGCCCTTAAAAAACCTGCTATATCCACAAAATATATGTATATATACACAGAATAAAAACCTGCTATCTCCCCTAACTCTGTCCCAAAATGCAACATTTTGATAAAAGTTGCATTTGTTGATTAAATCCAGCACACATCTCTAAATGAAATACAATATTGATGGCACAAGTCAAATTTCTCCATTGCCTAAGATTGCCTCCATTGACTCTCTATTAAATCAGTTTTTTGGCTTTCCTGAAAAAAGGTATAAATGCACATAGCAGGTTTCATCAGGAAGCCGACGTAATATCTGGTTGTGTAAAGCTTCGTATAGACAAAGAACAGCTCTAGGGGTGAATATAATCTTCAGTTTTCATACTTTTAAAAACTTTTTAACATTTCTTTTTACGGAAGTGGTCATGGAAATTCTGTTTTTTGGGTCTGGAAAGTCATGGAAAATCATGGAATTCTATATTTGACTTTGAGTGGGAACCCTGGCTGTAGCTTTATGTTACAGCTCTCGACGGTTCAATGCTTTTCGTTTTTTTTTTTTTCCCTTTCACTAAGTGAAGCAACACTTCATAGTTTACTTGTAACATATATAACCTAGTAAATATGTTACCACCATACAACTTCGAAATAGCAGAATTTAAGCCTTACTTATCTCCCAGGATTACAAGTTTTGGGTTGGGGTCCTTCACATGCTGCCGGTACCAACAAGACGGAGCTGCCCGCGGACATGCCTGACTATAAATCGGCGCTACTAAACACAGATATCGGCCGATGCCGATAGATTAAAAAATGACAAATATCGGCCCGATACAGGAGGTCCACAGATTTCACAGGCTTTCCCAGTGCCTGCAAAGAACGGCTGCTGAGCCTTCCAACAACCTTCATTCAGCCAAAGTAGGCCAGGTAGCTTGGTGTTTAGTCGGTAGGAAACCCCAGTTGCAGGCCAGCTTAGTCGGTGAACAAACCAAAGTGAACAGTGTCCACCAGGTTAAACACAGCCAATGTGACAGAAACAAGTTGAACTAAAATAAATCACTGTTTACAATAATCGAACTGAACTATACTACTAAATATAAAGAAATCAGGAAATGTTTTCATGTAATTGCTGTTATTTTTCATCCTCTAGTATATAATATAAACCATTTTATATAAGACTGATTTTAAGGAAGCAGGTTTTTTCCCATTTATCTCTGCAGCCTGTATTTTGTCATCGTTCATAGTCTGGTGATGAGTAAACCAACAAAACCTTTTGGGGAAGGCATGTTTGGGAAGTTGGAAAGTTGGGGAAGGCATGTCTGAAGAGGTGGGTTTTGAGGGGCCCTTTTAAATGCTGAGAGTGTGGGGGCATTTTTATATAATTTGGTAATGAGTTCCACAATTGTACCATATTCCCTCTGGAGGAGTTGCAAATCAGGATTAAAGATCAGAATTAATGATGATTGACAATAGTCAATAATCCAATGAATCTCATATTCATTTGTATTTTTTGCCTCTTAATTAGATGTAGGTTAGAATGTAAGAGTCTCTGGTTAAGGGTCCTAGAGAGCTGTGAGGCCATAGGTGTCTTTTCACCACCTCTCATCTCAGGTCATCAATATCAGTGTGGTAACATGGATCGAATTACTGGCTTAGTCGGATTGAAATAGAATTATCCATAATATGTATTTGCTGTTTATCCTCTTGGTCTTCCACTCAAAATATTCATAAATATCTTACCTTTTCATTGAGGTAAAATAATTGAAAGAATTTTTTTTTTTTTACATTAAATAAATATTTTCTCCAAAACATCTGTGCCACAGTTATTGGCACCCCTTAATTAAATGTTTTGTGCAACCTCCCTTTGCCAAGAAATAGAATTATCCATTTCATGTAAACACCTTTATTCGAATAATTGCGGTCCGACTACGATCCGATTGACACCCTGAGATAACTTGATCCGATTCGGTTGTTATTCGCGCGCATGAAACGGTATATTGGACTATCATCTGGATTTTGCGTCTTTGCGCATGCTTGAGATCCCCCCTCCCATATATGCATCATACAGTCCTGCTCACCATTATTGGCACCCCTAGTGAATATGTGCAAACAGGCTATGAAAAAATATGTATTTGCTGTTTATCCTCTTGGTCTTCCATTCAAAATATTCATAAATATCTTACCTTTTCATTGAGGTAAAATAATTGAAAGAATTTTTTTTTTTTTACATTAAATAAATATTTTCTCCAAAACATGTGTGCCACAGTTATTGGCACCCCTTAATTAAATGTTTTGTGCAACCTCCCTTTGCCAAGATAACAGCTCTGAGTCTTCTCCTATAATGCGTGATGAGGTTGGTGAACACATGGCACGGGATCTGACACCATTCCTACATACAGTATCTGTCCAGATTCTGAGGTCAACGCTTGTAGACTCGGCTTCAGCTCATCCCACAGATTTTCTATGGGGTTTAGGTCGGGGGACTGTGATGGCCATGGCAAAACCTTTATTCTGCGGTCGGTGAACCATTTTTGTGTCGATTTTGAGGTATGCTTTGGATCATTGTCCTGCTGGAAGGTCCAACCACGGCCCATTTTAAGCTTACTGGAGGGGGCTGTGAGGTTTTCATTTAATATCTGCTGGTATTTGATGGAGTCCATGATACCATGTATCCTAACAAGATGTCCAGGGCCTTTGGAAAAAAATCAGCCCCACAACATCAAAGATCCGCCACCATACTTCACAGTGGGTATGGGGTGCTTTTCTGTATGGCTATCTTTCTGTCTACGCCAAACCCACCTTTGTTGTTTGTTGCCAAAAAGCTTTATTTATTTATTTATTACCATTTTACTCGGTCCCATTGAAAGTCTGACTTACATTTGGCAAACTGTAGGCACTTTAGTTTGTTGTTGATTGACAGCAGAGGCTTTTTTCTGGCAACCCTCCAAAACAACCTGTGGTGATGTAGGTGGCGTCTGATGGTAGTTTTGGAGACTTTCTGACCCCAAGACTCAACTAATG
This sequence comes from Sprattus sprattus, assembly GCF_963457725.1. NCBI lineage: Eukaryota > Metazoa > Chordata > Actinopteri > Clupeiformes > Clupeidae > Sprattus > Sprattus sprattus. The sequence goes on from NC_137914.1 coordinate 27,919,973, forward strand.
TCTGCAATTCTCCAGCTGTGATCCTTGGAGAATATTTTGCCAGTTGAACCATCCTCCTCACGGTGTGTGGGGTCTATGTACACACTGGTCGTCTTTCAGGCTGATTCTTAACATCTCCTGACGCTTTAAACTTCTTTTTTATTTCCATGATAGTGGAAATGGGTATTTTCAACTGTTCAGAGATTTTCTTGTGTCCATTTCTTGATTTGTGCAGCTCAACAACTTTTCATCGCACATCGTCACTGTCTTCTTGGGTATTTCCCATTGTGATGAATGACTAATTTGGGAGGAACACACTGCAGCTGCCACTGCAGTCCATAAGTTTGGGATACATGCAGGAGAAGACCAGGCTGGTTCTCGAACTACGGGAGTCCACAGACCAGTCGGTAAGGAATGCAAACACACTGGTCGTCTTTCAGGCTGATTCTTAACATCTCCTGACGCTTTAAACTTCTTTATTATTTCCATGATAGTGGAAATGGGTATTTTCAACTGTTCAGAGATTTTCTTGTGTCCATTTCTTGATTTGTGCAGCTCAACAACTTTTCATCGCACATCGTCACTGTCTTCTTGGGTATTTCCCATTGTGATGAATGACTAATTTGGGAGGAACATACTGCAGCTGCCACTGCAGTCCATAAGTTTGGGATACATGCAGGAGAAGACCAGGCTGGTTCTCGAACTACTGGAGTCCACAGACCAGTCGTTAAGGAATGCAAACGCCAAGGTTCCAACCGGCCGCAAGTGGGATGCCCAAACAGAGGTTGACCAAGCCGTCGGTCGGCTGCAACATCGGGAGATCATGGGCAGAGTCCAGGAAGGAAGAGCAGGGCTAGGATGGGGAGAGGCGCCACGCTTCTGGTGCAAGGCCAACCGTAGGGAGAGGAAGGAGATGGTGGTGTCAGAGGTGAAGAAGATGGAGGAAGATCGCTACAAGATCAAGGCGGTGTCGCAGGGTCGACAAGGAAGCTGGACAACCTGGGAGGGAATTGCAAACCGTAACATCAGTTGGTCAGACGTGTGGAAGATTCCACAGGCAAGACTCAGCTTCCTCATCCGCTCAACCTACGACACGCTTCCCTGTCCTCGCAACCTCCACCAGTGGTTTGGGAATGAAGAATGCTGCTCACTCTGCAATGCCCCCAACGCAAGCCTCCAGCACATCTTAGCAGGCTGTAAGATCGCGCTTTCACAGGGGCGCTACAGATGGCGCCATGACCAGGTCCTGAGAAAGCTAGCCGAAGTGCTGGAAGCGTGTCGACAGGGCAACAACAAACCACCACCAGCAGAGGACCACACCAGCTTTATCTCAGAAGGAGGGGTAAGGAGAAACACCAGGTCTAGAGAAATAGCAAGGCCCTTCTCTCCCGACCAGGAGTGGAACATGAGGGTTGACCTCGACAGGCAGCTCCGATTCCCCACGGAGATCACCACCACATCTCTCCGGCCAGACATAGTTGTGTGGTCAACAAAGGCAAGATCTGTGCACCTCATCGAGCTCACAGTACCACTGGAGGAGGGGATTGAGGCCGCCTTTGAACGCAAGAAGGCCAAGTACTCAGAGCTGGCTGCTGAGTGCCGGGAGGCTGGCTGGAAGGCTACCATCTACCCAGTGGAGGTCGGATGCCGAGGGTTCTTGGGTTTGTCAACCACACGCCTCTTGAGGGATGCAGGAGTGACCGGAGGGAGGCTAAGGAAGGCAACAAAGGACCTGGCAGAGGAGGCTGAGAAAGGGAGCTTTTGGCTCTGGCTGAGGAGGAAGGATAGGTGTTGGGGGAAGAACACCTAACCCCAGACATCAGACGCAGGGGAGAACATCTATCAGCTGCAGGGAGTGACAGGGAGACGTCCCTGTCACTGCTCCGCCACCAGGAGACGTTCCAGAATTAAAGGAGTGAAACGTTGGTGAATGGTGGTTTCTGGCTGATGACCCTGCAGCTGAAACATGGGCACCGGAGGAGGTGCGACAGGCAGCAATGCCAAGCAGGTCTTAACATCTTCCTGTACATTTAATGAAATTTGGCATGTGTCACCTCATATTTGTACGCCAGTGGAACAGGAAGTCATTGTTAACCTCTTAAGAGTTCATAATTAAACAGGTGAACTTAAAAATGTAAAACATGAATGGAAATATACTTCAGTTAGATTTCAATTAGTGGCACACATGTTTTTGGGAAAAATATTTATTTAATCTCAACAGTAGTTTTTTCTTTCAATAATTTTCCTTCAATGAAAAGGTAAGATTTTTGTGAATATTTTGAGTGAAAGACTAAGAGGAAAAACAGCAAAGACATATTTTTTCATAGCCTGTTTGCTCATATTCACTAGGGGTGCCAATAATAGTGAGTGGGACTGTATATGTCTATGATAATCGCTGCTAGACGCTCACTGTTCTTGTGCTTCCACGTCTCATTAACTTTGAAATACTGAAACGAAATCTAAATGATCAAAATAATGCTTCTTTAACTACTAATAATTCACCATCATAGAGAAAAACGGAAAAGAATCTGCAAATAGCCTAGCATACAAATCAAACTACTGACAGCTTCTCTGTAAATGTAAACAACCATCACAAACACCTGCTTTCTATATTTTTATAGCAGTGAAATATTAACATTCAAATATACACATTTTTGTACACATACACAATTTGAAATATGCATGACCAAGACCATGCACCATTTTCTTTGCCCTCTGTTATCGTACCTTTATGTGCTGCATATCAGAAATGGCCAACAGAAAAGTGAATTATTCTAATGGCTTCTGTTACCATGAAAACAATAAACGAAGGTAACTAGTAGGGGTGAGTGGGGTGAGTTGTGCCAGTTTTTACTTAAGGTGACTTTTAAGCGAGGCCATGACCGTAATGCTTCCAACTAAAATATGTACATATATTTCAGAATGTGGTGTATCCTTGGGAACAATCACTTTGGATCTGAAATATAGTATTTAAGAAATCGGTGCGGAGTAAGTTGTGCCATTAAAGAGAATACATTGGGGTAAATTGTGCCATTGATTATTGAAGTAAAACAGTATATTTGCATCTCAGAAACTGTGATGCTATATAAAAGCTAGACAAATTCAATGCAAAATTACTCATTTAAGGTTTATTTAAAGTTTTTTTTACAACATCAAAGGCCGATTTTCTACAAGCCTATTACGCCACATGAGCACATCAAAGGTCAATTTTCTTAAACAAGGCCTAGGGCTTCCTGAACACATCAGAACAAAGTTGAGTTGAGTCAATTCTATTTAAGGGTTATTTACATGAACACATGTTCAGAACAAAATTAAATTCAAATGAAGACTAAATTGAATGCAATTCTCTAAACAGATCACTGGCACAACTTAACCCAGGCCCTTTGGCACAAATCACCCCAATCCCACCTTTTTGGGAAAAATGCATCATCCAGCTGTTTTGAGCTCAAATCATGCTAGCTTTTATAGACTCATAGTGCAGCTTACCAAAGCACTTAAACATGTGTGAAATGTTTTCAAACTTGTCTATCACTGTTTAGACACAACAATCAGAAAAACGTGATCATAGAAATTTTTACTTTGGAAGGCAAAAAACTGTTTTCTGAACTTAAATGTGCTTATCTCTCATTCAAAGAGGCTCTCGTTTTTGCAGGATGAGTTAAATGGCTGACTCTTCAAAAATGTGTGGTCAATTTTTTCTATGGTTCCCTAGAAATAGGGGGTGGCACAACTTCCCCGCTGGCACAAATCACCCCACTCTCCCCTATCTAATAAGCAACTGCATATCAGAAATGTATAACAGAAAAGTTTTGTCTCAACCAGAGACATGTATATATAGTCCATACCATCTATGTTCTCAACTGTTCATACTAATGACGTTTTTTATGAATATCCTGCAGACTGTCTCACAAGCTTATTCTTGTTGATTATGAACAAACATAACACAAGAGGTCCGAAGATATGAGCTCCTTTACAACCCCTCCTTAAAAATGTATAAGGACGTTCAAATGGCTGCGAATTCATGGAGAGAATACTATCCCATGTTCACACCCTTTTCACCTGCACAGCAATCAGGGCATACAGTATGTGTCAAAAGCGATAAAAGATACTGCAATGATTAATTCCCATTCCATACTGAATATTCTGTTAATTAGTTCCCATATCAGAATAGCTTCCTGATACACATTCATCTAGGTAGGGGGTATTGGTTGACGCCCATTATTCTGTGTAGGATACTTGGACTGTTTCAATGTCTAGAGACACAGGGAATCTGCTGAGTGAAACCTTCCTCTCTCCCTTGATGCGCATCATTGCAAGAATAAAGCCTGTTTCCTTATTGATCATTCTCCGTCTGAGACTCCACCTATCTCAACACTTTCTCACACATTAGTGTAAGGCACTGATTAAACATCGGAAAGTATCACAGAGCCTTTAACACAATTTAGAGCATGTAATGACTGATATATTAAAAGCTAGAGAGAAAGAGACCGTATGGAGTGTGAGACTAGGAAAGTAATAAGGACATGAAGGTAGAGTTATAGTTAGATAGAGAAACAGGCAGAGAGATAAAAGGATATGCAGTTTAGATACAACGTTGGTTGATCAGCTATGAGTGTATGTAAGGTGACCATATTTCTGAGACAAAATCCGGGGGCATTATCAGTTCAGACACGTAAACACCTGCAAAACAGTGTAATGTTTTATCTTTGTAAGCGAAAAACGGGGACTGTCCCCGGAAACCGGGGACGTCTGGTCACCTTAGTGTATGTGTCCAGGGGTGGACTGGGGGGAAAAAGTGGCCCGGGAGTTACTGTCAGACCGGCCCACTCAATACACGGCGCGCGGCGCGCTAAGTACACGGCGCACTGCCCACTCAGTACACGCTGCGTTGCCCAGTCAAAGCATTGCACGTATCGACCAGTCAGTGGCCTACTGGGGAAAATACCCATACACTTAACATTATTTTGGATGATTACAAAGAAATTACATCATATATGTTTGTTTTTTAATAACACTTGGATCCACCAATTTGCCTGGATGGACACATGGAATTTCATGATACTGGCTATTGTAACACTCCAAGGTAGGTATAGTTTGCTAGATGAATATGCTTAACTCAGGGCTAGTATCAGATGGTTAAATGTATAACTACAAAGCGTTTTAGATAAATATACCTGAAATTAGTGCTGTCAAACTATTAAAATATTTAAACACAATTAATCGCAATTTTTTTATATATTATTAATGTCCCTTCATTTATTTTGTATCCATTTTTTTTTTTCATTGTAATGCTCTTATCAACATGGAAAAAAGGATTGGCTTGCTTTATGCACATTTTTAATTTTATTGAAAAACAACATTGCCACACAGGGCGGTACAAAATAAGTGCACATTTCAGGTAAACAAGGACTCAGCCTATAGTGCAGTCAAAACCATGGCTTAATCATTTCTTTTTTTTTTCAAGTTTGCTGTGAACATAGCAGTCAGGCCTCTTATTTAAGAAACAATGAACCGTAACAGTTAGGTTACCAATAGAAGGTAAGCCTACTACTTCTTTGATTTTAGCCAGCTACTCAAACAGACAAGCCTGTTGACATTTTCAGACAACAGTGAAGCTTGATTCATTTGCGCAACACAAACAAGCCCAAACGGGGTCTAGCTGTATCTGGCGTGGTGCTGTGGTTTTTCTAAGGTTAATAGTGGTTGCAACAGAAAGTAAAAAAAAAACTTCACAGTTTGCGAGGCCAAAAAGAACGTTAATCTCGCGAGAAAAACATTGACGTCGTTAAAATGGGTTTGCATTAGCGTTGTTAATAGCGCGTTTATCTGACAGCACTTTTTAAATACATGTGCTCAATTGAAATACACTACTTTTGTACTTAGTATATTAAAGTGTAACTTACGGTGTAGGTTGTACCCTGGCTCTTATCTTGGCTCTAAGGAAGAGCTTGACAGAGGCAGCGACGAGTTGTGCCTCATTTCAGATTGTGCAATCCCTTACAAACTGGGTTGAGCGCATGCGTAGAACTGGGGGCCGCTCCGTGTAAGGGGTAGGGCTGACGTCACTACGGTTAGGTGCCCTGGCGGGGCGTGTTGCATGCAAATCCAAATTTAAGAATCCTCTACCTCAATGCGCACAGCTGAGATAACTTCGGCTGTGTAAGAACCAATTTTCAGGTGTTTATTAATAAGGTGATGATTTTTTCTTACGTTGAATTTCTGAAGTCCGTAAAACACAAGAAGACACCTAAAAAAAAAATCAAAAATAAGCACCATAAGTGTGAAGACAGATCGCGAGTAGGAGTATAAAATTCAGTCGGTGCCTTCTATTGAATAAGGGTTTTAGAGAAAAGTAGGCTTGGGCTGTTCTACACGGCTTAAATTCATTTGTACCGATAGGCGCAGGGAGTGGGCCGGCAAGTGATGGTGGTGGGCTGGTGTTTTGGGCCGTCGGCCCACCGGGGATATCCCCGGTATTCCCGATGGCCAGTCCGCCCCTGTATGTGTCTGTATGTTGTGCTTATGTTGTAAGAATATGTATGAATAAATATCTATATAGGCAAGAAGCTTATGCTCAGTAGTCTAAGGGCGATTGCAATGCTAGCATTTGTAGAGATGTAAGGCCCATCCGGACACACCCGTGGCTGTGCTAGTGATTCTTTTGCAGTACTTAGTGATCACTTTATGTTCGGAAGAAGGACAACAGTGTCATGACAACATTCTGTGATCATATTTTATTTCAGTCTCTTCGTGATGAAACGTACTCAGTCATATGTTCCCATGTCCTTGCCATCTGTGGATGATACCAAACAATGTCAGAAGCCCAACAATTACTAAATGGTCCACCAACAATTTAGTTCTTCCTCTGTACCTTATTGGAGATCATACTGCTCCCCGCTGTTTTGACATGGATCCAGTTGCATCTGTTCCTCTGCCCTTACTCTCTCTGTCCTCCTCTGAGATGAGTGATTTGAGGAACTTGGGGAAGAGATGTCAAGTTAGAAGTACTTCAATGGTGTAACAGTTTTTATTGTAAAAACACATGACACACATTTCTAATTCTGAGGGCATGATTATAAAAACTGTTATTCCATATTTCGGTCCACACAGTTGTTCCGACGTTCACAGTCCACACTACATAAAATAGAGATGGCAGAGGAGCAGTACTGATGAACATGACCTTTCACTATTCAGCTAGTCAGTAGCTTGATCAAGTAGGAGAGACTGAACACGATTGTAATACATTTGATATATGTCGGTTCTAACTCGGTTGGTGGCCATAAAAGTTAAGAAATTTTGAGTTGTTCAACTCCCAGGGTACGCATGAACAACAACCAAGTCTGTTACAACTATACCAAAGTGGATTTGGTTTGAATGTGTCACAAATATGTTGCAGACAGGCTTCAGACACGGTGCATATCATGATTCACCTCACTGGTGGATCAAATGTCAGTATATTTCAATACAAATCACCGCTGGCTCAAATTAACTCAATATGTATGGATGTTTCATTACCATCAAATGTAGACTCAATGATTATTAACCCTTATTTATTGCAAGGAACAATTATTTGCTAGCCCACGCAATCACTGTGTTCTGATTCATTTTAATTACATTTAATTGTAATCTTAAACAAAGAATTGTTAGTGACATTGAACATACAGTGGCATAAAAGCAGATATATTTCGATTTGCATAATTATCAGGGTACTACTAATTAAAACTTAGAAATAAAGTGAGCTTGCCCCATGATACAACCCCAAAGCCAGGGCCCCTACACTGAAGTTAATGAGGTTCTCTCTCAGACGCCTCAGAATATTACAGCATAACTCAATGTTGACAGTCACATCCTGGCAGACAAATTGACTGTGCATAACCCCGCAAATATTGAAGAAAATGACGAGCATAAGTATTCTATTGCTTTTGCCAGCAGTTAGTATAAGTAATAATAATGAATATGATTAATATGAAAAATTATTTCAAATTAAAATAACAACATTTAACTAGAAAATGCATTTCCTGAAGGAAATACCAGTGCATGAAATGCAAAAGTTAGGAAAGGAAGAAGAAAAGAAAGAAGAGTGAAAGAAGGAAAGAAGAAAGGAAAGAAGAGTGGAAGAAGGAAAGAAGAAAGGATAGAAGAGTGAAGAAAGGAGAGAAGAGAGGATGAAGGAAAGAAGAGTGAAAGAAGGAAAGAAGAAAAAAAAGAAGAGTGAAGAAAGGAAAGAAGAGTGGAAGAAGAAAAGAAAGAAGAGTGAAGAAAGGAAAGAAGGAAATAATAGTTGAAGAAGGAAAGAAGAAAAGGAAAGAAGAGTGAAAGAAGGAAAGAAGAAAGGAGAGTGAAGAAAGGAAAGAAAAGTGAAAGAAGGAAAGAAGAGTGGAAGAAGGAAAGATGAGTGGAAGAAGGAAAGAAGAGTGAAAGAGAAAAAGAGAGTGAAAATATTGAAAAAAGGAGATAAAAATGGAGTGAAGAAGAGAGATTGAGTGTGAGAGAAAGTAGACTGAGAGAGAAAGATGGAGAGATGGAGAGAAAAAAAATTGAGAATGGATGGTGTCTTAATGTTCCTAGTTACAGTTAAATTGAGAGGGACAGAGAGATTTGGCGCAGCTGTCAGTAAAGCACAGGTGCAAGCCAGTTTAAAGACCCTATTATGATGTCATAATGGCCCAATGTAAGTCAATGGGAGAAATTTATATTCGTTTTTCTTTAATATCTTAAAAAGTATAAAGTTTAGAAAAGTGAAAAATACATAGCATAAGTGTCGTTTACAAGACATACGCGACAAAGTTTGAATGAAGTTTCTACGTTAAGCGGTTCGGGCTGAATTAATCGCAGAAAAAGGTAACAAGAATAAGAACTAGAAAATGCATTTCCTGAAGGAAATACCGGTGCATGAAATGCAAAAGTTAAGAAAGAATGAATAAAAGAAAAGAAAGTGAAAGAAGGAAGGAAGAAAGGAAAGAACAGTAAAAGAAGGAAAGAAGAGTGGAAGAAAGAAAGAAGAGTGGAAGAAGGGAAGAAGAAAGGAAAGAATAGTGAAGAAAGGAAATTAGAGTGGAAGAAGGAAAGAAGAAAGGAAAGAAGAGTGAAGAAAGAGAAGAAGAGTGGAAGAAGGGAAGAAGAGCCGAAGAAGATAAGAAGAAAAGAAAGAAGAGTGAAAGAAGGAAAGAAGAAAAGAAAAAGGTAAGAAGAGTGGAAGAAGGGAAGAAGAAAGGAAAGAAGAGTGGAAGAAGGAAAGAAGAAAGTAAAGAAGAGTAGAAAGAAGGAAAGAAGAAAGGAAAGAAGAGAGGAAGAAACAAAGTAAGGAAAGAAGAGTGAACAAGAGTGGCTCTGGATAAAGACAGAGTGAAAATATTGAAAGAAGGAGAAAAAAAGAGTGAAGCAGAGAGATGGAGTGTGAGAGAAAGTAGAGTGAGAGTGATGGAGAGAAAGAAGGAGAGAGAGAAAAAAAGTACAGTATGGAAGGTGTCTATTAATATTCCTAGTTATACAGTTGAATGGAGAGGTACAGAGAGAAGAGGACCCTTGGAGGCTTGCCGCAGGTGTCAGTGAAGCACAGGTGCAAGCCAGTTTAATTACCCTATTATGATGTCATAATGGCCCAATGTAAGTCAATGGGAAAATTTAGATTCGTTTTTCCTTAATAACTTAAAAAGTATAAAGTTTAGAAAAGTGAAAAATACATAGCATAAGTGTCCTTTACAAGACCTACGCGACAAAGTTTGAATGAAGTTTCTACGTTAAGCGGTTCGGGCTGAATTAATCGCAGAAAAAGGTAACAAGAATAAGAAGAAGAAGAAGAAGCCTAGGAATAACAATACAGGGCATTTCATGCACTGTAATAAGAAGAAGAAGAAGAAGAAGAAGAAGCCTAGGAATAACAATACAGGGCATTTCATGCACTGTAATAATCCATTCATATCAAGAAATTTGAGTTGTGAGTGTGGCTGTTCTTACCCTGGGTATTCTGAGACCTTTGCCAGCAATAAACTGCTTCAGTGCCTGTGTTCCATGAAGCTGTTTTATCTCTTCATCCTACTCAAAAGAAGTATGTATCTCTTAGCCAGAGGGTTTAGAACAAACTTTGTAACATTCTTGTTCTTGATGTGATAATAGAAAAGCTCACCACTGCACTGGGTTCCTCCGAGAATATCATGTCCTCCTCTAGTGTAGAAGGGTCCCTCAGTGGCTCATCAGAGGGCCTCTTCTTCCAGAGTTTAGGATCAAGGTACCAGGCACCAAACTTGCTCTTCTTACTTACAGTTGGAAACTGTGAAGTTATAAGCAAAAAAAATGTCATAGTGTGGTGACCACCCTCATTGCAATAGAACAACAATAAAATTACTTTACACACTAACCTGATAAAACATATTATATTATATATATTTCTACGGAGTGCCACAAAAATGTTGTGTTGGTAAGAATAGAGGCCAACCTAAGAACTCTACACTACAGGAGTGTCCCGTCTCATAAGGTAGGAACGTTGTTGATCATTTTAATATTTAAGTTTAAAATTTGGACATTAAGGCAGAGTAGGTGATGCTGGAGAAACCAAAAAGATTTAGATTGAATTTGAAAGTGTAGTATCAATAAAAAAATTCTCAACGAGATAGAAGTGCAGAGAATCGTTGTAATCGCTAACATATCCAACTAACGTTATCTCATGTCTCATTCATATCTCATTCTAACAACTACAAAAATAAATCAGCTCAAGCACCACATCTGTAAAACGTAAAACGTAACATAAGGTTATAGCTCTTTATGCTAACTACCACACCACCAACTACAAACCATAAGGTTATAGCTCTTTATGCTAACTACCACACCACCAACTACAAACCATAAGGTTATTGTTATGGATGTTGAGTGTGTTACGTTACGTTACGTTCTAGTGTTATGTTACGTTGTGCTGAAGCCCATAAGGCAGTGCGCGTTTGATGTGAACTCATTCATTTAAAGCTTGAACTGAAACATGGTGTCAGATGTGGTCTAGTTGACAAAGTTAGCTAGAATAATATGGCGAACTCGAACAATATGATTCCGGCACCAGAGGGCATGCAGATGTCCGGGGATCTGGCGAAGAACTGGGAAGTTTTCTGTGCGGAATTCGAGGACTTTGTGCTAGCTACAGGCCTTAATGAAAAGTCAGAAGAAGTGCAGGCAGCCGCGCTAAGACGGCTAATGGGTAGCGAGTGCCGTCATATCTATATGCACAATGTGATTTTGGATGACGACCAAAAGAAAGACCCAACCGCCATCCTAGATGCTCTCGGAGAACATTTTAAGCCGGAAAAAAATTTGATTTATGAGAGATATAAGTTTGGATGCTGCAAACAGGAGACTGATGAGCCAATTGACAGTTTCATAATGAGACTACGGGAAAGAGCTGCATCGTGTGAGCACCGTGGGCTAAAGAACGAGATGATTCGGGACAAGCTCGTGCTTGGTGTCGCAAGCGAAAACACCAGGAAGCGCTTGCTGCGTCAACGTGATCTGATTTTACCAACGGCAGTCGGTATATGTCGCCTGGCAGAGCTAACCGATACACGCATGAAAACCTTGGAGAGCCCACAATTGCAAACGGACAGTGTAAACTCCGCAGACAGGCAATACGAGAGACGTAGACCTCAAGACAGGAGAGGAAGAGATATACAGCTGGCTTGCAAATACTGTGGAAACAGCCACAAGCGGGGCAGAGAGCAGTGCCCAGCCTACGGTAAGGTATGCCGAGCGTGTGGCATCTCAAACCACTTTTCAAAAGTATGTCAGGCTAGTAGCAAGACAAAAAAAGTAAATGTGCTTGAAGATGTTGAGCAAGGGGACACAGATACAGATGAAATGTTCCTGGCCACAGAATGCATCAGCAATATAAAATCTAAAGGGCTCAAATGGTTCGTGCACCTGCGTTTGAACAAAAAAAAGCAAGCATGCCAGCTAGATACAGGTGCCACTTGCAACGTGATGAGCAGAAAGATCAAAAAGAAGTTGTCACCTAGAAGAGCGCTACAACAGAGCACAACTAAGCTAAAACTATATTCTGGGGAAACTATGCTGTCACAGGGGAGATTCCACACAAAATGTGTCATTAGAGGGGAAAAGCATGACCTGCCCTCTGTTCCGTTTTCCCTACCTACCGTACCTACCGTACCTATACTTATACGCAGTACACAGTACACACTCACTAGGTACGCAGATTCTCAGCAGGTGAGTGCTGCTCCAAATCTAATACTCCGTGGTGCACTTACCGGAAATTACGATCGCGACAAGCCCCGCGTTCGTCTTTTTCGAGCTGAGCGGCTCTGCCTGGGTCCGCCTCCTCCGCTACGTTGACAAGATGGCGGCCGTTGAGAATGGACAGTGTACCCTGCTTCCACACTCAGCGTTTTGACCGTTATGAGTACAGATACGGGTCCTTTGGGTATACTTCTTTTCGACGCGGAAATGGGAAATCGGAAAACGGAACACCCTACATACTCACACTAAGGATGGTAGGTACGGTAGGTAGGGAAAACGGAACAGAGGGCAGGTCTTTGAGGTAGTGGAAACTCAGCAGGAGCCTCTCCTCTCTGGGGCCACATGCGAGCGCCTAGGCCTAATGACATTCACAATTCCAGAGGAGCTGCATAAGATAGAGGCAGATCAGTGCACGCCCCTCACTAAAGAGCAGCTGCTAAGCAACTACACTGACATCTTCAATGGCCCAATCGAGTCAGTCCCAGGTGAGATACACTTTGAGCTGGACCCAAATATACCCCCTGTACAATGTGCACCTCGAAATGTTCCGGTAGCGTTGAGGGAGAAAGTCAAGGAAGAATTAGATAGGCACATCAGAGCAGGCAACATCACACCAGTGAGCGAGCCCAGAGCGTGGATTAGTAATATGCCCCGCAAACAGGGAACGTTCCCAGGACGTTAACAGGACATTCGCAAGGTCCCCAATCGTCCCCAATTGGTCCCCGGCACAACGTTCGCTAAAGGACGTTACCAGAACGTTTTTGACATTCGTAGCAAGTCTACGTTTGGTCCTTCTGTGACGTTCGCATGAGTCTTAAATGGGACTTTTAGGAAACATTATAATTTGGTCTCTCAGCACACGTCCCCAGGACGTCCTTCAAAAACGTCCCTGTTACCTTATCCTGCAGGTCCTCTGCGTGACGTTCGCATGAGCCTTAAAACGTACTATTAGGGAACGTTCTTATTTGGTCTCTCAGCATACGTCCCCAGGACATCCTTTAAAAACGTCCCCGTTACCTTTACCTGCAGGTCCTCTGCGTGACGTTCGCATGAGTCTTAAATGGGACTTTTAGGAAACATTATAATTTGGTCTCTCAGCACACGTCCCCAGGACGTCCTTCAAAAACGTCCCTGTTACCTTATCCTGCAGGTCCTCTGCGTGACGTTCGCATGAGCCTTAAAACGTACTATTAGGGAACGTTCTTATTTGGTCTCTCAGCATACGTCCCCAGGACATCCTTTAAAAACGTCCCCGTTACCTTTACCTGCAGGTCCTCTGCGTGACGTTCGCATGAGCCTTAAAACGGACTATTAGGGAACGTTCTTATTTGGTCTCTCAGCATACGTCCCCAGGACATCTTTTAAAAACGTCCCCGTTACCTTTACCTGCAGGTCCTCTGCGTGACGTTCGCATGAGCCTTAAAACGGACTATTAGGGAACCTTATAATTTGGTCAGCACACGTCCCCAGGACATCCTTTAAAAACGTCCCCGTTACCTTTACCTGCAGGTCATCTGCGTGACGTTCGCATGAGCCTTAAAACGGACTATTAGGGAACGTTCTTATTTGGTCTCTCAGCATACGTCCCCAGGACATCCTTTAAAAACGTCCCCGTTACCTTTACCTGCAGGTCCTCTGCGTGACGTTCGCATGAGCCTTAAAACGGACTATTAGGGAACGTTCTTATTTGGTCTCTCAGCATACGTCCCCAGGACATCCTTTAAAAACGTCCGTAACCTTTACATATGGTCCTCTGCGGGACGTTCGCATTCGGTCCTTCCAAAACGTCCCCTTGACGTCCTCTGATGGTCCTCTCTGAACCAGAGGTTCCGCTAGAGAAAAATGTTTTTCATTTGCGAGACATTTTAATGATAAGCCGGCCAAATATCTATTTCAATGCGTAGTGACTGAGATCGCTACAATATGCTTTTTCTCAAACCCTCGGAAAAAATGACTAAGTTTGTTGGCTGTCTCACACTGTGATAAAGGTGTTAAAGTGACAAAATAACAATCAGACAATGGTAGTGAAGTGGTAGCGAAGTGGTTTAGTAATAGGAAGGTTTACGGTTCAATTCCCATGCCTCGCAATCAAGTTTGAAGAGCGTTTGTGTCTCTGTGTGTGTCTATGTATATCATATGAAATGTGCTATATAAATAAACTTGAACTTGTGTGTGTGTGAGCCATGTAAGCGAAATGACAGCTCCGCGATCTATTATTATTTATTTTTTTTCATTTAGCTCAGCAAAAACACCGTGCCTGCTACGTCCGCGGTGCGTCCTTGAATAACGTCCCCAGGACGTCTAAAACAAGGTTTCCAGAAGTCACCACAATGCCCTCAGGATGTTCTTGCAACTTCCTGCAGAACGTCCCCAGGACCTATAGAAACACGTTTCCCAGACGTCACCGCAATGTCCTAGGGACGTTCTTGCAACGTCCTGCAGAACGTCCCCAGGACCTATAGAAAACGTTTCCCAATTGTCACCGCAACGTCCTCGGGACGGTCTTGGAACGTCGTGCAAAACGTCCTAAAGTTGTCAAGGGAACCATACACATTTACGTTTTTAGAACGTTCAGAGAGACCATTACAGGACGTCGAGGGGACGTCATTTTGCTTACAGGGTGGTGACTGTCGCAAAACCAGAAAAAATACGACTGTGCATTGACCCCAAACCCCTTAACCGAGCATTGCTGAGGTCTCACTATCACATGCCAACACTGGAAGATGTGTTGTACAAGCTACCCAAGGCTCGCATTTTCACACTGGTGGATGCTCGCGATGCTTTTCTACAGTGCAAGCTTGATGATGAAAGCAGCCGCCTGACGACCTTCTGGACACCGTGGGGTCGCATGAGGTGGCTCAAACTCCCATTCGGTGTCTCTGTAGCACCGGAGATCTACCAACGCAAACAACACGAACTGCTAGCAGGCCTGGCTGGCATTGAACCAATAGCTGATGACATCCTGGTGGTCGGGTGTGGCAACACAGAGGTGGACGCGGAACGGGATCATGACACCAACCTACGTGCCCTCATGGAGCGATGCAGAGCTGTGAAGCTAAGACTGAGCGAGTGCAAGCTTCAGTTCAAACTTCAAGCAGTCCACTTCCATGGACACATTCTGTCTTCAGAAGGACTGAAGATTGACCCAGAAAAAACGCGGGCTGTGCTGGAGATGCCGACCCCTACGGATGCAAAAGCTGTCCAACGCTTCATCGGCTTCGTGACATACCTTGCAAAATTCCTGCCAAAGCTCTCAGAGGTCTGTGAGCCACTCCGCAGGCTTCTGGACGAGGACACAGAATGGCACTGGCTAGCCAAACATGAGGATGCAGTGCAAGAAATAAAGCGACTGGTTTCAAATACACCCGTTCTCAGATACTATGACGTTACAAAGCCTGTCACTGTCCAGAGTGATGCCAGCATGAATGGGCTGGGATGCTGCTTGCTGCAAGGGGGGCAGCCTGTGGCTTTTGCCTCTAGAGCCCTGACTCAAACGGAGCAAAACTATGCTCAAATAGAGAAAGAGTGCTTGAGCATAGTCTTCGCATGCCAAAGATTCCACCAATACTTATATGGCAGAGAAACGGTCACTGCTGAAACAGACCACAAACCATTGATCACAATATTCAAGAAGCCACTCCTAAGTGCACCGAAACGTCTCCAGGGAATGCTGATGCAGCTGCAGTGTTACAACCTAGATGTGGTGTACAAGCCTGGGCCAGAAATGTACGTCAGTGACACTTTAAGTCGAGCTACTCTGCCGCACCAAGGGCCAGACACCCCACACGTGCGACATGCAGTGTTTGCCACCCAGACGGAGTACACACAGCTGGACCAAGCCCAGTACCTGAATGTCACTACTTTCAGATTCCGTCAAATAACACAACGCACAGAAACAGATGATGTACTCCAAGAGCTGAAGACGGTGATTCTGGACGGGTAGCCTGACTTCAAGGAGGGACTACTGGCCATTCCGGGATGAGCTGAATGTGCAAAATGGTGTGCTGTACAGGGGACAGTGCATTATTATCCCAAAGGCCCTGAGAGCAGAGCTACTGAAGCGGATACACTCTAGCCACATAGGTGGCGAGGCCTGTTATAGGCGGGCCAGGGATACCCTCTTCTGGCCGGGCATGAGAGCTGAAATCAAGGACTATGTAGCCAACTGCTCTGCATGCAATGAGTACGCAAGAAATCAGCAGAAGGAATCCATGATGTCGCATGAGATACCTACACGTCCATGGCAAACTGTGAGCATGGACATCTATGCAGGCAAGGAATTTCTCATCCTTGTAGACCACTACTCAGATTAATGGGAAATCGACCAGCTGCCAGACCTATCAGCCAACACGCTTATCACACGCTGCAGAGCCCAGTTTGCGCGTTATGGGCAGCCTGACAAAGTGATCTCTGATAACGGCCCGCAGTTTGCGTGTGAACAATTCAGGAAGTTTGCAACAAGCTGGGGTTTTTCCCATGTCACGTCCTCCCCACGTCACCCAAAGTCAAACAGCAAGGCCGAAGCGGCTGTGAAAATTGTAAAATCACTTTGCAAGCGGGCAAAGTTAGATGGCACAGACGCATGGATGGCCATCCTCCACTGGCGCAACACGCCCACAGAGGGGTTGGACAGCAGCCCCGCCCAACGCTTAATGTCACGAAGGCTCAAGACATCGCTGCCAGTTGCAGACAGCCTGCTGCAGCCACACGTGGTGATCGGAGTGACAGAGAAGAGGTGGAAACGGCGGGTGGTGAAATCAACCTACGACATAGCCGCCAGGGACCTCCCTGAGCTGAATGCGGGAGACCGGATCAGGATGAAACCGCTGCCAGGTGATCGCACAGGAAGATGGCCGTTGGGCCAATGTATCCAGAAAGTTGCTCCCCGCTCACTCGTAGTGGATGTCAACGGCACACATTACAGGCGCAACCGTGTGGATCTTCGAGTGGCAGAGCGCTCAGCTGAAGTACATCCGATGGGACGGCTGGAGCAGAACAGTCCTGAACAGGGACATATGACTGAGAAGTCAGCCTCAGCCGAGACCGGGCATGGGTCAAGCCAGGGCGAACCAGACTGGATGGAAGACGCACCCCCCACAAGCAGTCCGGCTCCTCACCCCCTGAGTACACCGGAGAAACACAGCTGCACCCCGGGCCAGGAGGTCTTCACACGTTGTGGCCGCCTCTCACGCCCACCTCAAAGACTGAACTGGTGACTTTAGGAGAACAGGCTCAAAGCACACATACACTAACAAGTGCCATTAGAACATGGGTTTGATTAGGGTGTAGGCGGATCGCTGCCCTTTTCCAATACACACACACACACACACACACACACACACACACACATACATACAGTGGCAACATACACATGAAGAAACCTCACGAGAGACTGTTGGTCTGTTAAGAAAAAAAAAAAGAGAGAGAAAAAAAAAGGGAATGATTGTGGAAAGAGTCCAATGCCATGCATGTTCGATTGTGAAACTATAACAAAGAGTTGTTGATATCAATGTTGTTAAAGCCTGCAATGGTTATTGAGTAGTGAAGAATTTGAAGTGTTAATCTAATCTAAGAACATTAATCTGAAGGAAGGAAGATGTTATGGATGTTGAGTGTGTTACGTTACGTTCTAGTGTTATGTTACGTTGTGCTGAAGCCCATAAGGCAGTGCGCGTTTGATGTGAACTCATTCATTAAAAGCTTGAACTGAAACAGTTATAGCTCTTTTTGCTTACTTCCACACCACCAACTACAAACCATAAGGTTATAGCTCTTTATGCTAACTACCACACCACCAACTACAAAACATAAGGTTATAGCTCTTTATGCTAACTACCACACCACCAACTACAAACCATAAGGTTATAGCTCTTTTTGCTTACTTCCACACCACCAACTACAAACAATAAGGTTATAGCTCTTTATGCTAACTACCACACCACTAACTACAAACCATAAGGTTATAGCTCTTTATGATAACTACCACACCACCAACTACAAACCATAAGGTTATAGGTCTTTATGCTAACTACCACACCACTAACTACAATCCATAAGGTTATAGCTCTTTATGCTAACTACCACACCACTAACTACAAACCATAAGGTCATAGCTCTTTATGCTAACTTCCACACCACCAACTACAAACCATAAGGTTATAGCTCTTAATGCTAACTTCCACACTGTTATATTCAGAATAGCCAGTAGGCTGAATCTGTGGTTATCTTGTATGTACTGCTTGCGTCATGTTTTGGGCGCGAGTTCTATAAGGTTCCCCAGCAATAAAGCCACATTCATTGAAGCTCCGGTATCATCATTTACAGTAGGCAAATCAAATGCTACTCATAAATATCACACTGGCGACGAGGATCTAAAAACGAGTCGACTACACCGGCGTTCTACCCAAAGAGCGGAAAATTGCGTGCGGTAAGAAGTTTGAAGCAAGTTTGGAGCATCCAGTCAGTTAGCTTAAGTGAGTGAGCTGGTTAGTTAGCAACCAGACCGTTAACATGATGCTAGCACATAGCCCGTCTGTACCACCGTTCGATACGGAGAGTGAACACAGCTCTATCGGACCACGGTGGAACAAGTGGCTTCAGCGATTCGAAAACTACACTACAGCTGTGAACATAACTGGGGACCCAAGATTGAAAGCCCTCCT
Organism: Sprattus sprattus; assembly: GCF_963457725.1. Classification (NCBI taxonomy): domain Eukaryota; kingdom Metazoa; phylum Chordata; class Actinopteri; order Clupeiformes; family Clupeidae; genus Sprattus; species Sprattus sprattus. Next base: position 27,938,848 of record NC_137914.1, read on the forward strand.
GTTGCATCTAGCCGGCGAAAGAGTGCACGACATATACGACACAATGGCGGCAGAGGGAGACAAGTATGCAGACGTGAAAACGAAACTGAACCAATACTTCTCGCCTACAAAGAACGTCCAGTACGAGGTCTACGTCTTCAGGAAAGCTGCACAACTGCCCGGTGAGAATTTGGATATTTATAATACCAGACTTCGCATGCTAGCAAGACATTGTGAGTTTGGTGATGTGGACAATGAAATAAAATCACAGATCATCCAAAGCTGCACGTCCTCCAGAGTGCGAAAATATGGTTTGAGGGAGGCAAATAAGACATTAAAAGAACTCCTTGAATACGGCAGGACTCTAGAACTGTCTGAACTACAGTCAAAGGGGATTGAAGAGGGTTCCAATCTAACTGCCGCAGTGAATCAAGTGCATAGACCACCCCAGAGGAAGACATCCCAAAACCGTCCAGTAAGTGGCAGCAACGCTCTATGCAGAAACTGCGGAGGCGAATGGCCACACAAAAATGAATGCCCTGCAAGAGGAAAAGAGTGTAAAGCATGTGGGAAGCAAAACCATTTTGCAAGACAGTGTAGGTCAAAACAACATCACACAGAACAGAATACAGAGACACGGCCATACAAGAAAGGTTATAGAAAACAATTCTACCAGGTAGAATTCAAAGTGAACCAGCTCAGCGAGAGTGACACTAAACAGCCACTGACTAAATAAGCTAAATGGAGACACAGTACCAGCTCTGATCTAGTGGTGGTTGAATCTGAGTCAATCGGATTCAAAGATCCGAATCCTTACATTCACCCATGAGTCACGAGTCCGTGGTCTCAATTAACCCGAATCTTTCGGTTCTGGCTGCTATGGACAACATTATTAAAACAATGCACGAATGTCATCAAACTGTAGGTCTATAACAACATTAACACATCCGTTTTTCATCTGCATAGTAAGCATAGCTATTGATATACGGACCCGGAGCTGCCAGCTGCGTGGTTGAATAAGAACTTCCTGTAGACAGAGCTGTACACAGATCCAGATCCATAGACTAAGCGAATTCATGGGTCGGATTCGTATCCGGTTGAGTGAAAGACTAACTCAAAGGATTCAGGTGAAATGGGTCGGACTTGTATCCGGCTGGGTGAAAGACTAACTCAAAAGACTCAGGGGAAATGGGTCGGACTCGTATCCGGTTGAGTGAAAGACTTACTCAAAGGATTCAGGTGAAATGGGTCGGACTCGTATCCGGCTGGGTGAAAGACTAACTCAAAGGACTCAGGTGAAATTAAAAAGGATGCAAACATCGGAGATGTCGCCAATGTGACTGCTATCTGAGACTGATAGTCACATTGGCGACATCTCCGATGTTTGCATCCTTTTTAATATTCAAATATGCCCAACCCATTCAATATGAGTCCTTTGAGTTAGTCTTTCACTCAACCGGATACAAGTCCGACCCATTTCACCGGAGTCATTTGAGTTAGTCTTTCACTCAACCGGATACGAGTCCGACCCATTTCACCTGAGTCATTTGAGTTAGTCTTTCACCCAGCCGGATACGAGTCCGACCCATTTCACCTGAATCCTTTGAGTTAGTCTTTCACCCAACCGGATAGCCTACGAGTCCGACCCATTTCACCTGAGTCCTTTGAGTACGTCTTTCACCCAACCTCAATTGATTGATAAAGCAAGCAGGCCCGTCGTCAGATTCATTTTCTACGTTTAACGCTACTTTCAGGCCGTGTTTAACGTGTAAGGTAAGGTAGGCCTAGATAAGCTGACTTAAATCATTTGATGACTTCTTTCAGTCAAAATCGACTGTAACTCGTCTGCACCAATTTTCTTGAAATTTGTTTATTGTAAACATGACAATTAAATTATTAAATTAAGTAAAAAAAGTATCTATTTACAATTTCCGAAATTACATATTTAATTCTGATAAGCTGCCTAACCAGCCAAGCCTATCATGTTACAATTTGTTCAATGTATCTAGGCTTACTGTGTGTGTGTGTGTGTGTGTGTGTGTGTGTGTGTGTGTGTGTGTGTGTGTATGTGTGTGTGTGTGTGCTTGCATATTTCCCCTGGATATCCTCAAAACTGCATTACAGTGGTTTGCTGTGAGCGTGCGCATTAGGCAATAGAGAGTGGGCTGCTGGGCTCATTCAGCGACAAAATTTCTACTGATTCAGATTCAAAGGACTCAAAAGATTTGAATCTTTTTAGTGATTCACTCAAAGGACTATGAATCTTCTAAGCGAATCGAAATTCCCATCACTACTCTGATCGACTCTGACACTGCTGTAAACATCATCAGTGAAAAGACATCTGAGACAATCTGAGTCTCCAGCCCCGCCTCCTGCACACAGATCTCAGAATACTAGCCTACTGGATCCAAAGACGCGCTGCCCATCCGAGGGAAGTTCACAGGCAGTGTGGAGGCGCGGAACAAGAACAAAACTGATGGAACGTTCTACGTGATCAAAGGTGATGGCTGCTCCCTACTCAGCTACCAGACAGCTGATGAACTGGGGTTGATCAAAATTGTACACTCCATCAGCCCTCCCCCAATGAGCCTCACAGTGGCAGATGAGCTTGTGAACAGCCACCCCGAGCTGTTTGATGGCATCGGTAAGCTCAAGGACTTTCAGGTGACATTACACATCAATACAGACATACAGCCAACTTGCCAGCCACACCGCAGAGTTCCTTTTCATGTTCGTGAGAAAGTTGAAGCTGAGCTACAGAAACTCGAAGCCGAGGACATCATTGAGGAAGTGGCAGGCCCAACACCCTGGGTCTCGCCCATTGTAACGCCACCAAAGCCCAAAGATCCAGACAAGGTACGCATATGTGTTGACATGCGTCAGGCCAACACAGCCATCCAAAGAGAGCGTCACCTGACTCCTACCATCGATGACGTCATTCATGAACTGAATGGAGCAACTGTATTCTCAAAGCTGGATCTGACATCGGGATACCACCAGCTGGAACTGCATCCCAACAGCGGATACATTACTACATTCACAACGCACCTGTGCCTGAGGAGGTACAAGCGCCTCAACTTCGGCATCTCCTCAGCTGCAGAGGGGTTTCAAAACGCCATCCATCAGACACTTCAGGGCATCGCCAGGGTAAAGAATCTCAGCGATGACATCATCGTCTACGGGGCGACACAGACTGATCACGACAAGAGTCTGACAGCTGTGTTCCAGCGACTCAAAGATCATGGCCTCACACTGAACCGAAAGAAATGTGAGTTCAACAAGACTCGATTAGAGTTCTTCGGGTTCATATTCTCCGATGGTGGCGTCTCAGCTGATCCAAAAAAGGTTGATGGCATACGCCAAGCTGACAAGCCCAAGGATCCAGCGGATCGTCATTCCCTCCTCACTCGAGCACAGGGTACTCCAGCTCGCACACGAGGCACATCAGGGAATCACAAAGACAAAGGCCCTCCTGAGAGAGAAGGTGTGGTTTCCAAACATTGACCGACAAGCTGAGGCGATGGTAAGAAGCTGTTTGGCATGTCAAGCCACCACACCAGAAACACTCAACGAACCGCTGCAAATGTCAGATCTCCCCGACACAGTGTGGCAAAATGTCAGTGCAGACTTCTACGGCCCACTACCGACTGGTGAACACCTGCTCGTCATTGTAGATGAGTACTCCCGGTACCCTGTGGTGGAGGTCATGCACTCCACCTCTGCGAACTCTGTTATTCCTGTCATGGATAAGGTCTTCTCAATGTTTGGCATCCCCAGAACAGTGAAGACAGACAACGGCCACCTCTTCAACAGTGAGCAGTTCAGCAAGTTCGCAGCCTACATGGGGTTTCACCATCGAAAGATCACACCACTATGGCCCCAGGCCAACGCCACTGCCGAGAGGTTCATGAGAACACTTGGAAAATGTCTCCGTGTTGCCCACATGGAGAACATCCCGTGGAAACAACATCTCTACACATTCCTGCGTGAGTACCGTTCAACACCACACAGCACAACAACAACATCACCTGCTGAGTTGCTGCTCAAACGCAGGATACACACAAAGATTAGGGATGCACTGATCCGATATTTGTATCGGTACCGATATTGAAGACATTTCTAGATCGGGTATCGGTGACAATAAAAAAAAACTTTTTTTTTTTTATGTTTATGTATATAGGTAGTGTATTATGAGTGCACGTTGCTATTAGTAGCGATTAGCATGCTAAGCGTAGATTTAGTTATGTCCTGATGTTGATTCGCTGTAATAGAGATGGGTTCATCCTGTTCAAGGCACCCAGTGCAACTTTATATAAACATTCAATGAAAAATAAACATTCAATTTCTAGTCTTTTTTACACGTAGTAAGTTTGAATAACTCTATACCATTACATATCGACATTCAAGGAGCAAAGATGAGACGTCGTTGTGTGGTGAGAACTGATAGAAAATCGTAAACAACAACAATCACCTGTGGGGAGAGGCCATTTTTCCATTGACTGGAATCCTGCTTTATTTATTGTAGGTTACAAAAAAATAAAGAAAATGGCGGCGATTGTTGTTGTTATCGATTTTCTATCAGTTCTCACCACACAACGACGTCTCATCTTTGCTCCTTGAATGTCGATATGTAATGGTATGGAGTTGTTGAAACTTACTACGTGTAAAAAAGACTAAAAATTGAATGTTTATTTTTAAGCCTCGAAAGTAGCACTGGGTGCCTTTTAAGTTTTAGACTGGATTAGCTATGAATGAGATTCATGTTGCCTTGTGTAATGTCCACAATTATATGTATCGAGCAGTGGCAGCTGGTGGTTTTTAAAGTGAGGGAGGAAGGACTGTGCGCCTGGTTGCCATTGGCCTGCTTATTCCGTTGGTGGCATAAGTATGTGAGATACAAGTTGTTTCAGGGTGTTTTTGTGGACTACAGTACTACAAAATAACAGGCAGGGATACAATTGATACAAAGCCACCAGTGTGGCACCATTGTACTTAAAACGCTGGTGGGCAGCATGTCCTTGGACTAGACGAGGCCAGAAGGAAATGATGCAAAGCCAATTAGTCAAATCAGGCCTACTCTTGATTTAAAAAACTACATTCTATATTTTGGGCCTACCATTTGGCCTATTTTCCCCCTCAATTACTAAAGCTATTGGTTATTATTTGACTAATTTTATTTTCAGCTGCAATTGTTTTAAGAAAATTAAGACACAAGACCAAAAGTGATGCCATTTAAAATGCTCTGAATCATTCACTAACATGCTTTCCACAATATTAAACAACAAGTTACAAAGGCAACAAGTAAGAGCACATTATTTCAGAACTATTAACATGGGCTGTTAGCCTAACATTGTTTGTGGCAAATGTGTATGTTGGATGTTTCAGAATGTTGGTCAATGTGTAGGCTAATTAGAATAGATATGAAACACATCGCGATCTGAAACATTCATTAACAATTTCCATTCAGAATGTCAGCTGAACGTGAACAGTCAGACTAACAATAGGTGTATGAACGATTTAAAAACAAAACAGTACAGCCGATTGTTTTTTTATGGTACCAGTGAGCTATAAGTATTTCGCATACCAGTTAGCATTAACGGCAGCGGTTTTACCATTGGGTTTAGTGACTTGGATTTTTGGAACAGGTTTCCCTGTTGTTTTGATAGCTACTAACCTTCTCTCTGTAGCTCAATGAATGAAACGGTTTGTTCAATAAAACATGAACAATATCTTCGTTTTCCATTGCACATCCTCTTTATTTGCCATCTTTCTACAACAATCTTTAAGGGTGACGTGTTATCGATATCCTTCTGCAGAGAATGGTATTAATGTCTAATCCCCTCCCTCCAACGCCAAATCCGTTGTTTATTGGTTAAGCGATGTTGGCGCAGACTCAGACGCTAGGGAGGTCTTTCCTCCCCTGGGCAATGTAAGTGAATGAGCCCCAAGAACCGCCAGTATCAGAGACAGATTACATTGATCTCAATGGGAGCCAAAGGGAGGACGTCCTCCGTGCAGTAATTTCTTGTTACGATAGGGGGTGCTAATGTTATTTTAACTCAGGGAAACAAATTATAATATGCATAGTATTAAATACTGATATCAAACTGCATTTTTAAAGGAGTTTAGTCAGTTCAATTACAAAAATACATTTCTCAAAAAGTTAGGGGAGGTTCTTCCTCCGTTTCCTCAATGGAAGAACCTCCTCTGGTATCGAGTAATATTAGTTGTGTAATTGTTATCATGTAGCATTACCTAAGTAATTCAGTGCAGTGCTAATTAGTCCCCATTCTCATTGCAGACACACACATATGTAGGATCACATGCATCGTCATGTAATGGAAATTGATGAATGCACATTAAAGGGAGATAAAGAATACTGCTTTGGTAATCGTGGGTCTTTTAACAGACTAGAACCAGCGAATACATTAACAGGTCACCATGCTGAGCCTCTACAATGTAACGTAAAAGTTGACGCTAGCGGATATATGATTGCTAACTAATATGAACACTAGCGCTAGTTAGAACGTACATTATTTGTGATAATTTTTAGCCTATGTTATGAATTGATAGTGATGAATAGACATGATGTTAAGGAGCAAATGAGCAAAAAATGCACCAAGATCTCATGTCATGCACTCCTCATTTCTCCCTCTCGCACGAGTGGTCACACACATACACACAGTAACCATAGTTTTGCGCATTTTTTTTTAGTTTTTTTAATCGGTATCGGATCGGTATCGGCCGATACTAAACCTCAGATATCGGTATCGGTATCGGAGGTGAAAAAAGCGGATCGGTGCATCCCTAACAAAGATGCCTTCAATGAGCATGCCCATCGGACCGGACATGGATCTTCGCAGGAGAGACCGCAAGGCCAAAGCCAAAATGATAGTGTACTCAGACACTCGCCGACACGCAGCACCCTACCCTCTCCGACCTGGTGACATGGTGTTGTGCTCTCAACCCAGGCGCAACAAACTTACAGCAGCTTACAATCCCAAGCCGTACAGAGTGACTACCGTCAAGGGCTCCATGGTCACAGCTGAGCGGAATGGACACAGTGTGACTAGAAACTCCTCCTTCTTCAAAAAGCTCAACCCTGGCCCCTGTTTAAAATGGTGTTCAAGAAAGCATTTACTTGTCTTATTACACTGAAGCAATGTAGTTGCTTACTTCATAGTGTTTATTGTTGTTTACAGACCAAGTGAATGTTTAGTTATAGATTATTCAAAGTAACCAAAAATGGAAGTAACAGACAACTTTGAGTTCAATAAAAAAATGTAATATTCAGAATAGCCAGTAGGCTGAATCCATGGTTATCTTGTATGTACTGCTTACGTCATGTTTTGGGCGCGAGTTCTATTAGGTTCCCCAGCAATAAAGCCACATTCATTGAAGCTCCGGTATCATCATTTATAGTAGGCAAATCAAATACTACTCATAAATATCACACACACCACTAACTTCAAACCAACAGCTGCCTAGCTTCCTGTCCCTGTGGTGGGTGCTTTGACTGAACAGTCAGAGTTGGCATCTAAACCCTTTCTTTCTTATGTCCAATGCTGCCCACGGGCCTCTGTGGCTGAGTGGTCGGTGGACTATCAGCCAGGCTGAGAGGAGGCATGTTAGGAGGTTTGCCCACACACCTCCCATAGGCCACGTATCGTACTGTGCTTCTAAGCTGGTGTCACAGAGTTTGTTAACTATGGAGGACTTTCAGTAGCCTGGCCATTACCAGCCTGTGACTCCATTTCATTCCGTCTTTCAGTCTGGGCCAACCCAATGCATTTTGGTTTCCGAGATCGGCGGGTGCTTATCTTGAGGTTTAAAATCATTGGAGTTCCCTTAACCAATCAGCAACGTTAAGTAAGCATTCGGTAGATTAAACTCTTCCCAAAGCCAGTTGGGAGAAGAGCTACGACGTCCTTTCCAATCATAAAACTTACAAGAAAATACTCTTGTTCTCCTTTTAATTTTCTGATGTTCTCGAGAGTTGAGACAACCTTTCCGATAGCTTTTCGTGTCTTTTCCTCCAAGGCGAGTTTTGCGTCACAGCTCTGAACTGTTCGCTGATTGGTCCTGCAAAATTTTGAGTTCTGGAGACGATTGTCAATGGGGTTGGGCCAGACTGAGTATGAGCTTGAAATCAATTCATATTGAAGTTGCATGGGTTTATTTGCATGTGACTGAAAACCGAAAGTAAAGGTTTAAAGCATAATACAGAAAAGACACTAGGGGGCAGTATTACACTCTCTTGACCAATGTCAAATTACTAGCTTACAACACTCCCACTTAATTTTACAACGGTATTAAGTCTTTTATGCTAACGTACATCACTCAGACTTGAACTGGAATATTCAACTTAAGATAAACCCTTAACACACACTAGCAAGTATCTTGTTATTCCTTACCTTCAAAAATTAACCTAGCTATGCAGAGCACATTTAAACAGCATTAAACATTATGCCTTTTAAACTGAATTAATAATAATAATAATAATAATATCTTTATTTTGTATTGCGCTTTATCAGATACCCAAAGTCGCAGATTACAGAGTCATAGAGGAGGGGGGGGGGGGGGGGGTAGTACAGACAGGGGGGACAGTACAAGCAGGAGACATTTACATTTACAGGCAAAGAAAAGGGGGGGGGGTATTACAGACAGGGGGGGACAACACAAGCATACACAGCACAAAAAGAAAACAGAGTTTTGAGATGTAACAGGGGGTAGAAGTGTAGGCAGTTGGGTAATGGTGGCTAGGGATAGGGAAGATCATAGGCTTGGGTGAAGAGGTACGTTTTGAGGCGGGACTTGAATGTTGTGAGTGAGGGAGAGTGGCGAACAGATTGGGGGAGGGAATTCCAGAGTCGGGGTGCAGTGCGTGAGAATGCTCTGTCGCCAAAAGTTTTTAATCGGGATGTTGGTGTAGTCAGGGTGAGAGTGGAGGAGGAACGGGTGGCTCGGGAGGGGCGGTGGGGGAGGAGGAGGTCAGACAGGTAGGGGGGGGCTAGGTGGTGAAGAGCTTTGAAGGTGAGGAGGAGTATTTTAAAGTTGATGCGCTGCTTGATGGGGAGCCAGTGGAGAGAGTGGAGAACAGGAGTGATGTGTTCACGGGACCGGGTGTGGGTGAGGAGGCGGGCAGCAGAGTTTTGGACCATTTGGAGTCTATGGAGGGAATGGGAGGAGATGCCAGTAAGGAGGGAGTTGCAGTAGTCAAGTCGAGAGGAGATGAAGGCATGGATGAGGGATTCAGCAGCAGGGGGGGGGAGGCAGTGTCTGATTTTGGCGATGCGGCGGAGGTGGAAATATGAGGTCTTGATGATGTGGCTGACATGGGGAGTGAAGGTAAGGGAGGGGTCCATGATGACACCGAGATTGCGTACCTGGGTGGAGGGGGTGATGGTTGAGGAGTCGACAAAGTAGGACAAAGTCCAATCTCTCTTCTGAGATATTCACACTTCGGTCTAGGTACTGGCTTTGTCAGAATATCAGCCTTCATCTCCTCAGATGGACAGTATTTCAGCTGAATTTGTCCATTCTGCACACATTCACGAATATAATGGTAACGAATGTCTATGTGCTTGGTTCTTGAGTGATCGACTGGATTCTTCGCTATTGCGATGGCTCCTTGGTTGTCCTCATGGATCACAGTTGGTGTAGTGTCCATTCCGAGATCACTCAGAAGTCGTTGAAGCCAGGTACATTCTTGAGCTGCCTGACTGAGTGCGACATACTCTGCCTCAGCAGATGACAGTGCAACTGTTAACTGCTTTTTACTGAGCCAACTCACTGCTCCTCCACCCAGCAGAAAAACATTGCCTGTTGTTGAGTGACGATCGTCTTGATCTCCGGCCCAGTCAGCATCTGAGAATCCGATCAACGTTCCAGATTCTGATCTTTCATACTTGAGAACAAGATTCAGCGTCCCTTTCAGGTATCGAAAAATTCTCTTGACAGCAGTCAAGTGTGCTGCATTTGGATCTGCATTGAACTTTGATACAGCACTCACTGCTTGTGCTATGTCTGGCCTTGTAGCCATTGCAGCATACAGCAGACTTCCTACCATGGACTGGTAAGTGCTTGGGTTCACTGGCTTACTAACTCCATCAATCTTTTTCAGCTTGACGTTTGCGTCAGCTGGAGTTGCAACAGGATTGGCATTGTCCATTTTATACTTTCGAAGTATTGCTTCAATGTAATGCTTCTGGTGAAGAAACACGCAATTATTTTCGTGATCTTGGACAACAGAGATGCCCAGGATGTAGGACAGCTCTCCCATGTCTTTCATCTTGTAGCGCTTCTGCAGTGCAGCTTTCAGCTCATTCATGCTTTCCATTGACTCGGTAATCAGAATCAGATCATCCACATACACAGCAAGTATCTCTAACTCCTTCTGAGATCTCACAAACACACAGGGATCTGATGCACTCTGTTTGAAGCCTAGGTCTTTCATGAATTCTGTGAAAGTCTTGCTCCAGCAACGAGGAGATTGCTTCAGTCCGTATATGGACCTCTTGAGCTTGCACACTAGATGTTCCTGCCCTGGTTTGACATAGCCCTCTGGTTGCTCCATGTAGATTTCCTCTTCTAGATGTCCATTCAGGAATGCAGTCACAACATCCATCTGGTGTACATGTAGATTGTTCTGGACAGCAAAGGCAAGTAAGGTACGAATTGAGCTGAAACGTACCACAGGTGAAAAGGTTTCATAATAGTCAGCACCATACCTCTGTGAGTAACCCTTGGCAACGAGTCTGCATTTGTATCTTTCCACTCGTCCATCACTATGATGCTTTACCTTGAACACCCATCTTGACCCTATGGCCTGTCTATCTCTTGGCAAGTCAACCAAATCCCAGGTTTCATTTTCCAGCAGTGACTCATATTCCAGGTCAGCCGCTTCCTGCCACTCCTTTGCATTTGGTGTCATTAATGCCTCTTTGAGTGTGATTGGTTCTGTGACATGACAAACATTGGCATAATGATCAACAGTCACTACATCAGCATACTCATCATATCCGTATCTTGTAGGAGCTTTTCTGACTCTGCCACTCTCTCTCATGGCTTCACTGACAGTAGCCTCGTCAGCTGGTGCTCCCGTCTCTTCCGGTGTCATGATGGTCTCCTTGTCTGAACAAGAAATGTCCACTTCCTGTTTCCAGTTGAAGTCTGATTCGTTAAAGACAACATCTCGGCGAATTAGAATTCTCCTTTTGTCTTCGTCCCACAAACGATAGCCTTTGCCGTTGTTTGCATATCCAACGAAACGAAGTTTCACTGCTTTCATGTCCAGGTTTCTTCTTTCTATGTCTGGTACATGTGCATAAGCAACACAGCCAAACACTCTCATGTGACTCAGGTCTGGTTTTTTGCCACACCATCTTTGATAGGGTGTACCTTCCTTCAGAACACATGTGGGTAGCCTGTTCTGTATGTAAGCTGCAGTTGCCACGGCCTCTGCCCAGTACATCTTTGGCAATTTAGCATGAGCTAACATACTTCTAGCTGCTTCGACTAGTGTCCTATTTTTCCTTTCTGCAACACCATTTTGCTGTGGTGCATATGGTACCGTCATTTCATGGTGAATACCTTGATCCTTCAAGTGTTCCTGAAATTCTCTGGACGTGTATTCTCCTCCATTGTCGGTTCTCAATCGAATGACTTTTCGGCCACACTCATTGGTGAATGTTTTTTCAAATTCCTTGAATTTGCTAAGCACCTCACTTTTTTGTTTTATGAAGTATACTTTGCAGCATCTTGAGTAGTCATCAATGAAAGTTACAAAGTACTTTGATCCACTTATAGATTCAGTCTGCATGGGACCACAGACATCACTATGAACTAGCTGTAGCTTCTGCTTGGTACGAATTTCTCCCACTGGTTTGTATGGCTTTCGAGACATCTTACCCTCAACACATGCTTCACAGAAGAGTAATTCTTTCTCTGCACAAAAGTCCACACCTTTCGTCAGTTTTTTCAGTTCTTTCAATTTGGTCGTATGACCCAGTCTCTGATGCCATAGACTGGTAGCTACTGATGCATTGTGACAGACAGATGAGCTTCCTTCGACATCCAGCTGGTAAATTCCATCAGCTCTTTGTGTCCCCATTCCAGAAAGATCTCCATCTTTTCCACGTATGTAGCAACGAGACTTGTTGAACTTCACTGTATTTCCTTTTCTGACAGCAGCTCCCACTGAGAAAAGATTTCCAGACAACTTGGGAACATACAGTACATCGTACATCTTGACAGGTTTTATTCCGCTGACTTTGAATGTCATTCTCAGTATGACGTTTCCAAGTCCTAGGGCGTCAACCACCCTGCCATCACCAAGTTTGACTGACTGCGGTTTAGGAAATTCTTGGTAATCTTGTAGAATCTCTCTGTGACATGTCATGTGCTTTGATGCACCAGAGTCTATCAACCACTCAACCTGTTGTGGTATCTCATTCTCTTTTCTCTCTTCAGCAACAAAGGCACTCTCAGACGAACTCTCTGCATCCTCACACACCATGCTCTTGGCCTTGTGGGTTTTATTTTTATTTTTCCAATTTTTACAGTCCCGTTTCAGGTGACCTTCCTTCCCACAATTGTAGCATCGATATGAGCTATATTTGTCTGCTCCCACTGCCCTGGGATTAGCCTGCATTTCTCCATATACTTGTGTTGACATGGCTGATGCACCTCCTGATGCACTACCACTAGCACCACTATCATTAGCATGCAAACGTTTCTGCTCTTCATTTATCAGCGCTTGCTGAACAAACTGCAGTGTTAAATTATCCATTTTTGTCTCTAGTGCAGTGACAATTGTTGCATAGCTTGGTGGTAGGCTACCTAGCAGTGTTACAATCTGGTCTTCATCAGCAATCTGTGTACCTATTGCTCCTAATTTATCAGTCAGTTCCTTCATTCGTTTCAAATGTTCAGTTATATTTTCTCCTTCTTTCATTTCACATCTGAAATATTTCTTCTTGAGAAACAACTTATTAGCAAGAGTGTCTCTTTCAAAATGTGCTCTTAGCGTGTCCCACGCTTCTTTTGGAGTCTGACAGCTTGTTATCAGGTACAATTGAGGTGTACTTACATTCAGCACGAGTACAGAGAATGCCTTCTCCTTCCGTTTTTGGAAATCTGCTCGAATCTGTGCATTAGCATCTGCTGCTAAGGTTTCTGTTTCCATGACCATGCCCCATAGTCCTTTAGCCTTCAGCAAGTGTTCAATCTGAAATTTCCATGTTGCCCAATTATCTGGTCCACTCAGCTTCTCAATAAACAGCTTATCTTCCATTGTGAATCCCACAACACCGTCTATACCACACAAATTCCGTGTAAAATAGCCTTTTTAGCGACACTCTGGGCCCATAACCTATTGAAGTTGCATGGGTTTATTTGCATGTGACTGAAAACCGAAAGTAAAGGTTTAAAGCATAATACAGAAAAGACACTAGGGGGCAGTATTACACTCTCTTGACCAATGTCAAATTACTAGCTTACAACAATTCAGGCGGAAATACGTAGGCTGGTGTCACCAGGCTAGACTTTCAGTACACAGCCCTTGAACTTCTGTCTTTCTTTTCTTGCTTTGCTTAGCAGTACAGCAGGTATAGGTGGAACTGTATTTTTCGGCTTCACTTGTTTCACTTCTTGTTTTAGTTATATGCCTTGTGGAAGACTTCGGTCTCCTGCAGACAGTGCACGGCAGAGTTCACGCAGGAAGGTAGGTAGACAGGAAGGCAGGTAGGCCATCCAGTCGTTTCATTCGACACGGATGGAATGATTGGACAGGCTTTTTACAGCCCTGCAACTGCCACGTTTTTTTTTCTTCTTTATATTGCCAGATCATATGATTTATTCATTGCTGTGAGGTTGTCAAGAGAATTTCAAGAAATCTAACAAAAGATGCTTCTAAAATAAATAGCTTACCCTGCCTTTAAATGATAGATTGATGGTAGATCATTCTTCATGTTTCTAAAGAAAATACCATTTACCAGAAGGGAAATTAATATCTACTGTGTATCATTTTAAAGTGGGAGAACATAAGGAAGTCTTGATCACGGATCATTGATTAAGACTTGATCATCACAGAGTGGGTTATTCTACCTCACGTAGGTGAGAGTCTTTAAAGAGGGTGTAACTTTACCTCACGTAGGTCAGAGTCTTTTAAGAGGGTGTCACTTTACCTCACCTGACTCAGAGTCTTTTAAGAGGGTGTAACTTTACCTCACGTAGGTCAGAGTCTTTTAAGAGGGTGTCACTTTACCTCAAGTGACTCAGAGTCTTCTAAAAGGGTGTCACTTTACCTCACGTAGGTGAGAGTCTTTTAAGAGGGTTTCACTTTACCTCACATAGGTGAGAGTCTTTTAAGAGGGTGTCACTTTACCTCACGTAGGTGAGAGTCTTTTAAGAGGGTGTCACTTTAACTTACGTAGGTGAGAGTCTTTTAAGAGGGTGTCACTTTACCTCACGTAGGTCAGAGTCTTTTAAGAGGGTGTCACTTGAAAGGAATCTGCCCTGTTCCATTGCTGAACTCCGTAACTCCTCTGGTATGTTGCTGGATTTAACCACTTCAATCGGAAAGATTAGAGAAGGTTTTTTCTCATAGCCACTGACAAATAGTCCTAACACAGTCGATTCTGTCAGGTTGTTTGTATCGCCACCCTGTAAAAAGAGAAGGGGAATTGCATTGACACGTACTGATAAAGAACTCAAAGCACTTTACAGATGAATGCCTCAGACACTCCTACACATTCACACACCAATGGCAGAGGCTAAGGTCACAACCTGCACATCATGAGAGGTTGAGAGTTCAGTGTCTTGCTCAAGGACACTTCTACGCATTCACACACCAATGGCAGAGGCTACTATCTAAGGTCACAACCTGCACATCAGGAGCGCTTGAGAGTTCAGTGTCTTGCTCAAGGACACTTCGACACTTTCGGATTAATGAATGACTGAACCACTTTCGCCCCCAGGTGGTTTGCTCAGCAGTGTAGACATTGCAAGTACCCACTTCTCACAGAGCCTAGTAGCTGATAGATGGTTTGGCTAAAGTAGCTAAATCCATCAATCTAACTCCAGATACCTACTCTACTACTCACTACACTAGAGAAGGTATCTAGGGTATCAGCCTGCTCTGAGTACGAATCTGATACCAGTACACTTTTGTAAAATCAAACTTTAAAAAAAAAAAAAATATTTATACCATGGCTTTGTTGTATCCCCAGTTGTGATGCATTTTTTAGAATGTAAATGAATGGGCCTCATTTATAAAACGTACTTACGCACAGAATTGATCTTAGACTGTGCGTGCGATCAAATCCACCTCTAAGTACAGATTTATAAAAACCGTCTTAAACGTAGAAAAGGACGTATCTCTACGTCTGGTTTCAGTTTGTGTAAGTACATTTCCTTGTGGCAATACTGGAGTACTGCAGGAATTCAGAACTCTCCGAGCGCTGACACGCAGTTTCATCATCATCATAGTCAGTAGTACCACCGTCACCATCAGGGCTAATGGTGAAAGGCCACATTAATGTTTCGCTCAATAAAATCAATTAAACTATTAGAACAATTCACGTCTAATAGGTATTCCGTTTTAATTTCACAAGTGTAAAACATTTCGCTAAATCTATAGCCTATAAAAAGTCTAATAGTGGCTTAGTTTCAGTAGAAGATATGGCTGCATTGGCGTTGTTAGAGGATATTGCCAACTGCGCAATAAGGAGGGAAAGGGTTTTTCATGATCACGCAGACTTTTTGACACAGGATGATGTATGGCTGATAAGCAGGTACCGCTTGCCGAGAGCGTTGTGCCGTCTACAGAGGCGCACCAAATGCAACAACACGTTCAGGTTTGGTCTGTTCTCGGATTCTTGGATACAGGAACGTTCCGACGAGAAATTGGAGACCAGTCAAGCAATCCCCGTCATCATTAGGCAGAATTTCGCCCTATGTTCATCCCAGTATTATCCCTGTATATGGCCGCAATTTATTAGATTTCCATACAGTGCCCAGGAACAGCATAATGTGATAGAGGATTCCCTGCGTGAAACAGGGTTCCCAGTGTATTCTCATCCAGATTGCGCACACTCAGACAGTCTAGGAAGCCCACTTCAATATAGCACATGCCCGGGCGCGGTTGGCAGTGGAGCGCAGCAAAGGCATGCTGAAGGGAAGGTCGGCGATGGCCGGCGAGGCCCCGATGCTGGAGCAGCAGGTGCTGCTGCCGCAGATGCGGCCGCTGGTGCTTCGGAGACGTGTCTACTTCATGTCACATACTTTGATTTTGCCATTACGCCACCAGACAGGCTTTCTAACAATGTTTTGGCCCGCATCTGCTCTTCCATCAGCAGAACGTCGATGACAGCCTCACTATATGTTTCTTGCTTGCCGTTGTCAGAGAGTTTGTGCATTGAGGATGCGCTCTGTTTGTGCATTGATAATATGCTAATTCGATTAAATTGGGGCGTTTTGAGGGCGGAGATTCAGTTGCGCACAATTCCACGGTCATTTGTGATTTATAAACGAAGGATTGGCGTACACGTGGTTTTTTGTGTGTACGTTTGTTTTCTGTGGATCTCACTTACGATCATTTCAGAAAATGACTTACACAAAATGTAGGATGGTTTCTAGGCAACGTTTTATAAATGAGGCCCAATATCTGATATTTGCACACCATGATGCAGTTCCAAGATTTTGACCCTGTTACACCTGCCACATTTGTTCTGATAAATTCATTTTTTGAAGTTGAATATTTTTAGACCCACTGATTATAAAGGAACACCATTCTGAATTCTGAAATAAGTTGTATTACAGCTTTACTACATCTAGGACCAAGTTACATGGCAAACTCCCTTGTGGAATACTTGCCCTCAAGAACACTGCGATCATCTAATGCTGGTTTATTGGAGGTTCCCAGCAACAGCCGTAACAAAATTAGGGATGCAGCCTTTGTAAATGTGTCAATTGCGCTCTACAGTGGACACAAAACATATCCACTATTCAGTGGTGGTCCGTCAGGGCCTTCAAGGCCTTCTCTGCTGGCCTAAACATCATCAGAAAATAAATGTAATAAAATACATTTCATTTTAATATTTTCTTTTCATAAATATGTATTAAATTATTCCCCATAGTCCATTATCTTCATTTCATAGCTTCCAGCGTTGTTAATTTATGTTAGAGCTTTCATCCAATCATATTTCAGCTATCATGTGTTGCCACGCTCCAAGAAATCTTTCCAGAGAACAGAAATCTTCCCTGAGGCCTTCAGAATTCACATTGAAGGCCCGTGTACATCTGATTGGTTATCACAACTGGCTGTTTCAGTTCATTTAAGTTGAATGAACTGAAACAGACAGTTGTGACAACCAATCAGATTTCGAGTTGGCGACATTGGGCCTTCTAGAAGGCCCGGAAGATTTCTTTCCTCGCGTTGAACGTGACACGTAAACGTCCTTTGATTGGATACTGAGGCAGACCGGTGCAGTGCTTCAGTGCTCAGTTTAGCTGGCTAATGCGAAAACGACGTACATCGTTTCAATGCTTATTATGCTAGTTGTTTCAATTGGTAAGACTAAATATAATTACATTAACCAACTCAAATAAACTAGTTTACACCAACTTGATAATTCCAGTTTTTGATACAATAACAACGCCATTTTCAAGACGGAACTTTCAAGAAAAACTGGATATCGTGATGGGAAGTTTAATGAAACTGCTTTGCAGGTGGGACAATGCGACGTTTAGTGGACAAACTTGTTAAAGCTCACATAGGCTACTTTCGGTGGACTTAATAAAACTTTGTAGACTAATCCCTGAAAATCGCCTTTTATTTTTAAGTTGTGACAGTAATATCCAAGCGATCATATAACTGAGAGTTTACTACTCTTAATGTATTGTTAATACGGGTGTATTGATTTTAAATGCTCCGGAAATATTAATAAAGTCTGTTGTACTCGACTATGTTAAGGTGATGCAATGCTCACTTATACTGCCTTTCTGTATAACTATAATGGTTCGAGAGCCATGGCGTCGTAATGATGGTATTAGGAGGTGGATTCACTCAGTTTAACATCGTGTAGGACATCGCTGAAGGCCTAGTCGTGAAATGCACGGACCGCCACTGCCACTATTACACTGGACACTTACAAGAGACACAACCCAGTCACAGAAGAGCTTGGTCACTTTTTTGATGTCCTCATCTTCAGATGGTGAACGTAGACCTTTAACACTGACTCTCTGGTCCTCTTTCTCCCAAGACGTCTTTGTGTCTTTTAATTGGTAAGGGTTCCTTTGATTGGGTTCCTGTGGCCTGCATGTGACAGTACACAATGCACGGTAAGATACACAGAAAGGCACTAAAGAAAAATTCACAACAAGTATTTCAAGGCCTGATCCAGTGCTTAGTACCCAGTGGTGTCCACAAAAGCACTGGAAATTAAATTAACCACGCCCACCCCCGTCTTGTCCTGCATCACCTGAATACTAACACCTGCAGACTGTTAGGTAGCCTAATCAGCCGTAGGCTTGTTAAAGTCTCTGTGTGCTCTGCCTCAGTCTAAGGTATTGTTTCTGTGAGAACTCTACTGAGCCAGACGTCCTACACCAGGGCTCTTCAATAGGAGGCCAATAGGAGGAGTAAGCTCCGGTAGCCTCTTTCAGTTTGTGACTTTTGCTAATTGTATACTCTCACGTGCAATGGGTGGCGGTATGCACCTATATAGGTAGTGGTATATTTTTTTCCTACTCTGATAAATATGGCCAGAAAACCTTTGCCTGTAAGTATTTTCTTAAACAGTTGATCAGTTATTACTTAGAAACATTACTTCTTGTGGAAACCACTTGTAATGAACCGTAGTTTGTTCGAATTGTTTACTTTGATGAATATACTAAATGCTAGCGCGGTCTCAATGAAATTTCCCCTGAAAGTTAGCATTAAGCTAACGTAATTTCTATCACAGTTAAAGATGCAATGCTAAGTGATTGTTTTTAGAAACGAATGTTACGAGATGAGATTGCCAAGATTACTCTGTATGTCTGCTCAGTTTTACAGTGCTTCTTAAGTAATGGTTTGAAAAGAACTTCAAGCTTCAGACTTTCTCTTGGGAAAACTGTTATCTATCTGCAAAGCCAATTAAGCAGGCTAGAGGAACCATGCCACAAACAGAGAAGCACGGGCAGAATAGTAAAAAAATAATTGGTGCACTTGGAAGTTGTTTGCCAGTTAAATGAATGCAATTCTAAAGAACTGATACAGTTCACCTGAACTGAGTGAAATTTGAAACACTTTTCCTTGATATACCATGCACTTTTAAGTTGTTGAAATTCTATTCAGTTCCATGCAATGCACTTTGTTGGTGGAGATACATTTGATTCAGCCTGTCACTCAAATCAGTTTAATCTTAAATATTGAGGATAATGACCAGTAAAGTTGTGTTGGTACATCTATGTACAATGAAGTGCATGTTTTTGTTAGGTAATTGCATTTATTCAATTGTCTGTTAATATGGCATGGTTATTGGTTTCTTTATAAGTTACCGTGATTACTCATATCCTCCGGCCCCTGACTTTGCCTTAGTTTCAAGAACCGGCCCCAGCTCCAAACTAATTGAAGAGCCCTGTTCTACACAAATAATAAAAGATACTAGTAACTGTGTCTTAAATGAGGAATACTTGCATTTCATCCACAGGTAATTGCAATGCCTCATCCTCTTTAACTTGTGGCAGAGTCCTCTCTGAGTCACAGATGTCTGTGTGCTCCTGTGTTTCACATTTCAATGCTGACCTCTTCTTTGTGTACATGTCAGGGTCCAGTACGGAAAGCACTTCGTCAAATAACTGGAAAGAAAGAGGAGGTAGATTTACCTGTAATTGAACTGAATTTACTCTGTTAACAGGCAGTTAACAAGCATTGTTTTGCATTCAGCCTATGCTAACCATTCTTAGGATAACAATTTGTAGAGGACCGTAAAGTGAAATCTCCCATTCATACCTACTCACCTCAGGGGCCATCCCACTCTCCAGGTGGGGATAGAGAGCAAGGGGGTGCTGGGTTAGCTGGTCCTCCACAGCTTCCACATGCTCATGACGCATCTGCTTCAGTGGGTTCTCCTTGGAAAAACAAACCTGCTCTTTTGTGAAAGGATTCCTCTTCACCTTGGCTGGAGAACATGGTCCTCCACTCTTTCCAAAAACTACAGGGGATGTATTACATTGGCTTGAAACAAAATTGTCTTGGCCAGCATCTAAAGGATATCCATCTCTGAAATCATCAAGCTCAGAGTTTAAAAAACGCCACCGCTGACCATGCAGAGCCCCAGATAATTTTTGCTTGTTTTGGGGATCTCTGTGACATTTGATGAACAGCCTTTGTTTATACCTGTGTGAAGATAAATCAGTCAAGTTGGTTGTTTGTGAAATCTGAGGAACAAGTGATATTTCAGACTAAATCGCTAAGAGACTGCTCAATGTTTTTATGGACTATTTTCCATTTAGGACTCTGGTCCAGCCTCAGAGGTGGAAACACACAAAGTCTGAAGCTGTTCCCTAAACACATTTTTTTTTTTTTTGTGGAAAAGTGCCATAAACTCATTCAGTGGGGAATGTTTTTTCATTAGTCTTTCAGATGTTTCCACAGATGAAGCAACGCCTGAACTCATGGTCATCCTGGAAAACCCATCCATCCAACACAATATAGGCCTACACATAAAGATCGCCTCTTCATCTCTCACCACAACCAAAAACCTGAAACTCGAAGCGACAAACCTAGGTGTTATGATTGATGACCAGTTAATCTCTCCAACCATGTTGCATTGGTCTACCAGTCATGGAGCTTTGCTCTGCGTTTTATAAGCTTTTTTTTGTTAACATGTAGCTATTACAGACCTAGCTACATTTAGAAAACAGTCAAAGTTAAAGGCCGGTCACTCATGGGACAGTACACAGCAAGCCCATCACTGCCCAAATGGGGAAACGGTGCTGAAGGCTAAGCATAGGCTAACCCACTGTGGGCCTATGTAGGATTTAGGACGGCCACGGTAAGTGAAGAGTCCAACATAAATGTACTGTGGACCCTTTGTGGGCTAAACCCAAATGGGCCTGTTTCAGATCTCCAAGGACATGGCATGCCCAAATAATTCTGTCTACAGTAATCCCACAGTAGCCCACATAGTGCGGAGGTGCCGTGGGCCCAATAGAGGCTATGGCAACGTGGGCCTTCATAGTGAGGAGGTGCCGTAGGCCCAATAGAGGCTATGGCAATGTGGGCCCACATAGTGAGGAGGTGCCGTGGGCCCAATAGAGGCTATGGCAATGTGGGCCTTCATAGTGAGGAGGTGCCGTGGGCCCAATAGAGGCTATGGCAATGTGGGCCTTCATAGTGAGGAGGTGCCGTGGGCCCAATAGAGGCTATGGCAACATGGGCCCACATAGTGAGGAGGTGCCGTCAAAGGTCGACTAGGAGCTCGAGGCCACCCTGGGAGGATTGAATTTGTATAAAAAGCTTCGTCGTGGAACTCTTGGCTGACAACTGGTTCACACTAAGACCTGCACTTGGGTTCCACCTTGCTCAGTGTGATGCATGCTGGTTTAGCACTCCAGCTGCCTAGGTTTAATCCCTGACTCCAGCCTCACACCCTGGTCGCAAGTGGGCATTCCAAACTCTGGTTGCCTTTTTATCCTCCCTGTATGCCTGTTGTCAAAGAGTGGCTAACTACAGTAGCTCCGTATTTGCACACAATACAACATAAGTTCATAATTTGTATATTTGCTTTCTGTTAAAGGTGTTTATGTTCTTTTGATGTGTAAATAGATGCTTAGTTGAGTGTGTTGCTTCTTTTTTTGTGTGTGATCTAATTGTTTTTTTTTCTGTTTTCTATTTGTTTTGATATTTTATTGTGATTTTATTGTGGTCAGTGTAAGCTGTTTTTAAATGTGCTTAATAAATAAAATTGACTTGACTTGATTTGATATCTCTGTACAGCTTAAACAATGAACTGGAAACATTTCAAACAAATTGCAGTGTACACCATTGCTGTGGATGATGTTTCTGGGGAACTCAATCCTTGCATCATCTGTCAGTCAACATTATCCTTTACTCCCACTGGTGGTTACTTCAATCAGTCAGAGCAAAGACTATTTTATATTGGCACCCTCCCACTTCTCATTGCTAATAGTCAATTTGTTTTCCATTGCAGCAAGTAATCGAATTTCATTGACATTATATGGTTTCTGGTAGCTACATTGCTCCTAATTGCTCCCTGTGTGGACGGGACTTTAATCTTAACTATTCTGCATTTCATATTGTTGAAGACGGTACAAATACATGGATTTCATAGAAAACTAAAATATCTGTATGGGGCACTCAATACCAGACACTGCCAATGGGTGTCAGCACATTGTTATTCTTTTTGTGTGCCTACAAGGTCACCAGGGTTCATATTGCTGTTTCTTTCCTAAACCCGAGTCTGAGTTAGTGTCCCTGGGCGGCTATCCTACTCCTAACCCCTTCCCTTACCTTATCTGGGTTCATATTCAAACCTTACCCTTATCTGGGTTCGAAGGGGGTTAGCCCCCACTCCTTAATCTAGATAGCCTGTGGAATACCATAGTAAAGTGAGATCTACAGTGGGGAAAATAAGTATTTGAACCCCTTGCGATTTCACAAGTTTGGCCACTTGCAAAGAAATGTGTGATCTATAATTGTAATGGTAGGTGTATATTAACAGTGAGAAACAGAATATCAACAAAAAAATCCAGAAAAATGCATTTTATAACATTTATGACTTTATTTGCATTTGATGCAAAAAATAAGTATTTGAACCCCCAAAACTGACTGACTAAAATGACTAAGTACTTGGTGGAATAACCCTTATTGGCAAGCACAGACGTCAGACGTTTCTTGTAGTTGGTCACCAGGTTTACAAACATCTCAGGAGGGATTTTGGTCCAATCCTCTTTCCAGATCCTCTCCAAATCTTTAAGGTTGTGTTTTCAATGGGAAGGAATGAGGGAATGAGGTTCAAGCCCAATATTCCACGTTACATGGCCCCATCCATAGTCCCCTTGATGCGGTGGAGTCGTCCTGTACCCTTGGCAGAGAAACAACCCCAAAGCATAATGTTTCCACCGCCATGCTTGATGGTGGGTATGATGTACTCTTGGGGTCATATTCAGCATTCCCCCCCCTGTCAAACACGGCAAGTCGAGTTGATGCCAAAGAGCTTGATTTTGGTATCATCTGACCACATTCTTTCTCCCAATCCTCCCTAGAATCATTCAAGTGTGCAATGGTAAACTTCAGATGGCCCTGTACATGCGCTTCCTTGAGCAGGGGGACCTTGCGAGTGCTGCAGTACTTCAAAAAATGACGGCGTGGTGTGTTGCCAATGGTTTTCTTGGTGACTCTGGTCCCAGCTGCCTTGAGATCATTCACAAGCTCCCCCTGTGTAGTTCTGGGGTTATTCTGCACCTTCCGAATGATCACTGATTCCGCACGAGGGGATATCTTGCATGGAGCCCCAGACCTAGAGCAGGTGACAGTTGTTTGGTGTTGCTTCCATTTATGAATAATCGCACCAATAGTTATCTGCTTCTCACCAAGTTGCTTGCCGGTGGTTTTTTAGCCCATTCCAGCCTTGTGCAGGTCTAAAATCTTATCTCTGACGTCCTTGGACAGCTCTTTGGTCTTGCCCATGATGGTGAGGTTGAAGGTGTGAAGTATGATTCTTTGGACAGGTTTCTTTTATACAGGTCATCAGTTGAGATCAGGTATACCTTGTTAGACCTAATGAGGACTAATCTGTGTTCTTTTTGGGCACATAACTGGCCATTGGGAGCAAGGATTATTGCTGTTTGCTTGGGGGTTCAAATACTTATTTTTTGCATCAAATGCAAATAATGTCATAAATCTTATAAAATGCAGTTTTCTGGATTTTTTTGTTGATATTCTGTTTCTCACTGTCTAAATACACCTACCATTACAATTCTAGATCACACATTTCTTTGCAAGTGGCCAAACTTGCAAAGTCGGCAGGGGTTCAAATACTTATTTTCCCCACTGTATGCTTAGACAAGCAGGCAGTGAATTGCTTAGATACAGATATGTATGTGAAATATTTTATTGTGTATGACTGAAATTACTCTGTTGGTTCTCTCCATTACAAGAGCATTGCCTGCAAGTGCTGATGGCTGTGAAAACACTGGTTCTCACCCAGTGGCGGTTCTACAGGGAGGCCTGGGGTGGCCCGTGCCCCCGTAGACATGTCCCTGGCCACCCTTGCGGCCACCCCATGCTGACCAAATAAAACAAAATATGAATTTATTATGATTTTACAACGAGCGGTACTAGTGCAACACAACGTTCTACACGGGTAAATTAAATCGGCGCACCCTATCACTGTAGTATGCCATGTGTGGTGCTTTTTGAAAAGAGGAGCTACGATTTAAATGTTTGGCTCGCTCCGTTTCATTAATGGATCGCTGTTTCTTAAGAGGAGCTGGTAGTCTGCCTGTGCCTGTAGTGGTAACAATAGTGATCATATACAACTGTCTACCGGCTGAGCTGGTGATTTTTCTGCCACATGAAGGCAGAGAAGATGGAAAATTAACCACAGCGTTTTTTTCAAGAACCAAAAGATGGAAATATCCTATGCCTGTTGACTTTCCCAGCTGTTATATATTGTCATAGACGAACTGAACGAATTTGTTTTCACGACCACAAGAATTTGCGTGGGTCATACGCAGTCTTTAAAATCACTTTATTAATTCCAGGATAAAAAAAGAGTCAGTTCTCGAGACATAGTTGCTGTTATCTGCCAGTAGGTAACATGTCTAGCTATAGATTGCTTTATATTCCTGCGCTAGTAAGAAGCCTTTGATTGCTAGCTCTTGCTGCTGAGTTTTTAAAGTTGACTTCAGTGTAATTAATTTAAGATATCTCATGATCAGAGTGTTTTCACTGCTTTCAACACTGCTAGCTACAACAGTTAGCAAGCAAAGGCTTCTTGCTAGCGCAAGAATCTTAGATCAGCAGTAGACTAGCTAGCAGCTAGGTGTTATGGGTACCGACCGTTACTTCGGCTCGGTTCATACAAAGACATATGTAGCTACTTAACGGAGTTTTGGTAAACGGTTGTCGTGAATATGACTCTCCTGCTGTCAAATCAGGACCAATCAGAGAAGAGTCACTCTTGCTTTGGTTCCCGCCCACACAGTGTCAAAAGTTGAGAGAACTTTTGACAATGCTCTGTATTTGCACCCTGTACTGTATTTTTCATTTTTTATGGCCCTACCTCTCTTACACCTGCACTCATTCTTATAATGTTAAGTTAAGTTATTGTTTATATGTTTTTAAAGTAATATAAGTTTATAATCTTAAAATATAATTTGTTGCGTTTTTTTTATGTGCCCCCCTGGTTAAACCCTGGCCCCTCCTTGGCCCCCCTAGTAAAAATGGTCTAGAACCGCCACTGTTCTCACCATCATAATGTAGCCTATATGGGTCTAGGCTATATCAGTGTTTCCCCTACAATGATATTAGGGTGGCGGCCCGCCCCCCCAACGGCCCCGCCCGCCCCCCCTGGAAGGTCAAGTAAAAAAAAAAAAAAAAAAAAAACAAATTTTTTTTTTTATAAATATAGCGCCAGATCACAAAATAAGTCATTGAAGGTTACCTTTACCATAAAACATGTAAAATTATACTTATTGACTGCTGTCATTCAAAGAAACACATGAACATCATAATTCATTTAAGTGTTTGTGTCCGTGTCCGCCGCCGCGGCACATCCGCCGCCGCGGCGCAGCGCGCCGCGCCCCTGCCGCCGTCCCCCTCCCCCCCCCCCCTAAGCTGTAAACCTAGGGGAAACACTGTATATGCATATTAGGCAACCTACTAGAATCCCTAGCTCTATCCACTCCTTTTGTCTATTTTCTTCCCCTAATACTGTAGTCTATCTCTAATGTGGGTTGCCGACTACAGTTTTTCAACCATGGCCCCGTCCCATTACCACCACTTCACCCTAGCACTTCGCCCTTCCACTTTGTTTGCGCGTTCGTGTGAAGGGGTAGGGTGTCCCAATTCTTTTGGACCGAAGGGGAAGTGTTGTTCAACCCTTCAAACGACCCCTTCAAACGGAGTGAGATCAGAACCAGACTACGGTTGAAGGGAAAGATGACATTTCCCAGGATGCCTTGCGATCACCTTGGTTACCAACTGACTCCAAATATTTTGAAGAAAGATGGCTGCCAGTGCAGAAAAAGAAGATTACAAATCTATGGATATCTTCGCAAATAACTATTAAAAACACATCGGGATATTTAGCTATCATTAGCTATCAATTTCATTATGCAGAATAATATTCCTTACAGTTGAGTAGAATATGATTGTTAGAAAAAGATCGCTATTTCACAAATGAACGTCTGTCTATGCTGCTGAGTAACGTTAACGTTAGGATGTAGAAATTTTATGAAATGTGGGTAGCCTATATGTTTGCCAAAACCTGAAAACCTGACATGTTCAGAATCGCAAACATAGGAACACTGTTTGCCTTGAGTTTTTGGTGAAACGTAGCCTACAGTGGAGCTGGATATGAGTGATCGAGTGGTGTCCCATTTCTCAGGTAAAGATTTAAATCCCTAAACACTTCTCACTCCGTTGTGAAGGGGCACTCCGCAGTGAAGGGCACTTCGATGACGTGGTAGGGTGAAGGGAAGATGAATGGGACGGGGCCCATATCTGCTTGGTGAAGTCTTCTGCTTACATTTACCCGTTCCTACCAAACTATTATGCATCATTTTCTACTCAGCTAATGATACATATGTTTATTTTGAGAGCCAGACGATTTACAGTAGTCCTGCACAGGTGCGAACCCCTTAGAATTAAATTTGGGTCATGGAGCAAAAAAGGTTGAGAACCACTGCCTTAGAGGTCTCAGAAAATCTAGATAAATATGATAAATGTGATCAGATCTTTCTTTAAATCAGAAAACATTATAGAGAGGCAGATGTAATCAAAAATGTGTGTGCTTGTTGCTGTTGTACCAAAAGATCTTTGTGTGAAAAAGTATGTTAACCCCTCCTTCAAATAACTATTGTGAAGCCCTTGCAACAATGGCCTAAAAAAATTCAACTCGCTGATGTTAGTGATGCTTTCTTGACTCCCCTTCATGTTTTGCTTCTGAAATTCTTTTGAATTCACCCTTCGCTAAGCCCCGCCCACCTTAACTACTGTTGCTACGCCTGACAAGCTTTCGTACCTGGCATATCAATCTCAATGATAAGTGCCGTTATTACACGGCTCTTCTTAATGCTGTAGAATGCTCCATTCACTTGAATGGGGCTTCCCAACGTTCTGCGGTCAACTATTTTCCGATAACTGACCGTTGCTATGGACTTAATGACCGCTGTCAAGGAAAGTGGCCTTTTTGCCTCTAATTCACGTCTTTCGTAGCACTCCGCAAGTAGTACGGTAACTTATCAAGGGAGTTTCAGCGGACGGTTGAGCAGCTGTGTTCTAAAGAATGTTCAACTGTCTTTGAAGTTCAACGTCTTTGGCGAACTATTTCTCTCCTTTTAAACACTACGTATAGTAACAAATGCATTGTAAAAAGACACACGGTGTTAAGTAATTTGTTTGTTTTAGTTGTAACCGTATAATAAGCGGGATAATGTATAGAACGCCGGTCATTGTCGGGAAAATAAGCCCCTTCAGGGTGAAGCAACACCCCTCCGCTTTCGCGTCGGGGTGCTGTTCGCCCTGTCGGGGCTTATTTTCCCGACAATGACCTGCGTTCTATACATTATCCCTTACTTATCTGACGTCCGCAAAGAGATAATTACTCATTTCTGGAGTTCAGGGGAGATCTCTGAAAGAACGAGGCAAAAGGGGCTTCAGTATGCTTTTGAGGGATACATACATGATATCTGCGCGAAGTCAGACAATGGGGAAATACATATTAAAACCTCCGGCAACCCCCCTGATGCTCCCACGTAGGAACTGACACAGGGAGAGCAGCAATCGGATTGGGGAAGTCGTGTGTCAAGCTCAACAGGAAAAAGAATTTACACCGAACGTCGCGAAATCAAAATTCTACTATTTGTATCAGGCTGGTTTGTACACGCAGTATTACAACACTATCTTACACACTTCAATACGCTGTATATGTGCCATTTTTGCTACAAAGCTAATTTAAATACCCTTTTTGGGCAGGGACTTAAGTTTTCCGAAATCTGCGATCCTGGATGACACCGAAATCAATATTAAGTAACGTGTACCAGCGCTTGCGGGATAATAGGTCGGGCTACGATATATTGATCTACTTGCTGCTACTCCTCCCTTTCATCCTGTGTACACCCCCGCCCATTATCTCTATTCTATAATCGCACACTGGATCAGCCAAAAACACCAATTAGGCGTATTTATAATGGGACAAAGTTATGAGGAAGAAAGACAAAGGTATGGCTGAACAGTAACGAGAACTCACTCAACTGACAGATGCTTGAAGTGGGTGGACCAAATATCAATTAAAATGCATACCATGATCCTCAAACGTCGCTGGCGCTGAATTTTCGCGGCATTTCCGATCCATATGACCGAACTATGATACATTACAAACTAACAGTGATACTGTAATTTACGTTACACACGAGCTGGCTAGCACTCTAGGCTACTGTTGCTCTTCTGATATTTTAAATGTCATTTGTATAAACAATACAGCGATACAGACAATACAGGTTAAAAAAGTATGTGTTGTCTTACCAAGGATAGACTGGAGTGTTTCCTGTATGTGCCCTCGAGGAAATAGCGTTACAATCGTTGGCCATTATTTTTTTTATCTAGTCAATGTGACATTGCTAACTAAATGGCTTCTTGAGAAGTTGTCATGGTTTCAAAACAAACAAAACAAAATGTCCTTGCACTTAAAAGAATCGGGAAGAAGCAAATATAACATCAGATTTGGTGATGGTGATAGTAAGTATAGTAATTTTAGGAAAACAATTTCTTTAATGTATTGTGTTAAGTAGCCTAATGGTTTTAGAAAAAGGGCATTACTTGAGATTCAAATATAAAGTTTGATGATAATATATTAGTGCCCTATAAGCTGCTTTCAACTCAAACCATGATCTTTTATAATAATTAGCCCACTGGAAAACTTGACAGCAGTAAATTAAATAGGTAGGCTACAAGAAGTTACTGCCGGTACAAAGGGCTATAGAACACCAGGGGCCGGTATTTCAAAAATGATCCAACAGGATTAATCTTCAGGATTAATCTTGGATTAAATCCTGATCAGATCCTAAAAACGGGTAGGCCTATTTCAAAGCAAATCTGATCCTGAAGATTCAGATTTGGGGATCCAATCCTGCCTTTGATCTGGAGTAAACACTGCTGTTGAGTATTTCAAAATTTAAATTGGAAATCTGGATCAGTTTGATCCTAAAAATCAGGATCACCCTGATCCCACCTCAGAGGTGGATTTGAGGGAGATTAGCCTACATGTAGCCTAAAGGTTTGAACAGTTTGGGCCCTATCTTGCACCCAGCGCAATTGACATTGTCACCGACGCATGTATCATTCCTATCTTGCACCCGGCGCACAGCGCGATTTTCCCTCCAGAGGCGCGCTTCGAAATGAATTTGCGTCGACATGGGCGGGGGCGGAACAGAGAAGGCGTTTCTCTGGCGCAAGTGGTATTTTGCAGTTTCAAAAGAACGCCGTGCGCCATTGACCACAAAAAAGCTGGTCTAATGTCAGAGGCGCAATGTCTAAAGTCTGTAACGCGTATTCAGAACGCTATTTTAAGGGCGCATGTGCTTGACCGCACAGTATAGGACCTATAGGCTAGGCCTATACTCTTTACCTCTGTCGTCTTCACGAGAGATTTACACCAATTTTTTGGCAATCCATATAATTACAAGGAAAATAAAGTATTTACCACATGAGGAAATCATTGTGATATCCATATCCAAGATATTTAAAAAAAAAAAAATAGGCATAGCCTACATCTAGCGTACACAATGACCCAAATGATTCAGGTTAATTGTAATGGCGGTTCTGATGTCTGCCATCTCCTGGCAGATGAGCTGGGGACAGACGCACAATATCCCTATCACAGTCTACAATAAGTTCGGCTATACATGCAGTTACGTCAGGTCTAGTCCGACATGCTGGGGAATTCATAACATTTCCCGCAACACCCGACAGCCAAGAGCGGGCTAAAGGCGGCTGCATGCTACAGCGTTGGGGGTTAACGGTTGCGCAAAATTTACTCGGTGCAGTTCATGCTCCCAAAGGTTGCGCGTGTTGTCATGAGCCTGCCATTTGCCTGGCAGAAAGAAAGCTGTTTCCCTAACAGAAAGTCTGAAGCTTGAAGTTCTTTTCAAACCTTTGCTTGGGTAGCACTGTTAAACTGAGCAGACATGCAGACTACATTTGAGTAATCTCATCACGTAACATTCGTTTTCTAAAAACAATCACATAGTATTGCATGTTTAACTGTGGTAGAAAATACGTT
This sequence comes from Sprattus sprattus, assembly GCF_963457725.1. NCBI lineage: Eukaryota > Metazoa > Chordata > Actinopteri > Clupeiformes > Clupeidae > Sprattus > Sprattus sprattus. Next base: position 27,969,342 of record NC_137914.1, read on the forward strand.
AGCTTAATGCTAACGTATATGGAAAATCCTATAGACACCGCGCTAGGTATTAGCATCAAGTAATTCATGTTAATGTTTTTGTATGAGCCTGACATTTGCTCTGCAGATAGATAACAGGTTCCCTAACAGAAAGTCTGAAGCTTGAAGTTCTTTTCAAACCTTTACTTGGGAAGCACTGTAAAACTGAGTAGACATGCAGAATATTTTAGTAACCTCATCTCGTATCATTCGTTGATAGAATGCAGGCTGCGAGGCTCGCGTAAGGGCTTACGTAAAAAATGACGCAAGTCTAGAAAAAGGGCCGACGCACGCAAGACGTAAGAAGTCGCGCAAGGGGCTTGCGCGGCCTCTTCCGCTTGCGCTTACGCTTACGTAAGGAAGCATGAATCAGCCTTAAGCAGGCGTTCTGGGAGAAGTAGGCTATGGGTTCCCTGGCGTCCTTGGCGCTATAGACTGCACCCATATTCACATACGTGCCCCCCCCCCCCCCCCCCCAGTGTTTTACACAACATTGCCATGAATCATGGATGTGTAAATGAGGATAGATTAGAGGACTTTAGAAGACGTGAGGTTGAACTGCATGTGCCGATGGGTGCAATATTATTACCATGCATAGGCCTACATAGTGATTCAGTGAGGGTGAACCCAAAACATCGGAAAGTACGTTTTTGTGACTTATTTCAAATATGTTGCCACCAAAAAACGAATGCTAGTAACTGAAAAAAAAAAAACGAGAAATGAAAAGTAGAACCATTTCTCCAAACAAGCATGGGAAGATATTGCCGTGATTGTTTCTGGTAACACACGTTCTGGTGGCCTCACGGTCTTCGGGTCCCGGTAATTCCGCAATTACGATAACAAGCCGCTTTGCAATATGCGCTCCTCGCTCTTAAAGGGAATGTGAGATGACGCTCTGATTGGTTTATTGAATATTACGCCCAAACCACAACTATGGCTGAGTAACCTCCTTTGGACCAACCCTTTTGACACTTGCGCTGGACGCAAGTGTGTTTTTTCCGCCGTTAAAATAGCAACTGCGCCATAGAGCCGCCCACACAGCTACTTGTTTGGCGCCGTCCTACTTGCGTTTCTGATCGGCAAGATAGGGCCCTTTAAGTGTAACTTCTCCCAAAGTTTTTTGTTTGATACAGTAGCTACAATTCACTGCTTATTGATCAATGTTTATTTTCGTTGCACTTTCCTTTCTTTTTCAGAAAACACAGTGAAAGTTTGAATATGAATGCCTTATTTAAGTAACCGTTTTTTGTTAAGTTATACCCACTGCTGGCCTCCACTGAAAATCAGTCAAATTTATTTATTAACATGCATTCAGCACACACAATTAATTTTCATAGCCAAAGCTCAAAAGGTTATGCCATTTGGAGCAGGTCTATGTTAACTGCCTGTCTTCTCTTTCCACAAACATCTGTAAAGAAAAACAAATATTAAGGTTTTAGGGCTGTCACTTTTGTTGACAACTGTTTCCTAAAAAGATATGTACAACACATTTTGAAATCTACACACAATGCCTTGCGAGTAAATGCATTCAAATGGACTGTGGACCGCAACATAATAGACGCTAGCCTATTTACTAGCTTGTTAGCTCCTTAACACAGGAGTCAATGGAGCAGCGTTAGCTCGCATTAGCGCGAACTCCGCTTTATTTGAGATCGCCGAGCTCTTCTTTCAACTTTGTGAGGATTTACTTAATTAGTTAACTCAATATAATGATTGCCTTTCATCTAGTCTAAGGACGCATCAACACTGACCAAGATTATACTTTAATTTAGAGACAATAGTTGAGCTAGCTTCTCCTTTTTCTGGTCAAATGTTCGCTCCATTTCCTGTTTCCTGTCTGTGATCCAGGGGGTGGGACGGGTTAGGACTAGCCTGGCCATTACCAGCCTGTGACTCCATTTCTTTCTGTCAGACAGTCAGTCTGGCAAAACCCCATGCATTTTCGTTTCCGAGATGGGTGGGTGCTTAGCTTGAGGTTTAAAGTCATTGGAGTTCCCTTAACCAATCAGCAACGTTTGGTAAGCATTCGGTCTCCCCAGTCTCTCCATTACAAACAGGGCCATCTGGTAGATTAAACTCTTCCCAAAGCCAGTTGGGAGAAGAGCTACGACCTTTCCAATCATAAAGCTTACAAGACAATCCTCTGGTTCTCCTTTTAATTTTTTGATGTTCTCGAGAGTTGAGACAGTGCTGGTAAACTACAAACTCCGCTGGACTACATGCACCCTCGGCAAGGCGAGTTTTGCGTCACAGCTCTGAACTGTTCGCTGATTGGTGCGGTTGTAGGGTGAAGCCTGGAAACGATGTTAGGCGGGGCTGGGCCAGTCTACGTATGAGCTTGAAATCAAATCAGGCGGAAATACGTAGGCTGGTGTCACCAGGCTAGGTTAGGACATCCCAATCTGCTGGTATCAGGATCACTCTGATCCAATCTGGCAAAGTTTTGAAATACCGGGATAGATCAGGTTGATCCGTGGATGAGAACAGGGGGATTTGGTTATCCGGATCATTCTGATCTGGATTACAAGTTTTGAAATACCGGCCCCGCTGGTTCACTTAAATTCAAAGGTGGATGGATATCTGTGTAAAAATGATGAATAGTTGTGTTGTTAAAAAAAAAAAACCTCGAGACTCTAGTGGCGTGTTTCCCAGAGCCTTGACACTACATCATTTGTAAGATATACATTAAGATGCGCCTTCATTTGTGGTGGTGTTTCCCAGCGAGTCCTACTTGTCTGAACTCAATTTAATTATGGAAAGGATTTCCACACAATTTAATTACTTTCTCTCAGCATAAAGTTATTTTGCTGATTTAACATAACATAGTAGTGTTGGTCCAACTTGATTTACTAGAGTTGGTCCACCTTGATTTAATAGGGTTGGTCCAACTTGATTTACGTAATAGGGTCGGTCCAACTTGATTTACGTAATAGGGTCGGTCCAACTTGATTTAGTAGAGTTGGTCCAACTTGATTTAATAGGGTTGGTCCAACTTGATTTACTGATGGTGGTCCAATGTATTTTACTCTGGCTGGTCTAACTTAATCTAGTAGTCAGTCCAACTTAATTTAGTAGCTTTTTGTATTAATTTGATGAAGCCACACTGATCCATTACTGTAAGAAGACAACTCCACAGTGGAATTGAATCATAATGCTTCATTTATGAACACACTAGGTCTACAAACTGCTAAAAGTTAAGGGTGGAAATAACACAAAACAGATATTTGTTTTTGCAAAAACAATACGTATTTAATAAAACAGACACATTTAAAAAAAAAAAAAAAAAAGCATACATTCATCACTGCAGAAATAAGATGATGGTTTTTAAGAAATTCAATAGTTATGTAATGTTTTACCACAGGACATCAGTGGAGAAGACAGCCAGAGGAAGATGGCCGAGACAGTCATTGGTGTCTTTGTAATAAAACAGGAAGGTGCAGAACCCACAGATGACCTAAAGGACGTTGGAATCATCCTGGAAGGGGTGGAAGTAATCCACGAGTTGGGTAGTGTGGCATTTGCAATGGCAATGTTGATTGGCTGAGGGGGTAGGAGGCGGGATCTGCTGCTGCTGCTTGAATTCAACGTGAGCGCTTAAAACACCATTAAGCTGAATTGGATGACAGTTTTTTTTTATCGCAGACTTTTTTTTTTGCCTTTAGGCGCTCGGGATTTTTCATAGGCGTTCGGGAAAACGGCTTAGGCGCGCGCCTAAAATTTCTCTATGCAGGAAAAACCCTGTGACCCTGTAACCCGGTGTGTTATCGAATTTAGTGGGCCGGTCTGGTTCAAAATGCCCCGACCGATTTTTTGTCCCAGTCCGCCCCTGATTGAAGGTCTTAACTGAAGCTCTGGCCCATTGTTAGCTTGCTGCTTACACTTTAACAGAATATCCATTGAGAACACATAGTAGCTAGCTAGCTGCTAATAAGTTAAAACAGAACTTGAAACAAGTGCAAATTAGCCTCTGATATTTTGGGGATCGTGATTTAACTGGCTGATATAAATGAATCATACAAAATAAGTGAATGAATGGTACCAAAACGCAGATCTCTAGCCTTGATTTTAATGTATCTTAATTTCACTTGTGCCACATAGAGCTAAGGGCTAATTGGGAAAGCAGTTTGGTGCCTTTGGAGCGCACCTAAACTTCAGAGTGTTAGAGAAACCAAACTGGCAGGCAGACCAGAGTGCTTTAATTTGTTTAAATTTGACGTTAGATGAATTAGTACTGTGGAGCACATTTTACCTTAAATGAAGAACTAGTTCAGATATCACCTCACTTTAAGTGTGGCTGGTAATTTGCTAACTAGCAGGTAGTCTAAGTTACAAGACAGGAATCAGTAACTATAAACGGTGGGGAAAAAATACGACATTAGTATTGTTCATGTGGTGTTCAGCTTACTTATAAGCAGTTGTATAAACTTTACTCACGTCTCCAGTGAAGGATGTCAAAAGCTGATTCTTCTTTCTAATCTTGTGTCTCTTGCTCATGTGTAAGTCTTTCTCAGTGCGGGGTCGTCTTCGATTGCTTGTCAATTTTCTTCGGTGAAAAATCGTTAGAAAATAGAGCATGCGCAGCAGGTAGAACGCCACCCTCATTGGTATGACGCATAAAAATGACTTTGGTCCAACTCAAACCAATCAATACAATTCAAACTTATATGGATTTAAGTACAATGGACAAGAATATATCATGTACATACTGTAAACACAACATATTTGTGTAATGTGAACTAAAAATACTTTTGTAATTTGAACAACCCCCTAAATTCATTTTTTTGAGTGTAAGGTATAGCCTATATCTTCTTTAGGAGATGTTTTCAAAAGGTTGGTCTGTATCTCTATTAGCTATATCTTAACAAAGCTTGCAGATAAAACTATTGTTTAAGAGCATCAAAATGTTGTGCCAGTGTCATTAGGCTCGGGTGACGCATGAGATTAATCCTCGTAAGTGTACTGATGATGTTGATGATGACGATGATATGTGTTGCATAACATTATGTAAATAAATCATTTTTAAAAATCAGTTTAAAATTAATTTGTGATTCATTTTTAATCTCTTAGGAATACAAATGAGGAATTGAGCATTCCTAACTATAGAATTCACAAAGGACTTAAGTTTCTAGAGTAGACTTAAAGGTGGGGAGGGTGTCCGCTTCTCAAATGTTAATGGGAAGATTCTTCCACATGAAAGGGGCTCGATATTGAAATGATCTTCCTCTTACTGTGCTTTGATACACTTGGAATTACAAGAAAACCAGTACAACTGCGACCCTGGTGGGCAACAAGGGACTATTCATTCTTTGAGGTAATTTGGAGCTAGACCATTTAGTGTGTGTTAAGACTACTTAGACATAAATTCTTCTTTTCAAATGTTATGACACCAACTAAACATTGGCCCAGCACTCAGATTTCTTCATAACAGAAAACAAAAGGCCTTTGTGTTTGTTTTCCAACAGGGCTTCCCCCTATTGTGTTGTTGGCAGTTAAAATGTGCCGCTGTTTTCAAAGAAAGACTTAAATACTTTCCTGTTTCCCTGTCTCTCCCATATGCTCCAAAAAACAATGATAATACACGAATAAAAACAATGCTGGAACATTTTACAAAACAAGGCACACATTTGAAGTGGCTGTGGTCCACATTTTCTAACCTCAGAAGTACAAATTTGTGAAAGTTATGCTCTTTAATGAGTGATACTAACACTGTAATTAGGTCAGTTGTGATAATACATGCATACATGCAAGATTCTCAGGAAGACTATACAGTAAGTATCACATAACTGTTTCTACACATTACACATAATAACAGTCTGTTTAGTATACAATGATGTATTTTTGTGTTGACATATATAGCTTTGCCGTATTATTGAAAAACTAGGTTGCTTGTTGTTGACAGAGCAGATGTCAGACCAATCCATTGTTGTGCATTGTTACAAGATATTGTTTACCAAAATGCAATTGATTGTTGTGATGGAACCGCATATTGTTGTTTTTTCTTGTCTGATTGATTGGCTGTTGCATGGTGGTTCTTGTGTGAGCATGGAAATGCTCATATGGGGGACTGATAGAACTGCAAAATAGCTATTCTACTGTTATTTTGTATCATTTGTATCTGTAACTCATATCCTTGGATGTGTACTCTGTCTGTCTCACTGAACAATTAGTATCTGAACCCCTTCCCCCCAGAAAGCCTCCTTCCTGCTATCACCCTTTGTCCTCTGTTATCACCCCCTTCCTCCCAAATGTGAACCCCTCCACCCCACTGTCTCCCCTTCCTGACATCACCAGGCACGTATACATGTGTCGCTTATATCGTGTTTAAGCCGCTTATAGCCTGAAGCCGCTTATAATTGCCTCATGTAGCTAACGAAAAAATTGAAGTCGCTTATATTGTAACATGGGGCTAGTGGTGACAGGTAAGCCACTCATAGGGAGTGTTATGCGCATGCGTGCCTACGTGGCAGTAGACCACCAGGCTACAGACCGTAAATGTAAATATCAGCAGTAATTAAACAACTGTACTGATATTAAATGTACAACTAACATGCCATTCTCAAATTAAAGCCACCATGATGTCGCCATGTAGTTTTCATTAATGTATTGCGGGAGGCTAATACTAATATGAATGCCATTTGTTAAGTGTTAGTGACAACCCTAATACTGACAAGTGCTCATCATATCAGCCATAAAACAACAGCAGATATATGGCTTTTAAAAGTTGCCATTATTCAGTGACAACAAGACGACTGAAAAGAGTTAATCTTATTTTTTGTACAGAGATTTGTACGGAGTGTCAGTCGGGGATGCAAGTTTTTGATAACATTAGGTCAGTGTTTCTCAAACTTTTTCAGACCAAGGACCACATAGCCAATAAAAAAAAAAATTGGCAACCATCTAACTAAATAGAAAATCCCCGGAATAACATGCCTACACAGACCTGGCGCCAGACAATTGTTAGCGGCACGTGAATTTCGCGGGTGGGCTCTCCTTTTTTTACGTACCGGTAGGCTGGTTATAGATATGACAATGCCCAAGGCAAAGCATCTGGAACCCTGCTCCATGCGTGACTTGGTTATGTTACAAACTATAGTTCGCTCACAGCCTCATACACACTCAGACAGGCCAATGTATCACAAAACACAACAATGCGCATACCGACCGCAGTAATTCAGTATAGTATAGGCCAGCCCACTGGAATTAATACATGCATCCTAGTAGACATCATTTCGGAACTAGAAAATGCATTTCCTGAAGGAAATACCAGTGCATGAAATGCAAAAGTTACGAAAGGAAGAAGAAAAGAAAGAAGAGTGAAAGAAGGAAAGAAGAAAGGAAAGAAGAGTGGAAGAAGGAAAGAAGAGTGAAGAAAGGAGAGAAGATAGGAAGAAGGAAAGAAGAGTGAAAGAAGGAAAGAAGAAAAGAAAGAAGAGTGAGGAAAGGAAAGGAGAGTGGAAAATGAAAAGAAAGAAGAGTGGAAGAAGGAAATCATAGTTGAAGAAGGAAAGAAGAAAGGATAGAAGAGTGAAAGAAGGTAGAAAAGAGAAAAAAGTAGAGAATGGAAGGTGTCTTAATTTTCCTAGTTACAGTTAAATTGAGAGGGACAGAGAAAGGGTTCCTTGGATTTGGCGCAGGTGTCAGTGGAGCACAGGTGCAAGCCAGTTTAAAGACCCTATTATGATGTCATAATGGCCCAATGTAAGTCAACGGGAAAATTTAGATTCGTTTTTATTTAATATCTTAAAAAGTATAAAGTTTAGAAAAGTGAAAAATACATAGCATAAGTGTCCTTTACAAGACCTACGTTTCTACGTTAAACGGTTCGGGCTGAATTAATCGCAGAAAAAGGTAAGAAGAATAATAAGAAGAAAATGCCTAGGAATAACAATACAGGGCATTTCATGCACTGTAATTAAGAGCTGTCATTATCCAATGTCACACAACACAGAATATAGTTATCATCTTGTTGTCTCCGCAGCGGGAGAAATAAACGCTGTTTGAATGCAGCTCCGCGGCGGGATAATGCCCAATAAGGCTGAACCATCTCGTCGTTGCACCTTCTCCTTGTCTGTGTCAGAGGCTTTCTCATTTAATTTTCTTTTCATAGTCGCTGTCTTAAGCCACCAATCCATGACCTTGTTAATAGATTAGGCAACTCTTTATTAGATTAGGCTACTGTCTGTGTTCTCTTCGTTCTGAGTTGTATGTTAGAAATGTCGCAATAATTTGCTTTTGGCTGGCGCGGACCATTACAGGGCACTGGCAGACCACCAGTGGTCCGCGGACCACACTTTGAGAAGTACTGCATTAGGTGGATATTTCATGTTTGTTTATGTCTTTGTTAACATGAGGCGTGAACTCTGAACTCGTTTCGCCGGTAGGCTCCTCAACTAACAGTAAACGAGCTGCAGATTGCAAAACGTCTCGGCACATCTGAGCGTGTCGAATATGAATGATTTGGACGCAGCGAACGGCGTCGGAAGCTGCCTGTGCACGATGCTAATCCACGTTGATGTGGTTAGTAAACAAAGAAGGTGGGAGCACATCTCCGTCGTCTTTGGGCATGCCCAAGGTAAGGTAAGCGGCTTAAATTTTGGTCCATGTATCAACTTACCAATAAGAGCCGCTTCCCTTAGAATTTTTCTATAGGGTGTGGTCACCCCCTCCCCTCCTGTATTCTACCTGACTGAATGGTATAAATACCAGCATATTCTACAATCAGGTAGGCCCTTATCTATGCACCAGCTTAGAGGGGTCTCCTTGCTGAAATATACTCCAGAAATCCTGTCAATGTCTTCCGGTCCGTTCTTCCAGTTAGGCGTACTCATTTAGATTCTATCAGTTGCATTTTACTATCTGCTACACTTTCCCTTTAAAGGTTAAGAATTATTGTATATACAGCCATCCATTCTCTAATGCGCTCCTGCTTCCGAGCCCTGATGCAAAGAGAATCATTTTGGAGATGAAACATCTGCAAAATTGCTGTCTCTAAAAGCTGATCTTGTTTATTATAAAAGCTTTTAGCTTTTTAGTTCACAAACTTAATTTGACTCAAATTCTGACAATGGTCCAAGCTTGAGATTCAAGCCAAGATTTAAAACAGAAGTTTTTAGCATTTGACACAACTCATTTCAATACCATTTCCCAGCCACCACCCCTTCTACAGAAGCAAGCAGTCACGGGTGCCGTATTGCTTTGTGATAGAGAGATCGAACATATTCTCAGGGCAAGGGCTCATGGTGTGTGAGTTCAGGAAGCTCAAGAAAGGCAGAGGAAGGAGATGACATAGAAACCAAGGAAGACGTCTTGTTGATATGGCAAAACAAGAAAGACCTGGCAGTATTCCCTCAGGCCTGCACTGAGTCAAGGGGCCTCAAGGTCAACTCAGTGTTCCTGTAGTCGTAGGAGAGGCATCCTAGCAGTGGACATCTCACCCCTTTTCCCTGAAACGCAGACAGTTATGCAGCAGAACAATAACACTTGTACCTGTTGCATTATTTTAGAATAAATTGTAGGCTACACTTTTTTCTCCCAAAGTCCCAAACCTATACAACAATAAATATATGTAGAAAATATGACTATCCACAGCTGGTCCTTCGGATGCAAGGGTGTGTTTCTTCATAGCTGGTTCTGGAGGGAAGAGGAAATGCAAGTTTATTTATTGAGCACAATTCCTACACAATGGTGAATCAAAGTGCTTTACAAACAAACAGATAAAAGAACTTTAAGAAATAATACATTAAAAGCTTACATGCATTAAAAGATTTTTTTTTTTTCAAGAGGCTAATAAAAAGCAAATAAACTAATTCAAAAAGTTGAGAACATTTAGGTCTGAAGTCTAGATTTGAAACTGGCTACAGTTGAAGCACCTTTGAAGTCATCCAGAAGTGGGTTCCAGAGCTGAGCAGCATAGCAGCTAAAAGCTGCTTCGGCACTGGTTATGATTACTTTGTAACCCACAACTGCCTTTTGTTGGTAAGCTAATTTTGAAAAAATTAAACTTGCATTCCCACGTATAGGATGCAACTGTGTATTAACTGCAGGGCTGCAGAAATTTAGCAAAATCAATGTACACACTGCGGTAAATTATCAGATACTTACTTGCACATGCTAGTAACTACCATCTCTTAAGATGGTTCCTTGTGCTATAGATAACTTGGTAAACTGTTAATATGGTTCCTTCAGCCAGAGATAACTAGGTTAACTGTTAAGAAGGTTCCTTCAGCCAGAGATAACTAGGTTAACTGTTAAGAAGGTTCCTTCAGCCAGAGATAACTAGGTTAACTGTTAAGAAGGTTTTTTCAGCCAGAGTTAACTAGGTTAACTGTTAAGATGTTTCCTTCGGCCAGAGATAACTAGGTTAACTGTTAAAATGGTTCCTTCAGCCAGAGATAACTAGGTTAACTGTTAAGATGGTTCCTTCAGCCAGAGATAAGGTTAACTGTTTAGATGGTTCCTTAAGCCAGAGATAACTAGGTTAACTGTTAAGATGGTTCCTTCAGCCAGAGATAACTAGGTTAACTGTTAAGATGGTTCCTTCAGCCAGAGATAAGGTTAACTGTTAAGATGGTTCCTTAAGCCAGAGATAACTAGGTTAACTGTTAAGATGGTTCCTTCAGCCAGAGATAACTAGGTTAACTGTTAAGATGGTTCCTTCAGCCAGAGATAAGGTTAACTGTTAAGATGGTTCCTTAAGCCAGAGATAACTAGGTTAACTGTTAAGATGGTTCCTTCATCCAGAGATAACTAGGTTAACTGTTAAGATGGTTCCTTCAGCCAGAGATAAGGTTAACTGTTAAGATGGTTCCTTCAGCCAGAGATAAGGTTAACTGTTAAGATGGTTCCTTAAGCCAGAGATAACTAGGTTAACTGTTAAGATGGTTCCTTAAGCCAGAGATAACTAGGTTAATTGGCATGAGACCTCACAAGTCACGGAGGTTTATGCCCTGGAACATTCCATTCAAAGAGGTTGGGTGGGAGTACGCAACACCTGATACATTTTATGATGTGTTATCTATCCCATGTTGTTTCTGCCTGATACATTAATGGGATTTGTATGTGAAAGGGGGAGAGTTTTACTTGGCAGATTTACTGTGCGTGAGGGCCAAAACAATGCATTCAGAATTAAAAGTATTCACCGCAGAGCTGCAGTAATTTAGATAAATCCATTTCTAACCCACATTTAATAGTCTGGAAATAAAGGTAGTTGAGTGACAGTGTGTTGTGCGAGGGTGCTGTGACTATGTGTGTGCATGTGTATGTGGGTGTGGTGTGTTGGGAGGATTAAGTCTGTCTGTGGTTGAATATGGAGATGCTGATTTTGTTCCATACTTCCCCGCTAAGTGACCCTTCTGAGTGATTTCATTGAGTGATTATCCCCAGTCTCTGAGGTTCCTGGCACTGTGGTTGAGACGTGCGACGGCAAGAAAAAGGTGATCTGGTTTATTGGAGGTTCCCATCACCAGCCATAAGAAAATCGGGGATACAGCCTTTCTCAATTACGCCCCAAAGCTATGGAACACACTGCCTTTAGATATCAGGGAAGCTAGCTCGCTAAACATTTTTAAAAGAAAGCTAAAAACGCATCTCTTCACCTTAGCCCTTTACTAGCAACGATATAATGTGATATTAAGGAGATACTGTAGATAAACTATATCTCTGCAGACTGCAGTCTTATGTTATGCAATTTATGTATTCAATCTTTGCACTCAATCCCAGTCTTTATCCTCTTCTTTATCTCATGTTTTTATATTAACTTTATTTATTCATGTTTGTGCACTTTATCCCAGTTTGTATGTTGATGTTTCATGTTTTAGCTTTAGTCTATGTCTATTTTTATGTGGTTCACACTGCGCATGTCATTTCTCTCCACGTCATTTCTTTGCTGTTAAGCACTACGAGCTGCATTGTTTTGCATACAAATAAAGTTTATTATTATTATTATTATTATTACCACCTGTCCCCTGCCCTGCTGTGGCGACAGAATCTATAAGAATATGGGTTGGGTGGATCTACTTCATTCCTTGATTGCACTGTCCAAGGACAAAATAAGATCAAGAAGTGGTATCAGATACTGGTGTTTGGATATGACCAATTTGACAGCCTGGCTGCTGTACTGAAGAGATTGTGATGGGACTAGCATAAGAAATGGGATGCAATGGTACTCCAAATGTCAAATGCTGGAAATCCACCTCTGTTTCACATCTACCAGCAAGTGCTTCCAGAGGTTCCACAAAGACTAGTCATCAATGTTCTTTTGCATAAAAAAGACTCAAAATGACATGAAAACCCAGACTACAAACTAATGCTCTTTACGCATCCATGCATGCTTACTATGGAATCAGATCAATGCCATAAATATTTTGTAATCTCTAATATAGATTTTGTATCTGTAATATAGATTTGTTATCTGTGAAACCATCTACACTTTCAAAACCTATCTACAGATACGGATTTCAAATACGAAATGTATCTACACTTTCAAAAACTATCTTCACTTTCAAAATCTATTTACAGATACGGATTTCAAATACGAAATGTATCTCCACTTTCAAAAACTATCTAGTCACTTTCAAAAACTATCTTCACTTTCAAAATCTATCTGCAGATACAGATTTCAGTTACGAATTACGGATACGGATTTTAAATACGAATTACGGATTGCAGTTACGAATTACAAAATGTTTTTGGCACTGTTTTGACTTCCTTTCTAAAGAGCCAATCAGCGCTTTTTGCAGATTTTCTAACGCGCCAATCAACACATTGTATCCTTTACTGACTAGCCAATCAGCGCTAGCTTGCTGGCAACTGCTGGGAGAGTTGAGTTAATGACCAGCCTGATTTCAAAACCACCTTGCAATGTCATTTTCGTTTCTTTTCATGGCACTTTGGGGTAGCCTATTTGTAACCATTTTCTGAAGTCCTTGAAAACGCTTTATTGTGTATTTTTTGTGGAAGCGAGTTTTATAGCGTCTCAGTGGAAGAGATATATGAGGCAGCAAGCTGGAGTTCTCGCCACACTTTCATTAGATTCTATTTGTTAGATGCGGCTGAGACCAATTTCTTAGTTACAATGCGTTCTGCAGCCAAGCAATCTCTGAATCACCAGAGCCTAAGAATAACTAAATATTACAGGTGTTCATCAGCTCTTACATGGTAGAGGCAGTGAACAGAGCCCTAAACGTTGACAGTTTAGTAGTGTATTAAAAATAACTCTGTAGGCTGACGATTTCCGAATCTCCAGAGCCTGCGGAGAGTTTTGTGCCGAGGAAAACTACACGTTGCTCGCATGCAGAGCTCATGTCAAGCACAGTAAACGTATTCCACCAAGCACCCCATTCCCACACGAGTGTCATAACCACTGCCCCTTTGGGCCAGACATAAGGCATGCTTGTGTAACTTCCCCCATGGCGTTCGTACACCCAATTGTATTCAAACCATGCGGGGGAAACCCCAGATCTCTCCCTAGGCAGAGCGGTGGCAGATCCAGGTTTAGAACTATTGAATAATGAGCGGGACAAATTCAACTAGCGCTAGGCCTTCTTACGTGCCATTTCTCGGTGTCTGTTCCGTGACTGCTGCCTGCATACACCGTTTCACTCAACTCTCCCAGCAGTTGCGAGCAAGCTAGCGCTGATTGGCTAGTCAGTACAGGATACAATGTGTTGATTGGAGCGTTAGAAAATCTGCCAAAAGCGCTGATTGGCTCTATAGAAAGGAAGTCAAAACGGTGCCAAAAAGATTTGTAATTCGTAACTGAAATCCGTAATTCGTACTTGAAATCCATATCCGTAATTCGTAACTGAAATCCGTATCTGAAGATAGATTTTGAAAGTGAAGATGCATTTCGTATTTGAAATCCGTATCTGTAAATAGATTTTGAAAGTTACAGATACAAAATCTATATTACAGATGACAAAATATTTATGGCATTGATCTGTTCCATAGCTTACACACAGACATAAGCCGTGTCTATTACTCTATAACTTACTCCTACTTTATGAAGTACACTGCAATACAGTGCGTAGTGTGCACTCCGTCGCTGATTAGTGTTGTCTCAAATGGAACACTGACGGACGCAAATGTGCAAGCCTTTTAGCCATAAATCAATGCGCCAGCTTCCTCCGACCAACTGGATATTTATGACCGCCACGCGACTGTGAATAAGTCGAAAACCGTAGGGCCTAGGAGGACCACATTTTTCCTGAATGTTGGTCTTAAGAGGCCACGTCAACCATTCCACTACCACTTATTTCATGTATAGCGCCACCTAGTTACAAATGAAAAAGCAAAAATGGAGTGTTGTAAAAAATGTTTATTGTAAGTTGACAAGGTCAGAACTGCACGAAATCGGAGTTGTGGGATCATTATGACACCTTCTGATTGCACGTTAAGTTCCGTGGAATTTCGTTCACGGGGGGGCATGCAATAAATTGATTTATATGGTTATACACCAACTGGCCTGTAGGTGGCGCGACACAGTTTTCTTGAATATCCCGAGAACCAGGGAGGACCAAATTGTTCTTGTATGTTTGTGTTAAGGGGCCATGTCAACCCATACCATAACCAGTCATTACATGTATAGCGCCACCTAGTTAAAAATGAAAAAGCTAAAATGAGGTGTTTTAATCGCATATATGTGACCAGGCATGGCTAAACCAGCCACAAGTCTCCCCAGAGACATTTTGAGTTATCACAGATTCTGAAAGTGTAGGTTTAAAGCTATCCAATGATGTCTCTCATGTAGATCTGATAATATTTGTATAAGTTGTGATCATTTGAATGTATACCCCTCAGAAAAGCTATTGCTGAGAAAAAGGACCTCTAATTTTTCCAAATTGCCACCTCACCAGGGGCGGTTCTAGCAAATTGGAGGCCCTGGGCAAAGAACAATGTTGAGGCCCCCCCAAAAAAAGAAATCGTTTTAATGTTCAGTGGAACTGACATTTATTTTGAGTATATGACTTTAACAATTAAACAGTTGTAATTTATTTTAATGATGAGGTTTTGAGTACAGTGTTTTAGTAGTGTAACTTTTTTATTTCTTAATCAAAACAATGTTACTGGTTACATTTGATTAATGCTTTATAGTTCTGTTTCTGAATGTTTTCAACTGAAACTTCCAAATTTGTACAGGTCCTGTTTTAACCATTTCAATTCTCTCTCTATCTGTTAATTTGTCACGCCATAGGGGCCTTCACTAATCACTGTATCTCCACCATTGATGTACTCACATTGTTGACATCACCGCTGTCGTTATCAGCCAGCTGTGCTTGAGCTGTGTTCATGACCATGGCAGTATCATGCATGTCGTCGTCAGTGCGGGTGTGACTCTGGCTCGGATATGGGCAGCTGTGGTACATGATGGCTCACCGTTTGTAGAAGCAAGACAGGCAGAGCTAGTTGGTGTCACTACAAGCCGTTTGTCTGCTGCTGCTGCTAGCAATCGCTAAACTTGGCTTAGCCGCACTTGAAACATTATCAGATGAACTCGACACATTATCAGATATTTCTTCCACTTCCACGGAAGAATTCCTTAATAGGAAATTGTGTGTTACCTTAGGTAATTTCTCCCTGAACTTCTCATCCTGCCCTTTCCTCTTTCTTTTCTCGCTGCCACTTAAAAGACGTTTCCCTCTTAACTTTGCGACCGCACGTCACCACACGAAAAATTGTATTGACAGAAAAGTCACGTGACCTGTAATAATTTGTTCCATGATGGAATTAAGATACATTTTAAGCTGATAGTGAAAGGAAAATAATCGTTTTTCATGCTTATTATGAATTGCCATTATTTTGCAATGCCAAGTGATTTATTTTAATTAGCAAAAAAAAAAAAAAATCGGAAATACGACGAGGCCCCCCTGGTGGCCGAGGCCCTGGGCAACTGCCCGGTTTGCCCGTTCGTCCGGTCCGCCCCTGCACCTCACCTTGGACAAAGGGAAGACAGTTGTGCTCATTTGCATCTCAGTTAGATTAGCCCTCCTCTACAGATGTCACACTGACATCTGGTATCTGTAGCCCTTCCCCCTACAGGTGTCACTGAAGACTCAAGAATTTTAGTGTTGCTAATTATGTAGTGTTATTTTCATTAGGACTTGAACTGGAATTAGAAGGTACTAAAATGGAAATGCTTTTATTACAAAAGACATTGAATAGCATGCATTAATACACAGGATAAATTGTTACAATCCCATAATCCAAGGTATAAACCAGGACTGCAAAATGGAAGTCAATATGAATCCAATACACTAGACAAGAATAAAGATACTATTTAAAAAGATTTTAAAAAGTGTTTGATAATATCAGTCAGGTTGTTTTTGCCAATTCTGAAAAGGGAAACAAATAAGTTTCACATCATGGGTCATGCTAACAGGCTGTATGTAGCTTTCTTAATAAGCTAGCTTGCCGCTAACACTAACTTAAAACACATTGGAAGTTGGAACACATAGTGGCTAGGTAGCTAGCTGCTAATAAGTAACATAAGTTACACATCAGCAGTAATGAATCAAGTGTACTGATATTAAATGTACTACTAAATGTACTAATAACATGCCATTCTCAAATTAAAGCCAGTGACATAATGGTTAACGACTAACGAGTTAACGATGGATACCGACATACCTAGCTAGGTAGCATTACCATTGGATTTGAATGGCAGTTATGCTAGCTCTGGTTATCCAGACAAAGGAGCCTTGTTTCTGGACATGTTTCACTTGACGAGCGGGGGCAATACAGTCATCTGGAAAATTTAAAATGATACTAAATGAAGGGAAATCTACTGTATGGAGATATTTCTGCTAAGTAGACAATGCAGATTGTAATTAGGCTGGTGGATACGTCCAATGTAAGAATTGTGAAGTTTTAATGAAATATGATTGATGCAACTCTCGTTCTCCACAACAACATGGATAAACCTCGCTGGTTGGATGTAGATAGTTTTCAGAACGAATGTCGGCGTGCAAAAAGATCTTCAATGGTAAGACTTGTCTGTTGAGCCTCTGTTGGTGTCTCATAAAACGTGAGTTTTATTAAAGCATAGCGTGTGTAATGTGTAGCTATTTCATTCTGTTTGTTAACCTTTCCTGCTGTCTGTCTCTGAACGTAGAGATTGCAGGGGAGTAAAATGCTCCGCTGCCGAAGTAGATTACATGTTTTTAACTTCGGGGTTTTTAACTTCGAAAGATTCTTCCTCGTCGGCTAAGGTCAGCTGGAGACTAGGGATGTTCTCCAGTTTGATGAAATCGCGTTCATCATCTGTGCACTCATCTTCAGATTCAGAAGTCAGATTGCCATCTGGATAACCATAAGCATCCGGCTTGTCGCAGAAGTACTCCCACAGAGTTGTACTGTAAGCACCACGGTTGAGCTCCTCTGCACCACAGCTTGCTTGATCCATCTCTGTTCAATGTTTTCCACGAGTAATGGAGCGGTGGAATAGTGGCTGTATAAGTAGCCATGTGTATCGCTTGTAACGTGCAGCTGATTGGTCGAAAAAAAATAATAATCATGATCATGCAGTTCATATGGAAATTAGGTAACACCCCCCAAGGAAACGAGAGTGAAGCGTAATTTAACCGAAACTGTATCAACTTCAACGACAAAATGTATAGCCTACTTTTAAGGTAACCAATACTGGTATCTGAAACATGGAGTGGCTTCTTCATGACTCCAACTTGCACATTCTGCAAAAAAACTTGAAAAAAAAAACTTCAAATATGTTTTTCTCTCGGCCGACTTGTTCCCCCTTTTCGCGTGCTGGGTCACATATGTCAAAGTGCTCGAAAAATTACCTTATTTGCCAGGGACATCAAGCCTGTAACCGTCCATCTTCGGTAGAGTTTTTATCCATGGATGGAGCAAAATGGCTCTGTAGCGCCCCCTATAACATTGCAAAAAACCCTGCGCATTGGGGTTATTTTGGCGTAGCTTGACGGAATTCGGTACACGTCTTCATCATGCTTGGACGCACCAAAAAGTCTCTTGACGCCATGTTGGCAGGTCCACAGGAAGTCGGCCATTTTGAGTGGAAGATGCGTTTTGACGGCGTTTGCAAACCTCGCATCTGATTGAACTCCTCCGACAGATTTAATGGTAACGCCTTGAAATGTGGTCAGGTTACTCTTCAGCCATGGGCGACTAAAAGTTATAGAAGATAGTCTCTTATAACTCTTGCGTACTTGTTTGATCCAGAGAAAATGACTTAGGGTGGACGCTGGATCCGGCCCGACGCGTACATATGCCTGACTGATATCACCTATAGCGCCACCTGTTGGTGGTTGGAAACTTCACTTTGTTTCCACACCTCGCATGTGACTCAACCAATTTACACACACAAAACACATAAAAACACACTGACAACCATGACTCATTCTGTGCCAAAACCTACTGAACAGTTCGGCGGTCATATTTTGTAACGCTTTGCGTTACGTCTAGTTTAAACAAAGATGGCGAACCAAACTCCGCTGACGGCCGT
The DNA here is from genome assembly GCF_963457725.1 of Sprattus sprattus. Classification (NCBI taxonomy): domain Eukaryota; kingdom Metazoa; phylum Chordata; class Actinopteri; order Clupeiformes; family Clupeidae; genus Sprattus; species Sprattus sprattus. The sequence continues at coordinate 27,987,835 of NC_137914.1, forward strand.
GTTTTGTCTTTTAGCGCTTTCTCACTTAGTTTTTTTTAAGTTACCAAGAAATAGACACTGTACTATCAGATAACACAGTTATTGTAACCAGCAATTATGGTTGAAGTGATTTGTGAGGCGTCAGTCAGCCAACTTTCCAAACTGAGAAGCTGCCTAAAGGGCTCCTCCTCTTCGGCTACATAACCAAGATGGTGCCCGATTAGGGCGAGAAGTGTCAATCCTTTCACACTGCATTTTTTGACCGTTTTCAGTGTGCAATCCGGTTACTTTTAGTGCCCTGAATTCTGCTGGTTCTGTCAGTGTGAACGCCGAAAGCACCGAAAGTAAGTGTTTGAAGTTCACAAGGCCATAGTCTTTTTGTTAGATGCCTATATGCAAATTAATTTGATCTTTGTTCAAATAAAAATTATGGGAAAAGGAAGAAAATAAAAAATAAAAAAATAAAAAAATAAAAAATGATAATTCCTGATGTATAAATTTAATTGCACGACTACATGTAAATGTAAATTTCATATTTTTTTTCTGTCGGATTCTACCACTAGACCGTCTGATATGCCTCTGTATGTCTTTGTCGAATCAGGTAACAGTCATTCAGTCAGCCTAGAGTCGTGATTCAAATGGCCCCGCCCCTTCAGGGCGATCTTGGACGAAATGAAAATCGCCCCAGACCTCTCCCATTGACTCCCATGTTAAATGCGTTTTTTTTTCACAAAACAGAGCTCTCAATGCATTCTCTATGGCTTCCGGGAGGGCTCGCCCCTCCAAGTCTAGTCATAAATAAGCGACGCAAAAGCCTATGGTAAAATGCAATGAGGACGTCACACAGCTTCGACAAAGGCATGTCAAGAAAGATGGCACCTGTTCAGCACAACAACTCATCCGCTCTTTGACAGAAACTTCTTTTTAGTCAGCGTAATATTGAAGATAAATTGACCAAAAAACCCTAGACCAAAAGTATCCATTCAACAGTTTTCTACAAAGGGAGGGAAATTGGAACAAAAGAAAATCGCGGTCGTGAAGTGGCTAACGCGGTCTGTATCTATATACCACTGTCACTTTTCATAGGTTTCACAGTGTGAACTAACTTTAAATAATGTTTTATGTGATGACTTATTTTGCTTTTGTAAGCCAATACTTTCAAGATCAGTCAATAAATATCGTTGGTTTTGACGTAAGTTGCCCCCTTCTTTATGTTGATAGTGGACATATCATGTGTCCTGTTCAGCTAGGTTACATCATACAACATTTGAGACGTGTGGATAATGAAAAAGTGGGATCATTTAATGTGGAGCCACATCATGTTTGCTTATGAAGGCTCCTGAATGTAACTTTCTTCCATAGCGTTCCATTTGTATCTTGCTACTCTAGCTATGTAGAAAGAGGGGAGATATTACTGTTGGTTGCTGCCAATAGTGGACAAAAAGGTTTTGCTGTATGAGTAAATCGGATAACTTAATGTACCTACTGAATAGGTCGCCTGATCATTATCAAAAAAATTGCCCCCCCTGATAATTTTTTCAGGAGCCGCCACTGGTACAAGGTATTATGCAGAACCCTCTGTACTACGGTTCATTACGCACACGTGAACTAGATATGTCTGTCTGACCCTATCAGTGCTCTGTATGCAAATAGGAGCTGGAGAAGAAAACATTTGATTACCTAGACAGAAAGAAGCAAATTTGAAGAAGTACTGGCGTCTTTCATTTCTGCTGTGTGGGAACATTTTGGATTCAGTGGTCAATACGATGACGCTGTTGGCTACTCGACTGGAAACACTTCTAGCATGGTGTCTGAAACCGAATCATTTGCGTGGCCATCACATGATGCAGCAAAGAAAGTCAGTCGTTAGCAGAAACACAATCTTTCACTGTTGCAACACTTGGTTAAAAAAAAAGGAACTAACAGGGAAGTCGGAGAGCATTGTCCCATGTCAAGGCCAAATGCCTTATCTTGCAACATTTGCAAAAGTGAAACTAAATTGGTGGAGCATGAGTCAGATATGCACCAACATGGAATGGGTTATTCCTGACCTCATAAGTGGTTCCAATGATGAATTGAATGTGGTTAGTGTCCATCTGTCCAGCTGATCTTCCAATGATGAATTGAATGTGGTTAGTGTCCATCTGTCCAGCTCATCTTCCAATGATGAATTGAATGTGGTTAGTGTCCATCTGTCCAGCTGATCTTCCAATGATGAATTGAATGTGGTTAGTGTCCATCTCTCCAGCTGAAAAAAATTAAATAAAAATAGTAATATGAAACCAACGCACGTCGACACAAGCGGTGCTTATTATAAACGAAAAATAATGTAAATTTTAAGTGTTGAAAAATCATGATCCCCCCCCTATTCCTCAAAGAGGTTCGGTTCACATGCTGTTTCCAAAGGGCGGGGCTACAGCTCTGTGTTCCAGTCAATCTGCCCAGTACACGGTCAGGTTGTGAGATTGTTTCTCATCCTCTCTCGCCTCCACTACAACAACGGCAGTAACCCGACCGGTGGTCTATCGCACACCCCCATCATTGAGGCAAAGGTAGTGAGTGCCTCACCTCCGTGCTTTTTCGATGTTTTATTTCAGACCAACAAGACTGAATAGGTTCTACGCATTTGCACGTTTGTGGTTCAATTCTACAGACTTCCTGGGATTTAAACAAATAAAATAATAATAAATACGAGAATATGTCTACATTATTTTTTTCATCAGGTCCGCTTCACCTGCTCTCTCTCACCTGCTCTCTCTCTCTGACAGCCGGTCAGTCATTTCCCTACGTTCACTGGATAAAGGCATTTCCCATGAGGCTTTGCTCCAACCATCCTACATTAATTTATGAACAAAAAAACTAATTAAATCGCTGGCCAATTTATATTTTTGGTCATGAAAGTTATGTGAAGTCTGAATTAAAAGAATTAGATCAAGGTAGGAGGCTAAGCAAAAATCAGTAGGCTGGATTAATGAAATTGAGTTTATCACACCATAAGTGAGATGTTGTTAGACAACAACAGCTATATACAGCCGCGGAAAAAATTAAGAGACCACTTCAAAATTATCAGTTTCTCTGGTTTTACTATTTATTGGTATGGGTTAAAGTAAAATGTACATTTTTTTTTTATTCTATAACCTACTGGCAACATTCCTACCCAATTTTAAATAAAAATATTGTCATTTAGATCATTTATTTGCAGAAAAATGACAATTGGTCAAAATAGCAAAAAAGATGCAGTGTCTTCAGATCTCGAATAATGCAAAGAAAACAAGCTCATATTCATTTTTAAACTACACAATACTAATGCTTTAACTTAGGAAGAGTTCAGAAATCAATATTTGGTGGAATAACCTTGATTTAAAATCACAACTTTCATGTGTCTTGGCATGCTCTCCACCAGTCTTTCACATTGCCGTTGGGTGACTTTATGCTACTCCTGGCGCAAGAATTCAAGCAGCTCGGCTTCTTTTCATGGCTTGTGACCATCCATCTTCCTCTTGATCACATTTCAGAGGTTTTTTATGGGATTCAGGTCTCGAAATTGGTCTGGCCATGACAGGGTCCTGATCTGGTGGTACTCCATCCACACCTTTACTGGCCTGGCTGTGTGGCATGGAGCATTGCCCTGCTGGAAAAAACACTTCTCAGAGTTGGGGAACATTGTCAGAGCAAAAGGAAGCAAGTTTTTCTTCTGGGACAACGTTGTACTTTGCCTGGCTGAGGTTTGTAAAAGACCATAAGAATTGAACCAAAGCGGACTGGAGGTTCTTCTAAGTTCGTCTTCTCTGATGAGTCCAATTTCACAGTAGGTGCAAGACTCTGTGGCTTGTAGGCCTCTCCAGGTCTCCGTCTAACCATCAGACGACCATGTGTTGGGCAAAGCTGAAAATTGGACTCATCAGAGAAGACGAACTTAGAAGAACCTCCAATACTTTCATGTATTGTCGTTTAGAGAATTTAAAACTGACGTTGAATTTCTGTTTCTGTTTCTGTTATTAGATTATTCGGTATTTAGCAGCTAAGTTATGCTAGCTCTCGTGACAGCATTTTTTTCCATGCCCCCCCCCCCCCACCCCCCGCAATTACTCTCTGAAATGTTCCCATGTATTGTCCCCCCCTGCAATGAAATGGGATCTCCGCCCCTGAGTTCTACGGTGGTGGAATGAACTGCCTTGCACTACCAGAGCAGGGGCGTCCCTCTCTACCTTTAAGAAGCTTTTGAAGACCCCTTTCTTCAGAGAGCACCTCCTGTCCTAACTGGCACTTCAACTAGTGCTTAACTTGCAATTACATTTCTTATGTAAAGTACTATTTATTGTTACACCAGGTTTTATTGCTCGTAGCTTGACTGTTTTCTCCCTTGTACGTTGCTTTGGACAAAAGTGTCTGCTAAATGACTAAATGTAAATGTAAATGTAAATGTTGTCAGCATGTTCGTGACATCCATATAAACTCAGATGGGCCTTTGAAAACGTATGCCACTCACCTGTTCAAACTGGACAACTATGGGAAACCCTTCAGGCAAAAACAGTTATCACTAACTTTAGTGCTCTACAGGTGTCTTATTAGTCTTATGGTCATACACCATGTCAGGCAGCCTTTCCCTCTTTCTCTTCTTCTAGATCATATTATAATAAAGCATTAATATTGATAATGTGGCTGTATTACCTGTTAATTGTTTATCTATTTTATCTCATTAATTGTTTATTAAATTGATGTTTACTAATGGCTGTGGGATCTCCACCTCCACCTGATCTACTCGCAGAAACCCTCTGCCTACACCTAACCATCCCCACCACACTGTCATGCATTAAGATCTACTCGCAGAAACCCTCTGCCTACCCATCCCCACCACACTGTCATGCATTAAGATCTACTCACAGAAACCCTCTGCCTACACCTAACCATCCCCACCACACTGTCATGCATTCAGATCTATCCCACTCATGACACATATCCAAACTATGTGCCACATCCATACTATGTGATTTTCCTTGGCACTGTCACCTTTGTGTTTGTTCCAGGAGGGTTCAGGCTCTGTAAAGCACAGTGAGAGAATTTTATTGTTTTGGCACTGAATGATTTAAATGGAATTGAATTAGTCAAACAGTGCATTTTTATTATTCTTGATTGGTTACACTCCATTTAATTGAAGCTGTCTAACACTACAGCAGGATGCTACATTATTCACTGCCTAAGCGTTTTTGCACTGTGAGGACAGTCAGCACGCTGGGTTGAAATTTGCCAGGTGGCCACAAGATGCCGCCAATTTGATTGCCGGACATTTCTTTGTAGTGATTTTGTTTTACTTGTCCTGCCAATTCCTAATTACATGTATCCATTACCAACACTTGCTCTCATTTTCCTCCATCTAGTTTATGTGTATTTCAATTATAGGTTGCACAGTTTAAGTGCATTTGTTCAGTTTTTAAGCCTTGTTTTTAAGAACAAAAGTCTTTCAGAACTCTGACCAGGTCTATTCACTCTCGATTGTTTCTGTAATTATTGTTATTGTAAATTGTTTTTAGATTCTACAAGTAAAGAAACGTGTCTTTCTTATCTTTTGCATCTTCGCTTCTGCACCTTTCAATCCAGTTTTTCCTCTAGCCCTGCAACATTACTGGACTCTCCCAGTAAGGAAGAATGACACTAGTCTGTGAACTGAAAAACAATACTCTCAGGTGCAATGCACACGAAGTCTAGGGCCTCCGAATCGGATTTACTTTTCACACCAATCGAATCTTTTAATTTCGTACATACGGAGGCTGGCAACGACAGATTTGCGTAAACACGGAGGCAGCAGATTGTGGTGAACCGACTGTAGTACATACCTCACGCCTGTGGGTGGCGCTTTAGCGCTTTATTTACACAACTGAAAAAACGTGAAAAACCTAGAAGAAGAGACTCAAAAGCACAAGGTAAAGGAAGCAGCAAACGGATAAACAAATTACACAAGACATTCAAGCTCCAATTAACAACATTACATTATGATGGTTAATAAAATCAGTGGTCAGACTAAAGGATATGCGAAAATGAATTCTTTTTTCTATTGATAATAAAGAGTTTGGAACAGTAACATGACATGTCTGTCATCCCATCTCCCATGATGCATTGCTCCGAGCATTTTACATACATTTATGAATAAAAAAGCTAATTAAATCGCTGGCCAATTTATATTTGTGGTCATGAAAGTTATGTTACGTCTGAATAAGAAGAATTAGATCAAGATAGGGGGCTAATCAAAAATCAGAAGACTGGGTTAATGTTAGTGAATTCGAGGCCCACCATGAGTGAGATTTTGAGGGAGAACAAGTTATTTATATACTGGTTGGAGATGGCGGAAAAGATCACGTGGGGCAGTGACGTCATGAGGTTGCGTGAAACCGTGCAGACGAACACCAGCCCCCGTACCGATTCAAATCTACTCACTTTCTACCCCGGACTGCGATCGTTGCAGAAACGAGGTGCGGATAGAGAGTGTTCGTATGGATGATAGGGCTATCTGTATTAGCTATCCGTATCAGTTTGACAAACTAGGCTCCATGTAAACGACACTTTAGCTGGCCATAGCAATCCTTCACATCTGTTAAGCTGGGTTTTTGTTTGTGAGCCAAGAAAAACTCTCTCAAGTACCACAGAGTTTGCATCAGAATTTATACATTCTTTGCAAAGGAGTGTTTCTTGACAGTAACAGACCAAAGGCAGTATTGTAATTTTCTATCTGTATGACTGCATATAGTCGTGAGATTGTCTGCAGCAGAAGCATTTTTACAGTCAGAATACATTCTCCTTGTTTTTTTAAGAGGCAATGTTTCCTGCAAGCCTGTTGTTTGTACAGATGCCTCCTGTCATAGTTCTGCACCAGCATCACCCACACTTTGACTTTCCCTGAGGTCACCGTTGGCTTTGTTCGTTGAAAGGACAGTATATTGTTCAGGGCCAGATAAGGAACATCATTTTACTTTCCTTCTTACTTTAACAGAATAGAATAGACGGTGTTAAGAAAAATGTAAAGTACAGCTACTTAATATATCAATTGTAAACATGTAAGAATAAAAGGGGGGGAAATACAAAGGCGACTGGACTGACCATTAAAATGATCATTACATTTGCAAACAAATCTATTGTAGATCACAAACTCTGATCTACATGAACACCCAATTGAAACACAAACATTTAGTTCACACAAGTCATAGAGTTGTGGTATTTGCCTTCTTGAATGGGCCCTGTGGTGTCTGGTACCAAGACATTCAGAGCAGATCCTTTACGCCAACAGGGTGCCAGGTGGTGACCCCACAGATAAGTCTTGTTCCACCACATCATTCATCTTCAGATTAGGAAGATACATCTCTTTCACTGAGAAAAAGGGAAAATAGGGATTGTCTAATTATTTATAAGTGACACAAACTAATCTTGTTTCTCTTAAAAAACTAATAATATTACATTGAACATCCGTATTTTGTTACATCATTCAATCTATGTAACTGTGTCAAGTAATAAGACAATTAAGAAGCATTCTCGGTATGGACATCATGGTAGTGGTGAGGAAGAACCAAAGAAGGCGTAGTTGGAGGAAGAGAAAAAGACTGAGTAACTGAGACTGAACAAGAGCACATCTCGAACCGGCTTTTACTCCTTGGCAAGAAATAAAAGAGACAAAAGGATGCAAGTCAGATGACAAGCTGTTATTAGTAATAACTAATAGCTCTCTTGATATGTCTTGTGTGGCGCTTGCTTAAAGGCACCCAGTGCAACTTACTATAAACATTCAATGAAAAATAAACATTCAATTTCTAGTCTTTTTTACACGTAGTAAGTTTCAATAACTCCAAACCATTACATATCTACATTCAAGGAGCAAAGATGAGACGTCTTTGTGTGGTGAGAACTGATAGAAAATCGTAAACAACAACAATCGCCGGTGGGGAGAGGCCATTTTTCCATTGACTGGAATCCTGCTTTATGTATTGGTGGCACCAATAAAGAAAATGGCGGCGATTGTTGTTGTTATCGATTTTCTATCAGTTCTCACCACACAACGACGTCTCATCTTTGCTCCTTGAATGTCGATATGTAATGGTATGGAGTTATTGAAACTTACTACGTGTAAAAAAGACTAGAAATTGAATGTTTATTTTTAAGCCTCAAGTTGCACTGGGTGCCTTTAAAACCTGTTTCATAAGCAGGCACCAGACATTATTCTGAGACAAGACAGTGACCCTTGTCTGACCCTTGTCTGATCAGTAGGTGTCTGACCGCAAAAATGTATCACTTCAGCAAAGTGTCACAATCATTCATAACGCAAGAGATGGAACCTTAATTCCGTACATGGAAGCACTCAGATTAAAAATAGAATAACAATGTATTAAATGTCTCTATCAGTTAGGAAATCAACATAGGCTGTAACCTTATGGGTGTCGTCCCATAGATATTTGTAGTTTTTCCAGATGTCAAAGGTCATCGACCTCAGTCTCGTCTCAGGCTAGCACCCAAATCAATGAATCTCACGGCAAAAATCAGTCTTCATTAATCTCACGCCAAATAAGCCTTAGAAGTTTGCAACCTTCAAAACCTAAGTCAGCTAGTTTGTAATAAATTACACTGCCCAATGTATATTATGGACAATATGTGCCTTCTTTATGTCGCCAACAGTGTTGGGCAAGTTACTTCAAAACTGGAATGCATTATTTATTACTTGTTACTGTCATTTTAAAGTAATTCGTTACATTACAATATTACTGTTTTTAAAATGTAAGGCATTACACTACTATTGTATTACTTGTAAGTTACTTGCACCAAAATCACTGGAAGTATGGATTTGGCAATCTTACTGTAATGAAGCTCAAGACGCTCAATTAGTGAATCACACATCCACTGGAAGGTGATGTGGTATCTGTACTTATGGTAAACAGTAGAACATAATAGCCACAGTGATGGCTCATGGCACAATACAAAGAACAATCATCGCAAGAACAGACAAAAGGTCAAAGTCTGGCAAATTGTGATAGAAATACTGTAACTTTAGGCGTATTCATATTAACAATAATTGGACTGTATTGTAATGTCTAAAAATATGACAGGATACAAAATTAGCATTTCTATGCCTTTATTATTTCCAACTTCACAGCATTAAGCATAGTTTATGCGTCATAAAAAATAAAAAATTGTTTGCAACTGGATAAGTGTATGGGCTGTACACCTATGGTGGGGAGGCAGTACACATAGCACCTGGGCATCCAAGTCCTTTGTGAAGGTTTTTCGGCTTTGAAGTACATGCTGAAAATATAAGAAAATAGCCAGATTTCAAATTCAAGAGTCTAAGATATAAACAATACATATAAAGGGGCCTTACAATGTACAACCCAAATGAAACCAACTATTTTTGTAAGGTATGGCTGTGCTGAACATGAAGATTGAAATATTTGGGTGCATTAGGCTACCTGCCCCATGAGAACATTTACATTGAAAAATTAAAGTGTGTCAAAATATTTTTTTCTATGGGAAAGGCTAGTGCACCCCAATATTTCAATGTTCATGTTCAGCACGCCCTTACAAAATTGCTCCACATTATATTTCAAATTTATAAAACGCATACATGTATAGGCCCTAGGCTAGATCTAAAACATAAAATAAAAATCCATATGGGACAGAAACAGGCAGTGCATCACACATTTTCAATATTAACCTTCAAATTCAAGTTCATCTTATGGTTTATTGTATTAAACATACTTCTTGTAGACTACGTTTCATCTTAATACATTGACGTGGTTCACAATTACGTTATGTATCTGTTCTGATCTAGAACTATGTAGGTTAAACCAGATACATAGAAGGATTCTAGAAAGATAGAAAGATTCTATGGCTCTGGGCTAAACTAGTGTTTAATGATTTGTAGGTAAAGTGCACTTTAACAGAAAGACGCTTTATCCTACCTGTACACTGGTAAAATAGCTAAGTTAGTAACGTTACCTAGTATTTTCAGCTAACAAGCTAGCGGGTTATTCAGTGAAGAGGTGGGTTTTTAGGCGTATTTTTGATATGAAACAAAATCCCTGTGTTCAGTTAGGTAGCGGAACTAGAGACTGCCAATACATTTGTTTGCTTTGATAAGAGTCTTAAGTCAAACGATACAGCCACAGTGGCGGGTGAAGTAACATCACATAGCCTAGCCTAGGAGGGAGAACCTTGGTGCTAAATTAGGCTAACGTTAATTCTCTGAACTTGTCTGATCATGTTGATGGCCACATATTTAATCGTTTGTGATTCATTTTTTAAGCTCTATTCTGAGAATGGAAAAGTACATTTTCATTCATGTCTGTTAGAACCAATGAATTTGTGGCTCCAAACCACATTTAATTTAATTGTGACATGGCTTCAGAAGGAAAGTTACCTTAGCCCAGTAAGAAAAAAACATGTTGACGCAATGGTAGTGTGGGTATGCAAGGATACCATATCTGAACGTTTTAGCCTTACCTTGTCATCATTGCTGCTAATGGCCACAGGGATCTTGCTGCCAATTTTTCGGAAAGCTGGCGATTCCACCGTTGAAAGCGGCATCGACTAGCCTTAAGGAAAAGGAAGTGAAACATTTTGCGCCGATGTTTCACCTCTGCTGATCTCGCGGTGATTTTGGCGAATTTGGATGAAGGAAAATAAAACACTTCATTCCAGGTTAAAAATGCATTGTAGTGCGCGTTACTGACATTTGTACCGAGGTAAATATTACCAATTTTTTTTCTGTAATGCCTTACATTACCGCGTTACCGCAAAAAGCAATGCATTACAGTAATTAGTTACTTTTGTAACGCGTTACTCCCAACACTGGTCGCCAACAACATTATATTAGACATACTCCACATTCAAACGCTTAGAAAACAGTGTATATAGTGTGTTTAACAAAAATGGCTCATCCTTCATTTGTTATGTTAACTGTTCATCTCCATTGTCACAATAAATAAAACTACGCAGAGTCATATTTCTGTCAAATCTTTTTGATATGATTGTTTGGCTTCTGGTGTTGTCTTTGCTGGTTCAGCATCCTTCAGCTTGTCAACAGATACACATGTAAACTACCACTGTCAATTAGGGGGTCTCAAAGCTCGATTTCTATTCACAACAGCGGTGTAAAGGTGAACTTCACTCCGTAATTTTTGGGGGAGCTCAGTAGCAAAAAATACCTATACTAGCATAACAGGGCTTTAAAATCAAACAAATTCAAAGGTCTTTTTTTTCAGTGTAGGATACACTGTTTAACATTTGGAATATTTGTATGATAAATGGACTGATGGTTGACGCCCGCAGAGTTGATACAGCTCCATCTTTGTAGCCTGACTACTTCAAGTCGACAAAACTGTCCAGACTGACATGCAAAAGCACATCACCACTGAATGACCCCTGAAATTTCTAACAACTCACCCCAATTAAAGTTTAGCCTCTTTTTTGGATGACCCTTTGGAAGAACATATACATTTCTTCCTTAAAGGCCTAGTCTGTGATTCTAGCGAAAAGTTTGATATTTGATAGGTTAGATAAGGTTAGATATTTGTGCACAACAGGCCAATCAAATTACATCCCTCCATTTTGTGCTCCTCAACCAACATGTTGATAGGCTGGAAGAGTGTATGGCTTGGTCCGAACTCATTCACAGAGCCAGGACTGTGTGCAAAAACCAGAGTGCCCTTGCTAAATATAGGCTATCCCTGCCCATAGGCGGAGATCCCGGGGGGGACGGGGGGGACACGTCCCCCCCTTGCATAACGTTGTCCCCCCCCCAACAAAATTGAAAAAAAAGAAGAAAAAAAAATAGTTATATGAAACAAACGCACGTCGACACAAGCGGTGCTTATTATAAATGAAAAATAATGTCAATTTTAATTGTTGAAAAATCATGATCCCCCTATTCCTCAAAGAGGTTCGGTTCACATGCTGTTTCCAAAGGGCGGGGCTACAGCTCCGTGTTCCAGTCAATCTGCCCAGTATACGGTCAGGTTGTGAGAACAACGGCAGTAACCCGACCGGTGGTCTATCGCACGCCCATTGAGGGAAAGGTAGTGAGTGCCTCACCTCCGTGCTTTTTCGATGTTTTATTTCAGACCAACAAGACTGAATAGGTTCTACGCATGTGCACGTTTGTGGTTCAATTCTACAGACTTCCTGGGATTTAAACAAATAAAATAATAATAATAAATACGGCAATATGTCTACATTCATTGTTTCCATCAGGTCCGCTTCACCTGCTCTCTCTCACCTGCTCTCTCTCTCTGACAGCCGGTCAGTCATGTCCTTACGTTCACTGGATAAAGGCATTTCCCATGAGGCTTTGCTCCGACCATCCTACATTAATTTATGAACAAAAAATGTTTTTAATCGCTGGCCAATTTATATTTTTGGTCATGAAAGTTATGTAAAGTCTGAATAAAAAGAATTAGATCAAGGTAGGAGGCTAAGCAAAAATCAGTAGGCTGGATTAATGAAAGTGAGTTTATCTCACCATAAGTGAGATGTTGTTAGACAACAAGAGCTATATTGGTTGGACCACATCTTTTCATGCCTACGGACTTCTTGGAGATTATCACGGGAACTTGACATGTTTTTATTAGTTATAACTCACTAGCCCCTTATACATGTGTCAATGTGATCCGGTCAAATCGCGTGTGATCCGATCAAAGCTCGTAATGCGTTTATAATTGCCTCATGTAGCACGAGCCTAAATATGACCCGGTCGTTTTTCCGACGATGTCTGAGCCTTTCGGGAGAGGTGGTCTACGCCGATTATCCGCTCAGAAAAGGGTGTGTCAAATAAGGCCGATGTGCCATGGGGGAGGCGGTGACAGGAGGCTAGAAAGTTAGAGGCTAGAAAGTTCTTGCCTGTTCTTGAAAGGAGACTGATCCAATGCCGCAAAGATATTTAAAGGATAAAGTCCCTAGTATGATAGCCTATTGACTATGTTGTAGCCTATCCCCAGAATATTATCAGTGAAGTGACGTCTGTCTCCGATCGATGAACATGGAGAAAAATAAATAAATATCCAAGCACATTGCAAAAAAAAATAAAATGCAATTTGGTACACCATTTCAATATGGTAATATAGCCTACTGTTTTTTGCAAAATGAAAGAAAGCCTATTAAGGAAACGCCGACTCGAGCCTATTAATTCCGTAATGTCACCACATTGTAGGCTATACTGTAACAACCCCGACACTTGCCTGCTTCCCTTGCAAATCAAAGTTTTTTTAGCTGTTGATGTTACTGAGCTAGAAGTTTAACTTGTTCTGAACATCTCGTGCTGCCAATGCCCAATGTCACTTCTGAGTCAAATCACTCCATCATCTCTTTGAAATTCCTTATTCCACGAGTAGTAGGCTACAATGACTGGCTGTTTTAATATATAACTAATAGCCTAACGAAACAAAATAACCCAGGCAGTTTCAATGAATGATGCCAACAATGAAATATGCCATTACAGTCAGACAAACTTCTTGGCATTGTGTTGCGCCCAAAACGCAAGCTATATGCCTAAACGTAGCCATCCTAATGTAACCAAAATATACCTCTGCTGATATGCCTAACCTTCTTTCTATTTAGAATTTGTCTAAGCACTATGCAGCAATAAAATAGCATCTACAGTGTCAGGATTCAGGCGAGAGCGCCTGGCTTCTATAACGCGCCCTGCTGCACTGAAGGAGCGCTCACTCGCAGCACTTGTTACTGGAACGCATAGAATTCGTTTTGCAAGGTGCTGTAGTCGCGGGAACGACTGGCCTTGTTTTTCCCAAAAGGAAAGTAGATTTTCCTCTGCCGATCCCGCGTCTATATGGAAGTTTGTAGAGAGAATGCAGGGGAGTAAAATGCTCCGCTGCCGAAGTAGATTACATGTTTTTAACTTCGGGGTTAATTCCCTTTCCTTTACGTCTGCTGCTGGTTATACAGACAGCCGGAAAGGTTAACAAACGGAATGAAATAGCTACACATTACACACGCTATGCTTTAATAAAACCCACGTTACTCACATACTGGTTAACACTGTTTGTTACAGCAAATAAATGTTTGTCGCTACATCCAAACTATGCGTCACAGTTGTCCCTCCCTGTATGTGCTCCAGCAATGTGCACCTTAATCATTTTCTACAAACATGATATGCTATGTATGGTGTAGTAGACCGAGACTCTATTCACTACTGCACAAAAACTAGACACGTTTGCAAAACTAGACGTTTGCAATGAAGTAGGTTAAACAACTTTCGCCAATATCTCCGTAAGGGAGATGGGTTATTTGCTCAAATTTCTTGGGATCAAAGAAGACGTTAGTATTCATGTGCAAACTAAAAATCACGTCTCAGGAATGCCGCGCATTCAAGTTATTTCAGGTGTATCAACTGTACCCATGTCTCAACTGTACTAATACCACTGTCATATAATTATGAGTTCAGTAAAAGACGGAGCAAACACAGTTTTCTACCGTTGTTGAAACACATCCACGCGTAGACTCGTTTTATTTCCGTCCGGTTATTCAAAGAAAATATTAAGAACTATATGCTGATAGAAAGAAGGGAACTTTTAGCCACTACACTGCCTGTGCACGATGTGGATCCCCGTTGATGTTGTTAGTAAACAAACCAGGTGGGAGCACATCTCCAGCGTCTTTGCGCATGCCCGAGGCAAGGTAACCGGATCAAATTTCACACATGTAGACACGTAACGACAACATTTTCACACCTACACGCGAATACGATACGATAAATTGACCGGGTCAAATTGACACATGTATATGGGCCTAATGGACGGCTCATGGACTCCACACGGCTACGCAGGTCACTAGAGAAGACGTTAATTTGCATGCAGCTGAATTCCTCCTTGAAGAGCCTTGATTTGCGTTTGAACTTTCAACATTATTTGTCTGTGAGTAGATATTGTGTGTTAGGACATGTATTGTCGTTTAGAGAATTTAAAACTGACTTCGAATTTCTGTTTGTCACTGTTATTAGAGAATTCGGTATTTAGCAGCTAAGTTATGCTAGCTCTAGTGACAGCAATTTTTTTCATGTCCCCCCTCCCGGAATTACTCTCTGATATGTTCCCATGTATTGTCCCCCCCTGCAATGAAATGGGATCTCTGCCCCTGTCCCTGCCTCTGCTGAATTATTTTTACCCCCGGCGGGAGCATTGGCTTCACCAATTGACCATATCAAATACTTAATAGAAAACTAGAATGCGTTTCGTGAACGAACTGCGAGAGTGTGCTTGCTCTGTTGCGGCCATGACCGAGAGAACAAGTGCCTTGGAATTGGGGCAGGTGTCAGCTCTCCAGCTCTCCCTGCTGGATGAGCATGCACAAATGAGTATGCACAAATGAGTATGCATGAGTGAGTATGCATGAGTGAGTATGCATGAGTGAGTAAACATGAGTGAGTATGCACGAGTGAGTATGCACGAGTGAGTATGCATGAGTGAGTATGCATGAGTGAGTAAACATGAGTGAGTATGCACGAGTGAGTAAACATGAGTGAGTATGCATGAGTGAGTATGCATGAGTGAGTAAACATGAGTGAGTACGCATGAGTGAGTACGCATGAGTGAGTAAGCATGAGTGAGTAAACATGAGTGAGTAAACATGAGTGAGTATGCATGAGTAAGTATGCATGAGTGAGTATGCACGAGTGAGTATGCATGAGTGAGTATGCATGAGTGAGTATGCATGAGTGAGTATGCATGAGTGAGTAAACATGAGTGAGTATGCACGAGTGAGTAAACATGAGTGAGTATGCATGAGTGAGTATGCATGAGTGAGTAAACATGAGTGAGTACGCATGAGTGAGTACGCATGAGTGAGTAAACATGAGTGAGTATGCATGAGTAAGTATGCATGAGTGAGTATGCATGAGTGAGTATGCACGAGTGAGTAAACATGAGTGAGTATGCATGAGTGAGTAGAGCCCTGGTATGGAAGGTGTCTCTTAATATTCCTAGTTATACAGTTGAATGGAGAGGGACAGAGAGAGAAGAGGAACCGTGCGCAGGTGTCAGTGAGAGTTGTCAGTGAATCACAGGTGCAAGCCAGTTTAATGAGCCTATTATGATGTCATAATGCCTCAAAGTTCTGCCATGCAAGTCTATGGAGAAAAAAGGTGATGGAAAAAGAGGAATAAAAAAGGAGTGGCAAGGAGTACCGCCACGAAAAGTCATAGCAGCTTGCACCGGATCGGGCCGGACGTTTTGGTGTTTGAACGGCGTCTCTATCTCAATCGGGCGAGGAGTAGTTAGCTGCAAGAAAAACTACTAGAATAAAAAAAATAGTAAAAAACGAAGAACAATAGTGTGCTTCCCTTCGGGCAAGCACACTAATTACTTAATAAATATATCATAAGTTAAACACTTCAAAAAATATGTAGTAATTGCATGAACAAACAGTTGGATCGTGACTGCAGTGCACACCTGACTTTTGCCTTTGCATCTTAAGACAGCTACCACATATCTATTAAATCAATAAATCCTCAAATCAACCAGGGCCATCTGGGAGCACTTTACAATCACTTCAACTCACACAACTAATGCAAGGCCACAATAAGCAGAGGCAGGGATGTCAAACACATATTAACAGGCAGCTCAGTCAAATAAACAAGAGAAGTACAGTAAGCATGTGGAAATATATAATAATAATATAATAATAATAATTAATGATATGCCAATATTACATTAATTTGATGCATTAAAAGCCCAGCATTGCCATTGATATTAGGTTAGAATATACAATATTGAATGTGACTGCTGGTACCAGCCCATTGACCGTCGCTACCTCAAGTCAAAGATGAGCTGCAGAGATGAGAGGTGCCCAAAGTGCAATGACCGTCGCTACAAGTTAAGATGAGCTGCAGAGAAGAGAGGTGCACAGGGTCATAGAGAGAGAGACTGTGATGGAGTGCCGTCACTACATATGAGTATGGGCTCTGACTGACATGCCAATGAGCCTGGCTCTTTGGCGTTGCGGTCAGAGTGCATGTTTGGCAACCTGTAGACCCAGGTTCAAGTCTGGGGGGGCTGACTACACTCCTCCTTGGCTACAGTGACACAACCAACTGGCTAGTGGTCCCATTCATCAATCCCAGTGGCTCAGTGCATATCCGGGGAGGGCTAAACTATCTTAATGATAACTAAGAGAGAGAGAGAGAGAGAGATACACGCTGCCCATCACAAATGAGACTCTAGCTAAGTTAGCAAGGGCAACAGTGTTTGTGTTATTAGACGCAGCATGTGGGTTTTAGCAGATCCACTTTTGACGTGAAAGCAGCCCTCTCACAACGTTCATCACTGCAACTGGGCGTTAGTGTGCCCGTAGAGTATCTTTTTTTTTCACCAGAAATCTTTCAGAGAAAGATGAATGAACTATTAGCCAACCTGGAGGGGGTAGTCGTCTCCATGGACGGTGTGACCGTATACCGGGACAATCCAGAAGTACGCGATAAGCACCTCAGCTGGAGAAATGGAAAAGGATGGACTGAAACTAAACAAGCAGAAGTGCGTCTTCAGGCAGTCACATCTAGCTATGCTTTTTGCCATGTAATGAATCAGCAAGGAACAAAAGAAAAACTCATCAGCCCTTGCTTACGAACACACATAATGTACACTTTTAAGCACAAATACAGAGACAGAAATGACATGTTTCAGCTCACAAAGGCATATGATTAACTAAAGTCAGAGTTTCAAATTTCTCCATCAGTGTTAATGAAAACGATACATAGTTACTGATTATTCATAATGGTAACATAATTATTAAAATACAAATACTACCGTCCATTTCTGCGTATGGATCCCCCTAAATACCCTGGTCATGTCATTGATTTGGGTAACTTTACATGATTGCTTTAAGGGGAATGCCCTGAAAAAGCACGATTGTGAATTTGCTCAATATAATTCTGTGCAGGGACGTGCAATGGAATAAAGGGGAAACACGTTCATTTTTGTCACCGCCGCTACCACGCCCCCGTCCCCTGGACGCATATTTGCCTGTATCACTTGAAACTCTCACAAACCGCCGCTGCCACACCCCCGTCCCCTGGACGCATATTTTGCCTATATAATTTTAAACTCTCACTAACCTCCGCTGCCACGCCCCCGTCCCCTGGACGCTTATTCCTCGATTATTTTAGCTAGGCACATGAAGTTCTGCAGCCGTAATACTATTTTAAAATATATATATATTTTGTTCGGAGCGGCAACTTCAGTCGAGGAGGGCAACAGGCAGTTGCCCGAGCAACCTTAGCCCCCCCTCCTGTACACATCCCTGATTGTGTGTAATATTTTTACCTTAGTTTTTTGAATAGTTCCAGTATAATATAACACAAAACTTTTTGTTTAATTGGTTTATTTGTTTTTGCTTTGTTTAGCTGTCTGTCTGCATTCTATAAAGCAACTTGGGCTTTTGCCAAAAACATGGGGCAATTAACTAAATTAAATTAAAATACTAGGGAAAGAGGGCATCACTTAATATGAAGATACTAATTTCAGACATCCTTCTTTAATTAAACATCAATGCCAAGCTGTACATTTTCAAAAATGGCACTGCAAGACTCACCATGCACATGGTATAAAACAGTTGTTACATTTTCAACAAAGTCTCCTGGTATTAACTTTCAATTACTATCTTTCTCTGCATTAAGCCTACATAATTTCTACATGTTAGGTCTTCCATGTATTTCTGTTGTCAACTCAGTTCACAATCACCATGAAAACAATAGTTCTCATTTCTTCAACAGAAAAACCAAACCTCCAGGTAGGCTATAAGCTTTCAATGATGACCTTTCTCTAGTCTACACCTACCCCATTACCACACATTGGGTGGTCTACTATGTAATTTTGTCAATAGCTATTTCAACAACTGTCTCTAGGCCTATTTGCAAATCACCGTTATAAAACATTACTCTCAGAGGTTAGAAGTAGTTATTGTGAGGTATATGTATTGTGAGATATGTGTCTGGTGAGCCTCTGATGGCCATGCAGGGATTTCTCGTTCCACCTTTAATGAAACCCCGCCCTAAAATCAGTCGATCAAATTCTGCATCACACTCATCGGCGTTTAACCAATCTCAGTGCAGGGGGAGTGGTCTTCAGATGGTGGTCCGGGACTGCCTTAGCCAATAGTATTCAGAGTTCATTAAACAAAAGAGATTACGAAAACTGTCGTTGTTGTCTGCAACAGGACATTATTCATGTGGCCAGTGGAGATTCTTAAGGAACCATACAGAATTCTATAACTGCCATTCGCGTTTTGCCGAAATACAAACACAGAACATTCCTCTTGCATGGAATTACCTTGTATTGGTTATGAACATCGTGGTGTCTCTTATGAATGTTGACTTCAATATTATTTTATCCGGGAACAACCGACGGGAGTCTATTTCTAAAACTTGTAAAACAAATCGCTAAGTAGGTTAAGCCAAATCATTTCAGTATTATTTACAATCGTTAAAATGATTTAGAACCTTGGCCAGCCATGAATTGTACAAGACATGCGATACCATTTCGACTTTAAAGTGATTGTTTTCCAACTTAACTTCGTAATTTATCTTGTTAGGCGCAGTGGAACTTGATCAACATTATTTAGAAAATAGCAAAAATCACGTTACAATAACTGGTAAGGAGTTACTATAATAAAGTGTGAAGCTAAAACACACCCACTGCCTCAATCACCCAAACGTCTGTGCTCGCATGACCGTGTTCATTTAAATTAGTAGGGAGGGAGCAGAGGTGTTCCTCCGTCCACTGCACATCAGCTGGTATAGTCACAGCTGCAGTTATCTCTGTTGAAACCACGGAAGAGGCATGTTGTCTCTCTGTTAAGAGTTGAAGGAAATTTATTTTGAAGTAAAGAAAAGGACAGGGCGTCCGATAGGTCAGTCGATCAGTACTTTGACGAGGAAAGACGAAAGAAAACCGGATTCAAAAAAGGAGTGGTTGTCAGAGACTCTCAGCGTTAGTATTAGGTAGGGTAAAAACTGGGCTTAATCTACATCAGTCATACTCTCACATTACAATATGACGAGAAGATCGTGTGCCATTTATGGTACGGGAATTGTCTGTGCTCATCTACTAATTCTCGGGATCGCGCTTCTTGTGGCTCAAGTCTTCCAAACGATGATCCACAGTCGCTTGAAAAAGGTAAGATGGTCTCTCTCAGCAAGTGTGGTTTGTTAGCTTTGTAGCTAAAGGTATAATTCAAGTAACGTTAAATCAACAGTAAGCGTACATTTAGGCTGTGCGTTTTAAATCTCTTCAGTCAAGGAACTTTAACTTGATGCGGACATTATATGGTGTAACGTTAATGAATCAGTGTAACAGGAAAATGTTTATTTCGTTCTCCAGTCACTGAGAAAGTGTAGCCAAGCAGTAAATACCTATATGAATTCTTGTGTGGACTATTTTCTGTAACGTTTTGTTTAACATTTAATGTTACACCACGTGTAGGGGGCAGAAAGACGGCCAATTTAATCTCAAGTCAACCAACCATGTGATGCGAAATCATATTCTATCGTTGGGTTTAGGTTAACCTCTCTACTTCCGTCGTCTCGGTGGGGTTCCATGTCTATTCCTACATATGCCGGTCAGCGCTAGTGTAGTGGTGGTTGGGAGGTGTCTCGGAGAATGCGTAGGGGGAAGGGTCTTCTCACTGCAAAAGGATTGCGAGGCTACCTTTCTCTGAAATACTTGGAATTCTATTGCCCTCCAACTTTTTATTTGTGCCTGGTACCGACCTCAAGAGGAATCTCAAAATGTAGGGGTTGTCTCAGAGGTCACATTGTGCCTTCGAAAGCTGACACCGCTGTCCAACCAAAAAGTAGGAAGTTGCTCTTTTAAAATCTAAGGTCAGCATTAAAAATACAGAACCATCGCCTTAATGCCTATGTGAGGCAACACTGCCGACACAGAAGTGTTAAGTTAAATCGCTAGCAATGCCAAATGTGTAGGCTATGATAATATTGTGTAATTGTCTAGTTATTTCACCTACACACGATCTAATATCGTATAAAGCATTATATGCCTCTTGGGCATGTAGGATAAATTACAGATGCCAGTTCGTTCATGCAATCTGGAACTGCTCAACTTGGTTAGCTAATTTTCCTTAAATTAAAACAAAAATTGTTCCTCGTTAATTGTAGTGTTGTGTGGGATATTCACACAGGTAATGGATTGAGGATTTGTAAAGATGATTGTGGTATGTTTATTTGGATTTGAAAATATTTTCGTTTTGATGATTGGTGCATGACAACTGCCTTTCTCATCCCATTCCCAAGGTTGGTAAAATAGCTCTGCAATGAGATTTAATCTTAACTGAAGGCCATCTTAGTTGAAGGTGGTTCAAGTGTGAAGTTTGAAGGCTCAGGCTACCTTTTTCGTCACACCATGCCAATGACAAGTTAAGCTGTTCTGATTTATGAAACATTTTATATTAACATGATCTGTTTCAACCACACTTTACACACACTGTGAGGAGCACGGAAGGGAGGGGTAAAATCTGATTGGCTGTTGAGCTCATATATCAGAAACCTTTCGCCTGAAATGCAAACTGTATCTTTTATTAAATGTTTTGTATTGTAACAGTTTTTACAGCGTCAATTTTATCAGGCGTAGTTAAATGCGTACGTTTTATTTTTCCCCAGATGTTGTATCATTAACATTGCAGATAAACATATTTTTGCTTACACTGCTTTGTAAAATTCATAAGGACTCAGAGAATGATTGTATAAAATATTGTAAGTAACCTTATATCTGGTAGGAATTTCACAGATACTTGGAAATGAGTGGCCTTGTGATGTTTTTGCCTGCACATGTTTTGACAAGGGGACATTGTCTGTTGTGTGCCTTGACCTCTGTTTTTCTTTTTCTTCAGGAAATTACTTTGACTGAAAACAGTCGAGTCTTAGATGGATGGATTAACCCTCCTCCACCCGTTTACATGGAGTATTATTTTTTCAACGTCTCCAACCCCGATGTTGTTCTAGCTGGTGGAAAGCCTTCAGTTACACAAATAGGGCCCTACACTTACAGGTATGGGAAAAACATTTTGAAGTGTCTCCTTAACAGATGTTTAGTTTTTACTGGGGAAATACAAGATACACCACTAGAAGTCAAAAGTTTGAATAAGCCAGCTTGGAATTATTCAAAAATCATTCTCTGAAGGGCTGAATTCGCAGATCATGTGGCCAATATACTCAGCTGCACGGAAATACTCAGAAGGGAAATCTGCAGGGCAAACATGTCAATGTAAACATGGTGTTTGACTGGTTGTGGGTTAAACGGATGTCATTTCCAAGGAAATCCCTGTTTCGTCCCTGAGAAATGCCCCTCATCGTTGTTGTGACTGCCAGGAACATCAAGATCAAGATTATTATCAAGGTTTCAGTGTAAAACATTGGCATACTGTCAAGGACGTGTCAGCTTGCAACATAAACAACCAAAGCGTTTCCTTTTCCAAAGCAATTATGAAATTTTAAGGTGTTGGAAATGTGTACTTTCACATGTATCGGTCATGCTCTTTCAGGGAATATCGACCACGAGAAAATGTGACTTTTCTGGAGAATGGCACAAAGATTTTCGCCTTAAATCCAAAAAGCTTTGTGTTTTTGCGGGAAAAGTCTGTGGGCGATCCAGAGGTTGACCTCTTGACTACAGTCAACATTCCTGTTGTGGTGAGTATGCGTGTGTGTCTATTGTGTTTGAGCTCTCTATGGGTCTGTTTTGGACCGGTTCTCATGCCAAATGACCTTTCCACAGAAGCCTTCTGCTCAGCCTTCCTCTCTCTCCCTCATTCCTTGTAGGCTGTGATGAATGAGCTGAACACCTACAACTTCTTCCTTCGCACTGCGGTGGCCTTTTGGATGCACTCCCAGAATATCAATATCTTCATGACTCAAACAGTTCAGGAGATTCTTTGGGGTTTCAAGCATCCTTTGATGTCGAAACTGCACTCCTTGAAACCTGACGTTGATGAGTATTTTGGACTCATGTATAAGGTAAGCATCTGCTTTGCATTTTGGGAAAATTGTTGTCTTTGTCCTCCTGTCATCGATTTGAATGTATGTCAAACATACCTCACACAAGTGCTCACTTGCGAGTAGAAATGCATGGCAGCATGAAGTGCTCTTAAAGTGAGCACATGTGTAGACTCATCTCCTGGAGACAAGCGGGAGGTTTGAGCATGGCAGCATGTAGTGCTTCTTAAAGTCAGCACTTTTGTAGACTCATCTCCTAGAGTCAAGCGAGAGTTTAAAAAGCTTTTCCTGCCCAGCAGAACGCCCTACAAGATAGTAGCAGATATTCCTACGTGCAAGTGTGGTATGAAAGTCCAAGAGGGCGTTTATGCCCCAGAAGGGATGGGACCACTAAAATTTGTCCTTGAGTAATTTCCTCTGGCTAGCTGGTTAACAAGCCATAAATGCAGAAACTGTGTGGAGCAGATACGTTTCAACCAGTGACTATGACCAGCACGGGCAGCATGATATCGGCACTATGATTGAAAAACAATTCCAAGTTCTATTGTTTTATATTTGTTCTAGGGATATTCTATGAGGCAAGTCTTGATTTTGTAAATGTATCCTATGGTAGTTCATGTCCTCCTGTTTTTACTACTAGAATATACCCTTTTTTCTCTTTCTTTTCTCTTTCTCATACAAGTATAAACATTAAACATTACCTTCAATATCAGGTTTGGGTACTCGGTTTATGGTTATACCATAGGTGGTCCCAAAGTGTTTTGGCCTTGTCAATTTAAGAAGGGGTGGGGAGTATTTAGAATATCAGGACACAGTACTGAAAATCACAGAATTGTCTTCACTTTCTGTACAGCACTTAGAATGTACACAGTAGAGATCATAGCAAAGTCTTTTCTTTTTAATGCTACACAGAAAAATGGAACCCATGAAGGAGAATTTGTCTTCAATACTGGTGAAAACGATTACTTGAACTACGGAAAGATCGACACGTGGAATGGATTACGGTAAATATCTGAATGATTTAGTCAGATCTGTTCACATTTAAAGGTTGGAACAAATGGTGCAAGTACAAGTGGATTCTTATATACACGAAAGCGTTTCAGTATCATTTAGCTTTCGAAAGCATTCCAAACAGGCTTGAATCATGTGAATGAATACCTTGGTGAATAATACATTGGTGACTAATATATTTGTGTGATTTTGGTCTCCTGCAGACAAATGTCATGGTGGTCGTCCAACCAGAGCAACATGATCAATGGGACAGATGGCAGTGTGTTCCACCCTCTTCTATCAAGAGATGAACTCTTGTACATTTTTGCAGCCGACTTGTGCCGGTACAGTCTATATTGTTCTACTGATCCCTGATCAGCTTTTGTCATTTCATTCTGTTTAATGAAACAGTGTTATTTGTCTTGTGTGCTTTTGCTCATGTTTGTCTTAAAGTTAAACATGACGTGTGAAATATCCCATAATACCCCAGGTGTGTATTTGCTTTAACAATTGAACACACCCAGTTCTTACTGGAAACCAGAGGATATAAAGAGACCTGTTTTCTTTTTTGTACATGGAAGCCGAAGTTGAACTAGATTCCTCCTACAGAAATACTAGCGATGTAGCTCACGGTCCTCTTCAGAGTGGCCTTAGCGACCCCAATGTTTTTGTGCTCGAATCGGCTTTATACTTTATAGGAGAATGAAATTATTGTTATCCTGCTGAACTAAATAGTGATGGTCATGGCAAAATCAATATTAGGAAAATAAAATGATCACCAAGCTTTTTTACCAGGCGGCTGATGGTACATTTGCAGTAATGGGAACATTTTAGTTATGTTTCCAGGGTGTGTGTGTGTGTGTGTGTGTGTGTGTGTGTGTGCGCTCTCTGTTACTGAAATGTTCTTTGAACTCACTGACACAGATCCATTCATCTTGGCTATGTGCGGGACGAAGTTGTAAAGGGCATTCCTGCTTACCGATTTGCCCCACCTTCTGACGTGCTAGAGAGCCCGGACAAAAATCCTGCCAATGCCGGCTTTTGTGTCCCTGCTGGTGATTGCCTGGGCAAAGGTGTGCTCAAAGTCAGCGTCTGCCGGGAAGGTAAATAAAAACCCTCCCTCCCTAATACACCAATCCACTTCAGATGTAATGGGCTGTGTGTTTACTCTACAGGCTGGTGTATAGGCTTTCTCTTGAACACACACATGGTTCATTATTTAGGAGGTTTAAAACCACTCTGGGATAACCTCATCTTAAACGTGGTTTCCTCTGTAAATCACTGCTGCTAGTATGCATAATGCCAAATCAAAGCTTTATTGCTTGAATCATGTACGAGTGGCAGACTTCTTCCTCTAATAATAATAATAATATTTGTAGATGTTGTCCTATACCTGCTAGATAGTTAATGGTTTATGTGAAAACCATGTAAGAATCCCTTGTTTGTGATTTCCTGTTGGCTGCCTAACCAGAGTAGCCTAGCACAGGTATTTTGGTCTAGCTATGTAAATTATTATCAGGGCTGCCAACTCGGGCAGTTTCCTCTGATGTCATTTTATCTCCTACCAAAATAACTCGTGGAGGTTTTGAATGTCCATCCTCCAAACCTTATGATATTTAAAAATGGATAGTATATGTACCATGAGAGTGTCGTTTGAATGCGTCCCAAACATACATGTGTGAAGAGAGTGCAATGGTGCAGCCATACTGTGAGCGAGGCTCTTTTGTAAAACATAATATAAGCAGGTAACGTTTTCCTTCTCGTGCGAGGATCAGTTTGAATGATGCGTGTTCTAAAAGACACCGGATGATGTAGATCTGTCAGCAAACTGCTGTGGTTTAATCAATGACCTGATTTCCATTTACCAACCTGATGCCAATGCAGCATTTGGGTTTGCAACGTGTCGTCCTGCGTTGACCTTTGTCATAACCAGTCGATGCACGTCTGCCTAAAAAAAGCAAGTGACAGAATCCATTGGTGGGCTATCCATTGGTGGGCTATTGACAGTATGTAGTATTTCTTCATATTAGGGCTGGGCAACGATTACAATTTTTAATCGCGATTAAACGCATTATTTCCCTGATTAATCGCGATTAATCGCATTTTTATACGCAAATTCCAAAGATGAATTAAAAAGTAGTGTATATAGTGCCATTACATTGGTTGTGCAAACAAACACTTAACATCAGCATTTTTATATAGTAGCAGTTAAATAAAATAAATAATTTGTGTTAATTTCAACTTAAACAATTGTATCAAACACAAAACTAAAGCTTATTGCCACTGCATTAATGTTAGAGTGTGGTGAAGCACCAAAAATGTGATTACATTTACGTAAACCAGAAACAGCAAACCTATAAGGAAGTTAGCCAAGGTGTATTTAATTGTAAAGACATTTTTTATTTTCTAACATAGCCTACTGTAGGACTTTACAAAGGGAAGAGCTATGAACAAGATTGACAGTTCAATCAGATTAACTCAACCCACAGCAAACTCAGATACCACAATTACCTCGGAGTTACAGTGCATTATATCGATGAAAAGTGGGCGCTGCATTCACATGCTTTGACTATGAAAACTGAGGAGAGACATTATGCTGAAACGTGTGCCGGTCCGCCAGACACTTTACTGACGTTGCACAGCAGTGGAATGTGTCAAGTCGCCACACTTAGCATAGATAGTGCACGAAATATGATCGCTGCTGCAAGACAACTGCCTTTTGATCATGTCCCCTACTTCGCCCACAGTCTCCAGCGTTCTGTCACAGTATCTCTGCATAACAGTGCGTTTGACAATGTCCTGGCCAAGTGCAGAAAGGTTGTGGGGCACTTTAAACACAGTCCAGCAAGTGCAGCAGAATTAGAGCAACAACAAGTTGAACATGGACAGAAGAAGGAGTCGCTTATGCAAGACGTTCAAACCAGATGGAATTCTACCCTGGACATGATGAAGAGCATCCGCAGAAACAAACCGCCACTTTTGCAGTCCTCTCCTCTTCATATAACTTGTGTATTCTCCGTGTGATGGTGACCGTCTTTAAGAACTTTAAATTGAAAATGCCCATGTAAAATCTCCGTACCCTTCTCCATGTTTGTTTAACCATAAGTGTTTTACCGCAAATGTATTTCCTTTTCCGGTTCCACAGCAGTCACAGGCAAACTTTTACAAAATAAAAGCCTGTGACAACAGACATTTAGAATAATAAAACCTGCGTTAACGCGCGTTAATAATTGTCGGCGTTAAATGATTGATGGATTAATGCGACATTAACGCGTTAACTTGCCCAGCCCTACTTTATATACTATGATATTTATATTTTATTGATATAATATTTATGAGGTGTGCTGAATAATATTGTGGTTGCACTTCTCAATCATTTAAAGAAGTATTTCTTCTCTTTTCTTGGAATGAAAAAGAAAAGTTAATAGTGATGTGATTATCACTAATAATGAATATAAGCACATGTAGTACATGAAGTCTTTTGAATATGAATGAGCTCTGTTTCAATGACCACACTCTTGGCATGTGAAATGAAATGTCACACTGACACTTAAAGTTGTATGTCGAAGAGCACACAGTTCCTCATA
Source organism: Sprattus sprattus (assembly GCF_963457725.1). Lineage (NCBI taxonomy): Eukaryota > Metazoa > Chordata > Actinopteri > Clupeiformes > Clupeidae > Sprattus > Sprattus sprattus. The sequence continues at coordinate 28,015,375 of NC_137914.1, forward strand.
TGTTTCCTCCTCACTGAGTCATAGCCTTGACTTTCCAAAGCACAATACACTTAGCTCAGACTTCACTTAAACAGGACGAGGCAGTTCCCTAGTTTCCCATGATATCTTATCACATTTTTCAAATACACAAAATGTGATGGTAAATGATGTAATGACATCACTGTATGTTTACCAGTCCAATCATTCACATGATTCGCAAATTCAATGCAAAAAAAAAAACATTTCGGCAGCGCTGCATATTTTCAGAAAATAAGCCTTGATTGCTGCTCATTTATGCTTCTTCTGGCCTCCTGGTGGTGGTATAAGGTTAGGCACAGTCAGTCACAACCACTGCCACTGCTTCTCACTCGTTTGGTGTCAGTTGTGTGATGGATTGATGATCGCAGTGAAGGTAGCTCGGTATTAGACGGAAGCTTAACGTTCATGACGCAGCCGGATCTACAGCTCAACTGTTCTCTCTTTTAAAGTTGAATGAACTACGTACACATTATGTTATTCTGCCTTGCTTTCAGTTGTGAAATTTTGAATAAAGTTCAAAGTTCAAACATGATCTTATACTTTAGGCACGTTGTTGTGTCCAACTGTTAGCCAATTGGTATTTATTCAGCCGGTCGTCTTGAGTGGAGATGGCATTTAAAAGTAAAGGCACATTCCTAAATTCACGCGTAGGACTATTGAAGGATAATTTCAGTAAGTAGAATATCGGTGATGTTTCCATGCAATCTCCACTCAAGACCAATACAAATTGGCTAATAACATTATGAGCCTGTCAGTGGTGTTAACAAGCGGTTTACTTTGACGCAGATGCTTGCCCCATGGGATTACTTGTATAGCTGTTTTGCGGTTGCCAGTTATAACGTTCTAACTCCATAATGGACCGATTTTGATTGTTAATTGTTCTTAGTAAAAGTTTGGACCCAAAAAGATCTAAAACTTGGGCCCAGGTTGAAGAGTCCCTAAATTTCCCTTTAAGTGGAGTTTGTAGAGAAACAATAATCGCAGAAGTTTTTGCAAACATTTAGAAATCACCATCACATATTCTGTCATTTTGATCACAATCATCTCAAAATCCTGGAAGGATTGGTATACCTGTTATTAAATGCAAGCTATGTTAGATTTTCGTACGTTGCTTTAAAAACCCTTTGTTTCTCCTCTGTCTTCTTCAGGTGCACCAATAGTCGTCTCCTTCCCACACTTCTATCAGGCTGAGGACAAATACATAAATGCCATTGAGGGGATGCACCCAAATAAGGAAGAACATGAAACCTATCTGGACCTGAATCCGGTAGGTTTGAGTTTTTTGGTCCAACTTAAAAAAAACAACGACAGCACAGTTGGCACTGATAAAGGCTTGCTGGCATGCTAACTTGGCAATACAGTTGGCAATGTCATGCCTTAAAAGCTTTTCTTACATTTTGCGGGGTGGTCCGTCCTGGATCACAGAACTACATAGCCAAAACTAGTTCCTTTTTAAAACCAAAATGTATTGTAGAATAGAGACCAGACAAAAATAGATTAGGGATAATTGGCAAGGAAGAAAATGTGCACAGCTTTATCAATACCTCAAAGTGCATTATTTTCTACTACCCACACACTGTATGCCTCATATACCACCGGTGTCACACTTGGATATGTTAATTTGCAAATGCTCATATTTACATTAGAACTAGTAATAGGAGACACGAGATTGAGGCTTATTGTAAAAAAGTATGGACAGAAATCAAATGGGTTTTGTCATGGGCACTAGTCCATCATGGCAGTCCAACCTATGGGCGTCTTCAGGAAGCATGGGCGGACATTTCTGCTTTCTGCTCTCTGATTAACCTGATAACATGTGACTTGTGCCACCTTTGGATAGATCGATCAGTGCATGTAGTTAAAGAACATGAATCATTTCTCCTCCAGACGACAGGCCTGCCTATCCGTGCCTGCAAGAGAGCCCAGCTGAACATCATTCTACAGAGAGTTTCCGGCTTCCCGTGAGTAATCACACAAATCATGCTGACATTCGTCTAGTTCAATATTTCAAATGTAAATGGTTAACAACCTTGCATTCTAACCACATTTCCCTCTTTTTTTTCAGTAAAACGAAACATCTCAATGGGACTATTTTCCCCCTCATGTTTGTAAATGAGGTAAGAGATACTCCTTGAAGTTTTGCAGTCCTGATACCTACTGAAATGTACAGAGCTGTTCTTGAACTACTAGAGAAAGGATGAACTCAAACCCTTAACCTACCTGTAACTGTGTCTGTGTCTCCAGACTGCCACTATCGATGATGAATCTGCTGCCCAGATGAGGACTCTGCTGCTCATCGTCACACTGGTGTCCAATTTCCCCCTCATCATTGTGGGAATGGGTGCCATCCTTCTGCTGGTCCTCATCGTTCTAGTGTGTCGCTCGCGCCAGGAGAAGGTTAGTGTGGGACATTATTTTATAGAATGGAGCTTCTTGTTCATCTGTGGCAGATAAATGGCACCTTCACACTGCATTCTCATATGACGTTGTGGGCCCTAGCTTGAGAGCGAAAACGGCTGAAGACCTCAAAAGTTAAATCATATTCTGGCAGACTTAACAGTTAAACCCCTTGAAAGACTGGCATGTCTTCTTCTAAATTTGTCCAACTTAAATGAAGTGCTCAGTCAGCAGCAAGCGAATGTCGTCCATGATGTAAATAGACAAAAGTTCTTCTATTCACATTTTGGAGTCTAATTGGACTAAGGCAGAAGAAGAAATGCCGTGCCACACCAGCGCATTTTCCTCAAAAGAGCTCTTTTCTTTGCCGTAATGGAATACAGAAAGCCATTGCATTCAGGTCCCCGTGTTTTAGATTCATCAACATAAAGTTGGCTTGCAACCTCCCATAGCTTAAGGATTCCCCATTCATACTGGTCAATGCTGCTTTTGCGTTTCACGCATGAGGTTCTTTCCCTGTCTCAGGGATATCCCATATTGTCATTATATCTACAGTCACCAGCAGCCTTATGCTATGCCAATGATTGCCTTCATATGTCTACCTATGGTACATATGGTTGATCCAGTGGTCTAAGTAAAAAAAAAAGCCATTTTAAAGGATAACGTTTCACCTTAGTGACCTGACACACACACTTAATATGCTGTAGCAGTAAAAGTTTAAGATTACTTTCGATCATTGTAGATAATACTTTTTGGGAAACGGGTGAATGTAGCCTACTAAAAGAAAAAAGACGGGTTTCTTCTGCTCCCACAATGTCTGCTGAAACATTTAACATTTCAGATGTGAGCTTTGGACACTTTACATTTAGGCCTAAATTAATTCTCCAGAATGGGCATGAGATGGACTATTTCGATTTTGACGAAATGATAACGAAAGCATGCCATGCCAGTGAGCAAAACATTTTCTTATTTAACACGTTCAAAATCGCATACCCATAACAATATACGTCAGGTCAAGAGATAATAATAATAATAATTCATTTTATTTGGAGAGCACTCTTCATTCCAGGAGAATCTCAGAGTGCTAGTGGCTAGTGTATTTTAAAATCCCATACCCATAACAATATACGTCAGGTCAACAGATAATAATAATAATAATAATAATAATAATAATTAATTTTATTTGTAGAGCACTCTTCATTCCAGCAGAATCTCAGAGTGCTAGTGGCTAGTGTATTTTAAAATCCCATACCCATAACAATATAAGTCAGGTCAAGAGATGTGGCTAGTGTACTTCAAAATCCCATACCCATAACAATAGAACGGTCAGTTGGATAAATGTGGCTAGTGTATTTTAAAACTGGTCTGACCAGAGGTACTAAGGTTTATTCCTTGTAAAACGCTGTATAGAACCTGTGGCGATATTGCCGTCTCCCTAGATTATTATCCCGTCTGACTCATTCAGTTTAGAAGGCTTGCTCAGCAATGTACAATGTCAATGTTTGATGAACCCAATGTGCTAGGATTAGTCAGCTAGGCGGGCAGTAAGGGTGTGTGACGCGATTGCGTCATTTTGCAACAAGGCAAAAGGGCTGAAATTCCAACAAGTTGTTTCAGGCAGCTGAGACGAGTGGTTTCTGTGGGGGAGAGTTTCTCCCTCTGCCGTGTCCTTTGGGCAATAGGTCCTCTTTAACCAAACGTTTCACTAATTCACTTCAGCCTGGCTCTGTCCACTTAGTGCCTTTGACCACTCCTTTACCGCTCGCTTGGAATCGTGTCTTTTTGTGCAACAGTGCGCATGTGCTTCTGTTTCCGCCCGGCGTGTTCGCCCTCAAAGTAGGGCCCTTTTATATGAAAATTCTGTGATAGTTTTGTACATAGTTTTGTAAGCAAGTGGCAAGATGACCTATAACACGAGCTACTAAAGTGTAGACATACAGATCTCTATTAGTGTAATGTGTAACTACAGATACTTTATTTTTTTCTAACTCACTACATGTGGTCCTACTCTCTGTGCCTTCACACTGTACTCAGCCCTGGGCTAAAGATACTTATCATGAGACTAAGGTTGTGTGTTAGCCCCAAGCTGTGAAGATGTTCACACTGAAGTATCCTGAAGAGCTAGATCACCAACCTTGAACCACAGAAAGAAAATAAATGCAAATCCATTGATAACGTTAAAAGTACATGCATATGCCTGATTACAACACACATGCATATGCCTGATAAAACCGTGATCATGAATAGAGGTGATCATGCAAGACATTGCCTACCTCCGGCCCAAAATAAATGAATGAACATACGTGTGAGATTAGAGACATGCTGTCTGGGTCTCATGTTAGCCTGGGACCCCCAGTGTGAAGGTACAGAATATGAGCTTTTGCCAGTTATGTTTTTGGATTATTACTGACTGGATGAGTTGTGTGCCTGAAGGAATGTAAATACACAACACATTTCATCGAAATGTAGCAACCCTAATGATTAATTGAAAAGGTGGCTGTATTTTGATGGAGTTATATTTTTTAATTCAACCCTAATAATTCATTGAAAAGGTGGCTGTATTTTGATGGAGTTATGTTTTTTAATTCAATCCTTTTTTCCGTTCCTATTCAGAGTGAAGTAAAACGTATTGATTTTACTGAAGCTTTTCATTCTTTTGCTGTAAGTCCTCATTTTCCCCCTTTTGTTCCTTTGCATTACTTGGCGTAAATTACATTTAAAAATGCTAATATTTCAGTATGAGTACAGAAGCAGAGTATGCAATGATTTACAACATTTTCTTTTTATCTATTTTATTTGATCACTGTTGTCTCCAATTCTGTAAAGAGTGCAGATTCAGTCTCTTTAAATACTGTTTGATATGTCATATTCTTGCATATTTGTAAATTTCACTTCTTTTTTTCATACATTGGCTTTTCTACAGACGGCCAAAGAGGACACCGCTTACACACAAGTCAGTGACAAGCCAGAAGATTCGTCTGAAAACCGCACGAGCCAGCCAATGAGGAACGGCTCCTACATTGCCATGTCACCCGTGGAGGCCCAGAAGTGTTGAGGTCATGAGGGCTTCTGACCAATGAGCCTTTAGCTTCCAGGGGTGCTTTCTGTCTAATTTCTACTGTCCTCAGTGCGCTTAAGTTTAGCTTGAAGACATCATTCAAGGCATTTTCAATGTATTCACCCTCTCATTTCAGTGTGTTTTAATGAGTATCGGCCTCTTGGTTCTCTTTACCATATGTAAAAAATCCCAATGCTATATATGGTATTCTTTAAGCAAGTTTGTCAGTGTTAAAAAGTTGGCGGCGAGGGTCTTGCATGATAGGGTATAGTACGTTCTCAAATTGAGCTGTGTGCTCAGCGATCAATACTGTCTGTGTGTTTTCTAAGTAGAGGCCAAAGAACTCTTGTGGGGTCATGAGATAAATGGAGTAGAGGTTACTTTGCTTTGGTCACATTCTAAGGGGCAAACCTGACTGAAAAATCCCGTTCGAAGTTAGTGCTGTGTCCCTGGTGAATCTCCACTACTGTACCGGGTTCGCTGAGAGATGAGAGCATTGTTCATATGCAGTCCTTTTTTACTATGGGAGAATGAATCCGCTAAAGGCTAAATCATCTAACCTTTTGTATATGTAGGGGGTTGGAGGGGGGGGGGGGCACCATCTTGTCATGGTATTGTGTAGGTATGCGTGTGTGCATGTGTATGTGTGTCCTTTTGCCAAGTGCACTGGCAGACCAAGAACCACTTAAATGTAGCACTACTGACCTAAAGATTTTCCTAGCCTTTTTTTTTATTTCTCTTTTTACAAGTGCTTTTATAACATAAATGATGCCATTGCTTGGTCACACTAGCCCATTTGATCTCCATCATGATGAAATCATATCCTTGTCACAGACAGACAGACAGACAGACAGACAGACAGACAGACAGACAGACAGACAGACAGACAGACAGACAGACAGACAGACAGACAGACAGACAGACAGACAGACAGACAGACACTCTCTAAGGTTACCTTTAAAATACCAGAGGCACGATCCTGGAATCATGATGCATTTGTAAACTTCTTTCACAGTGAAAAATAAGATATTTGTTCAAAACTTACAAGCGAGACTTGAAAGCAAATGTTCTGCCTTATGTCTTCTGCATGGCAATAACATATACCATCAACTGAACAGTCAGACTGCACCCAATCCCATACAGAGAAGAGCCATATTGAAGTGTGTGTGTGTGCACGTGTGTGTGTGTGTGTGTGTGTGTGTGTGTGTGTGTGTGTGTGTGTGGGGTCCATTGATTCACCATATCTTTTGTCTTTGTAATAGAAGAACTTGAAAGCACAATAGAACTCCATTGGTGTGGTGTCCATGTGGCCAGGTGTTTACATGTCTTAACTCTCCACGGTTCTAGGGGAAAAGCCTGCACACACTCAGATGAGGGGGATGAAAAATGGAATCACTTTTAATATTTCTTTGTTTTATTCCAACTCTCTGGATTATATTTGAGCACCTGACTGATATTTCTGAAGATATTCATCAGGAAAATTAGTTTATTTCCCCCTTATTTCCACTTAAGTTTGATTCAATACGTTTCATGGTCAAATCATTTCACTGGTTTCATGGTCCAATCATTTCACTGTCCTCTTCATGTTCATGTTTCAGGTGTTATTTCACAATTTATGAATGGCTCTTCAATTTATCATTCTTGTACTTGAATGAATGATTCTTATAGTATTTTGCTGCTAATGAAATAACTTTTATGCTTTTTCTTTGGGCTGGGAACTAATCTTCATTAGAAATCAGCAGAAAAGCTACAAACTTACTGCACTGGACCAGGTTTTTTGTAAATCGTTGGCGAGAACAAATAGTTCACATGCCCTTTGCTTTATTTTCATGTTTCATATTTTCAATTTGATCATCTCAGCTAACCACACGTGCATATAACATGTTTCAAACTTTTTTTATAAACACGATTGCATTATTGTTACATATTATGATTTCTGTGGTATCAATTTTGTCAAAAGGGTTGACTTGAGAACTGGAACATTTCACGTGTTTATTGAGACTTGTTTCTGTTGTAAACAAAGGGAAATGGTCGGAGTGTTGGTTTAGCTATAGATTGTTTGGGATAACCGTCAGCCTTTTGGCTTTTACAGTGATGTGCACAACAGTCAGTGTTAGGAATGGCCTGAATGATGAGCCCTTACGGAAGCCTTCAGGATTGTAGCTGCTGGATTTGGTGGTGCACCAAGGTGCAGATGCTGTAAGACACTTTGTGACTTGAACCTTTAGACCTTAACCTTGACAGGCATGCGCCCTGGAAACCATGGTTGACTGCTTATGCTCAAGTAGTTGTTGTTCATTCACAACCCCAGCACATTTGACCAAAGATACCCTGATGGACCTGTCCCAATGTTGTTACTTTAAGCCAATATCCCTCCACTTCTACACCTGCTTAAATGGAGGCAAAATAAGAACAGTATTACTGAAATTAAAAGTTACAATTTCAAGTTCTAAAATTCTGATACCATTATCAGTTTGAATTTGTATAAATGAATAAGTAAGTGTTGCCATGTGATAAAACACTCAGTATTATATATTGACCGCAATATCGGATTTGTTTTGAAGACAAACATTTTTTTTATAGACATGTTAAACCCTTGGTTGTGATCATTTCAAAAAATGTGTTTTATATAACTACATTTTTGTAAACACAGCATTGTGGTTGTGTGTGTTTTTTTTGTTTTCTTTAATGGAGGCCAGATGTCTTGCTGTGCAAAGTCAGTATGAGTAGAGTGAAGCAGAATGCCTTGCGATATGTAGGTATGTGTGTTGACATCTGTAATCACAGTGGGTCTGCTGGGATGTGTCAGACTGGTGTGGTTGTCAATGGAAGGCTGAATGTCTTTAGGGAAGACTAGTTGGGATTGCTAAAGTGTCATGATTTGCGGGATGCATAAAATGTGCAATCTAACCTTCTGCTTAGATGAATGAAGCCTGCCAATCAGGGATGTACTCTTGGTGCCATATCATCCTTGTTTACGTAATCTGCTTTTTTTTTATTTTATTTTTTTTAAGTAACACTATGTTATTACTAATGTAGCATTTGGAATTTGTTTTACCCTTTTGACATTCTGATGCATCAACATTTCCTCTAAATTGGTTCAGATTTTTTGCTGTCGCCTGCAATGAAGTTTTTGCTGCTGAAAATGACAATCTTAATGTCATGTTAGGTGCAAAATCATTTCAAAATGATATCCATTCTTACTTTTGATAAATTACACTGCACAAATGTTTCTACAATGCTTTTGTAAACATTTTTAGTGTTCTTTGCAAAAAATAAATGATTAAATAAATAATAAGTTGTCATTTTTCCTCTGTTTACATAGAACTCCCCCGTAAAAGACAGTCACTGGGCATCCCTCCTTTACTCAATCATTAGTTCATTTTTTTTTTTTTAAAGATGCTAAACTAAAAATTAACACAATGATCAACAAAAAAGGGGGTTGAACTTCCCTCCTGTTATCCTTACCTGGGAATCATTCATGGCCCATAACATTCAATTTCAAGACGTCGTCTGCCTTCTAATCCGATGCATTTGGATATTTTTGTCAAATTCAACTAATTGCTACTCACGGTCCTCTAGCTCTTCGATCTATGTGCGCTCAAAAACCTCCAGTGTTTGTACCCAGTCCTGGTTCTGTTCATGAGAAAAGCCATAATGACACAAGCCATGAAGAATTCTAGCCAATCAACACGGTGCTTCAGGTGCACAGAATGGAGGGTAGTCATTTCATTGGTTGAGGAGCTAAAATGTCAACAACCTTTTGACAGAATAGCTGACTACTTTCAATTGTTAAAATATTTATATTCTTTTTGGAAATATACTAGCATACATATTTGCAATAAAAGATACTGAGTGGGAAAATATGTGTAAGTCTCTTTTGTAATTGTAAAAATGGTGATAAGTTGCAGGGGGGTTGAATGCTTTTGCAAGCCACTCTATCTGGAATAGAAATTGATTGCTAGGCAAGCATAGTTCAGCATACAAATGCCCTTTTAGGCAGTGGAAATCCAAGCACAGCTTCTAAGAGCCATCTATTTACTCTGGCAAATACCTCTGTATTTAGCATGGAAGGTTTTATCTTTTGAAAGCTTGGACACCCAGTTTGGTTGTTAGGTGTCCCTGGCCTTCAGGACGTCCTTCTCCAGGCTCATTACAGGATGCCCTGGATTAATGTCCCTGCCACCATTTGTGCCATCATGCACCAGTGCTCAGGGATCTGGCTGCCTCCTGACAGATTTATTGAACTTTTCAGAGGGGAATGGCTTGAGAACCAAGCTTGGATTATTCAAGAGTAGTCTTTTTCTGCGTTGGTCATGGTGTTGCTACTTACAAGAACTTTCAATAACTGATCTGTCAATGTACAGACTGGGGTCAGAAAGATGATATAGATAAATATCCACACACAGCTGGTTGACCAGATGTGACCCATTTGTGAGACTGACAGCCAAGCATGTTGACCAGTGGGGAGAACACATTTCCTTGAAAGATGGTGGGGAAAAAAGCAGCTTGTGTTACCAGTGGCACACTCATAGTGTACAGTCATGGCCAAAAGTTTTGAGAATGACACAAATATGCATTTTCACAAAGTTTGCTGCTTCAGTGAGCGCTACCATCAGTCCTGTGTCAAGCCAACAGTAAAGCATCCTTAGACCATTAATGTGTGGGGTTGCTCCTCAGCCAAGGGAGTGGGCTCTCTCACAATTTTGCCTAAGAACACAGCCATGAATAAAGAATGGTACCAAAACATCCTCCGAGAGCAACTAATCCCAACCATCCAGGAACAGTTTGGTGATGAACAATGCCTTTCCCAGCATGATGGAGCACCTTGACATAAGGCAAAAGTGATAACTAAGTGGCTCGGGGAACAAAACATTGATATTTTGGGTCCATAGGCCAGCAAACTCCCCAGACCTTTATCCCATTGAGAACTTGTGGTCAATCCTCAAGAGGCGGGTGGAGTGGACAAACAAAAAAAACTATTTCTGACAAACTCCAAGCATTGATTATGCAAGAATGGGCCGCCATCAGTCAGGATGTGGCCCAGAAGTTAATTGACAGCATGCCAGGGCGGATTGCAGAGGTCTTGAAAAAGAAGGGTCAAAACACATATTGACTTTTTGCATTAACTTCATGTTATTGCCAATAAAAGCCAGTGACACTTATTAAATGTATGTAATTATACTTCAGCCTTCCATAGTAACATCTGACAAAAATATCTAAAGACACTGAAGCAGCAAACTTTGTGAAATGCATATTTGTCTCAAAACTTTTGGCCACGACTGTAGATCAGTGCTGATCAACTTCTTAACACTAGCTTAACGTATAGTGTCTGAAATTTTAACTTATTTACATAAGCTTAACGTATTCAGTGTCTGAAATTTCAGACACTACATTTTTCACAGAAAATCTTTTGCGATTAGACCACTACAACACTTTCCTGTCCAGATGTAGCATCAACTCACTACAGAGCCTCCAACTGAAACCAAATTAACACTTACTAGCACTAAACAGATGAACCTCTCACCTTTACCTGCCTCTACACTGGCAACATGTCAAGAGTAGAATTGATTTCAAACATAAAAAGCAAAGCTCTAGATTGCGCTGGTCCAAATTACCGCAAAGAATGATTTGTCCTCGTCTGCCCACCACCCTGCCCACCCACAGCCATGTTCACCACTCCCGCTGGCCACCCTGTTCACCAGTCTGCCAACCACTCTGTTTCGCAGACTGCAGTCCTTCTTGTAATTCCAAAAGTATCGAAAGCTCAATAGACAAAGGCATATTCGGAGAAGGCATCTTCCAATCTCCATTTGAGAAGTGGACACCCCCTTTACGTTTTGGGTGCATATCGTTAGGGGTGCATCGTGAAGGTACATCAAGATCTGGAACCCGTTGCAAAATACCTCTCATACACCATGCTGGGTAACCTCTCTTCCTACCTCTTCTTCCCTATTTCGGTATCATGATGTGTGGTTGAAGCTCATGCAGTGACAATATAACGTGTTCTCTTTGGGTGCCTACAAGGTGACCAGGGTTTGAATCATAGTTTCTTCGCTTTCCCAGAATCCAGGTTCGTATTCCCCGGATGCTACCCCACCCCCTCACCCAAACCTGGCTGTGTGTCCAACCTCAACCTTTACCCTGATTGTGGTTTCATACCCCCGAGCCCCCTGCTGGCTACCATTACACTTGCTCTAGGGGGTGCAGGCCTTGTGTTCTGTAAAGCACTTTGAGACAATGTCGATTGTGAATGGCACAATATTAATAGAATTTAAACTGAACTGAATGCTGTCCTACATTGTCATTAAAACGTAGCCTATACCTAATCCAATGCTACTTAGTTTAACAAGCTAACAGTAGGCTCATGCCTTTAATTTTCTTAATGGGGAGCGAATTTTGCATCGTAAAACAGAATGTAATGAATCCGAATGTCTAGCATGGGCAGTGAACATTTTAATTTCTGCTAAGCCTCTTTCAATAAATAGCTTACTGAACGAAAATATGAACACAACGTGGAATGATCTCAAATATTGTACTGAGTTACTGTTCAGGAAATCAGCGCATTGAAGGAAAACGAAAGATTCCACATGACAAAGTAACAGATTTGTGCACAAAATTTGACAGAAATGAAGGACCAATCAGGGATTACACATGGTACCAACACTTGACGTTTATTGCGATTTTGCATTTTTGTGTGCATAAGTGTTATGAATACAGAGGAAGTAATCTCGTAAGAAAACAAGTGAAAGGCAGATGACTTTTATTATGACGACTGAAGGCCATATCGGACATATGCACATATCCTACGCACTTCAGCACAAAATCAGCTGACCATCTGCCAAAGACGGTATGACAAGTCTGTAAGTTATAACGTTAATCAAATCCGCAATCATACAATGACCAAATTTGTCAGGAGCTTTGCTAGCAGATCGGACAACTGACGAATTGTTCACAATGATATGCAGGCAATTTGCCATCTGTTGAACACTGCTAGCTCAGCTAATTTGGCAGAATTCGTGTGTTTACTATTGCTTGATAGCAAACAAGTCAAGCTACTACATATTCAGATTGACATTTATAAGTGATTTCATAAATGATATGTGATATATGTCCTTATATAATCTAAACCTAGTTGTTAGTTGACTGGAAGTTCCATCATCTGAGTCATATATCGATAGCTATGCTATTTGTTAATGGTTCTGTGACTGATCATCCTAGCAAGTGAACAACCAGTTTAAAAGTTAGGGCTGGTACGGATTCGCTAGCGCTAACTAATGCTAGTTACCCAGTCATAGTCAAATCAGTTAGTGTTTTTTATAGACAGCAGACATTATTGTTCTTACCACTATCTAATCACTTAAAGTAAAGAGGTGAATGTTAATAATTTTTTAATTGTGTGGTGAATTGTTTTTGTTTAATTAAAGATGGTAGATATATTCTGTTAACAAGCTAGTGATAACAAACGTATTTTAAACCACCTCTTTCACAATATCTAACGTTATATGACTGCAGTGAATTAAGATGTATAATCATGTTACTGTCACCTTATATTTAGGCCACCAGAAAGTATCCAGACGTCACGGATTTTTGGTCGAAACAGCCCGATACGTTTGAGATGTTCTAGGGAACCTGAACCTTGTTCCTTTTGCTTTGTGTGATATGGAATACAATGGGAAAAGGTAAAGTAGCTGGCAAAGCTAAGTGCCTGAATATCCATGATTACTCTTTTAAAACTTCCTTGATCTTTATTTGTCAGGTAAGGTAACAATGTTAATATGTATGTTAAACTATTTTTAGGTTTTGTCCAGATTACAAAATGTAATTCACAGAGATGCAGTGAACTAAGTTCGGCTTTCAGCTTTGTGATTTTGTCTTGATAAAGCCAGAACTCTTTTAGATTTCAAAATTACCATTCTATGTTTACAAATTGAAAGTGCTGTTCGTTTATCAAGTGCAGACAATCATCATGTGAGTGGCCCCAAGACACAGCGATATCACAGCTTCTATAGAAACAGCAGAGCCATATCCCCACATACTCATCCAAAAGAGGGTCAACGTGGGTTGTACTACCGAGACTAATAAGGTTGGTCCTAAACAGGTTTATTATATGTGTCTGTAATTTGAGTTTTTATTGTGATTGTGTATAATAGATAGAAAACAAGCTATTGTTGTGTATTTGCCTCTTTTTTCTTCTTATTTTTACAGTCGTCATTGCCATAGCTCAACCTGGTTTTACACAGCACCCAAACCAACAAACAGTTAACATCACAACACAGTTGCCCATTAATATTAGGAAGCATTTCGTAGCCTCTTGACAAATTAAACAAGATGGTTGAAGACTCCGTTCACAATCTCATCTATGGTATTCTATCCAGCCTGTACAGGTTTTACAAGCAGGTATGGAAACAGCCTTACACCACAGTGAGAAGGAGAAAACTTTCAAGAAATCATTGGATCCAAAGAGAAGAGGTTAGTCCATGAGGGTGTATAATGGTCTTGCACGATAGTTCTCAGCACAGTTGACTTCAAAATGAAATTTAATATTATGTATTACAAATGTGTTCACATTTAATAAGCTAAGCACAAAAGTTCTGATATGTGTTTATTTATTTTTTCTCTTGAAGGCAGACATGGCACCCGATCGAATTCTTTCTCTTCACGTCAGGATACAGTTGTGTCAGGGAACGTAACAACCTTTGAAGTAAATTTATCAGACTTCCCAGAGCTGGGGAATGGAATACCTAGTTGTCCCAATGAACCTCAGACATGCAAAAGTCCGTCTGTTCCACAGGCTGCTCCTTCAGTCAACCAATCAAAAAGAAAAGTCTCTAACAGCAAAGTAAGTGAATATCACGTCCTTTTAATAACACCACTTTTGAATGACCTCGAGACTCGGGTATGCTTGAAAATGAAAATAATATGAATTGAAATCATTTAGCCATGAAGTTGAAATTTTGCCATCTCATTCCCATTTCACAGGTAAATGCCAGCCTGTATTATGACCCTTCATATTTCCGAAATTATCTTTTTATTACTTAGTACAGTTGCATCATCTTTTTGAAGTAATTTTTTCTGTGTAAAAAAAGGGGTACCATCAATAGTTATTTTATGTGGAAGAAAATGACACGTTTAAATCTGGGGGAAACATCAGATTGTATGAAACCCCAACTTCAGTTTGCATCATCTATGAAATTAATGCTAGCAGGTTAAATCTGACATTCTGATTCTAAATTCTGATTCCATAGATGTAACTTAGTTTAAGTACAAAATGCGATCTAGTAACCTCCAAAGTGTTAAAGATCTGCGTGAGGATTTGTTAATTAGATTGGACATGATTTTGAGTTTACTCAGTGTTAAGCTATGGAATTTAAAATGTATTTATCATTTGCATAGTGCTATAAAAATAATTTATACACACATATACAGTAGTGTTAGAACATTTCAGAATTTTTGAAAATCTATATTGATATTACTTAAAATGTGATCAGATCTTACTCTATGTTTCAAAAATTGATGAGACTGTTTTTGTACACACACAAATATGGAGCCTTTTATGCCATGACGTGTTTTAAGAAATGCTTAACACTAACTGTTAACGGAAATGATCAACAGGCAGCCTATGAAGTCACTGTTAAGCATCTGGACTGTGAAGGATTGCATCCAGGGCAGCAGGAAAAAGGTAATTTCACTTTTTGTTTCTCTTGTTTCTTCTTCACAATGTTCGATACTGTCGTAGGGTTGGGTACCGAGAACCGGTTCCAATATGGCACTGGTTCCAATACAACCGGTACCTACCCGGACCGAAATCCAACTCAGATTTCGGTGCTTCCTTTCGGTGCCTGAGCCGATTGAAATAAATAACTCCAACAAATCACGCAGCTTAATGAACAAACTATTATACTATTATATACAAAATGTTGTCTTATAAACAGGAATTTCAGGCTGCAACATGAAACATGGAGGCTGGTTTCAAAACAGTTCAAAACTAGCGATAGCTAACGAGCAGTCACGTTAGTGGCGTAGATCTGTCTGAGTACGATTCTTTATGAATCATTTTTGGGTTGCAAGGCAGATGACGTGGGGCACATTTAAAACTGCCCCATCTCCCAATGTTAACTTTGGCCTGTGTCGCTTACGCTCACATAGCAGCAGTCTTATGACAGCTAAGAGCAGCAAGCACAAACAGAGCTAGACATCAATTTAACAGAGAAAATGCCGAACAGTAAACGGTGAAAAGTGTGCCTGTATTTCGCACAAAAAGATTCAAACAACGCGACGTGCAGCAGATGACACAAAACAGTTGAATGTAAAAGGGGGGAGAGAAGGCAAGCGTCAAAGGCAGATCAGCAACCGCAGAGTGAAGACTAAACGGAGATGCAAGCAAAACTAATACTAGTCTCTTAAAGCGGCAGTACGAATTTACATACCTTCAAATAAATAGTGGATTCAAATGAAGTGTAAACAAGATAGAAAAGATAGCTATAATCAAATCAGAAAATGGTGAAATTTCATGAAATAAATACAAACAAAATTATAAATGTTTGACTCCGAAGGCAAATATGCTTATGTTGATGCAAAAGAATTACCGTAATTCCCGGACTATTAAGCGCACCTGAATGTAAGCCGCACCCACTGAATTAAAAAAAAAATACTTATTTTGAACATAAATAAGCCGCACTTGTCTATAAGCCGCAGGTTCCTACCGGTACATTGAAAACAAATTAACTTTACACAGGCTTTTACGAAACTCGGCATGACAAGAACAGTTAGTAGGCATGCAACGTATTAAATTTTACAAATATATAGCTTATTATAAATGCTAAAGTGAACAATCGAGGATAAGTTAACACGCAGAAAGTGATGTTGCTCAAGAGCAGGATGATGACGATTTGCTTAAAAAGGTGGCACCTCTGTTTGGAACCGGTTTGAGTTCAAAATATCCGATCTCGACCAAAGGTGTAAGCACAAGCAACGTAAAACCATCATTCAATTGGCAGCTCGAACATTGTCTATTGTTTATCGTATTTCATATTATCATTTTCACACACATAGGTAAGGTACATACAGTTGGCAGCTGCTAGCTTGTGATGAACTCGTATTAATATGTGAATATGAACTATTTCATACGAAGTTGCACAGGCACCCTGAGGGCTTATACCCCTTCCCATTATAATTTTATGAGTTAAATCGAGGATACTAGATGACTAGCTATCGTTTTATGCAACTGTAACTCTTCCATTTAAATCGTTTATGCTGAGGTTATTTAAAGTTCCCTTAGCTAGCACAGCAATTCGATAACCAGTAACAACCAGGAAACACAACTTAAGCTGCAGAGTTTAATTTTTCAAAATCATCTCACCATTGAAAAAGCAGTCTTGGGTTCTACGTGATTACAACCACTTGTGGAATGTTAAATGGCTTCACATAGATATAAACATACCTAAGAGAAATAATGGGAAATCGATAGAGCAAGGGCTCACTCTGATATCAATGTAATGTTAGCGAATATTGCTCATGCTTTAGACTCCGCTCTTCGTCTAAAGCCAAATCTATTCTTGAGGTTCCAACATTTTTCAAAAGCAAGTTGGTTTTAAATGTGAGTTGTCGATCAAGTTATTTTCTGTCCCGTCGTTTGAAGCATACCTGTTTGCTGCGGCATTGATCTTCCATTATTTAACATTCACGTTTCGATTTAAAGTCCAGTTTCAGGCTCTCGCACGCCCCCCTCATTTAGGCAGAGTTACTGTTTGCCTCCCCGCAGGCATTAAGCTTGTGAAAGTGGGAAAAATCCATAAATAAGCCGCGTCATTGTATAAGCCGCGAGGTTCAACGCGTGAGAAAAAAGTAGCGGCTTATAGTCCGGGAATTACGGTACTGAAGTTTGAAGCTGTAGTGTGTACAGAGTCTGTTTGTGTTTTGTATTTATTTAAATGTATTTAAGTACAGTACTGTGCAAAAGTTTTAGGCAGGTGTGAAAAAATGCTATGAACTAAGAATGCTTTGAAAAATGTAAACAATAAATGTTTATTTTGTATCCATTTACATGGTAAGACTGAGACACAGCAACAAGACACAACGTAGTTATACTGCATCAGCAGGGTCTCTCCCAGACAAATATTTCAAAGCAGACAGGGGTTTCAAAATGTGCAGTTCAAGCTCTTTTGAAGAAGACGTTGAGGATCGTAGACGCAGTGGTCAGCCAAGGAAACTTAATGCAGCTGATGAAAAACACATCAAGCTTATTTACCTTCGAAATCGGAAGATTTCAAGCAGTGGCATCAGCTCAGAACTGGCAGAAACCAGTGGTACCCAGGTACAGACATTTACTGTCCGGGGAAGTCTGGCCAGAAGTGGTCTTCATGGAAGAGTTGCAGCCAAAAAGCTCTACCCCGACAAGGAAACAAGGCCAAGTGACTGAACTAAGCACGAAAACATAGAAACTGGGGTGCAGAAACATGGCAGAAGGTGCTCTGGACTGATGAGTCAAAATTAGGAATATTTGGCTGTAGAAGAAGGCAGTTTGTTCGCCGAAGGGCTTGAGAGAGGTACAATAATGAGAGTCTGCATGCAACAGTGAAGCATGGTAGAGGTTCCTTTCCAGTTTGGGGCTGCATTTCTGCAAGTGGAGTTGGAGATTTGGTCAGGATGAATGGTGTCCTCAATGCTGAGAAATACAGGCAGATACTAATCCATCATGCAATACCATCAGGGAGGCGTATGATTGGCACCAAATGTATTCTGCAGCAGGAAAATAACCCCAAACATACAGCCAATGTCATTAACAACTATCTTCAGCTTAAAGAAGAACAGAAAGTCCTGCAAGTGATGGTATGACCCCCACAGAGCCCTGATCTCTACATCATCGAGTCTGTCTAGGTTTACATGAAGAGACAGAAGAATTTTAGGAAGCCTACATCCACAGAAGATCTGTGGTTAGTTCTCCAAGATGTTTGGAACAATTTACCAGCCGAGTTCCTTCAAAAACTGTGCGCAAGTGTATCTGGAAGAATTTATGCTATTTTGAAGGCAAAGGGTGGTCACACCAAATATTGATTTCATTTAGAATTTTCTTCTGTTCCTTAACTTCACTTGTTAATTTATGAAGAAATGATGAAAATAAACTGTTAACACTTCCATTTTTTAAAGCATTCTTAGTTTACTGCATTTTTTCACACTTGCCTAAAACTTTTGCACAGTACTGTATACTGTAAACTGTTGTTAACCGTTAATATATTGTACATAGTTTGAAGTTAAAATGTTTGAAGCTGTAGGTTGAAGCCAAGTGTTTTGTATTTATTTATATTTATAATATACCTTAAACAGTCAATATATTTTTCAATTTAAAGATTTTTTGTGCCTTTTTTGCTCTTTCTGAATTATTATTATTTATTTTTTTTACATATCGGTTCAGGCACCGTTTAGGCACCGGTATAATTTAAAAAGTATCGGTTAAGTACCGGTATCGTAAAAAAAAAAAAACGATACTCATCTCTACTGTCAAGTACTAGTAACATTTCGAAAACCATATTCTGCTTATCACTGGGAGTTATGGACACATGAGCCAACAGCTACCCAGTCAGTTGGTTATGTAACTCCTAAAACTTAAGAACATTAACTGATCACCAAAACCTGTGTTCGTTTAGTTATTAGTCAAGTAAGACGTTAAGACAATTTTCCTGGATTAATTCCTTATTCTCAAAGCACCAATCCTCTCGACTCAAGACCACTCATTCTAAGCAAGAGATTGGTTACTTGATTGTAGTCTAACGGCATTATATTTTGTACAATGACACCATAAAACAGTCATCCCATGGCTTTGACAGATGGTAGTGTAATTAAGATTTAATTGTATTGATGCTATGCAAATTATTTTCAAAGTTATCAGGGGAACTGGAAATGGGGGTGGGAATGTGATACTTGCCCAATTTTAACTTGGTAATACTTTATAAGTCTCATTTCTTTTAAGTCTTATCTTGTATAAGTCCCACCCGCATAAAACAAAAAATATTTCAAAAGAAGCATGTATATGGTTTGTGGCAAAGTTTGTGCCTTTCAGTCTTGTTATCACACTAATTCCAGGATGCCTGCGCAAATAGTATTGTTGACCGTGGCGTGCAGTCAGTGCTGGTTTTACAATGGGGCTTAAGCCACATGCCCTGCAGGCTGGCAGTGCCCTGGTTGACTGAAGAAGGACAAACACATGGGTTTGGTGCTCATTGCCCATTCCCTGTGGGTGCGACAAGTAGTGCTATAAGTACTGGTATTGGCCAATAATGCTATGAGTACTGGTATTGGCCAGTAGTGCTATGAGTACTGGTATCGGCCAGTAGTGCTATGAGTACTGGTATTGGCCAATAGTGCTATGAGTACTGGTATTGGCCAATAATGCTATGAGTACTGGTATTGGCCAATAGTGCTATGAGTACTGGTATTGGCCAATAGTGCTATGAGTACTGGTATTGGCCAATAATGCTATGAGTACTGGTATTGGCCAATAGTGCTATGAGTACTGGTATTGGCCAATAGTGCTATGAGTACTGGTATTGGCCAGTAGTGCTATGAGTACTGGTATTGGCCAGTAGTGCTATGAGTACTGGTATCGGCCATTAGTGCTATGAGTACTGGTATTGGCCAATAATGCTATGAGTACTGGTGTTGGCCAATAGTGCTATGAGTACTGGTGTTGGCCAATAGTGCTATGAGTACTGGTATTGGCCAGTAGTGCTATGAGTACTGGTATCGGCCAGTAGTGCTATGAGTACTGGTATTGGCCAATAATGCTATGAGTACTGGTGTTGGCCAATAGTGCTATGAGTACTGGTATTGGCCAGTAGTGCTATGAGTACTGGTATCGGCCATTAGTGCTATGAGTACTGGTATTGGCCAATAATGCTATGAGTACTGGTGTTGGCCAATAGTGCTATGAGTACTGGTGTTGGCCAATAGTGCTATGAGTACTGGTATTGGCCAGTAGTGCTATGAGTACTGGTATCGGCCAGTAGTGCTATGAGTACTGGTATTGGCCAATAATGCTATGAGTACTGGTGTTGGCCAATAGTGCTATGAGTACTGGTGTTGGCCAATAATGCTATGAGTACTGGTATTGGCCAATAGTGCTATGAGTACTGGTATTGGCCAGTAGTGCTATGAGTACTGGTATTGGCCAGTAGTGCTATGAGTACTGGTATCGGCCAGTAGTGCTATGAGTACTGGTATTGGCCTATAGTGCTATGAGTACTGGTATTGGCCAGTAGTGCTATGAGTACTGGTATTGGCCTATAGTGCTATGAGGACTGGTATTGGCCAATAGTGCTATGAGTACTTCTATTGGCCAATACCATGTCTCTGTACGTGTACTCGGTGTTGGGAAAAGTAACCAATAGCTAGAGTAAACATCTGATTTATATTTATATTTCTAAACTGCATGTCAGAATTGAGAATAGTCTCAGTCTAGAAATCAACTGGCTGAAAAAATAACTTTCCTACCTACTGTTCGACTATACGCGTTATTTCCGCCAAATACAAATACAGAGCTGTCTAAACATTATTGGGGAAACCTTCTGTCAATCTGAAAGGAAAGAAGTGCATGTCATGATGGCAGTCAGGTATTTCATTATTTACTAAAGGGAAAATCAGGTTGTCAAACAGAAATCCTCTGTTCAACAAAGTCAAATAGTTTAAATACCAGCAACTCAAAAATCTTAAGAGCATCATCGTAAGTATGCAGAGTTAACGAAAGCTACAGGCAGCAAGCAGTCCTGGAGAGAAAGGAGACGACGGCACTGAAGATCACCAAGGCTGGAGCTGAGCGCACTGCTCTAGACAACCAGCCCCTATTCAATTATCAGTACTCTTAACTAGGATTGGAGCTTCTGCTAATCCGTTGAGAAGAAGACGCAGATTAGACTGATTTCACTTTCTCTACCACTATCTAGTTCTCTCACAAATATGTGAATTGAATAAATATGAAATCTCAAGGTGGTGTAATAAATAAAAGGGCCTGATCATCCTCCTCGTCATATTTACTGATGTCTTGTGCCCAAATCACTTTCTGTAGTTTTTTTTCTCTCGTACAGTCATATGAAGGGAAGAGATGCGCCACATGAAAGATCAGCTTTGCCAACACACATTAGCTAGTAAGCTACCTACCATTAAACAGTGCCAGCTGTGTTGTTGTTGATGTTTGCAAAGCAAGTCTATTGTTACCTGTTTGGGTTAGGGTTAGCTATGCAGTAAGTACGGATGTGTGGACTCCATTCATCCATTTCTTTATTATGGACTGTTAGTGAAGGCCTAGAAAATAGTAAAGCATTTATTTGGGATGAACGTTTGTGCAAAGCTGTTGACTGTGTAATTATTTTGAAATGCCCATCCCTGTATCAGCAGTCCATCATGGATTATTCACTCAAAGAACAATTCAATTTTTTTTCAATTCAATTTTATTTATATAGCGCCATAACAATACAATTGCCTCTAGGCGCTTAAATATCCATGGGATCTTTTATGTGCTGCAGGATTGCTTGAAGATGCCAGTCACCAACAGACTTCCTGGGCCAATGTTGCATCCCTGCCACCAAAGAAAACCACTCTCAATAGTCCCGCCATGCCAAGTGCATCAACTGAGGTAAGAATGTTTTTTAGTGAGCTGTTTTCCTTTCAGTATACTGGTAATGTGACAGAATCAGTGACAATGGAACACAATATAGACACTGATTAATCTGTAATGTGTCTGGAAAATACTGTAAAATTGTTTGTGTGAAATCCATGTTTAAAAGGGGCCTTCAATGTAATTGTCTTGTTACAAGGTTATTACAATAATGCCTGTTCTTTGGTCTAGAGCATGGATAATACTTCACAACAAACAAAGGCAATTTTGAAAAGGAAGAAAAAAAGGCAGAAGAAGAAGACAACTTCGTTGACCTCTGAAGATGCTGACATGGAGAAAGTCGATGTTTTCAAACTAAAAGAGCCTCCAAAATTTGAAGTAAGCTGTCAAACATGAAATTTAAAAACTCTTTTCTGTTTCATTTGTGAAACTGCAGACGTTTGCTTTATGTGGCAGTCATAATGTTCAAAACATGTGAAGCTTTCCCGCAGCATGTTTTATTTGTGAAGGAAATGAAAGTTATGTTTAACTACAGGATGTAGAGGAGTTCCCTGAACTGGTTCTATCACCTTTATATCTTCGCAAAGTTCAAAGGGACCTCAAAACAAAACCAGATGTAAGTGTTGAGCAAATATTAAACCATTGTAGTTAATCTGCCGTCTGCCATCTGCCATCCATTGACTGTCAAATCACCATTTTTTTTTTTTTACAGGAGGCAGTATATAATGGATTATCACAAAAAGATGTCACTGCACCGCAGTCCGAAGAAAAGGTGGATAGAAGACAGTCTGGTCTGGTCCAACAGAAGGGGCAAGGGCAGGTTGGTGTTACATTTTGATCTTATTGAGTGAATGGTATAACTGGTGAACGTGCCAACTGTTAAACTGTATTATGCCAGTTCTCTCTGTTTAGCTCTGACGTTAGTTGTAGCTGCAGGGTGGATTTAGCAAAGGACGTGATGGATTAAAACATGACATTAGGGTTTCATTTCTTATTAGTGTAAGACCTGACTGCACAACCTTTCAGCATTCCAATGTCTCTCCCACCTTAGTAACTGTGCCTCTAAAGACTCTGCTTGGGGATATAAGTCATCAATATTTGAACCTTTTCCTCTGTATGTACACATAAACCAATGTCAGTGAAATAAGTCATGCAGATACATAGTTATATATAAGCACTTTACTTGACTGTAATGGGATTTATAATATATTATAAATATAATCTACAGGGTTTCTGCGGCTCCTTACAAAGCATTAAATTAATGTATCTAACAGTCATACACTACACATTCAATACACTGGTATTAAAACGTCTTAAATCAATCTTTCAAAAGTCTGCTAAGACATGGAAAGTAGGATGGTATAAATTGTTTGTTTTCTGACTGTGCCATTTAAAACCTCAAAATAATTGGTAACTAAAATCTATTTTTACAATAATTTACATGTGTACGGTATCATCCATATGAGAAGTGTTTAGACCCAACGTGACTCTCCCAGTCTAAGGCCCAAAGCACACTGCCTGTGTTGTGTGTGCATGACTGCTGCCTTGTGGAACTGCTGCGGCTCAGTTGTGTGTGTTTATTCATATATATGAGTTTTCCTTTGATAACGGCCGTCAATACACAATCAGATTGTGGTCCGAAGACCAGAAAGTTGACCAGTTGTCACAAGATTTTTGTTACCCCTCGTTCAGAGCAAGAGCGAGAGCGAGAGAGAACGGAAAACTACTGCCCTTCACCTAATGTTCTGTTAACTTATCGAAATAATGTAATTATGGCCTACATTGGGTTACTTTTTCGTACACATGTAGCCTCCACTTTCCCCTTTCATAAGGTGCAATTGCTTGAATGATTACAAAAATAAAGGCCTGTTTTCATTTCTGTCATGTCTGTATTTATATATAGTGGGTGGGTGGGTAAAATAAGTATTGAACACGTCACCATTTGTCTCAGTAAATATATTTCCAAAGGTGCTATTGACATGAAATGTTCACCAGATGTTGGTAACAACCAAAGTTATCCACACCTACAAAGAAACCAAAACAAATACGTTCAGAAATTAAAGTTATGTGTTACAGTGCCTTGCATAAGTATTCACCCCCTTGGATGTTTTACCCTTTTATTGCTTTTATAAATCAGTCATGGTCAATATAAGTTGGCTTTTTGGACAAAAAAAATCACAAAAAAGCCCTCTTTAATGTCAAAGTGAAAACAGATTTGTACACAGTTATGTAAATTAAATAAAAATATGTAATGAAAATAAGTGATTGCATAAGTATTCACCCCCTTTATATAGACTGACCTAATTCAACAGAGGTCCAGCCAATTGGTGCTAGAAGTCTCACAATTTGTGAAATGGGGATCAGTGTGCAGTGAATGTGTCTCAAGTGATTGTAGTATAACGACACCTGTGTCTGGAAGGTCCATTCACTGGTCAGTATTCAGGAATCAGTATTACTGGCTATTGTTAAACCATTAAGATCCAAGATCACTCTAAGCAACTCAGAGAAAAGGTTGTTGAAAAGTATAAGGTCTTGCAAGGATGTCAGTTTTACACAAGGTCGAGGGAAGCACAGTTCGACCCGCCTTATCACCTCTGGTCAAAACATGCTCTTACACACATGCAGACTAACTGGCGTCAGTTACACACACACAGAAACACAGAAGAGCCATGTTACCGCTCACATTAGCACAAGATTCATGCGAGGTAATTATTAATACAAGACACTTGATTCATATATTCTTAAGTCTTAAACCTAGTATTTTAAAATTATCGAAGTTTCGAAATTATCTCCATCTGTTTTTTAACTAAAAATGTCACACTGTGTATTGGCTTTTACAGCAGAAAGCAGAGAAGACCAGCGGGAGGAAAAGTAAGGTTCCTGTTCAGTTGGATCTTGGGAACATGCTGGCTGCTCTGGAGCTGAAGCAGCAGTCCCAGAAAGGCAAACCGGAGCAAAAGCCAGTTTCATTATCAGGTATAACATTATGACCAGTGCTGTAGTGGTAAAATTAGAGGTGGGTAAACTATGAATTTTATGATCAGACTGGCCTCGACGCGATGCAACGCGACGCGAAGCAACGCAACACAATGCGTTGCGACTCTGTAAGGCTCTCCTCGATATATTACATTATGTTATCAGTTAAAGTCATATTAAATCAATGACAGTGAATAGATGTGTTTAGAGTTTGTAGTTTATTAAATTTCAAGAAAACAGTAAAGAAAAGTATGTGTAAGCCTCACAAAAATGAAGGGGTGGTGGGGGAGACAAAAGAAAGGACCTCTACAGAACCTGGAAAAAATTAAGTACATGACAGGAGGCAGGCAGGCTACGACGTGAACGCGAACCACAACGTGTATGTGTTTACATACTTCCTGGACCCTGATTGGTGTCGCCGTCGCAGTCGCAGCAGCAAGGCACTGATTGGAGGGTCACAGACCATAATACGCAGATGAAAATGATTCCGGCTACAGCCTTTATATGTTAAACAATATTGGTTTTAGGTGTTTTATATGTTAAACAATACTGTTTTTAGGCCCTCTATGGGCCTTGTGGAGATTATTAATGGAAAAAAATTACAGACCTTTTATTTTAAGTGTGTTTAGGTCTAGAATAAATATTTGGAGCTCACTTTCCACATTTGACCTTTGACCTTTATTTTGGGGTACCGTCATTTATAAATGACTACGGCCCATTAGGGTAAAAAAAAAAGAAAATTTTCCTAATGTAAAATACCATTGATAAAAACACAGAGGCATATATATATTTTTTATACATTTTAATGAAAAACACTTAAGTTCATATCATAAATCATCTCAAAATTCATCATTTAAAATCAATTATGAAATTCAAAGAGACAGTTCTTTTGTGGAGTGAAGCACAAGTGAACATCGCATTTGCCGCATTTCACTCTCGTTTGACCTTTGCAGTTGTAATTTTTACAACGGCCTTGCTTCTCACTATAATGAGGAAAGTGAGCAATGCCATCCTTTGTAACCTCAATAGGTGGCAGTGATTCTCTCTTCCTTTTCTGCCTTGGACGAGATTCATCTTGGCTTGGTCTACCAGGTCCCTTCCGAACAGAGGTCCCTTCCGAACAGAGAACATCTGCAATGGCTGCCTTGTACTCTCTAAGGCTAAGCTCCCCTTTCTGTGATGGATCACTTGCTTCCCGATCTCTGCGGTAGAGTAACCACGCATTGACACAAATCATGTCCATGAAATGGAAAAAGATACGTAAATACCATTTGCGTGACCTTATCTTTGTACGGTAGAGTGCTATAAGTGAGTCCATGAGGTCAACACCTCCCATGTGTGCATTGTACATTAAAACAGAGGAGGGACGTTCCACATTGATAATTTCTTTTGTCTTTTTTATCCCATCTTTCAACCATGGAGAGTGGGTAGGCACCTTTGAAAGTGCTGAGTAGTGTGACACAACTGTTGTCTTGCCACTTGTTTACTATTAGCTGCACCCCATCACATGTAGCAACCGTCTCCTGAAAAGAGCCCCTCCCCATCTTCTTCATTTCCTTGTCATTTTTCAAGGGACATCCCTTCAACCTGTTGGTTCTGACTGTGCCAAGGCAGAAGATGCCTCTCTTTGCAATTTCTATCTCGAGGCCTGTGCTAGTGAACCAGTTGTCATGGTAAAGCTTGAAATTCTGGTTTGAAGGAACTATGGATGCTAGGTGTAGGACTTTATTGCTGCTTGCACCCAGGTCAGGCATCCCACTGACTGGCTGAATTTTGCCAACATGCATCTCAAAGTTATATGCAATGCCCTTAGAATCACATAGCACATATACTTTGTATCCCCTCTTATGAGGCTTGCTTGGGTTGTATTGTTTCAGATGACTTTTTCCTTTATATGGAATTATCTGCTCATCGACACAGAGATGTTCACTAGGTGGGATGCTTTGCATTCTCTCAAGTGTATAGGTAAGAAAAGGTCTGACCTTAAAAAGTGGGTCATGGCCTGAATTACTGGTATTGTCGTTGAAATGTAAATTTTCCTTGACTTGTTCCCACTTCTCATTGTCATCACATCTGCAATTTTGTCTATGCGAGAGCGTGCCTGCCAGCACATGCGTGTTGAGGGCACGCCGTAGATGGACATATGAAAGGCACATCCGATGAACTGCTCCATTTCTTTCTCTGTACAGTTCAGGGGTGTGTTCACATTGTTCTGCACAGAGTAGAGATTGGTCTGCTGTACAATGTGTTTCAGACACTCAGTAGGGAACATCTGCCTGAAGTAATGAGATGGAGAATGCACCCTTTCTACAGGGGCTAGACGCATCTTCCAGACAGGGACAGGGTAATGGATACGGATCCCTGACTTCCACAAAAACCTGTGGCCTTTCCCTGGGACAAGCCTTTCCTCACTGTCTGGCTCCTCATCCTCATCCTGTTCTTCCTCACCACTCTCAGCATCACTGCTTCTGTCATTCTGTACTTTAACTACCTCATCCTCATCACAGCTTGACTGACTTTCTTCACTTCTCTCAGGAATTGGCAATGCTGTCCCTCTCACCTTTACATAAAACTTAGAAACATCCTGAGAAAGACATACAGTATGTGTAAATGTGTGTATACTGTCTGATAGTGTATCTAAATAATTGGAAACTGTACTGAGCAATTGCGTAAATTTCTATTCCCTTATAGGACTTTGTTAGTTATACATGACATGAACTTTTTCAAGGTTTTACACAAATATTTCAATATACCTCAATATATTGCAAAAAAAATAAGAAAACAGTTTAGGCTACCAAGAAATATTTTTTTGGTTGGTGTGTTTTATGTCATATTGCTTAAAAACTGAACTTACCATCGTGCTCTTCCGGCATGTGACTCACATGTGCTCTCCTCTGCTATACTTCCTTATAGCAACAAATATCACCAAGATATGTAACAACCTTTGATTTTATTGGTTGAAGGGGATGTCATGTGACACATTTTTAGGTTAATATTATTGGTCAAAGGTTTAGGTGGTTTTTTAAAAGCAGTTTTTCTTAGCGTCATTTATAAATGACAAGTCCCATAGAGGGTTAAATGACACCAAATTTATTTTGGATTGTTACAACGGAAGAATACAGTCACAGGGAACTTTGAAGTGCGTACACGCTATTTAGAGGTGCGTAAACGCTATTTCCAAAATTCCAGAGGTGCGTAAACCGCGTTTACGTGCGTTTACGTGCGTTTACGTGCGTTTACCCTCCACTACAGCCCTGATTATGACTGTTACATTATCAGGTATAACATTATGACTGTTACATTAACAGGTATAGCAATATGACTGTTACACTATCAGGTATAGCAATAAAACTTACATTATCAGGTATGACTTTATATAGAAATACATTCTCCTCTTCCATAGCCAGTTATATTATCAGGTATAGCAATATGACTTTATATAGAAATACATTTTACTCTTCTAAAGAACTACACTTCAACTTTTAACCACCATAAAATGATAACGCATGCATTACAGTGTCTGGTAAGAACGAAACAACTGTATGTTTAAATATAGATGTACACATATGTTCAACAGTTTATTTAACTATTAATACTTATACATAATGATGGTCTAGTTGGAGGTGCACTACCTGTGGCACACAGAGAAGCACCTCATCAGAAGAAGCCACTATGGGCTCAGGACAAGATGGCCCACAACCCCCTGGACTCCACCTGTCCTCTAGTGAAGAAGGGCAAACAGCGAGAGGTTCCCAAGGCTAAGAGACCAACTCCTTTAAAAAAGGTAAGATAAACATTTTGAAAGTATGCTCACATTTAATAATGCACGTTAATAATGTATCATTCATTTCCCTGATCAGTAAGGAAGGAACAGGTGTGTTGGCTGCAACTGTCTGTGATAGTTCAATACATGGTGATGGTTTCTGATTTGACGGAATAGCTTGATTAGCTGTGTGTGTATGTTTAGAGGTTCAAGAGGCAATGCTGCTGGTCTGTTTTGATTTTTTCCTGAATATTTTTCTTCTCTGAAACATAAGTCACGCCCACACAAAATTCTTGACCATAGATTCCAAATTGGTATAATGTAATGACTTGCACAAGTAAAAAGACCCAATTATTGGGAAACTTTCCATGAACACCTTTGTTTCAATCAATCATGAGGTTAATTGGAGCTATTAATCTGAGAATCATGGCAGTCATTAGTAAAGCTATGGGTAAGTGAGCTGCCACTCATATAGTGCCTTGAAAAGTAGCCAATCGCTGAGGTCTAAGGTGGTGGGATGGTGGTAAAATGTATAGAGATAATCTGAGGTGGTGGGATGGTGCTTCTGTATTGTAGTGGCAGAGATTGCAAGTAGGATTATTCAGAGTTTTGATTGGGCCATTCTAGAACATTCACTTAACGTTTTTTGAAAAAAGTACCTTTTTAAATCCTCTCCCAAGCCTTAGTTTAACAAAATACTGCCACAGTCTTCTTAAGATATTGAGTAAATTTGTTTCCATTCATACTCTACTCCACTCTAATTGACTTCTCAATTCCTGCAGATAGGATGCATCTCTAAAGCACGATGTTCCCACTGCCATTTCTCCCAGTTGGTGCATGATCTTATCACTGCCATTTCAAACAGTAGAGGCATTATGTCACCACTGCCATATCAAACAGAAGGGACATGATTTTCCCACTGCCATATCTCACAGTAGGGACATGATGTCACCACTGCCATATGAAACAGTAGGGGCAGTGTGTTTTCAGGCACTAACATTGTTAGATTTACACCACATGTTGCACCTTGAGCTTTGGCAAGTTTCATTTTGGTCTCATTTGGCCATCAAAACCTTTTGTTATATCTTAAGCAACCTCCAGACAAGTTTTCATGTTGATCCTCTTAAATTATGCCTTCTTTTTGTCACTCGCATCGAGTTTTATGGACCGCTCTTAAGACTGTGAACCCCTTCACCTGCACTCCAATCCTGGCCACTGAATTTGCCCATGACATTTGACCATGGTGGCTTCACCTATCAGTGGATGTCTTCCTCAGATGCTAGTTTTGGGTGCAACCTGTTCTACAAAGTATCTGGGTGTTGCCATTACATTGAAGTCTGCATTTTCAGAGCGTGTGACACATCTGCGTGTGACACATCAGCCAATCAGATTGTTCTATTTCTATGAGGTGGGCATAATCTATAGGAAAAGTCATGACCAAGGTCTTCTCAGTACGTACTGCTGGCCCATGTACGTCATCTTGATCTGGGTTTGTTTATGGCAAACAGGCCATAAATGCTGCGGTTCTCCTTAAGGTTTCTTCCTGCTTAACAGGGATATGCTTGCTCTTCAGGTGGAGATTCAGGCACTGTGCTATGTAAAGCGCCTTGAGACAGTGTTATTGGTTTGGCGCTATATATATATTTCAAAAAATGCATTCCCATGTATGGGACGCCCTGAGTATTAACCGCAGAAATGTTATAAAATCAATGTATAAATCGCAGTTAATAAGTTGATAGAAAGAAATGACTGTGTATATCTGAGGAAAAGTTATAATGGTTTTGGAATAATGGTGATGCCTGTTAGTGTTGTAGTAGCCATACCTCAGAGAGATGACAGAAAAGAGAGTATTGAGGTTGTATGGCATGAAAGATGGTAAGTCCTTGGCAGCCTAGGCCTGTAGCAGCATAACTAAGGGACGGTGCTGGCTGGTGATCATGTGGGTGTGTTGTGTGATCACGTCATGTGGGGTGACATTGAACTGACTTTATCCAGTCAGCCACTACACCCTGGCAGGCCACACACAGACACACACACACACACACACACACACACACACACAGGCAACAGGGTGTCCTAGAACTGACTATGCAGTCAGCCACTATACCCTTGCATGCCAAACACACACACACACACACACACACACACACACACACACACACACACACACACACACACACACACACGCACAAACACAAAACACAAAGCACAAACACATACCCTTGCAGGGCACACATAAAACAAACACACACACACACACACACACACACACACACACACACACACACAAACACATACCCTTGCAGGGCACACATAAAACACACACACACACACACACACACACACAGGTGACCGCAAAGGCAGCCCTTTCCACTCTTCTTTGAATGGCAGACCTCTATGCACCATTCCTATGGGGTGCAGTACATGGGAAAGTCTTCAAGGTGGAGGGGATTCCAGGTTACCCAATAGAGCAAGTATATTCATTTATATAACATATTCTTTAAACAGTTGTTGATGTACCATCTCTTCCACACTGTACCCTCCAAACCCCTTTAGATATTGCTCCCAATCCTGATGACCTATTAGCACATTGCCCCTTTGAACAGTGAGTCAGGGGGCCACCAACCCCATGGACCACATGATTATGTAGCATTATGTAGCTATGTAGCATTATACTTCACACTGGTGGTTCTTATGGCAAAAACGTGTTGAATAATTTTTTGTATTTAATAGGTCATTCTGAAGGAGCGTGAGGAAAGAAAGAAAAAAAGGCTGCTGGAGGAACAAGGTTTATCTCCCTCCAATCCAGAGTTTCAGGACACAACATTCACTGCTGAAGAGGAACCCTGTAATCTGGATCAACCTCATTCTCCAGGTGCCTGTACCGACACATTTTTTGTTTGAATTTTAGTCAACCTTTGGCATAGAGCCTCTTTTTTTTTTTTTTATATGTAATCTTTTATGTCTGGAATTTAAGTCCAGTCATGATCACCTGATGTACATAGACAAAAGAGGGGTGAAGGAAGACATTTATGTCATTATATTCACAACACCATCTCTTCACATGGATTAGGATACACCCATACCGTGCAGAGATAGTATTTATGTCATTATATTCACAACACCATCTCTTCACATGGATTAGGATACACCCATACCGTGCAGAGATAGTATTTATGTCATTATATTCACAACACCATCTCTTCACATGGATTAGGATACACCCATACCGTGCAGAGATAGTATTTATGTCATTATATTCACAACATCAGCTCTTAGCATGGATTAGGATACACCCATACTGTGCAGATATAGTATGTTAACCAATGTGTATGTTCCCCGTGCATGATGTTTATGTTTAAACCAGGTGAGATCAGCAATCTTGTCACTGATGGCCCAGAAGAAGATCAGCCTCATGATCAGCCTCATGATCAGCCTCATGATCAGCCTCAGGAGCAGCCTCATGATAAGCCTCAGGAGCAGCCTCAAGATCAGCCTCATGAAAATACCCAGATGGAGGCTAACATTCCTTGTCACCCCAAAATCCACAGTAGAAAATTCCGAGAGTAAGCAAAGTGGTCATTTGTGTTGATTCTGTGGCCCAGGTCGGGATGCCATTATTTGACACCAGGTGGTACGGTTAATTGGGAAAGACAAATCATGGTTTCATGGTGATTATCTACTTCAGAACATAATATTCCCAAAATGAAAAACAAAAAGTATTCATTGCCCCTTAGTCACAGGACCGTAAGCTGAGTTTGATTGATGAAATTGGTGAGGTTCAGGTGATTATGGTTAAGGATTTACTATAAACTACATATGAACTCACTTTTTAATGATCAAGATCCTGTGTGTGTGTGCGTGTGTGTGTGTGTGTGTGTGTGTGTGTGTGTGTGTGTGTGTGGTGTAAACTTAATGTGTCATGCAGTCTTCTTCAGTCCTTGGCTAAGAAACAGATCAATAGTATTCTGTCTGAACATTTTTGTTTTACCTTCTTGGTCTATTTGCTTTCTGTGACTTTTGACATTGTAAGACCTTATTATCAAATAATGTATTTATTGTTATAATGCTTAGTATACCTAATCATTATCATATGATCATCGACATACTCCAATACTGAATCGATTTAGGACTTTTAACTCCAATACTGATTCGACATAGGACTTTTAACTAAATGGTTTGGTCTTAAAGCAGCAGAACGGATCAATAGCTACTCGCTAACGATATGCTAGCAGCTAAAACTAACGAAATCTCTTGAAATGCGCTGCCTTTGACATTATGACAAACTAGTTACTCAACAAATGTCCTTACACAGTCAAACATCAAGCAAGTGCAACACAAGAAAAAGCAAGACGGCAAATAAGCAACTTACTAGTTCGGCAGACAGTAGAAAGTCGGGCGGCCACAGGCAAAACTACAGAACGAATTTATATGCCTATGGACCCTGGTATGGCAATGGCACGAAGTCGATTCTCCATATTAAAAGTCATTGTAGCGCCCCAATTTTTTTCAAGCTGTTATTTTAAGGTTAACCTGCTTATCCTTACCCTAATCCTGAAGTATAATTGTTGCATTGTGTTACTTTAAGGCGTAGCCGTATGTCAATTCATCCACAACCCCTTAGTAACAAAATCAAGCTATGATAATGTCAACGCACAAATCTGGCAATCATTACTCTTAAGCTTTTAAGCAGAAAGGAAATAGGAATCAAAAGCGTACCAAGTTGTTGTTGCCACCTTAATAACCCCAAACATACAGCCAATGTCATTAACAACTATCTTCAGCTTAAAGAAGAACAGAAAGTCCTGCAAGTGATGGTATGACCCCCACAGAGCCCTAATCTCTACATCATCGAGTCTGTCTGGGTTTACATGAAGAGACAGAAGAATTTTAGGAAGCCTACATCCACAGAAGATCTGTGGTTAGTTCTCTAAGATGTTTGGAACAATTTACCAGCCGTGTTCCTTCAAAAACTGCGCAAGTGTATCTGGAAGAATTGATGCTATTTTGAAGGCAAAGGGTGGTCACACCAAATATTGATTTAATTTAGAATTTTCTTCTGTTCCTTCACACCTTAGTCAACATGTGGCCATTATCATGTACAATAGCCAACGTGAGCTAGCTGGTTGGCTAGCCACTACGGTAGGCTGTTTGTAGTGGTTATATACCAGCTGGCTAAATACAAAAAACAGCTAACTACTTAAAGTAAGATGCCGTTAGGAAATAATATACGTCATTAATTGTTTAATAATTTACTTTATAACTTGTCATTTTATAATTTGACATTGCAATCGCTTGCCTCCCAACAGAAATTAATGGATTTTAGAATTTCACTTCTGTCGCGCTGCTGGCATGTGTTTAAGTGTCATGATATAGACTCCACTAATGAAGCTTGATATTAGCAACGGCAATATAATAATAATAATAATACCAATATAACGGCAATTAGCAAGTTTAAGATTGATGTGCCGTACAGGGTAAGGTACAAGCACGGTTTAGTAATTGCTCCCACTCAATAAACATCTACATATAATTTAACATGACATGACTGTGTAGCTAGCAGTCTTGGATACAATAACCTTAGGTTTTTACAAAAAAAAACATGGCCCCATTTACATGTGTTTGCCCTAACACACCCATACAATACACCATCCCATCCTACCCTCATCAGCCCTTGCCCTGTGATGAAGTGTTTGGTGCTTGATGCTCATGAGTACCCATAGCAGTAGGGTCCTTTTTATTTTCTTCTATTTTTATTCCATGCTAAACTGTCATCTAAAAAAACAGAATTGTCTTTTGCCAGCTACTGTAACCAGGTCCTGAGTAAGGATGTGGATGAATGTGTGAGCAGCCTGCTGAAGGAGCTCGTTCGCTTTCAGGACCGCCTTTACCTGAAAGATCCCCGGAAGGCGCGCATGAAACGCAGGCTAGTCATGGGTCTGAGGGAAGTTCTCAAACATCTCAGGCTTCATAAAGTCAAATGTGTCATCATCTCACCCAACTGTGAGCGCAGTCAGTCCAAAGGTGAGAGTAAACACACTCTTCAGAACAGTCATGTAGTCGCATGTTTGAGAGTAAACAGACTCTTCAGAACAGTCATGAAGTCGCATGTTGGAGAGTAAACACACTCTTCAGAACAGTCATGAAGTCGCATGTTTGAGATTGAACACACTCTTCAGAACAGTCATGGAGTCGCATGTTTGAGAGTAAACACACTCTTCAGAACAGTCTTGCAGTAGCATGTTAGAGAGTAAACACACTCTTCAGAACAGTCATGTAGTCGCATGTTTGAGTTTAAACACACTCTTCAGAACAGTCATGTAGTCGCATGTTTAAGTTTAAAGACACTCTTCAGAACAGTCATGTAGTCGCATGTTTGAGTTTAAACACACTCTTCAGAACAGTCATGAAGTCGCATGTTTGACTTTAACTTTGTCATTAAAGTAGTGCTGGACCTAAAAAGAGTTATGTGCTCTGAAACCAAATCTGATGATTGGTGATTTGAAAGGAAAGGAGAATACTTAGGTGCGTAAGACCACAGTTGAAGTGAGGGACGAGAGTTTGCACAATGAATAAATAAGGCATCAAATTCATTTATCCTTCTTTATTGTAAAACTACATACTTGCTTGTTGCTATCATCAGTGCTTATAGTGTAGTAATTAGACACATAGTTTATGATGGAGGTATGAAAAATGCTGAAAAAAGGTCTAGTAAGCTTGACAAAAATACTTTTGGAATCTGAGATATAAGAGCTCAGCCGTGTCATTGTGTCACATAGGCAGGCTCCTCATGTTCTCTGACTGCATAGATTTGTAATCTTTTTGTAATATTTTGTGTGTTCTGTTTACTTCTACACTCATCCTGTTTTGTTTTTTTAAAAAAAAACAGGTGGTTTAGATGAAGCTCTCTACACCATCATCAATACATGCCGGGAGCAAGACATTCCCTTTGTGTTCGCCCTGTCTAGGAAGGCTCTGGGTCGCTGTGTGAACAAAGCCGTTCCTGTCAGTCTGGTTGGCATATTCAACTACGATGGAGCGCAGGTGACTAAAGCATCCTTACGGAGGATGGATCATACTTAAATATTTTTACTCATTTAGATACACAGCTCATTTCAAAGTTAAGATGTAACTACAGACAGTTTTAGATTTCACATCATTTTGTTCCTAAAAGTATATAGGGACACAAACGTGGATGACTTGCCCAAAGGAAAAGTGTATCACAAATGTCCTGTATTGAAATTAATAATGTCTTTCCGTCTAGCCTAATTGTTTATGCAAGATTTTAGGGTAAATGCATAGGTTGTACATTTTTGGTTGCACATTTCATATTTGACTCACTCCAGAAAGATAACATTTCACTTGCCGCTGAAAGCTTGACAAATACCAGAAAATTGCGACACTTAACAAAATCCAGTTTGACAATGCATACACAGGCTACTATTGACAGGCACTTGATACTGTATGGTATACAAGTGAAGTTACACACTGAAGTGTGACTTTTGACCTTAATTGATTTTACTGTTTGACTCTTTTTGTTTAGGACCTCTACCATAAAATGATTGAGCTATCATCTGAAGCAAGAGTGGCCTATGATGTTATGGTTGCAAGCCTGGATGACAAATCTCAAGATCAGCAAGAAAACTTAAGTGAACCAGCTAGTAATGAGTCCTCATCTATATCACTTTGTACTGAGGAACCAGCATACAGTAAGTAATTAATGCAGACATATACACATGCAGATTGGATTGCATTGCATCCATCCATACACTGACTTCCTGCTTCTAGTAGAATATATTTTTTAAATAAGGCATCTCATTTTGTGTCTTTTAGTGCTCCTTTTTATTTTCATCATTTTATCTTTTTGAATTGTGTTCTACTTTTGTAGTAGTAGGGCCAAAGGGGGCATTGTGACTAGAAATGTTATGTTTTGGTTTATATTGCAAGAACTGTATGGAACAGATCAGAAGCTCCTGAAAATAATTAACTCATTAACTCTTAATTTTTTCCAGAGCTGTATTTCAGTACGATATGCTTAACTTTGCATTTTATTTTTGTCAGTCACTGTGTGGAAGAAAATGCTTGAAAAGGGATACAATGACCCATCGTTGGACGGAGACGAGAGGTTTTCCAGTATCACCACTGATGAGGACTTAGCCCAAACTATGACTACTTGATGACTGCTAGACACCAGATGAGATAGCTGTCAAAAACAGGATGAACCTTGTGTGCCTCAAAATGATTGGAAGAATGCAGATAATGTGATTTAGTAGACACAATATACACTCAGAAAGAAGTAGAATTGCCTTTGTGAAAGACTGGTTATTGTGAAGAATTTCATTTGTTTTCAGATTGTAAACCTGTAAATGTGTAATAAAGTACAAGTAATAACTGAAGTGGGATTTTTGGAAATGTCTTTTTCTGGTCTCCCATTGAACTGGGACATACTGCAAGTCCTTGTCCAACATTTAGATTTGGCCACAATTAAGAGCGCCCCCACAGTACAAATACTTAACATGTCATCCCATTATTAAATTAATGTGTCTTCGATGTTATTTTACTGCAGACCATTCACTTGCAGGTGAAATTGCAGTGTTTTTTTTTTTTTTAATAAAAGAAGAAAGCTTTAGCCTTCACCTATTTCATGTCATTCCCTAGTGAATCCAAAAGTCAAAGTATTTTAAAATGTTTAGAATTACCCCTAAGTACTGTATATCACAGCTTTTTATAGGCTTTATTGTACATGACATGTAGGCTGTTCACACATGGCACTAGAATGTGTCCCCACATGCATATTGATTGACCACTTCTGATAGGCTTTAATAACCCTGCCCTATATGCATATGAATACTTCCATCATTTCCAGTCGCCCTCACTTCATTCACTGTGGCCTCATATTCCCCTCATCTTTCAAAAATAAAACTCAAATCATTTCATAATGAAATGTAGTATTGTTTTTAACTCTCTAATGCTTATTAACATGCCAATGAAAACCTGAAGGGCAAATAGAGAGATGGGCTAGACTAGAGCACTGGGCCCAATGCAGTCTGATATGAGACCTGTCTTGAAATGAATATCTCCAAGTAAAACAAGAAAAAGATCTTTCCACAGCACTTATCTTTATTAAATAAAGGCTGGTGTTGTGATTCAAATGAAATCTGTATTATTTTTTTAACTAGTTGGCTCAACTTACAACTGACATGGATTCAACATTGATTTTTTTTTTACCATATGGGCAACTAAAAAGCACAGGAGGGAACAGCAGCAGCGCGTGTTAAAGCAGTGGGCTGTGAACAAGTTAGACAGCTACTATCTGTTTGCATACACACAAATCCTTCGGATGTGGTCTGAGCGAGGGGGATCTCAATGCGTCCTCATTTAGTCTTGGATGTGTTTACACCTGTACCTAGAGCTGTCCACTTGTGATCAAACCTGGTGAGAAGGTGTTTCTTGGGTGATTCGAACACGGACATTGACTCAAGACAGTGCTGGTATAATGCCTTAGGGATTCTGACAAGTTGATACGCATTAGTCTCCTGTTCCACTCACATCAGTCTCCTGTTCCATTCATATAACATCATCGTCATTCTGGGTTGAGGTGTAGTTACTTGAAACATGTTGGTACACTGACAGCAGTTATAATATAATTATTAACTTCAGACGTGGTGTCTCAAAGTGCTTTACAGAGCCCATGGCCTTAACCCCTAGAGTAAGCACAAGGCGAATGTGGCAAGGACAAACTTATCAGGAAGAAACCTTGAGCAGAACCTTGCTCAAATGGGTAATCTATAGCTAATGTTTAATTTAATTTCAGTCACTATGTCTTTAATAACTATCATATCAGCCGCTAGAGGTCACTCTTTGTGGATGAGGTTTTGTAATGATTTAAGGGGAGATGCATAGACTTATTTCCAGAATCAGATTGATGTTACATCTACTACTGTTTGTTGGCTAGTATATATTTCCCCCTGTAGGCTAATGGAGACTCTTCTGATTACTTTGACTGAGTGGGTTGGTGGTATTTCTGGACCACAGGTTAATGGAGACTCAGTTAGGCAATGGTTGGAAAATCAGGAACAAGGTTTTTTTCTTTACAGTGATACCCATCCAGAGAGAGAGTGCTTGGCCTCACATAAAGGTTTTACCATCTTCTCTGATCAGAACAGAGAGTCTCTTGTTTAAATATTCGAGGTCTGACAGTAGAGGGTGATGAGTCAGGAGAAACACCAGGCTGCCATTATCAATTATTATCCTGGTAATTTAGAACAGATGTCTAATGAGATAATTGCTTCCCCTTCTGCCACACAACAAAGTCTGGTTTATGATTTAATGGATTCTAATGACATTCACAAGGTTAATATGGAAGTCCACAATCCACATTTCTGGCAGCCAAACTAAACTACGGTGTGACTAGGTATATGTGCTATTTTAAATAAATCTATTTTATGAGCTGAGCACTAGGGGCGTACGTTTTACTGAGATGCAAGTAACTGTGATGCGCGTAACTGAAAACGAGAAAAAATACTCACGAAATGGGAGAATAGGGTTCAAAGCATACAGTACATATTTCTTCAACACAAAAAGGGTCAACAGCTGACCAACATATCTCCACTCCACATACCCTTTAACATTTCAGTAATATTATAACAAAACATTAAGCCTGAAGCCATTGAAGCTTTGACTCTTGTTTGGAGTAATTCATTAAAAAACGTGTCACACTCAGTGTGTGAATATGTTGACAAGAAAGAGGCAAAAGGCGACAGCAGAGTTCATGTTTACATGTGAAATGCCTGTAACCCTAACTTTTGGTTCTGTTCAGACGTGACATAAAGCTGTGCTCCATCCTTACAGTTGCAGATGCGCTCTTTGTGTGCAGATTAAATAAAGGCTAGTCTGCCCTTTAAAGGTGCTATAAGTAAGAATTTTGGTTTGAAACATTAAAAAGCACTAGGAGAAGTTGCATTGGACAAACCAGATCATTCATTTGGACAAACCACCGCTCATCCATTTGGACAAACCAGATCATTCATTTGCAACCCAAATGTTTAGAGATTTTTCATTTCATTTTGGCCTCATACCGCTAAAATCACCAAACTTTGCCAGCATCAAGCTCCTCTGGACAAACGTTCACCATATTGCATCATATGACGTTGTGTGAACCTTCGAACATTGTGTCCAAATACAGTTCATCCGTAGGGCAGGCAACTTTTTTTTTAGCAGATGATTGTGCATGAATTTTCTCTCATGTTGGTTCTAGGTGACCAGACGTCTTGTTTTTTCCCCAAGACAGTTCAATTTTTCAGCACTTTTTTGTGTGTTTCCAGACTTCGAAAATCATATTTTGTCCCCTATTTCCTCTTGACTGAAAATGTTATAACGATTTAATAATAGTTTCAAGGCAATAAAATTACAGGGGCATGTGTAGACCTACTGGTCTTGGCAACGGGAAACACAGAACAGCTTGCCAAAATACATTCAGTTACCAACGAATGCAGTCTAATAGAACTGAACAGTCTTGCAACAGGTTTGGGGCAGGGGTAGGGGGGCTGAATCTGGTCACCCTGGTTCTAGGGGCAGATGCACATCATTAGCAATGTCTACACAGAGCTTGGACTAGAACAAACAGGGTTCCAACTCAATTCAAGCTCTTGTCACAATGTCAGTTTATTCTTGTGTACACAGAACATATAGAGAAATCACAAACAAGACATCCTTCCCTTTCCAAAACTAGGCCCCATTCAAAAGAAATTGGATCAGAAGTCTTAGAACCTGGTCATTCAGTCCAATCACATCATTATCAGTGATGTTTTCATAGAGTTGCATACTCTTTATCCCCCAGCACAAGTTCTTCCTGGGGTTGTCAACCTCAGCCTCGTCGGTCAAAGCTAAGGTGTTCAGCTGGTAACAGAAGAAGGAAAAGTGTTGTCCATCTGTGATGACTGCCTGAGACACAAAGGGCCTATCCAGGTCTTCATTGCTCCAGAACCCTAAAAGGAGAAAAGACAATTGAACTGACATTCAACTTTATTTATATAGCGCCAAAATAATTACATTGTCTCAAGGCCCTTGATAAGAATATTAATACTAGACTTATAATTATAATTCAGTTTTATATAGCGCTTTTCTAAATACCCAAAGTTGCTTTAAAAGTGTGAAGAAAGCAAAACAAGACAACAGTGAAATATAAAAGACAAACGATCAAACAAAACAAACAGACAGAACATTTTAGAAAGAAAAGCTGAACATATGAGTCTTATAGTTGAGGGGAGGGCGCAGGGGATTAGAAGGTGAAGGCAAGGTTGAAAAGGTGAGTTTTGAGGGTTTGTTTAAATAGTGCTATGTTGGGACCCTGACGGATGGGGAGAGGGAAGGCATTCCAGGGGGAGTGTGCAGCGACAGAGAAGGCCCTGTCACCCCAGGTCTGGCTCTTAGTCCTGATGGTCTTAAGAGTGTTTGCGCCGGGCGGACCTGAGGTAAAGGGTAGGGGCGTGGAGGGGGAGGAGGTCAGAAAGGTAGGGAGGGGCCAGGTTATTTAGGGCTTTGTAGGTGGTGAGTAATATTTTGAAGTTAATCCTGTGTTTGACCGGGAGCCATTGGAGGTTGCGGAAGACAGGGGTGATATGTTCACAGTGGCGGGTGGAGGTGAGCAGACGAGCGGCAGAACATATTGTAGTTTGTTGAGGACAGTGTTTGGAGAGCCATATAGGATGCTGTTGCAGTAATCCAGTCTTGATGTTATGAGGGCATGAATTAGAGTTTGGATGGTGGCAAAGGACAGGGAGGGCCAGAGGCGTGCAATGTTCTTGAGGTGGAAGAAGGCGGTTTTGGTGATGTATGACATTACTTACCTGAAGTCTACAAATGACATATAAGAAAGGGAACCTTCTGTATTTGTCAACTTGGGCCCTATTCAAGACCTTTTTTGGGTCCAAACTTCCAAACGGCTATAGAATGTAATCCTAAATAAACTGGTCACACTTTTTCACACAATTTCAGTGGTATTTTCTGTGGCTAGGCCTTCAATGACGATTTGTTTAGTAGACGATTTGTTTAGTAAAAGAAACAATTAGAAGGGTTTCCATTGGCCAGCAACCACTAAAACCTGCAGATGAGTGAGGACCGATCTGAAGCTACCATATTTGAAGTGGGCATATGTGAAGCAAACCCGGGCTTGGGTGAAAATTCACTCAAGTTATCTTAGGACTCTGGACTCCTGCAGTCAGTGATAGCCACTCACTCTCTACATCTCCCACAAGCTCCTGCAGTCAGTGATAGCCACTCACTGCCTACATCTCCCACAAGCTCCTGCAGTCAGTGATAGCCACTCACTGCCTACATCTCCCACAAGCTCCTGGGGGAATGGGTGGGCACCTTTAACAGAGACGTCAAAGCCCACCACACGGC
This sequence comes from Sprattus sprattus, assembly GCF_963457725.1. Classification (NCBI taxonomy): domain Eukaryota; kingdom Metazoa; phylum Chordata; class Actinopteri; order Clupeiformes; family Clupeidae; genus Sprattus; species Sprattus sprattus. The sequence continues at coordinate 28,057,600 of NC_137914.1, forward strand.
CATGCTAGATGCTAGCATTTACCTGCAATGTTAATAATCGCTGATAGGTGTATGATTTCATTCATATGCCATGTTTCTGATTGCCCCTCCCCCCACAAGCCAGTAACTAAGGACTTTTGTTTGACTTGTGCATGTTAGCGAGCTAGTAATCATGTCATAGTAAAGTTACTTCTGCTTTTGAAAAGAGACCTTAGCTTGTTTAGCTAGCTAGCAACCTGGATAAGTTCTGACAGGTGGCTGAATCGGCTGAAATTAAGTAATTTATCAGCCAAATCAACTCACGGACAGTCTAAGGCTCGAAATAATCACAACCACTTGATGATTGTGATAAATGGCTCCAAAAGAGCATATGGCAATGTTTTGGTGAAATCCCATGAGTCTCCTTTTCTCTGATCTGCATTAATCCTCTCTAATGGTTTGGATGGCTCCCTGCCCTGCTCCCCCCAGGGCACATGAATGTCTCACATACCGGAAAATCTCTGATAACTACCAGAAATGCAAAGTTACTCATGTGGATTCCAATGGTGTGTTCTTCTATCACGCTATAATACATTTACATCGAAAATGAATTGTTCTTCTTTGTTTAATAATACAATGTTACAATGTAACATTGGGCAAGGTTATCACAAGTGCACACTCTGAAGTTAATGGCCAAGGTCTTTCATTTGGGACAGCATTTCCATTTCCACCATTATTTAGCATTGTGAGAAAAGGTGAAGTGTGACAACATGGCCTGCTCTTCCCTAAATATTTTCTCTTCACACTGCAAACAAATGATCAGAGGTATCACAATTCAAAACTAAACCAGTGGTACATAAACTTCTTATAATAATATTTCTAGTAATTCATAATACATCCTACATTTTGAAAATACTTTTGACATTGATATTCATATTTATGACTTGCCTTGATACATTGCCTGAGCTCCTGTCCAGGCAAAGAGACTGGCAATGGCATTTGCCCGCAAGGTAGCTTCTAGCTGCTGTTCAGAGTGTAGTTCGCTCGAGCGGTCTCTGTTCAAGCGCTCCGGCATGAGGTGGAACTGTGTGTGTCCGTAACAGCATGGGTCGTCTACCTTTGCACCTATGAGGAACATACATTTTTAGGATACTCAGAACAGGACAGGACTATTACTGAAGTCCACTAATGCATCCCATTCTAATATTAGGGGTATGAGGCGTAGTGAGTTCGGATGGACATACCTGAATAGACTTGGTTCTCATACTGCCTCCTAAACAGGGGAAGCCTGTCAGGCGAAAGATGCACGACTGGGACTTCATCAGAAACTTTGTTCCTTAATGGGACAAACTGAAGAACAAATGGAAAAAAATTAAGACACTGGTAACTTGGGATCATGAGATTGGGCATGCTGCATATTTATGTATCTCTGGTCACATTCAACACATCAGATGAGTGAAATGTACAGTAGTGGCCAAAAGTTTTGAAAATGACACAAATATGCATTTTTACAAAGTTTGCTGCTTCAGTGTCTTTAGATATTTTTGTCAGATGTTACTATGGAAGACTGAAGTATAATTAAAAACATTTTAGCAAGTGCTCCATCATGCTGGAAAAGGCATTGTTCATCACCAAACTGTTCCTGGATGGTTGGGAGAAGTGGCTCTCGGAGGATGTTTTGGTACCATTCTTTATTCATGGTTGTGTTCTTAGGCAAAATTGTGAGCGAGCCCACTCCCTTGGCTGAGGAGCAACCCCACACATGAATGGTCTAAGGATGCTTTACTGTTGGCTTGACACAGGACTGATGGTAGCGCTCACCTTATCTTCTACGGACAAGCTTATTTGCAGATGCCCCAAACTTTCGGAAAGGGGATTCATCTGAGAAAATGACTACCCCAGTCCTCAGCAGTCCAATCCCTGTACCTTTTGCAAAATATTAGTCTGTCCCTGATGTTTTTTCCTGGAGAGAATGGCGTCTTTGCTGCCCTTCTTGACACCAGGCCATCCTCCAAAAGGTTTCGCTTCACTGGGCGCGCAGATGCACTCACACCAGCCTGCTGCCATTCCTGAGCAAGCTCTGTGCTGGAGGTGACCCAATCTTGCAGCTGAATCATGTTTAGGAGACGGTCCTGGCGCTTGCTGGACCAAAACATCCTCCGAGAGCCACTTCTCCCAACCATCCAGGAACAGTTTGGTGATGAACAATGCCTTCTCCAGCACGATGGAGCACCTTGCCATAAGGCAAAAGTGATAACTGAGTGGCTCGGGGAACATAACATCGATATTTTGGGTCCATTGGCCAGGAAACTCCCCAGACCTTAATCCCATTGAGAACTTGTGGTCAATCCTCAAGAGGCGGGTGGACAAACAAAAAAAACTATTTCTGACAAACTCCAAGCATTGATTATGCAAGAATGGGTTGCCAGTAGTCAGGATGTGGCCCAGAAGTTAATTGACAGCAAGCCAGGGCGGATTGCAGAGGTCTTGAAAAAGAAGGGTCAAAACTGCAAATACTGACTTTTTGCATTAACTTCATGTAATTGCCAAAAAAAGCCAGTGACACTTGCTAAAATGTTTTTAATTATACATCAGTCTTCCATAGTAACATCTGACAAAAAATATCTAAAGACACTGAAGCAGCAAACTTTGTAAAAATGCATATTTGTGTCATTCTCAAAACTTTTGGCCACTACTGTACAGCTTACTCAGTCAGCCATTTAGATATCAGTCAGTATCAAATTTTAAAGTTTACGCCGACATAACAACTGACTACACAATGACAAAACAGGAACTGGAGTAATGGTGAAGATTTACTTCTGGAAGTTGATGTGGTATCCTTAACTGGCAATGTGGCTTGTCATCAATCTGAAACCGCGTGGGCTCCGGTCGCCCCCGGCGATGTCCCTTGGGGAGAATTCTCTTCCCTCTTAACCAGTAAAAGTTTACTTGTGGCTCAGAATCTGTGGAGAAAAACAGTTTAGTATTTCATTTCAATCTCAAGACACCAACATTTGCAACACCAAAATGTCCAGTTTTTAAGCCACTCTGTCACACAGGGACCTACGTTCATTTTGATCAGCTGGCTGAGTCGGTCAAGTTAACAGTTTAAAATGAAAAAATAAATAAAATAATAATAATATGAACTAGAATGCGTTTCGTGAACAAACTGCGAGAGTGTGCTTGCTCTGTTGACCATGACCTTTGACGTTGCAGCCATAACATCACACAAAAGATCAGACATGGCAACCAAGCTCAACCATTATATTTTGGCTCCACTGACGTCTAGACATATGACGGTATCTTTGTTGTTCTGTTTTTGTTTGCTTGTGTATTGTGAAAGGGTCTAGTGTGTTACATTTAGCTTGGAGAAGTCTTAAAGTAGGCTCCAAGTGACATTTGTCTTATTGTGTATGTGTAACTTACCTCCAAAGGTCGTGTTAATCCATGAGTGCACCTGAATTGTGCGGTATTTGCTGAGTTTTAATCTGCTTGTTTTAATTGTGTGTGTTGCGGCTGCAATAAATCTTGTCTGTGCTTCAAATGTAAATATATTTATTGTCTCTCTATGGTGGAAATCAGATGTATGATGGAACTTGCATATTTACTATGCACAAACATTTCAGCTGTCATGGTGATAACAGTTCCAGAGTTTCGTTATACTGACTTACTGAGCTAAGTGTTGATACACTTCGTAAGAAATTATGATCTAGGTAAAAGGAAACATCTCTGCAACAACATGGGAATTAATGCGGTGGCTTGTTCATACGGAAAACAGGTATGTAAAAGCGATCATATGGATAATTTGTAGGACGACGCACACCGAAGTAAGATTTAGTGTGATGCACTGTTCTAAATCTAGCTAGATAGACGTGAATTACATTGAAAAATCGCTGTAGTCTACACAGCTGTTTTTAATTGATGTAGCCTAGAGGTGTATTTGGCTCAATGATGGTTGGGATTGTTAAAATTGTCGATTTTTGGCCAGATAGATTGCCTACTTCTTGCAAAGGCAAACCTTTGTCTGGAATACAGGCAGCTCATGAGTATGGTTGTCTTTGGAACAGAATGTGTACAAAATTTAAAATTCTTTGGTGCCGGTTGGTGTTATTGTCTGAAACGTACTGGAATGTACCTTGCGAAAACTTGGGGTAGTGAACCGAAATCTCCAGTATGGCAGTTGAAATAATCGCACAGACATTTAATCTGTGTGCCAGTTGCATGTTAGCTCCCGCTAGCATGTATGCTAATAGCTTAGCTTAGGCTAGCTAGCTGCTTATTGTTTTACTATGGGGCTAGGCTAGTTGCTTCGCATATTGTAGCAATGGTGTTCGCGAATGAGTTGTTGAGCAAGCTGTCATGTATACACCACTTGCTTTTTACATTTCCATGGCTGTGTGTGTTGTGTTAACCCTGTCTCTTACTGTCTGTGTAAGAGGAGGTTGAAACTCTCAGCCCAGCTAGTCATTTATTTATTTTGATGCCACCGCGGTGTTACAGAAATAAAGTATCTTGTCCTAGAGTGGGTGACGTCACAATGGCTCAAGATTCCCCCATGTTAGTCTATGAGAGAAAAAGGTGATGAAAAAGAGGAATAAAAAGCGAGTGGCAAGGAGAACCGACACGAAAAGATATAGCAGGTTGCACCGGATCGGGCCGGACGTTTCGGTGTTTGAACGGCGTCTGTACCTCGAACGAGCGAGGCCTGATTCGATGCAAGAAAAACGGGCGGAATAAAGAAAATTTATGAAGAACAACAGCTTGCCCGAAGGGAAGCACACTAATAATCCGTTATGCAAAAACACTACCCCACTTCTCCAAAAAACAAACAAACAAACAAAATATCAAAGTTTGAAGAACAGAGGATTACATTTAGCTGTGTGACATATGCAAATTAGACACGTTGACAGCACATATGATGCCATAACACAATCTAGTGGCGTCTGGTAGGAATTTGTTTCAGCAACACTGCGTTTAAGCAGACAATTAACCAGACAGGCTCTGGTTGAATATTGTTGTACAAGTTAGGGCATAGTTATGTTTGACTCTATGTTCAGTGTCATTAACCATTCATGATTCAGATCACGATGAATGATCAATCATGAAAATGTATTTCAAAATAGAAAACATTGCAGCAGATAACGTGAAGTAACATGGCTTAACATTAGCTATGCTAACCATCTAACTAACGCAATGAGACGAGTCTTCATCATCCACAGAGCAAATGTGCCACTTCCTCAGATGCTCAAGCAATTACCCATGAGGTCTCATGCTAAAGACAGATTTGCAAATGCTGCAGTTCACAACCTTCTTGGCCGAGTCTAAAGTGTGAAATGCTGAGCTTCTCTTTCTTCATCCTTGCCACGCTCGTTCCCTGTTCCCTCCAGATCCAGGCTCTTTGCTGAGCCAGGGTAGGCTTAGAAAAACTAAGGTGTTACTCAGGAGTAGCACAGGATCACTTACCCTCAGCAAGTCAGACATGACAATGAAAGCAGTGCACAAAAATGCACAGCACCTTATTTACAACCCTATACCAAAAATGTAACAAGACAGAAAGACTGTGGTTGACAACCAATACATAATCTAAATGGAATACAAGAGACATTATATCGTCATCATTGCACTGGCATTCTCATGCAATCACGTTACATCTGTTTGCGTCCTCCGCTGCATATATAGGGCCGCAGAGGTATCACTTTCCCTGAAGCTCTTAGGCACCTTAGCCTATGGAAAAATTGGGGTTGTTGGCGTGTGCTAGATCATCAGCAATAACACAGAGCGAATTCTAAGTGAATTTGGGCTTTGGGTTTATCAAAATTAGCCTCTTTTTCAGTGGTTTAGAATTTAGCAGGCACTTCCATTGGTGCCACTCCAGGTTCAAAGTGTGTAAGGTACTCAGCTCATAAGTCTAATGAACACCTGAAGTTTCCAAATCACTACAGGCCTTAGTAACACTGCTAGTGACTAGATGACTTTTATGTATTGTGTTTTCTATTTTTTAGAACAGAAATCTGAAAATCTGTGAATACTGCCATAATCCATGCCAATACATTATGGAAATGTATTATGAATGGCTGGATCTAAATTGATAGGATAGTAAGAGCAGACAAGTAACTGTACTCGAAAAACATAAGCCCTGCCCAATCAACGTTAACCTTACCTAAAGTTGAGGATCGAAGTAAGGGATTCTGCTTGGCCAACACACACGTCATTCCAGAGGTCAAATTCTTCAGAAAGGGGGCCACATTGTACTGTAATTCTTTCAGAAGAGGCGCCCGTCCTTTCCTGACTTGACAGTTCTCCTGTAGAAGGGAATTGCAGACGATGGTGCGAATCTCAGCTAACGCAGCAGCATCGATCTGAGGCAAAGTGTTAGATTTTTCTGTTTCATGAGCTGACATGGAGTATTTTTCTGGTAGCTCACTAATATACGCAGTCTTTGTGAAATGCTGATACCATTTGTCTGCGTTCAAGGCGAACGTCTGCGGATACACCACATATTTCATCCGCTGGAGTTTGGTAAGAGAAGATAGTTTATCCTTCACGTTGGAGCCACGGAGCTGGTCAAAGAATTCCGCCACCCGTCGCTGTTTTGCGGATCGACTTTTAGCCGTAGTTGACGGGAGAATAGCAGGATACACTGGCTTGCTTTCGAAAGCCTTTTGGTTAGACAGAAGCGCTGGTCCCCCCGCGCAACTGAAGTGGCGAACGCTTAACCTTACCATAGCTGCCATGTTTGGAAGTCAGCGGCATGACCATGACAGGTGGTGTTGTGTGATCACTTCCGTATATCTCAGGGTTTGAACGAAGCCTCGCTTTTGCCATCTATTGGTGCGGAGTGAGACGTGAGTGATATCTTGAATTTGGTCTCTGCCTCGGCCCACTTTTGCATCAATGTTTTTAGTGAGGTGAAATATACAAAAATATCAAGACATGTCAGACTACCTCAAAGAGTCTCACAGGCCTAATTGTCAAAATGTTGAGCCAGCCACACAGCTTTTGTAAATTTGAGCACATAATCTCTTGAATATCCAACATAAATGTGCTTTTAAACTAATTATTAATAAAGGAGTGGGTGGGGAAGGTTCAAATCAAGAGCTGGGTTCACGTTCAAATCAAGTTAAAATTAGAATCCCGCCCTGTGTGCAAACATGTGGTGTTTTTAATTCTTAAAGCCATTTAGCGACCAAGAGCCAATAAATCTTGAAAAGGGAGTCCTGACCAATGTATTACAACAACAAAAGCTATGCTTGAATGATCGAAAACCTTTATCAGGCGAGAAGTGTAAATCAAGTATTCCCAATTCTGCCCTTTGTCAATACTTATGTCCACTAGGAAACACACATAGGGACATTTTGATCTGCTGCTTTTTGTATCGACACAAATATAGTTTGGGTTATGACTAAAGCTTCGATTACACTACACGGCTAAGAATATGAACATATTAGCATAAGACTGGTATGACACATTTTCAGGCTGATTTTTGCCCGCTTTTCATAATTAAGACCACCTGACTGAGCATACCATCATAGATGTTAGCCTGGGGTCCAGTTCAGTACACCAGCTATCGCAGACATTCAGTAGCTGGGCAGCATTATTCACTTGATGACTCTCCATTGTTGGAATGAAAACATCACACGTATCAGTACTCCTAATTCTGACAATCATAATTGACGGTGGAAGTGGAATCTGTGCCCATCACAGACTAAATGATTATCTGTGAACTATCGCTGTAAAAGACAGCACATATAACCACAACTAAACTGTAACAGGTAACAGTGCGCTAGCCATCTATGTACCTATGTCTGCCTCCTCACTAGTTGGACATAAACAGTACAGCTTTATAAACCTTGTAAACTACAGTTCACTCAGATAGAGCAGACCTCTGCCAAGCCCAAATGCTCTTATTTGCGATGATAACAAAAGTGAAAAATAGTTCCTGGATCTGCCCCTTCCTTCAGATCTGCTCAAATATTTAATGCCTGGTAGTTTTGCATAATCCTGCTTACAGACAAATAACAAAACAACACCATCTTTAAGGAGGTAATAAAATAATATAGGGTTAGATTTTATCAAGCAAGGATTGCTGTCAATGTTTTCAGTAGCCTTCAAAGAGACACGTAGGTTGAATTGAAGCTTAACACAGTTGTCCTTTAATTCAATATCAATATACATTCTTATGAACTCACTGCATTTCCATTTTATGAAGGTGTGTTTGTCATCCACTGTCCTCATGATATTAAAAGAGCTTCTGTTACCCCGGGGGCCAGTTCAACTGCCTTCCTCCAAGCACATGAACATGGAGGTGGTAGACAGACTGGGCGCCATTCTTCCCATCATTAATCACTGTCAAAAAGAGGGTACATTACTAGGTAAACATGAAAGAATGTACATATACATACATGTGGTAATAGTATATTTGCAGAGCTTCAAACCAATGTTTTAAGTGTAAAAACATATAAGTCAACCTTACCCAGTCTGTACCCTTCATGCAGTCCTTCTTTATGTGCTACATTTTTAGCAACAGTTAAGAGGTGGCCAAGTATCTGCAGGTAGATTGTGTGTGTTGAGTTATTGTCTTTATTATGGATATCATAGGAACAGGTAACAGAGAAGTGAAACACTGGGCCATATCCTCCCATTCATGTGTCTTAGTCTTAAATGGCACACCTGCAGTTACGCACATCTCAATTCAGTCATGTGTTTTCAACCCTACACGCTCAAATCACGCCCACAGCGTTTAACTTCAGAATGAAGGTGAGGTCAAAACCGTTTATTGTAGCTATCGGGAATACATGAAACATGGATTTTCACATTAACCATGTAAATGTCATTAAAAATCCATGAAAAACATTAACCAGACTTTGATTTAGAAAAAACCGCCTTCATGGTGTGCAAATCACAGATTTAAGTCAATGGCATAATACGTGAAGGCTGAAAAGTGTGTAACTGTGGGCTTTTTTCTTACAAAGCCCACGGGAGAATACGGCCAAATATAATTATAATAGACAAAGATACATACTGGTGTATCATCATCTTCAGCTTTGCTGATCCCGGGAATTATTTTTTTGGGAATTACCAAGAAGTGCACAGGAGCTTGTGGATTTACGTCTCGGAACGCTAAACACTACCAAAACAAACATCCAATTAGGAACATCATCATGAAGTCAAAACTATTGAAGTCATACAAGTCATTATACACATCTGCATAAGAGTCAAACTTCTGAAATTGAATGGGAGTTGATACCTATTAATTAGGTCTGTGAAACAACCATTCAGTTTTATTGTTGAATTCACACATAGACTGTAAAAAGTATACACTACACAGCATTGATTTAGTGGATTCTGTTTTACCTTATCATCCTCATATATGATATCAGCAGGAATGGTTCTCTCTATGATTTTTGAGAAAATGGTGGGGGCATGGCTCTTGGCTTTCTTCTGAGCCTCTGCTGCCAGCCGGACTTCATCTCCACCACTGTGCAATCTTTTCTACAAAAAATTTAAAACACATTGACCCAAATACACACACAGTGAAACTTTCAGTGGTGACAAGAACAATAACCTTAAAGGTAAGTCTGTGATTCAGTGAACTCAGCAGCCAATCAAATTACACCCTTCCTTTCTGTGCTCCTGGAGCACTGGGTTTATTGGCTGGGATTATTTGTGGCTTATTCCAAGCCATTATGTTTGTTTGCAGAGCTGTTGCAGAGCCAAGGCTGTGTACCTATTTATTGTAGGGCAAACACTGACCGTGAGGAGCAATTAGCTGAATTTGTCAAAAAAGTGTCTGGAATTGAATCATGGACTGTACATTTCTGTTATTTTCAGACTGATGTATAGGCCTAATCAGAATGAGATTCTGGAATCTTATTTTAAATTACTTTGTTCTAGGAAATCTTGTACAGAGAAGAAGGCCTGGGTTTTATCATTGATAATAATATTAATTTAACAGTGATAGGCCTCATTGGCTTGTACATGGCTGGTTGTTCTGCAACCTCCACAGCTGGCTTTGGACAATTTCTATAAAACTTCTATTGTCCTGTTTTACACCAGGTTGGCCTAGGCTACCTATGTGCCATTCTCTTAAGGGCAATCATTTCAGAATCTGACTGAGGATAATGAATTGGATAAGAGTACTTCACTAGACTTAGAGGCCATTAAAACATGCCAGTTAGTATTTAGACAGAAAGGTTTGCCAGTTTTAAGGCCAAACCACTGTCACTTCTGACTGCTGCTTAAATGCCTACGTTGTCATTAACTGAGTGACCATTAAAGTCAAAGCAGACTGCTTTTATAAGCAGTATCTGTTACTCTGAATAAAAGAAATCAGATTGCTAGCTAGCACTGAATCCCTGTATTCACAAAGAGTGGTTCTTACACATAAAAACTGTTTATTTACGCCTACATCGAAGTTAATCAACATAATAACCTACATAAATAACCCTCGATTTTAGCCTACATTTTATTATTTTTAAAGTCAACAACAATACAATTCAGCTTTAATGCTGCTTTGTTAAATATACCCCAAAAGTAATTCTCGAATTAATACTATTGGTTTTTGTCAGTCATCATGTTTGTTTTAATACAAAAATAGGAATTTTAACTGTGTCCACTGTAAACAAGAATAAAGGATAAGAGAACCCGTAGAAATACGGCTTGATGGCCACTCTTCAAAAACTGAGAGCGTCTCACCTTGATCATCAAGTCAAGATTGACGAACCCTACCAAAAACATGCCTTCCAACATCTACCAATCAACGTCAATTACGTGTGGTGCACACAGCCCTACCTGAGCAAAAGGTTTGCCACTAATGCGAATCGCAGATCGCATTGAATTTAAATGCACGTATTTGAGAAATCGAATGTCTCGTAGCATCTTCAAAGTGGACATTACTAGGCCAACGTTAGGACTGGACTGAGTCCTACACCTAGACCAGGGCAAGAGATACTAAAAGGTGAGCTTCAGACTATAGTCAGCTTGTCAACTTTCTTCTGAAGCGTGTAGCCACCGACAATAACAACATTCTAATATGGCCACTCTTGTTTTTATTCAAAATAAAAGTCGAAAATTATTAATTACTTATATATAATGACGAAAAAGGCTAATTTAAAAACTGTATGTGCTGCCAACGGAACACTAAAAGCAGATGTGGGACATCACAAACCAAACTAGGAAAAGTTTAAAATACAATTGTTAAAAACACAAAGAGCCTACTAGTGTTGAAAAAAAGTAATATTTCTCAAAATAAATTCTGAGAATCCCCTGGTGGAAAGGACTGAACTGTCAATGTGCATGTTCATTTTGAACAGGATCTAGAACAACATTCATTAAAAGTTGTTAGTGTGCTCTGCACATTTCACAGTTTCTAAAACCTGGGACAACATCGAACAGGCTTTGCTCAGTGTTTGAAACTGTAGACTGACAACTGTATTGGCATCACAACCCCAACTGCAACCAGTAAGTAGCTGTTGCGTCCAATAAACAACTGCATATCTTGAATCGCACAAACAAGAGTCCAGAGGCTGAAGGTGGAGATTTAAGGTTTCCACAAGATTGAAGCATTTGACAAACTGGATTTTCAAACAAAAACTTTGAAGCTGACTTTTATTTTGACGATTTTTTTCTCCACAGAGCTTCTTCCCTCTTCCTCCTCTTTCTCCTTCTGCATCTTTTACTATAATAACTGGGCAATTTCCAAAGAGCAATACCGCCACTTACTGGGTCATTTAGGAACAGACCTCCCACAGATCACCTAGTCAGAAGCTTTTGCACAGTGTCACCTAGCGATCACTTACCAAATATGAAGTGCAAAGATTGCGCCACATAATGATGATATATGGAGGTTGAATAGTTTTTCCCTCATCCACTTCTCATTTGCTTGCTTCTTCTACCCATTTGCTTACCTTCTGCAGGCACCTCAGGACTTTGCGGCACCAAATTAAAGAGAAGTCAGAGAGAAATTAGTGGTTAAAATATGTTAAGCCTTTTCTTTATAGGCCTGTTGCATCTTTGTGACTCTGTTATCTGGTCAAACCACTCAGAATGTGTATTTTGTGGAAGAATTTGGGGTCCCTTTTGAGAGCATAGTTGTGAGGTCTTCATGCATTATCATATTAGACCACGCTCCGCCCTGAAAAGAAAAATAATCGCACCACATGACAAATGACACCAAATGGTCGGCACAATGGTCATGTGCTGTGCACAACTTTGAACTGATAATTATACCTGTGGTGAAATGACTCATAAGAACTGTACACAGGATGTTTATGTGACATCCACAAAAGTGCTATTTTTGTGTTATTCAAAATTGTGTTTTATTTTGATAATACTGCCATCTTCTAATTTTATGAAGGTATTTTATTTTGACAAGAAATAAAGTGTTCCATGCCAGTAGAGCGGAAGTGATAACGTGATCTGGAGAACGTGTGATAATCGGTGAACTGAAGTTCAATAAAGAAACTGCGGAGAACGCAAGAGTTGAGAAACCGTTGCCCTGCCTCTTCAATTAATTTGCTGATATTTCAGAATATTATCTGTCAGTTAGGTGCCGTTGCTGCGGTACCTGTTACAGATTTTTGGTGGCCAGTACGGGGAGCGGCAACAAATACGCAGGCTACAAGCACCTTCGGAATTAGCTAACGTTTTAAAGCAGCGCGGGGTTTTCCCTTATCGACTGACGACGGAGAGACGTCCTGCTTTATTCAACCGTAAATCTAGATGGACAGACACTGCCTTTGCCATACTGAGCACTTGTGAGGAATGGAAAGCTGAGATTGTGCTGCACACGCTGAACAACGCTGAGAGTTGAGAGTGAACGAATTTCCTGGAAGAGAGGTCAACCGCGAGGAAGAGGGAAAATAAATCATGGCGGACAGTGAGAGAAACGGCTTGGTGTGGAGCATCAAGAAGAGTCTACTCATTCTGAAAGATGATGAACTTTTTACATTGGCGACGAACGTTGGTCCTGCACCAGGGAAGGATTCATCCACGCTTCAGGTTGGAGATGAAGAGGGTTGCTTTGAGCACATTCTAGCCCAGATAGCAGGGAGAGGTTGGCCCAACGTTGGCCCAATGTTGTCACAGGCGTTGGCATGACGGCCCATGCCAACGATGGGCCAACGGACTTTTGGCCGTCGGGGACAAGTTGGGCCAATGTTGGCAAATAGGAGTGAGAGTCGGGTTTTGGTTGGCTTTTAACCAATTGCCAACGTTGGCCCAACCAATTGCCAACGTTGGCTTATAACCAATTGCCAACTTTAGCTTATTTTTGTTAAACCAAGCTATTTTTCGCTTTCTATGATTTTACAGAAGTCCACCCGATGTCTATTCAATGTCATAATTCAATAATTCAAATCAGGATAAGGTGTTACAATGTCCCATAATCCAAGGACAGTCATACTTCTTGCCACCACATTTAATGCATCCAAAAACTTAAGGCAACCATATCGTAACGCGACCTATTATCCCGCGGGCCACCAAAAAATCCGCTTAACAAATATGGTTTTATTAATATAAATATGGTTTAATGAATCAACCTTACATATTTCAGAAGTGACAGGTGTGTAGACAATGCACAAAGTCTTGTTTGACTCTCAGCAGGAACATCTCTTACCGTATTTTCCGATTTGTTTTGTACAGTCGCGAAATGGCAACAAAGTCAATAGCCTATAGGCACGGCCCGTAAGGAATTTAAACAGACAGCAGTTACCTACAGGTAAAAATCATTTATTGCAGGCAACACGCAAGCAAAGAAAAAACAAGCGAACACACAAATAAATTAGTCTCGGTAGGGTAGTCCGCATCAGAGCCGTCATCCATGCTGCTGCTGCTGCTGCTGTCGCTGGACACATCACCAGACGTAGAGATAGCTGCTAACTAAATGACAGGTAGCTAGCCAGCTAACAAAATCACGCTTAGCGTAGACAAGAATGTGAATGCTGCGCCTGCTTGCGTTACCTAGTCGATAGTGCTACGTCTTATGTGGTTAATTAACGATACGGTTCCTACCTTTACTGATGAATGTGGATCAAAAGTTTAAATTACTTGTTGAAAATTGAAATGACTCGCTACAGTCAGAAAAAAAGTGACGAAGGCAGTTCACAATATCTGCTAATGGTTTTTAATTTTAAAATAAGCTCGTGGCTATTTGTATTGTTACGCAGTGATACAGATCCTGAAAGTGTTTACAGAGACGCGGAATCACAATGTCTGGCCACCAGTAGGCTATATGCTTTTAATACTCATGTTTATCTTAATTGAAAAAAACGCAAGATTGATTACCAATATGCCCTGCAGAAAAAGGTGGAATGGTTAAAAAAAAAAAAAAAAAACACAAACACAATCAAAATGTTGGGCAGCTGACGCTGAGCCAACATGGACCCAACGTCAGCTGCCCAACCAATTGCATTTTGATTTTAATATTGGGCAGTTGACGTTGGGTCAGTGTTGGCCCAACATTGGAATTCCAACTCCAAATGTAAAAAACACAGAGTTGGAATTCCAACCTTGGGCCAACCTTGGGCCAACGTTGAACCAACGTCAACTGCCCAACCATTGCATTTTGACGACATTGGTTGAGCTGCTGACGTTGGTTCAACGTTGGCCCAAGGTTGGAATTCCAACTCCGACGTTGCCAACCATTGCCGACGTTGGGCCAACCTCTCCCTGCTATCTGGGAGCTTTCATGAACAGTGAGACGTTGGTAGAGTCTGAGGATTCAGGTATGGCTGTGTTGTTACACCTTAGTGATATTGTGAATTATGTCATTCAGAGTCGTGTTGTACAAGCTAACACAGATGTTGAGGGTTTTGTGAACGATGTGTTATCCAACCCAGTGTTAAATGAGAATGTGACGACAGGTTCGACAAATGATAGAATAGCAACCAGTGCTACTAATGCTAACGCAACCCAAACCACCACAGTTAGCTTAGCTAACGCTTCACCAGTCATTAATACAATTCCCCCCACAACACCTACTGATGTCAAAACTACACACACAGATGCAGAGTTACAGAAAATGCTTTCTAGCTATGCTGAGCTTAGCAACAAAGTCCTTCAGTACATTAACAACCCTACACCACCACCCACATTTACACCTTCATTACCACAATCTATACCCCAACCTAACAACAGTAGTAACACAACAGAACAGCACTCTCGTGCAACTCTTGAACAGCTGGTTCCCCTCCGAGATCTTTCACTACTCCGGCGGGAGTTCAAGATTCAAGGCGGACAAATCGGTGATCAGAACTCAGACATAAGCTACAACAACATATGCAGACAAATTGATGGAGTTAAAGAACGATTCAGTGAGGCTGAAATACTGAGAGGTGTTCTCAGAGTCATGAAATCAGGAAATTTCAAGGACATGTTAATGCACAAGGATGATTTAACCTTAGCTGAGCTAAAAGGCTTCCTGCAGTCTCATTTAGGTGTGCGAAGCAACACAGAACTTTTCCAGGAGCTTACGTGCACCAAACAAAATGACAATGAAACGCCACAACAGTTTTTATACCGTGTCATAGGCCTCAAACAAAAGATCCTGTTCGCTTCTAAACATGCTGACACAGAAGTGAAATACAATGCAAACACAGTCCAAGACATTTTCCTGCACACAATATACCAGGGCCTCTGCCATAAACATGATGACATACGTCGAGAACTTAAACCAATGCTCTCAGACAGTAGTGTGTCTGATGAGATGATCCTAAAACAAATGATGAAAATAACAAACACTGTGAATGAGAGACAGAGACGTCTAGGCACAAGCGCGCAACAAAAACACATGAATGCGAATAGCACACAGCTTGACGTTGCAGCTGCACAAGACAGTAGTGCAAGGAAAGATTCCTCAGATAAAAAGCCTATGGCTGATGCACTCCAACAATTAACTGAGAAAGTGGAGAAGTTGATGAACAAAGTTGAACTAATGCAGAAGCCGTTGCAGGCTCAACAGTCAGAATCCTGCCACCACTGCCATGTTAAAGTAGACCAAAAGAGAAGTCAATCATACAGTTGTACTAAATGCCCTGAACAGAACCATTTAGTTCTGCACTCACTGATTTCACTGTGGCGAAGACGGCCACAGAGCAGTAGGCTGCCTGAAGAAGCCTAAGCGTCAGGAAAACTGGAGCCGGTCTCTGCCTCGGGACAAGCAGTGACCGGGTTTCACATTCAGTCCCACCTGCGCCCGCACCATGCTGCTGCACGGGACACACACAGTTTTGAGAATTGCAAATCTCAGCCAGTTCAAGTGGATGAAAAACAAACAGATCACAAAGAACAAATACCTCCTCAATCCCCTCTTTCCTTACCCACCCAAATGATTAGGCGTCTAGCGAAGTTCGTTGGAGCCAAAGCTCTTGTGCGATGTAATCTAAGTGGCTTGACAGTCAATGCCTTACTAGACACAGGAGCTCAAGTGAGCATGATTGACAGATGCTGGAAGGAGAAATATTTACCCGGCGCATCAGCTAGGCCCCTCAGTGAAATATTTGATGACAAGGAAGAGCTAGAGGTTCATGCAGTTAATGGAGACATTCTCCCTTTTGATGGCTGGATGCTTATCACAGTCAACCTGTGTGGAAATGACCACTTTTGCCAGCCCATTATGGTGCCTTTCCTCATAAGTAGCGTTCCACTTGAACAGCCGATACTAGGATTCAATGTGCTTGAGGAAGTAGTTCAAAGTAGGCCAGCAGAACTTGCCACAGCGCTCACTACTCTCCTATGTGATGCAATATCAATCCCGAAAGAGAAGGTCAAGGCGCTAGTGAACTTCATCCAAGCCGGCAAGACCTCCGTACATCATGGACGTCTGAGAACAGGCGCTTATGACACTGTCATCCCAGCTAGACAAGTAGATTGGGTTAGATGCCAGGTCCCACTTAATATAGATCCATCAGACACTCTCCTTCTTTTTGAACCTGATGAAACTAATACACACCTGACAGAGTTAGAAATTGAAGAAGGCCTGTTAGAAATAAAGAATGCCAAGAGACCTTATGTCACAATACCAGTGAAAAATAACTGAAACATTCTGTCACTATATCAAGGAAGACAGCCCTGGGTAGTGTCCAGACTGTGACGAAGGTGATTGAGACAGATTCACAAGAGAGGCCTAAGCCAAGAACAGTAGTTAGTGCAGCACCAACATCAGCTGCTAAATCTAGTCCAACCTTGTGGCAGCCTCCTGTGGACCTTAGCCACCTTAGCGGAGGGGAACAAGAGAAAGTCAAAAAGATGCTATGGGAAGAATCAGTTGCTTTTGCTAAAGATAACCATGATATAGGATGTATTCCTAGCTTGCAAATGTCAATCACACTCAAAGACGACATCCCTGTGCAGAGAACTTACTCTTCCGTCCCTAAACCATTATTTCAAGAGGTGAAGGAGTATATACAAGATCTGTTGATGAAAGGCTGGATTGTGAAATCGAAGTCCCCCTATTCTTCTCCAGTAGTTTGTGTCCGTAAGAAAGATGGCACGCTCCGCCTCTGCATAGATTATCGTCTGTTGTATCAGAAGACCATCCCTGATCGACATCCACTACCTAGGATACAAGACCTGACTGACACGCTTGGTGGCTATTCCTGGTTCAGCATCCTTGACCAAGGCAAGGCCTATCATCAAGGCTTCATAGCCAAAGACTCCAAACACGCCACAGCTTTCATTACTCCCTGGGGGCTGTACGAATGGATAAGGATCCCCTTTGGTTTATCTAACGCGCCAGCAGCCTTCCAGCGGAGTATGGAGGAGATGTTAGGTCCTCTGCGAGATAATTGCTGTATCCCCTATCTCGATGACGTCCTGTGTTACGCTAAAACATTTGACGCACATGTGGAAGGGGTCCGCAAAGTCCTCCAGGCTCTACAGAAACATGGGGTGAAGCTAAGGCCTGAAAAGTGTGAGCTTTTTAGACAGGAAGTGAGATATGTTGGCCGTCTTGTGTCAGAACATGGAGTGAGGATCGATCCTAAAGACCTGGAAGCAGTGCGGTCGCTAGCCAGCAGAAAACCACAGACTGTTGGAGATGTGAGGAAGCTCACCGGGTTCCTGGGCTACCACATCATTCGTGGGGTAGGCTTGAGAGAATCTTGTAAAGTGGTCAACTACTACAAGTATATACTCATAGCCACCGCGGCTGGTTTCCAGATGTAAATAGTCTATACACACTAACTCTAGTGGTGAGCTTGATGATATACTACCCATAGGGGCAAGCACGTGAGTTACTGGCTTTTTAGACTTTATACATGGACATCTTTTGGTGATGTGGTCTTCAATGTCTTTGGCCATAAAAGGCCAATAGGACCTCTCTCTTGCCAGATTCAGCACCCTTTCCGTTCCAACATGAGCCATCTCACTATGAAGTTTCTTCAGCACCAGATTTTTATACTTGGCAGGTAGCACCAGCTGTTTTCTCTCATTAGCGCGTCTGTACAGGAGACCATTTTCCAGGACTAGCTTTCCCCATTCATGAAATAACCTTCTGGCCGCACCACTAACGGTTCTACGCACTTCATCAGTCAATGGTGTACCTGCTTCTTTTAACTTTATCACTTCACCAATAGCTCCGTCTGCTCGCTGTGCTTCTACAAGTTCATCGTGGCTTATGGCTGTTATTTGGTCAAGAAAAGGGGGAGGCGGTGCTTGGGACGAGATGTTAAGTGCCGCAACCCAGGCAACGTCTTTTTGCTTGGCAACTTTACTTCCATCCCACACAGCACACACCACATCATTTGTGAACTCTTCCGTACAAGACTTGGCATAGTTCTCAATGTCCAAAGGGAGGCGTGACAGCGTGTCGGCATCCGCATTGGACTTTCCTGGTCTATATTTTATGTCAAATCTGAAGTCTGAGAGCTCCCCAACCCACCGATGGCCTACTGCATTAAGTTTTGCTGTGCTCATGACGTAGGTCAGTGGGTTGTTGTCTGTGAATATTGTAAAGTGGGGTGCGTAAAACAAGTAATCCCTAAATTTTTCACACACAGCCCACTTCAGGGCAAGGAACTCCAGTTTTCCACTGTGCAGGTGGTAGTTACGCTCAGCTGCGGTTAGCGTCCTAGACCCATATCCAATTACACGCCATCTTGGTGTTGATACAGGATAGCCCCAAGGCCCTGGTCTGACGCGTCAGTGTGTAATACAAAAGGTAGGTTAAAGTCTGGATACCCTAATATCGGGGGGCTAACAAGCAGTGAGATTAGCTGTTCAAGGGCCTGTTGGCGTTTGGCAGCCCAACCCACAGGTGCTCGGGAGGGCAATTGTGGGCCTTTGCTTTTACCATGCACTGGAGCTGTTTGTTCAGATTTGCCTTGAAGTAGCTCATAGATGGGTTTTGCTATTCGTGAAAAGTCCTGGATGTAGGAACGGTAGTAGCCCAGGTAGTAGCTACACACACATTTCACTCCACATCGACACATAGCCTACACACGCACACACACACTCACAGGTGAGATTTCATTCACAACAATAAACCCCTTATTCCCCTATAACATTACAGCTCCACTCCCAGATTCTCTCTCTCCCACACACACACACACACATACTTACAGAAATACAGTAATCATCCCAACTTTAGAAATCCAGCGAGGGGGTTGACTTTTCCTCATTGATCTGGAGCACTCACACCTAATTGTAAGCCCTGTCAGACCCTCGTTTGTAATTGTGATTAACATTAAATAAGGGTTAAATACATTATATCAATAAGACAGAGCACAAAATACAGTAGTAATAAGGATGATAAGTGCAACGGCCCAGTGGTTGAGAAACACTGCACTAGGACATCAAGTCTGAAATGCCATCAGCGGTTGCACAGTGAAGAAAAGCCACGTAAATGCTTGAATTCTGAAGTGTGAAGTTTGCCCTTCTCAAATGCATATGTTGATACTCATGCCAATGTGGAAAAACTTCTAAACAAGCTGGGTCTTTAAAACGTCACCTGATAGTACATGGCAGGGAAGGTCCACATAAATGTGCCTGACCTTTTATATGTTTACAATATGTAAAGGCATTTTCACTGGCATTTTCATATGCAAAAACATACAAGGTGGGAAAACATTTACAAGGTCTTCAACTCTGTTTGTATGTGTGTGTGTGTGGAAGAGAAGACTGGAGAGAAGCCTCGTGAAGGTGCCCAGTGTGTGCACACTCACACTCACACACATGCACATCCTCATTAGGCTGTAAGGTGAACCGTTTCCGTTTCAACCCGCTACACTGTCTGGCATCTACAGATGTGGCCGTCATTGCTGTAAGTGTGCAGACAGATTTGCCATGCACTTTATATGTTTTCACAGGGACTGGCAACAGGACATGTATCATTGACATTACCAAGGTGTCATCAGCTCTTGGAACCAGTGTGTGTTCAGCCTTGATCGGAATTCAAACATTCTCTGGGTGTGACTCCACAAGTGCCTTTTATGGCAAAGGAAAAAGAAAGACATTTTCTGTTGCATGTGAAAAAGATGAGTACCTAAAGGCTTTTAAAAGTTAAGGTACTAACATAAACTTGGAGCAGTCAACGTTTGCATTTCTTTGCCATGTATGCCACTTATATGATCAGTCGGCTGCTGATAATGTAAATAAAGCTAGGTTCAAGGCTTTCTGTATGACATCATCAGCCTTGCCAGAATTATCCATTCCCCCTACCACTGATGCCCTCCATCAGCACTGCGAAAGGGCAAACTACCAGGCTGCAATAATGAGGTCCTGTCTCAAACATAATATAAGTGCTCCATCACCTGCTGGATATGGTTGGCAAATAGAGGATGGGAACTTGCACGTCACCTGGATGACTAGAAATCCGGCCCCTGACAGTGTTTTGCATGTGATACACTGTGGCTGCAAAGGTGCCTGTGAGACAGACAGATGTTTTTCTGCAGGATTGTGTTGCATGTAGTTGACCTATGTCGTTGCTGTAGGAACTGGAAGATAACTGTCCTGACACTGACACTAACAGTGAGGACTGAGTGTCCCTAATCTGTCATTTCTTATTCAGTTTTGTACAGTTTTATATATCATATTTCATGTTTCATGAAGAGTGTTTTTATGGTTCATTAGTGTTGTTTTCATTTGTGGAAGAGTGGAAGAATGAATGAATGAATGAATGAACAAACAGATGGTCATTGGTATTTACAATTACTGCCTTTTATTGATACATGGAGGTTTATTTGTCACATACATAAAATACTACTGTTTTTTCTGTGCGAGTGTGAAGAAAGAAAGATCAAGAAATATTTTTCATAAATAGCAAGAGGGAGTTTAAAGAGCAGTGTGTGAAAAAAGGTGTAATTGATGTTTTATAGTCATTGTGTGTGTTCAGGATAAGGAATGCTTGAGGAAAGAAGCTCCTCCTCAGTCTCTCTGTTCTGGTCTTGTAGCAGCAGAGACGTTTGCCTGACCTCAAGTCCATGGTCAGGATGTTAGGAATCCTTTACAATACCTTGGGCGCTGGTAGGTAGGTCTTTTCTTGTAGGTCTCCTGTAGAATATGGAGAGATGCTCTGATGATTCGGTGCTGCAGTCACAGGCTGTACAGTTCCCATACCAAGTGATGCTGTCAGGACACACAGCTGATGGTGCTGAACTTCCTCAGCTGATGTAGGAAGTACAGTCTTTGCCTTGATTTCTTAGGTGGGTGTTCACAGTCCATGTAAGATCGTCAGTAATGGGTATTCCCATGTATGTCAAACTTGATGTAAATGACTTAACATAAAAATAACATTATCGTATATTTGCCTCATTGTTATTCTTGGAAGCGGCTATCTATACAGCACTAATAAGAATTAATTTAGCCCACTTTTGAGGATGTTCGGATGTTTTCCTCTATCTTTAACCTTTCAGAACGTAGGTTTTTTTTTTAACCAACCTACCGCAGTGGGTGAGTTTTTTTTCTGGCTGATTCACGAATGTTCTACAGAATGTTCTACGGGAACATTCTACAGTTATTGTTAAGGCTTCAAGGAAATTATTATGCAGAGTTTTCCTGATCTGATATGCTATCTAGACGTTTTTATCAGTAGTGTAGGCTATTCATTAAAAATATTTAACAAATATCAGTCATCAACAAGTGCTTCTTAGTCAACCGTGTGACGTCATCGTAACACCATAGGCCGACAGGTGCCTGCACGTTTGTAGCGATGATAATGTCGTGGCAGTAGTTACCAGCCAGTCTCACGTGAATTTGTCATCACCTGGCCCAACAGTTGATGATTGTCAACGACTATTTCCTTTCCTCACATGGATTCATCAAAGGGTAAGTTACCTTATAATGTCTTTCTTTATGATATCCAGAAAACATCAGAGTTGTAAATTAGGCTATAAAAATCGATGTCAAACCGTTTGTAGGTCAATAGAGCTAGTTAGCGGAATATGAGGTGATGTGATGTGATGTGATATGATGTGTAAATGCAATGCAATCGCGTGAATGCAAAACAATACAAATGTGAATACAATCGATGTCGAACTGTAGGCCAATAGAGCTAGCTAGATGTGAAAATAACGTGGAAATATACTCCAGAAAGTGAACGTCTAATTCAGTCGATTCAACAACAATAGCCAATTATATTTTTGCGCAAATCCAGAGCTAGTCAGATGAGGCAAACGAGAAGTTGAGGTGAAATTACCTTATTTTTGTGCACAGATACCACATATCAGTATTACTTTGCGAAGTTAATGTAGTCAATATCAAATAGAAGGCAGTTTAGTGTAGATTTTGGTAACATGATAAATGTCGAACAGTGATTTTGAGTAAAAGTTAGGCTAAGTGTGTACAACTCTAAAGCAAACTATTTGAATATTTCAAGAAACCGGAAACATTTATTTTAAAAAGAGGCAAATTACTTTTATGTGCTCATGGACACACACACACAACAAACACAAGCACACACGGACACACATTCACTCATGAACAGGTTTTCATTTGATGACTGTGTTGAGACATCAACTTATCTATGCTTAGCGATGAACAGTGTTTGTACCGTAGGTTTATGCATGTGTCTTTACATTTTGGCCATTACACTAACAGACTGGTATTTCTGTGTTTCAGCTGGTGAAGATGTCCCGAATTTTATCATCAGTGAGCTGTTGCCTCCTTTCAACATTTCTTGTCATGTTTATTTAGTTTTGTGAGTTTACGTTTACGCTACTTGTTTTTCTGTAATAAATGAATGAATGCGATGCAGGTATCGGTGTGTCGTTATTTTTTTTCACACTGTTGCATGTTGTGGATGCGCTGATAGTGTGCAAATATGATTTGTCAGTGACAAGTGATTGTAATATGAAAAGGTGTCTGCGCAGTTTGTGTGCATCAATGATGAGACTACAATTATGCGTATCCTAGGAGCGTATGCCTCTAAGCTAGTCAGCTCGTGAAGAATTTCATTTACGGTATATTCCCGCTGCGATGCTGGTTTTCATATCGAGATGTCGTTGGAATTGATGTTTGGCTGAACATTGAGTAATGAACCATACATGTTATTTTCAGTTATGTATATTTATTTTACCATTATTTCCCTACGGGGATTAATACAAGTTTCATGGGGGAAAAAAACACTTGTTGTGCTTGTCTTGTGCCGGAGATCATGTCTTCCCTATACTTGCAAACGTTGTAACTTTGTCATGTACAATTGGACGTAGACCACACAAATATAGTAAGTCTACGTATAGTAAACAAAATGATACTGACAAGACAATTTTAAGAGGCATAATGGATGAAGGTGGCTGAATGTACAATGTTAGCTCACGTTAGCGAAGTTAGTAACCCACACACAGGCTTATTGTTACGCGGCTTTTTGGAACGCTCCTGTCGCCACATTCTGTCACATCCATGTGTCGGTACGTCTTTGCGGAAAATTGGCTGCTGTCACATATATGTGACGCTACGTTCTGAAAGGTTAACGATGTTTCTAACCACACGGGAGCCGCCATTTTTCCATTCTGTTGACAAATGCAGCCTTCTCATTGGTGTAGCATGATCACGGCTCCCGACAAAAATCGTATTACGCTCTGAAGTCTCTAGTTCTGCATAAAACAAAGCCATATAGACAATCGACTGGAAAATCAGCAACGAACTTTTTTTTGGTAACTAACCACGACTCGTTCTTTTTTATAAGCTAAAGATTGTGTAGATGCCAGTGAGTGGAACGGGATTCATTTTCTAAAGGACTTTTCGTGCTTCACCTTGCGGCCTAACTGTAATATTTTACTTCAGATCATTCTTTTGAAAAAAATCCTACCTCAGAAAAAAAGCTAAAGATGCCAAAGCACTTAAACAATGAATGACTGTTTACACGTACATTGGAAAATGCTTCTTCTCTCTGTTGTTTGTTTGGATGAGATTCTGTATTGGTCGTTTGTATATTGCATTGTTTGATGGAGTTATATTTCTTAATTAACAACTACATTATTTTTGTCAACCAAAGAGAAAAAAAAAGTCATACATTGAAGACATGTTTAGTATAGAAAATACAGTTTTGTATCGTTTCCCTAAAGATAAGGTATTATTCGTCATGTTTAAACCAGAATTATATAACTTTCTAAATGTTGTGTGGAGGTAGAAATAATAGAGTTGAGAAAAAATGAGTGGTAAATGGTGGGACCCATTTCTTTTTGCCGGGGAGTGTGTGACATCTACAAAAGTGCTATTTTTGTGTTATTCAAAATTGTGTTTTATTTTGATAATACGGCCATCTTCTAATTTTATGAAGGTATTTTATTTTGACAAGAAATAAAGTGTTCCATGGCGGGATGTGTAGACGGTGCATGCTTCTGAGCCCAGTGTTTGGAGAGAGCTTGCAGTTTTTTTCTCTTTTCTTTTGGTTATTTGGTTTTTTGTTTTGTGCACAACATTTCATTAGGTAGTTAGTACAGCTAGGGTAGAAGTGGGGAGAGTGTTTTGCGGAAGTGTCGGCCGACGGCCTGTATAGGTCCGGTATACGATACGGTTTCAACATATTCTCTACCATGGCGCATAGTACGGGGGGGGGGGGGGGTAGCGATGGTAGTAGTATGGATGATATAGATCAGGAAGATGTGAGATATCAGTTAAGGAGGATAAATAAAGCAAAGCGGAGTAGAGGAGAGCAAGGGAGTAGAGGAGAGCAAGGGAGTAGAGGAGCACAAGAGAGTGAGGAGAAATTGATTGTTGTTGTGAGGTTTGATGAGCCAGGAGTGAAGGGGTTGGATCCACTCAAATTGACGAAAATAATTAAGAATCAGGTTGGCGATGTTAAGTATGGGAAAATTCTGAATGACGGAAATTTGCTAATAAGATGTAACTCTGAAGAGCAGGTCGGAAGAGCTTTAAAACTGCAAGCTGTTGGGAAAGCAGTGGTGGTTAAGGTGGTGAAAGTGGGTGAACAAGGGTGTAAAGGAGTGATATATGGGATTCCCCCAAACATAGAGATGAAGGAGCTGGTTAAAAATTTAAAAATAAAATGTGATTCTGTTCAGAGTGCAAAGCGGTTAACTAGGGGAGCAGAGAAAAAGGAAACTGAGTCAGTGTTGGTGGAGTTTAGCACCAAAGAGTTGCCTATGGAATTGTTTTTTGGATACATGAGGTATAGTATAAGAGAGTTCATCCAGGAGCCAATGAGATGCTTTAATTGTCAGAAGCTTGGGCATGTAGCGAAAGAGTGTAAAGGGATGAAAAGGTGTGCAAAGTGTGGCGGGGAACATGACTATGGGGAATGTGGAGAGGGGGTAAGACCTAAATGTAGTAATTGTGGAGGGGGACACAGTGCAGCCTATTGGGGATGTGAAGTAATGAGAAGGGAGACTGAGATACAGAGTGTGAAAAGGAAGGATAGAGTCCCTTATGCAGAAGCAGTTAAAAGAGTGGATAATGGAGGAAATGCCAATATTAGAGAGGAAATAGTTATAGGGAATGTGTGGAAACAAAGAAAAGATGATGTCATAGAGAAAGAGAAAAGGGAGCAGGGGGAAAAGAGGGACTTGGTTATCTTTATTGCAGGGGTAATTAATGCAACAGCTGAAGTGAGGTCTAAAACGGAGAGGATTCAGATTATAACAAAGGCAGCAGTCAACATTTAGGAATGACATACTTAAAATGGGAGGAAGAAAGGGATTGTCTTGCTGAACACGCAAGCCAAGAAGTAGATAGAGGGGGAGTATGATTGTAATGCTTTCAGTT
Organism: Sprattus sprattus; assembly: GCF_963457725.1. NCBI lineage: Eukaryota > Metazoa > Chordata > Actinopteri > Clupeiformes > Clupeidae > Sprattus > Sprattus sprattus. Next base: position 28,083,715 of record NC_137914.1, read on the forward strand.
GCGACTGTGGATCCAAACGCACGACAAGACAGAGGTATGTGCAATATAATTCTTTTACTGAGATTTGTACACGTAACGGCAGTCCATAAACAAGTACACAATCAGAGTTCGTAGTTATAACAGTCCAGGGTCGGTACACAGGCAGGCAGTCGATGTTGAGGCACAGTATCCAGACAGGGGAAAGGCAGAGGCGTGATCCGTTGAACGTACGGTAGAGTTCGGTACACGGGTAGTCAGTCCAAGATGAGGCAGGGTATCCGGAAAGGGGAAAGGCAGAGACGTAATCCGTTAGGCAATCCAAGGTCGGCAACAAGAGAACAAAGAACACTGAAAAACGCTGGAACTCTAGAGACATAAAGAAACTAAGACGAACTGGCAACGAGAGACAGGGACACACAGACTATATACACACAAGGTGATGAGGGACAGGTGACAACAATCATGACTGGACAGGTGACAACAATCATGACGAGACAGACAATCAACAGAGCGGAGCACACACACAAGGGTAGGGCGTGACGTGTCTGAAACGAGAGGAGAGATGAGTAAACAAACACAACACAGAACATAGCTAATGACAACACTGGGGGAACATAAACTATCTAACAGGGCGAGACTTGACAGTACCCCCCCCTCTAGGGACGGCACCTGACGTCCCAGGTTGGTCAGGGTGGAGACGATGATAATCCTGGATGAGGGACGGGTCCATGATGTTACTGGTAGATACCCATGACCTCTCCTCAGGACCGTAACCCTCCCAGTCCACCAGATACTGCCGTCCGCGGCCGCGACGCCGAACAGATAGAAGGCGTTTCACTGTGAAAACAGGACCACCATCGATCATCCTGGGAGGGGGAGGAGGTTTAGCGGGGGGAACCAAAGGACTCTCCATAACTGGCTTGACCCGGGACACATGGAAAGTGGGATGAACCTTCATCGACCTTGGGAGCTTGAGGCGCACTGCAACAGGGTTAATGATACTAGCCACTGGGAATGGTCCCACAAACCGGGGAGCCAACTTACGGGATTCCACACGCAGGGGGAGGTCACGTGTGGACAACCAGACCTTATTACCAGGCTGGTAAGTGGGAGCGGGAATCCGTCGTTGGTCGGCCATCCTCTTAGACTGGGCCGCGCTTCTCAGGAGCATATTCCGGGCTCCCTTCCAAATGCGCCGGCAACGGTGGATGAACTTCTGTGCAGAGGGGCCGCTGACCTCCGTCTCCAGGTCAGGGAACAGCGGTGGCTGGTAGCCGTAAGCACACTGAAAAGGAGACAGACCAGTAGAAGAGCTGGGTAACGTGTTGTGCGCATACTCCACCCAGATAAGGTGTTTGCTCCATGTGGTTGGATTCTGGGAGACTAGACAGCGTAGTCCCGTCTCCAGTTCCTGGTTCAGTCGTTCCGCTTGACCATTAGACTGGGGATGGTATCCTGACGAGAGACTGACCGTGGCACCAAGGAGAGAACAGAAAGCCTTCCAGAATTGCGAAATAAACTGCGGTCCTCGATCTGACACCACATCCCTGGGAAAACCATGTATGCGGAAAACATGGGACAATACTGCCTCCGCAGTCCCTTTGGCAGAAGGCAGTTTGGGCAGGGGGATAAAATGCACCATCTTAGAAAATCTGTCCACAACTGTTAGGACTGTGGTATTACCTTCAGAGTAAGGTAACCCAGTGACAAAGTCTAAAGAGATGTCAGACGCAGGACGTTGGGGCACAGGAAGCGGCTGAAGTAGACCCGAGGGAGGGCGGTGGGAAACCTTGTTCCGGGCACACACCGAGCAGGCCGCCACATACTCCGCGACCTCTTTCTTCATGGATGGCCACCAGAACCGTTGCCCGGCGACGAAGAGTGTTCGTCGTACTCCAGGATGGCAGGAAACCAGGGAGGTGTGGGCCCAGTGGATGACCTGGGAACGAAGGAGCACAGGAACAAACAACCGGTTTGGGGGGCAGCCCTCCGGCACATGACAGTTAACAATAGCCTGTCTGACCTCCTCTTCGATTCCCCACGTGACCGCCCCTATCACACAGGATGGAGGTAGGATGTTGGAGGGGGATCTGGGAGCAGAGCTAGGATCAAACAGGCGGGAAAGTGCATCAGGTTTAACATTCTTAGAGCCAGGGCGATAAGACAGAGAGAATTTAAACCGAGTGAAAAACAGGGTCCACCTGGCCTGTCTAGAATTTAGCCGTTTAGCAGAACGGATGTATTCTAAATTTTTATGATCGGTCCACACCAGGAAAGGAACCTCTGCTCCCTCCAACCAGTGACGCCACTCCTCCAGAGCCACCTTGATGGCTAACAACTCTCTATTCCCAACATCATAATTCCTCTCAGCAGGAGAGAGCTTTCGGGAGAGGAAGGCGCAGGGATGGAGTTTGTTGTCCTTTGGTGAACGCTGAGAGAGGATGCCACCAACTCCGACATCGGAGGCGTCAACCTCAACCACAAACTGTAGGTGTGGGTCAGGAAGAGTGAGGACAGGAGCAGTAGTGAAGATTTCTTTCAGCCTCTGGAAGGCTCGTTCCGCTGAGGGAGACCACTGAAACTTATTGATGGGAGAGGTCAGAGAATGCAGGGGAGCAGCAACAGAACTGTAATTTCTTATAAATCGCCTATAAAAATTAGCGAAGCCCAGAAAGCGTTGTAATTGCTTGCGAGTAGACGGAGTAGCCCATTCTGTCACTGCACTGACCTTAGTAGGGTCCATCTCAATATTATCCTTAGAGACAATGAACCCCAGGAACGAGACGGAGGGAACATGAAACTCGCATTTCTCTGCTTTAACAAACAGCTGGTTGGTGAGAAGGCGTTGCAGAACTTGCCGGACATGCTGAACGTGTGTCGTCTCATCTGGAGAAAAAATGAGAATGTCATCTAGGTACACAAAAACATAACGGTCAAGCATGTCTCGGAGGACATCATTGACCAGAGCCTGGAACACAGCTGGGGCATTGGTCAATCCAAAGGGCATCACAAGGTACTCATAGTGGCCACTAGGAGTGTTGAAGGCAGTCTTCCATTCGTCCCCCTCCCTTATCCTCACCAGATGATATGCGTTTCTTAGATCCAGTTTGGTGAAGATCTTGGCGTTCCCCAACAACTCAAAAGCAGAGGACATCAAAGGGAGAGGATACCTGTTCTTGATGGTGATGTCGTTAAGCCCTCTGTAGTCAATGCAGGGACGAAGAGACTTATCCTTCTTGTCGACAAAAAAGAATCCTGCACCGGCAGGAGAAGAGGATGGACGAATGAGTCCCGTAGACAGACAGTATTCAATGTATTTCCTCATGGTCTCTACCTCTGGTGTAGACAAGGAATACAGGCGCCCCCTAGGAGGTGAAGTACCTGGTAACAGATTAATGGCACAGTCATAAGGTCGGTGAGGAGGTAGAGCAGAGGCCCGGGTCTTATTGAAAACCTCCTTGAAGTCGAGGAAGCACGGAGGAACCCCGGAGAGATCCGGGAAGTCGGAGTCCACCGTTGCTGGTTCAGAAGTAGCAGAGCTGCCTGGAACCGCAGTGAGTCCAAGGCTGATAGGAGACAATACATCAGAAATGTGGTAACCCTCTGAGGTAGCTACTGAAGAGGAGCAGGTGACAGAGCACCTCTTGTCCCAACCCAATATTCTCCCTGTGGACCAGTCAATGTGAGGGTTATGCTTTGACAGCCATGGGAAACCCAGAATGAGAGGGTGTGATGGAGAGTTAAGGAGATAGAAACTCAGACTCTCTGTGTGATCCTTAGAAATAGTCAATTTGATAGGACAGGTGCGGTGAGTCAACCTACACAGTAGGCGTCCATCCAGAGCGTGAGCTTCTAACGGCTTGGGAAGAGAAATTAATTCAATCTCTAATCTTTTAGCTAATCTCAAATCGATAAAACTCTCATCAGCTCCAGAGTCTACTAAAACAGGGTGAGTAACAGTCTGAGAAGGAGTTATAAGCTGTGCCTGAATAACAGGCCGAAATGAAGAAAATGTAGTGTGGCTTACCAGTGCATTCCTTACGAAAGTCTGGCTCTTTAATGGGCATGCCGAGATGAAGTGGCCCCTCTCCCCGCAGTAGATGCACTTCCCCTCACGTATCCGACGTTGGCGTTCTTCTGCAGTGAGTCTGGTCCGACCCAACTGCATAGGTTCCTCCAAATCCACGTGAGGCGCTGGTGAGCCGGCAATAGGACTGGGCCGAGCGGAAGATCTCCAGGAACCACGAGAATCAGTCGCCGGACCCCTCTGGAACAGAGGGAAGACCTGCTGCTTGGATCTCTCTCTCTCTCGCAACTTAATCCGGTTCTCGATCATGTTGACGAGGGCGATGAGGGAGTCCAGGTCTTTTGGCATCTCGAGGGCTGTCAAGTGATCCCTTATATGATCTGCTAGTCCACGCATAAAAGCGTCAAACAGGGACTCGTCATTCCAACCGCTCTCTGTTGCTAGAGTGCGAAACTCCATGGCATAAGTACTGACGCTCCTATTCCCCTGGCGTAAATCCATCAGGGATCTTGCTGCCTCTCTGCCATGAGGAAAATGGTCAAAAACTTTGCTAAGGGCCTCCGTAAACAACTGTACTGAAGCACAGATAGGGGTGTTTCTCGCCCACTCGACAGTCGCCCATTTCTCAGCTCGGCCGGTAAGATAAGATATAATGTACGCGACCCGAGCGTGTTCGGTCAAAAATGATAGCGCCTGCATTTCAAAATGAAGCCCACATTGGACTAGAAAAGCCCGACAGTCACCAGACTCACCAGAAAACTTATCGGGGTGAGAGAGATGAAGTTGCTTTACATACGGCACCTGAACAGGCAGCGGAGCTGGAGCTGCGATGGGAGCTTGAGGCTGTCCGACAGGAGGAGGGTTAATCTGAGTCAACAGCTGTGCGAGCTGTGTAGACAGTAGGCCCACCTGGGTGGAAATCCCAGTCACCTCATTGCTGACATTTTGCAGAACCTCCTCGGTCTGCACGATCCTCTTTCCCTGAGTTTGCAGAGCCACACGCACCGCCTCCATGTCGGCTGGATCCATACTGGTCAGTTCGTACTGTAATGCTTTCAGTTGCGACTGTGGATCCAAACGCACGACAAGACAGAGGTATGTGCAATATAATTCTTTTACTGAGATTTGTACACGTAACGGCAGTCCATAAACAAGTACACAATCAGAGTTCGTAGTTATAACAGTCCAGGGTCGGTACACAGGCAGGCAGTCGATGTTGAGGCACAGTATCCAGACAGGGGAAAGGCAGAGGCGTGATCCGTTGAACGTACGGTAGAGTTCGGTACACGGGTAGTCAGTCCAAGATGAGGCAGGGTATCCGGAAAGGGGAAAGGCAGAGACGTAATCCGTTAGGCAATCCAAGGTCGGCAACAAGAGAACAAAGAACACTGAAAAACGCTGGAACTCTAGAGCCATAAAGAAACTAAGACGAACTGGCAACGAGAGACAGGGACACACAGACTATATACACACAAGGTGATGAGGGACAGGTGACAACAATCATGACTGGACAGGTGACAACAATCATGACGAGACAGACAATCAACAGAGCGGAGCACACACACAAGGGTAGGGCGTGACGTGTCTGAAACGAGAGGAGAGATGAGTAAACAAACACAACACAGAACATAGCTAATGACAACACTGGGGGAACATAAACTATCTAACAGGGCGAGACTTGACAATGATAATCCTACAATGGAACGCAAGGAGTCTGCTTACAAATGGGTAAGAGTTTAAAAAGGTTGTGGAGGATATGACAGTGAAACCAGATGTAATATGTATTCAGGAAACTTGGCTTCAGCCTAGATTTGATTTTGTTTTGTTGGACTACATAATAGTTAGGAGGGATAGGGTGGGGGGTATTGGAGGGGGTTGCGCTACCTTTGTAAGACAGGGAATACCATATCGAGTTTTGGGCCTGGGGCAGGTACAGGAATATGTGGTGGTGGAAATATGGGTGGGCTCTAGGAGGATGGTTATCATCAATTACTATAACCCCTGCAAACGGTTAGGTCTTGCCGAGCTAGTGGAAATTGAGGGGCAGGATAGGGGGAATGTGGTTTGGACTGGGGACTTTAATGCTCATAGTACTTTGTGGGGTGGAAATAGTACTGATAGTAATGGTCAGGTGATTGAGGAGTTGCTGAGTGAAAGGAACTTAATTTGTTTAAATGATGGAAAGGGCACAAGGTTTGATGTTAGAACGGGGCAGGAATCTGTGTTGGATCTCACTCTCTCATCAAGTGGGTTAGCGTCGAGGTGTGATTGGGAACTCCTTGGAGACAGTATTGGGAGTGATCATTATCCAGTTGTGTGTACCATAGATATTGATGTCAGCCTTAGGGCTGGTGGGAGGGTTGGGAGGTGGGTCTTTGTAAAGGCAGATTGGGAAAGATTCAGGGACTTAAGTGACCTGTTTCTAAGGTCTGTACCAAGCACAGATAATGTGGAGGGGCATGAGGGTGAGCTGCGCCGAAGGATTTATATGGCTGCCATGGAGTCAATCCCGAAAAGCTCAGGAAAGATGGCTAGGAGTGCAGTCCCTTGGTGGAATGAGGAATGTGAGAATGCTGTAGGAGCCAGGAAAAGGGCCTTTAGACAGTTGAGACGGACTCATAACTTTCATCATCTGATTGAATATAAGCAGGCACAGGCAGTAGGCAGGAGAGTCATCAGGAGAAGTAAGAGGTCTTACTGGAGGGATTATTGCAGCACAATAGGTAGTAGTGTGGAAATTACTGAGGTGTGGGGTATGAAAGAAAATGGAGGGTAATAGGAGGGGGTGGGACTATCCAATTTTGGTGGATGGCGATCTTCTGGCTGTGTCTGATACTGAGAAGGCAGAAATGATGGTGAGGACTTTGAGCAAGGTACATAGTTCTGACAATCTTTCAGATCAGGAAAGGAGAGGTAGAGAGGAAACAATGACACGGTATGGTGAGGTTGGTCAAAGGAAGGAGAACTTGCAGGACAAATATAATGTCCCCTTTACATTGTTGGAACTTAAGAATGCGCTGGAGAGGTGCAGGAACTCAGCCCCTGGGCAGGATCAAATTTGCTATAAAATGTTGTCGCATCTGAGCGATGAGGGATTGGTGGCAATCTTGAATCTATATAATAGGGTGTGGGAGGAGGGATGTATTCCTCCAGGATGGAAGGAGGCGGTCATTGTGCCTATCAGGAAGCCTGGCAAAGATCCTACGAACCCTGTAAATTACCGACCAATAGCTTTAACCTCACAGTTTGGCAAGCTGATGGAAACACTGGTCAATGAAAGATTAATGTACTTTGTTGAAGAAAAGGGGCTACTATCAAGGTATCAGAGTGGGTTCAGAAAGGGTCGGAACACAATTGACTCTGTTTTATGTCTTGAGAATGAAATCAGGAAAGCTCAGATACATAAAGAAACTGTGGTGGCTGTATTTTTGGACGTTGAAAAAGCATATGATATGCTTTGTGTGGGGGGCCTCTTAATCAAGTTGCATATGCTAGGCATTGGGGGGAACCTGTTTAACTGGGTGAGGGGTTTTTTGAATAATCGCAGCATCCAGGTTAAGATAGGGAAGGATATATCAAGGCGGTGCTTAGTTGAAAATGGAACTCCGCAGGGGAGCGTGGTCAGCCCCCTCCTCTTCAATATAATGTTTAATGATGTTTTTTCTGGAGTACAGCCTGATATTGGACAGTCCCTCTCTGCTGATGACGGTAGCTTGTGGAAAAGAGGGAAAAATGTGAAACACATTATGAAGAGAGTTCAGGAAGCTCTAACAACTGTGGTGGAATGGGGTAGAAAGTGGGGCTTTAGATTTTCAGTGGAGAAGACGAAGGCAATGTTTTTTACGAGGAAGAAAATATGCGATAGTCTGAAACTGCAACTGTACAATTGTCCTGTGGAGAGGGTGTCTTGTTTTAAATTCCTGGGTGTGTTGTTTGACACTAGACTAACGTGGAGAATTAATATCTCCAGGGTTGTAGTGTAAAAGTGTAAAACTGTTCTGAATTTAATGAGGTGTCTTGCTGGGAAAGAGTGGGGAGCTGATTTGGCCTCTTTGAAATTGATTTATGTATACTTGATCAGGGCGAGGATTGAGTATGGGTGTTTGGTGTATGCCTCTGCGGCAGCATCCGTGCTGGCCAAGCTTGATGTAGTTCAGGCTACTGCCTTGAGACTATGTACTGGAGCTGTGCGGTCCTCTCCTGTGTGCGCCTTGCAAGTGATTACTGGGGAAATGCCTCTTGGGCTGAGGAGAAGACAGCTGCAGGCCAACTATTGGGTGAATCTGATGGGTCAGCGACCTGATCATCCAGTGAGAAAGGTTATTGAGCCAAGTTGGGAGAGTGTGGTGGCAGATTTGTCGAGTTTTGGGTGGACTGGAGAATCTGTGGCGCGAGAAATGAATGTTCTACATCGCTCTTTTTGCTCAGCAGTAATATGGCCTGTGATTCCTGTGTGGCAGCTACATGTTCCAGATATTGACCTGACACTACTTGAAATGAAGGAGGAAGACCCTGAGGTGGAGTTAGTGTATAGTTTTCACTGTCATACAGACGAAAGATACCATGACTGGGTTTTAATATTTACTGATGGATCGAAGGATCAGGAGTCAGGGGTTACTGGAGCAGCCTTTTTTGTTCCGAAAATGAATGTTTCTGGCTTAAAGAGGACGTCTGATTCGTTGCATGTGTTTACAGTTGAGCTATATGCCATCTTGATGGCTGTGCAGTGGGCGGATCAACTACGAGATAGGAAGGTTTTAATATGCAGTGACTCTGTGTCTGCAGTCAAAAGCCTTGGGAAGGGAATGTCAAAGGGGCGGCAGGATATTGTGTATGACATACTATTGGCACTCAATAATGTAAGCATAAAGGGAGTGAAGGTGTCATTTTTATGGGTACCTGCCCATGTGGGAATCAGATGGAATGAGAAGGTGGATGCGTTGGCCAAGGAAGCGACTCGAAAAGGAGCCATAGATGTTCCTCTGACACTGTCTAAGTCTGAAGGAAAGAGTATTGTGTGGCAGAATTCTCTTATTAAGTGGCAACAGCTTTGGGATCAAGACACAAAGGGCAGACATCTATATTCCATTATTGGTAGTGTTTCTGGCTCAGGTATGACTTGCACTAGTGGTAAGCGTAAGGAGGAGGTGATCATTGCGAGACTGAGAATAGGCCATACATGTCTCAATAGCACATTGTGTGTTTTGGGAAAGCATCAGGACGGACTGTGTTCTTGTCAGCAGAGGGAGACTGTTGAACACGTATTGCTATTTTGCAGGAAGTATGAACCCTATAGACAAGACTTGTTCAGGCGCCTAAGGCAATGTGGGATGAAGGAAGTTTCCTTAAAAAGCGTACTTGATGTGGGAACAGCTGGGGAGGGAAAGCGTCACTTTTTAAAATTTTTATTTGACACTGGACTTTATGGGAGAATCTAATTCTGTGGGACATTAGTCCAGTAGGAGGCAGCAATGCAACATCATGGATGCCAGCAGCCGTAAAACTCCATAGAAGAAGAAGAAGAAGAAGTGTTCCATGCCAGTAGAGCGGAAGTGATAACGTGATCTGGAGAACGTGTGATAATCGGTGAACTGAAGTTCAATAAAGAAACTGCGGAGAACGCAAGAGTTGAGAAACTGTTGCCCTGCCTCTTCAATTAATTTGCTGATATTTCAGAATATTATCTGTCAGTTAGGTGCCGTTGCTGCGGTACCTGTTACATTTACAGATTCTGAGCTCTGCATTATAGAGAATCCATAGCACACTCCTCAAAAATCGAAGATGGCGACCATTTTTCAAGATGGACGCCGAATTCGTCTGCCGAAAATGGTTTTGCTCATAGAAATGAATGTACTTGATGGATTTCACTGATCTTGGTGGTGATTTCTATTTTTCTTGCATGCTAATTCTACTTTCATCAAATTCAAGTGAATAACTTCACACTTTTTGTGTATTTAGATCAGTCTTTTTCTGCATTTTTGCTTGCCTGATTAGTGTTTTGCTATTTTTTACTATG